>NC_067245.2:76107034-76732034 GCF_019359855.2 Lolium perenne | reverse complement strand
TCAGGAGACGAGGTTGAACAAGGTATAGAGTGATACCGATGATCAAACCTCGGACAAGTAAAATATCGCGTGACAAAGGGAATTGGTATCATATGTGAATGGTTCATTCGATCACTAAAGTCATCGTTGAATATGTGGGAGCTATTATGGATCTCCAGATCCCGCTATTAGTTATTGGTCGGAGTAAGTACTCAACCATGTCCGCATAGTTCACGAACCGTAGGGTGACACACTTAAAGTTGGATGTTGAAATGGTAGAACTTGAATATGGAATGGAGTTTGAATATTTGTTCGGAGTCCCGGATGAGATCCCGGACATCACGAGGAGTTCCGGAATGGTCCGGAGAATAAGATTCATATATAGGATGTCATTTTATGTGATTTAAAATGATGCGGAAGGTTCCATGGAAGGTTCTAGAAAAGTCCGGAAGAAACCACCAAGGAAGGTGGAGTCCCTCCGGGTCTCCACCTCCATGGCCGGCCAACCCTAGAGGGGGAGGAGTCCCAAGTGGACTCCCCCAAAGGGGGCCGGCCACCCCCTCCATGGAAGGTGGAACTCCCACCTCTAGTGGGAGTCCTAGCTTGGGTAGGTTTTCCTATCATATGGAAGGTTTTGGGTTCGGGTCTTATTCGGAGACTTGTAGTCCAACCCTTGGGGCTTCCACCTATATAACGAGGGACAAGGGGAGGGGGCCGGCCACCTCAAGACCACCACCTGGCCGCACCCCCCAAGTGGCCGGCCACCCCCTCCCAAACCCTAGCCGCCCCCCTCTCCTCCATAGCTCCCGCGTGCTTTAGCGAAGCTCCGCCGGAGTTCTCCACCGCCACCGACACCACGCCGTCATGCTGTCAGATTCAAGAGGAGCTACTACTTTCGCTGCCCGCTGGAACGGGAGGTGGACGTCGTCTGCATCAACAACCGAACGTGTGACAGAGTACGGAGGTGCTGCCCGTTCGTGGCGCCGGTGATCAAGATCTTCTACGCGCTTTTGCAAGCGGCAAGTGATCGTCTACCGCAGCAACAAGAGCCTCATCTTGTAGGCTTTGGAATCTCTTCAAGGGTGAGACTCGATAATCCCCTCGTTGCTACCGTCTTCTAGATTGCATCTTGGCTTGGATTTCGTGTTCGCGGTAGGAAATTTTTTGTTTTCTTTGCTACATTATCCTACATTGGTATCAGAGCCGTGTCTATGCATAGATGGTTGCACGAGTAGAACACAATGGTTTGTGGGCGTTGATGCTTTTGTTATCTTTAGTTTGAGTACTTTGCATCTTTGTGGCATAGTGGGATGAAGCGGCTCGGGCTAACTTTACATGACCGCGTTCATGAGATTTGCTCCACGCTCGACATGCAACTTGTATTGCATAAGTGGCTTTGCGGGTGTCTGTCTCTCCTACTATAGTGAAGATTCAACTTACTCTTCTATTGACAACACTAGTATCACCGTTGTGGTTCATGTTCGTAGGTAGATTGGATCTCTCTCGAAAACCCTAAACCACGTAAAATATGCAAACCAAATTAGAGAATGTCTAACTTGTTTTTGCAGGGTTTGGTGATGTGATATGGCCATAATGTGATGATGACTATGTATGAGATGATCATTATTGTATTGTGGCAACCGGCAGGAGCCTTATGGTTGTCTTTAAATTTCATGTTGAGTAGTATTTCAAAGTAGTTGTAATAGTTGCTACATGGAGAACAATCATGAAGACGGCGCCATTGACCTTGGGGCTTCGCTGACGATGATGGAGATCATGCCCGTTGATGATGGAGATCATGTCCGTGCTTTGGAGATGAAGATCAAAGGCGCAAAGACAAAAGGGCCATATCATATCACATATGAACTGCATGTGATGTTAATCCTTTTATGCATCTTATTTTGCTTAGATCGCGACGGTAGCATTATAAGATGATCCCTCTCACTAAAATATCAAGATAATAAAGTGTTCATCCTTAGTAGCACCGTTGCCAAGACTTGTCGTTTCGAAGCATCTCGTGATGATCGGGTGTGATAGAATCAACAAGTGCATACAACGGGTGCAAGACAGTTTTGCACATGCGGATACTAAGGTGACCTTGACGAGCCTAGCATGTACAGACATGGTCTCGGAACACGTGATACCGAAAGGTAGAGCATGAATCATATGATTGATATGATGAACACTTTGAGTGTTCGCCATTGAAGTTACATCTTGTCTCGTGATGATCGGACTTGGTGTGATGGATTTGGTTCGTGTGATCACTAAGACAATGCGAGGGATATTGTTTTGAGTGGGAGTTCACCTAGTTTTTAATTATGATGAATTAAAATTTGAACTCAATTTGTCATAAACATTAGTCTAAACTATTGCAAATATGTTGTAGATATGGTGTCCTCAATCAATTTTAACCAGTTCCTAGAGAAAGAAAAGCTTAAGAGCAACGGTAGCAACTTCACCGACTGGTTCCGTCATGTGAGGATCTTCCTCAATGGCGGAAATCTGCAATATGTGCTTGATGCACCGCTAGGTGACCCTCCTGCAGAAACTGAAACCGATGAAGTAAAGAATGTTTACGCGACTCGGAAAACTCGGTACTCTCAAGTTCAGTGTGCCATCCTATGCAGTCTGGAAGCCGATCTTCAAAAACGTTTTGAGCACCACGATCCACATGAGTTAATCAATGAGTTGAAGACTATCTTTGAAACTCATGCGGCCGTGGAATGCTATGAAGCATCGAAACACTTCTTCAGCTGCATGATGGAAGAAGGCAGCTCCGTTAGTGAGCACATGCTCGCCATGACCGGGCATGCGAAGAAACTCAGTGACTTGGGAATAGTTATTCCTAACCGACTGGGGATTAATCGTGTCCTTCAATCACTGCCACCTAGTTACAAGAAATTTGTGATGAACTACAATATGCAGAACATGAACAAAGAGTTACCTGAACTCTTCTCCATGCTGAAATCTGTTGAGACTGAGATCAAGAAAGAGCACCAAGTGTTGATGGTCAACAAGACCACCAGTTTCAAGAAACAGGGCAAGTCTAAGGGAAAATTCAAGAAGGGTGGCAAGAAAGCTGCCACGCCTCCTGTGAAACCTAAGACTGGCCCTAAGCCTGATGCTGAGTGTTATTACTGCAAGGAGAAGGGACACTGGAAGCGTAATTGCTCCAAGTATTTGGCGGATCTGAAGAGCGGCCTTGTCAAGAAGAAGAAAGAAGGTATATCTGATATACATGTTATAGATGTTTATCTTACTGGTTCTCGTACTAGTACCTGGGTATTTGATACTGGTTCGGTTGCTCATATTTGTAACTCGAAATAGGAACTAAAGAATAAACGAAGACTACTAAAGGATGAAGTGACCATGCGCGTTGGAAATGGATCCAAAGTCGATGTGATCGCTGTCGGCACACTTCCTCTACATCTACCTTCGGGATTAGTTTTAAGCCTCAATAATTGTTATTTTGTACCCGCGTTGAGCATGAACATTATATCTGGATCTTGTTTAATGCAAGACGGTTATTAATTCAAGTCTGAGAATAATGGTTGTTCTATTTTTATGAATAATATCTTTTATGGTCGAGCACCTGAAAAGAATGGCTTATTTCTGTTAGATCTCGATGGTAGTGATACACATATACATAACATTGATGCTAAGCGAATTAAATTGAATGATAATTCTACTTATATGTGGCACTGTCGTCTTGGTCATATTGGAGTGAAACGCATGAAGAAACTCCATACCGATGGATTACTTGAATCACTTGACTTTGAGTCACTTGATAGATGCGAAGCATGTCTAATGGGAAAAATGACTAAGACTCCATTCTCTGGTATTATGGAGCGAGCTACTGACTTATTGGAAATCATACATACCGATGTGTGCGGACCAACGAGTGTAGCATCGCGTGGTGGTCATCGTTATGTTCTAACCTTCACAGATGATCTGAGTAGATATGGGTATATCTATTTCATGAAACATAAATCCGAAACTTTTGAGAAGTTTAAGGAATTCCAAAGTGAAGTAGAAAATCAACGTAACAAGAAGATTAAATTTCTACGATCTGATCGCGGAGGTGAATATCTGAGTTATGAGTTTGGCATGCATTTAAAGAAATGCGGAATACTTTCACAATTGACACCGCCGGGAACACCACAACGAAACGGTGTGTCCGAACGTCGTAATCGAACTCTCTTAGATATGGTTCATTCTATGATGTCTCTTACTGATTTGCCATTATCATTTTGGAGTTATGCATTAGAGACAGCCGCATTCACTTTAAATAGAGCACCATCAAAATCCGTTGAAATGACACCGTATGAATTATGGTTTAATAAGAAACCTAAGCTGTCGTTCCTTAAAGTTTGGGGTTGCGAAGCCTATGTAAAAAAGTTACAACCGGACAAGCTAGAACCCAAAGCGGAGAAATGCGTCTTCATAGGATACCCTAAGGAAACTATAGGGTACACTTTCTATCACAGATCCGAAGGCAAGATATTTGTTGCTAAGAACGGAACCTTTCTTGAGAAAGAATTTCTCACTAAAGAAGTGACTGGAAGAAAAGTAGAACCCAATGAGATTGAAGAATCTCTGCTCGTTGATCAGAGTAGCGCAGTACCGGAAGATGTTCCTGTACCGCCTGCACCGGCAACAGAGGAAGCTAATGATAATGATCATGAAACTTCAAATGAGACAACTACTGAACCTCGCAGATCGACAAGGGAACGTGCCACTCCTGATTGGTATGATCATTGTCTAAATGTCATGATTGTGGATAACAATGATGAAGACCCTGCGACGTATGAAGAAGCGATGATGAGCCCAGATTCCAACAAATGGCAAGAAGCCATGAAATCCGAAATGGGATCCATGTATGATAACAAAGTATGGACTTTGGTAGACTTACCTGATAGCCGAAAGGCTGTCAAGAATAAATGGATCTTCAAGAGAAAAACAGATGCTGATGGTAATATTACTGTCTATAAAGCTCGACTTGTCGCAAAGGGTTTCCGACAAATTCAAGGTGTTGACTACGATGAGACTTTCTCACCTGTAGCGAAGCTAAAATCTGTGAGGATTTTGTTAGCAATAGCTGCATTTTTCGATTATGAGATTTGGCAGATGGATGTCAAAACGGCGTTCCTTAATGGAGATATTGAGGAAGAGTTGTATATGGTACAACCCAAAGGTTTTGTCGATCCTAAAAATGCTGACAAAGTATGCAAACTTCAGCGTTCAATCTATGGACTGAAGCAAGCATCGAGAAGTTGGAACCGACGTTTTGATAAGGTGATCAAAGACTTCGGGTTTATACAGTGTCATGGAGAGGCCTGTATTTACAAGAAAGTGAGTGGGAGCTCTGTAGCATTCCTGATATTATATGTAGATGACATATTATTGATTGGGAATGATATAGAACTATTGCGATGTAAAGGGTTATTTGAATAATAGTTTTTCAATGAAAGACCTTGGTGAAGCATCGTATATATTAGGCATCAAGATTTATAGAGATAGATCAAGATGTCTAATAGGGCTATCACAGAGTACATACCTGGACAAGATTCTAAAGAAGTTTAGAATGGACGAAAGTAAGAAAGGATTCTTACCTATGTTACCAGGCAAGGTCTTGAGTAAGATTCAAGGTCCGGCTACGGCAGAAGAAAGAGAAAGGATGAGTCAGATCCCCTATGCCTCGGCAGTAGGCTCTATCATGTATGCCATGCTATGTACAAGACCGGATATAGCACATGCTGTTAGTTTGACTAGCAGATATCAAAGTGATCCAGGAATGGAACATCGGACAGCGGTCAAGAATATCCCGAAGTACTTGAAAAGAACTAAGGATATGTTTCTTTGTTATGGAGGTGAACAAAAGCTCGTTGTAACAAGTTACACCGATGCAAGTTGGAACACCGATCCCGATGACTCTAAGTCACAGTCTGGGTACGTGTTTATATTGAATGGTGCTGCAGTAAGCTGGGCAAGCTCGAAGCAGTGCACGGTGGCGAAATCCTCAACAGAATCGGAGTACATAGCGGCTTCAGAAGCTTCATCAGAAGCGGTATGGATGAAGAGGTTCATTATAGAGCTCGGTGTGGTTCCTAGTGCATTGGACCCACTAGTCATCTACTGTGACAACATGGGTGCCATCGCCAATGCACAAGAACCAAGGTCACACAAGAGGCTGAAGCATATCAAGCTGTGTTATCATTCGATTCGCGAGTACATCGAAGATGGAGAAGTAAAGATTTGCAAAGTACACACTGATCTGAATGTAGCAGATCCGTTGACTAAAGCTCTCCCTAGGGCAAAGCATGACCAACACCAGAATGCCATGGGTGTTAGGTACCTTACAATGTAATCTAGATTATTGACTCTAGTGCAAGTGGGAGACTGTTGGAGATATGCCCAAGAGGCAATAATAAAAGTGGTTATTATATATCTTTATGTTTATGATAAATGTTTATATACCATGCTATAATTGTATTAACCGAAACATTGATACATGTGTGTTATGTAAACAAACAAATGAGTCCCTAGTAAGCCTCTTAACTAGCTTGTTGATTAATAGATGATTAGTTTCATAATCATGAACATTGGATGTTATTAATGACAAGGTTATATCATTATATGAATGATGTAATGGACACACCCAATTAAGCGTAGCATAAGATCACGTCATTAAGTTATTTGCTATAAGCTTTTGATACATAGTTACCTAGTCCTTATGACCATGAGATCATGTAAATCACTTATGCCGGAAGGTACTTTGATTACATCAAATGCCACTGCATAAATGGGTGGTTATAAAGGTGGGATTAAGTATCCGGAAAGTATGAGTTGAGGCATATGGATCAACAGTGGGATTTGTCCATCCCGATGACGGATAGATATACTCTGGGCCCTCTCGGTGGAATGTCGTCTAATGTCTTGCAAGCATATGAATAAGTTCATAAGGGACCACATACCACGGTATGAGTAAAGAGTACTTGTCAGGAGACGAGGTTGAACAAGGTATAGAGTGATACCGATGATCAAACCTCGGACAAGTAAAATATCGCGTGACAAAGGGAATTGGTATCATATGTGAATGGTTCATTCGATCACTAAAGTCATCGTTGAATATGTGGGAGCTATTATGGATCTCCAGATCCCGCTATTAGTTATTGGTCGGAGTAAGTACTCAACCATGTCCGCATAGTTCACGAACCGTAGGGTGACACACTTAAAGTTGGATGTTGAAATGGTAGAACTTGAATATGGAATGGAGTTCGAATATTTGTTCGGAGTCCCGGATGAGATCCCGGACATCACGAGGAGTTCCGGAATGGTCCGAAGAATAAGATTCATATATAGGATGTCATTTTATGTGATTTAAAATGATGCGGAAGGTTCTATGGAAGGTTCTAGAAGGTTCTAGAAAAGTCCGGAAGAAACCACCAAGGAAGGTGGAGTCCCGGAGGGACTCCACCTCCATGGCCGGCCAACCCTAGAGGGGGAGGAGTCCCAAGTGGACTCCCCCAAAGGGGGCCGGCCACCCCCTCCATGGAAGGTGGAACTCCCACCTCTAGTGGGAGTCCTAGCTTGGGTAGGTTTTCCTATCATATGGAAGGTTTTGGGTTCGGGTCTTATTCGGAGACTTGTAGTCCAACCCTTGGGGCTTCCACCTATATAATGAGGGACAAGGGGAGGGGGCCAGCCTCCTCAAGACCACCACCTGGCCGCACCCCCCAAGTGGCCGGCCACCCCCTCCCAAACCCTAGCCGCCCCCCTCTCCTCCATAGCTCCCGCGTGCTTTAGCGAAGCTCCACCGGAGTTCTCCACCGCCACCGACACCACGCCGTCGTGCTGTCGGATTCAAGAGGAGCTACTACTTCCGCTGCCCGCTGGAACGGGAGGTGGACGTCGTCTTCATCAACAACCGAACGTGTGACCGAGTACGGAGGTGCTGCCCGTTCGTGGCGCCGGTGATCAAGATCTTCTACGCGCTTTTGCAAGCGGCAAGTGATCGTCTACCGCAGCAACAAGAGCCTCATCTTGTAGGCTTTGGAATCTCTTCAAGGGTGAGACTCGATAATCCCCTCGTTGCTACCGTCTTCTAGATTGCATCTTGGCTTGGATTTCGTGTTCGCGGTAGGAAAATTTTTGTTTTCTTTGCTACGTTATCCTACATATCTGATATACATGTTATAGATGTTTATCTTACTGGTTCTCGTACTAGTACCTGGGTATTTGATACTGGTTCGGTTGCTCATATTTGTAACTTGAAATAGGAACTAAAGAATAAACGAAGACTACTAAAGGATGAAGTGACCATGCGCGTTGGAAATGGATCCAAAGTCGATGTGATCGCTGTCGGCACACTTCCTCTACATCTACCTTCGGGATTAGTTTTAAGCCTCAATAATTGTTATTTTGTACCCGCGTTGAGCATGAACATTATATCTGGATCTTGTTTAATGCAAGACGGTTATTCATTCAAATCTGAGAATAATGGTTGTTCTATTTTTATGAATAATATCTTTTATGGTCGAGCACCTGAAAAGAATGGCTTATTTCTATTAGATCTCGATAGTAGTGATACACATATACATAACATTGATGCTAAATGAATTAAATTGAATGATAATTCTACTTATATGTGGCACTGTCGTCTTGGTCATATTGGAGTGAAACGCATGAAGAAACTCCATACCGATGGATTACTTGAATCACTTGACTTTGAGTCACTTGATAGATGCGAAGCATGTCTAATGGGAAAAATGACTAAGACTCCATTCTCTAGTATTATGGAGCGAGCTACTGACTTATTGGAAATCATACATACCGATGTGTGCGGACCAATGAGTATAGCATCGCGCGGTGGTTATCGTTATGTTCTAACCTTCACAGATGACCTGAGTAGATATGGGTATATCTATTTCATGAAACATAAATCCGAAACTTTTGAGAAGTTTAAGGAATTCCAAAGTGAAGTAGAAAATCAACGTAACAAGAAGATTAAATTTCTACGATCTGATCGCGGAGGTGAATTTCTGAGTTATGAGTTTGGCATGCATTTAAAGAAATGCGGAATACTTTCACAATTGACACCGCCGGGAACACCTCAATGAAACGGTGTGTCCGAACGTCGTAATCGAACTCTCTTAGATATGGTTCGTTCTATGATGTCTCTTACTGATTTGCCGTTATCATTTTGGAGTTATGCATTAGAGACAACCGCATTCACTTTAAATAGAGCACCATCAAAATCCGTTGAAACGACACCGTATGAATTATGGTTTAATAAGAAACCTAAGCTGTCGTTCCTAAAAGTTTGGGGTTGCGAAGCCTATGTAAAAAAGTTACAACCGGACAAGCTAGAACCCAAAGCGGAGAAATGCGTCTTCATAGGATACCCTAAGGAAACTATAGGGTACACTTTCTATCACAGATCCGAAGGCAAGATCTTTGTTGCTAAGAACGGAACCTTTCTTGAGAAAGAATTTCTCACTAAAGAAGTGACTGGAAGAAAAGTAGAACTCGATGAGATTGAAGAATCTTTGCTCGTTGATCAGAGTAGCGCAGTACCGGAAGAAGTTCTTGTGCCGCCTACACCGGTAACAGAGGAAGCTAATGATAATGATCATGAAACTTCAAATGAGATAGCTACTGAACCTCGCAGATCGACAAGGGAACGTGCCACTCCTGATTGGTATGATCCTTGTCTAAATGTCATGATTGTGGACAACAATGATGAAGACCCTGCGACGTATGAAGAAGCGATGATGAGCCCAGATTACAACAAATGGCAAGAAGCCATGAAATCCAAAATGGGATCCATGTATGATAACAAAGTGTGGACTTTGGTAGACTTACCTGATAGCCGAAAGGCTGTTGAGAATAAATGGATCTTCAAGAGAAAAACAGATGCTGATGGTAACATTACTGTTTATAAAGCTCGACTTGTCGCAAAGGGTTTCCGACAAATTCAAGGTGTTGACTACGATGAGACTTTCTCACCTGTAGCGAAGCTAAAATCTGTGAGGATTTTGTTAGCAATAGCTGCATTTTTCGATTATGAGATTTGGCAGATGGATGTCAAAACGGCGTTCCTTAATGGAGACATTGAGGAAGAGTTGTATATGGTACAACCCAAAGGTTTTGACGATCCTAAAAATGCTGACAAAGTATGCAAACTTCAGCGTTCAATTTATGGACTGAAGCAAGCATCGAGAAGTTGGAACCGACGCTTTGATAAGGTGATCAAAGACTTCGGGTTTATACAGTGTCATGGAGAGGCATGTATTTACAAGAAAGTGAGTGGGAGCTCTGTAGCGTTCCTGATATTATATGTAGATGACATATTATTGATTGGGAATGATATAGAACTATTAAGCAGTGTAAAAGGTTATTTGAATAATAGTTTTTCAATGAAAGACCTTGGTGAAGCATCGTATATATTAGGCATCAAGATTTATAGAGATAGATCAAGACGTCTAATAGGGCTATCACAAAGTACATACCTGGACAAGATTCTAAAGAAGTTTAGAATGGACGAAAGTAAGAAAGGATTCTTACCTATGTTACTGTGCAAGGTCTTGAGTAAGACTCAAGGTCCGGCTACGGCAGAAGAAAGAGAAAGGATGAGTCAGATCCCCTATGCCTCGGCAGTAGGCTCTATCATGTATGCCATGCTATGTACAAGACCGGATATAGCACATGCTGTTAGTTTGACTAGCAGATATCAAAGTGATCCAGGAATGGAATACTGGACAACGGTCAAGAATATCCTAAAGTACTTGAAAAGAACTAAGGATATGTTTCTTTGTTATGGAGGTGACCAAGAGCTCGTTGTAACAAGTTACACCGATGCAAGTTGGAACACTGATCCTGATGAGTCTAAGTCACAGTCTGGGTATGTGTTTATATTGAATGGTGCTGCAGTAAGCTGGGCAAGCTCGAAGCAGTGCACGGTGGCGAAATCCTCAACAGAATCGGAGTACATAGCGGCTTCAGAGGCTTCATCAGAAGCGGTATGGATGAAGAGGTTCATTGTAGAGCTCGGTGTGGTTCCTAGTGCATTGGACCCACTAGTCATCTACTGTGACAACATGGGTGCCATCGCTAATGCACAAGAACCAAGGTCACACAAGAGGCTGAAGCATATCAAGCTGCGTTATCATTCGATTCGCGAGTACATCGAAGATGGAGAAGTAAAGATTTGCAAAGTACACACTGATCTGAATGTAGCAGATCCGTTGACTAAAGCTCTCCCTAGGGCAAAGCATGACCAACACCAGAATGCCATGGGTGTTAGGTACATTACAATGTAATCTAGATTATTGACTCTAGTGCAAGTGGGAGACTGTTGGAGATATGCCCAAGAGGCAATAATAAAAGTGGTTATTATATATCTTTATGTTTATGATAAATGTTTATATACCATGCTATAATTGTATTAACCGAAACATTGATACATGTGTGTTATGTAAACAAACAAAGAGTCCCTAGTAAGCCTCTTAACTAGCTTGTTGATTAATATATGATTAGTTTCATAATCATGAACATTGGATGTTATTAATAACAAGGTTATATCATTGTATGAATGATATAATGGACACACCCAATTAAGCGTAGCATAAGATCACGTCATTAAGTTATTTGCTATAAGCTTTCGATACATAGTTACCTAGTCCTTATGACCATAAGATCATGTAAATCACTTATATCGGAAAGGTACTTTGATTACATCAAACGCCACTGCGTAAATGGGTGGTTATAAAGGTGGGATTAAGTATCCGGAAAGTATGAGTTGAGGCATATGGATCAACAGTGGGATTTGTCCATCCCGATGATGGATAGATATACTCTGGGCCCTCTCGGTGGAATGTCGTCTAATGTCTTGCAAGCATATGAATAAGTTCATAAGAGACCACATACCACGGTACGAGTAAAGAGTACTTGTCAGGAGACGAGGTTGAACAAGGTATAGAGTGATACCGATGATCAAACCTCGGACAAGTAAAATATCGCGTTACAAAGGGAATTGGTATCGTATGTGAATGGTTCATTCGATCACTAAGTCGTCATTGAATATATGGGAGCCATTATGGATCTCCAGATCCCGCTATTGGTTATTGGTCGGAGTGAGTACTCAACCATGTCCGCATAGTTCGCGAACCGTAGGGTGACACACTTAAAGTTGGATGTTGAAATGGTAGAACTTGAATATGGAATGGAGTTCGAATATTTGTTCGGAGTCTCGGATGGGATCCCGGACATCACGGGGAGTTCCGGAATGGTCCAGAGAATAAAATTCATATATAGGATGTCATTTTATGTGTTTGAAAATGATCCGGTGCATTTATGGAAGGTTCTAGAAGGTTCTAGAAAAGTCCAGAAGAAAGTCACTTTGGAAGGCGGAGTCCCGAAGGGTCCACCACCATGGCCGGCCAACCCTAGGGGGTGGAGTCCCAGGTGGACTCCACCTAAGGTGGCCGGCCACCCCCTCCCAAGGGAAGGTGGGAATCCCACCTCTAGTGGGAGTTCTAGCTTGGGTAGGTTTCATGTGATATGGAAGGTTTTGGTTTGGGGTTTTATTCGAAGACTTGTAGACCAACTCTTGGGTGTTCCACCTATATAATGAGGGCCAAGGGGAGGGGGCCGGCCACCACAACAAGCCACAAGCTAGCCGCACCCCTTGAGGCCGGCCACCCCCTCTCCCCAAACCCTAGCCGCCCCACTCCTCCTTCTTCCCCGCACGCTTAGCGAAGCTCCGCCGGGATTCTCCGCCGCCACCGACACCACGCCGTCTTGCTGCCGGATTCAAGAGGAGCTACTACTTCTGCTGCCTGCTGGAACGGGGAGGTGGACGTCGTCTTCATCAACAACCGAACATGTGACCGAGTACGGAGGTGCTGCCCGTTCGTGGCGCCGTGATCAAGATCTTCTACGCGCTTTTGCAAGCGGCAAGTGAACGTCTACCGCAGCAACAAGAGCCTCATCTTGTAGGCTTTGGAATCTCTTCAAGGGTGAGACTCGATAATCCCCTCGTTGCTACCGTCTTCTAGATTGCATCTTGACTTGGATTGCGTGTTCGCGGTAGGAAATTTTTTGTTTTCTATGCAACGTTATCCTACAGTTGTATCAGAGCCGTGTCTATGCATAGATGGTTGCACGAGTAGAACACAATGGTTTTGTGGGCGTTGATGCTTTTGTTGTCTTTAGTTTGAGTACTTTTCATCTTTGTGGCATAGTGGGATGAAGCGGCTCGGGCTAACTTTACATGACCGCGTTCATGAGATTTGCTCCACGCTCGACATGCAACTTGTATTGCATAAGTGGCTTTGCGGGTGTCTGTCTCTCCTACTATAGTGAAGATTCAATTTACTCTTCTATTGACAACACTAGTATCACCGTTGTGGTTCATGTTCGTAGGTAGATTGGATCTTACTCAAAAACCCTAAACCACGTAAAATATGCAAGCCAAATTAGAGAACGTCTAACTTGTTTTTGCAGGGTTTGGTGATGTGATATGGCCATAATGTGATGATGACTATGTATGAGATGATCATTATTGTATTGTGGCAACCGACAGGAGCCTTATGGTTGTCTTTAAATTTCATGTTGAGTAGTATTTCAAAGTAGTTGTAATAGTTGCTACATGGAGGACAATCAAGAAGACGGCGCCATTGACCTTGGTGCTTCGCCGACGATGATGGAGATCATGCCCGTTGATGATGGAGATCATGTCCGTGCTTTGGAGATGAAGATCAAAGGCGCAAAGACAAAAGGGCCATATCATATCACATATGAACTGCATGTGATGTTAATCCTTTATGCATCTTATTTTGCTTAGATCGCGACGGTAGCATTATAAGATGATCCCTCTCAATAAAATATCAAGATAATAAAGTGTTCATCCTTAGTAGCACCGTTGCCAAGACTTGTCGTTTCGAAGCATCTCGTGATGATCGGGTGTGATAGACTCAACAAGTGCATACAACGGGTGCAAGATAGTTTTGCATATGCGGATACTAAGGTGGCCTTGACGAGCCTAGCATGTACAGACATGGTCTCGGAACACGTGATACCGAAAGGTAGAGCATGAATCATATGATTGATATGATGAACACTTTGAGTGTTCGCCATTGAAGTTACATCTTGTCTCATGATGATCGGACTTGATGTGGTGGATTTGGTTCGTGTGATCACTAAGACAATTCGAGGGATATTGTTTTGAGTGGGAGTTCACCTAGTTTTTAATTATGTTGAATTAAAATTTGAACTCAATTTGTCATAAACATTAGTCTAAACTATTGCAAATATGTTGTAGATATGGCGTCCCCAATCAATTTTAACCAGTTCCTAGAGAAAGAAAAACTTAAGAGCAACGGTAGCAACTTCACCGACTGGTTCCATCATGTGAGGATCTTCCTCAATGGCGGAAATCTGCAATATGTACTTGATGCACCGCTAGGTGACCCTCCTGCAGAAACTGAAACCGATGAAGTAAAGAATGTTTACGCGACTCGGAAAACTCGGTACTCTCAAGTTCAGTGTGCCATCCTGTGCATTCTGGAAGCCGATCTTCAAAAACGTTTTGAGCACCACGATCCACATGAGTTAGTCAATGAGTTGAAAACTATCTTTGAGACTCATGCGGCCGTGGAATGCTATGAAGCATCGAAACACTTCTTCAGCTGCATGATGGAAGAAGGCAGCTCCGTTAGTGAGCACATGCTCGCCATGACCGGGCATGCGAAGAAACTCAGTGACTTGGGAATAGTGATTCCTAACAGACTGGGGATTAATCGTATCCTTCAATCACTGCCACCTAGTTACAAGAACTTTGTGATGAATTACAATATGCAGAACATGAACAAAGAGTTACCTGAACTCTTTGCCATGCTAAAATCTGCTGAGATTGAGATTAAGAAAGAGCACCAAGTGTTGATGGTCAACAAGACCACCAGCTTCAAGAAACAGGGCAAGTCTAAAGGCAAGAACAAGAAGAGTGGCAAGAAAGTTGCCACGCCTCCTGTGAAACCTAAGACTGGCCCTAAGCCTGATGCTGAGTGCTATTACTGCAAGGAGAAGGGACACTGGAAGCGTAATTGCTCCAAGTATTTGGCGGATCTGAAGAGCGGCCTTGTCAAGAAGAAGAAAGAAGGTATATCTGATATACATGTTATAGATGTTTATCTTACTGGTTCTCGTACTAGTACCTGGGTATTTGATACTGGTTCGGTTGCTCATATTTGTAACTCGAAACAGGAACTAAAGAATAAACGAAGACTACTAAAGGATGAAGTGACCATGCGCGTTGGAAATGGATCCAAAGTCGATGTGATCGCTGTCGGCACACTTCCTCTACATCTACCTTCGGGATTAGTTTTAAGCCTCAATAATTGTTATTTTGTACCCGCGTTGAGCATGAACATTATATCTGGATCTTGTTTAATGCAAGACGGTTATTCATTCAAATCTGAGAATAATGGTTGTTCTATTTTTATGAATAATATCTTTTATGGTCGAGCACCTGAAAAGAATGGCTTATTTCTATTAGATCTCGATAGTAGTGATACACATATACATAACATTGATGCTAAACGAATTAAATTGAATGATAATTCTACTTATATGTGGCACCGTCGTCTTGGTCATATTGGAGTGAAACGCATGAAGAAACTCCATACCGATGGATTACTTGAATCACTTGACTTTGAGTCACTTGATAGATGCGAAGCATGTCTAATGGGAAAAATGACTAAGACTCCATTCTCTGGTATTATGGAGCAAGCTACTGACTTATTGGAAATCATACATACCGATGTGTGCGGACCAATGAGTATAGCATCGCGCGGTGGTTATCGTTATGTTCTAACCTTCACAGATGATCTGAGTAGATATGGGTATATCTATTTCATGAAACATAAATCCGAAACTTTTGAGAAGTTTAAGGAATTCCAAAGTGAAGTAGAAAATCAACGTAACAAGAAGATTAAATTTCTACGATCTGATCGCGGAGGTGAATGATACGTCTCAAACGTATCTATAATTTCTTATGTTCCATGCTAGTTTTATGACAATACCTACATGTTTTGTTCACACTTTATGTCATTATTATGCGTTTTCCGGAACTAACCTATTGACAAGATGCCGAAGGGCCAGTTCCTGTTTTCTGCTGTTTTTGGTTTCAGAAATCCTAGTAAGGAAATATTCTCGGAATCGGACGAAATCAATGCCCAGCATCCTATTTTTCCACGAAGCTTCCAGAACACCCGAGAGCCGCCAGAGGGGAGCCCTGGGGGCCCCACACACCAGGCTGGCGCGACCAGGGTGTGGGCTGCGCCCACCTGTTGTGTCACCGCCTCGTTGACCTTCCGACTCCGCCTCTTCGCCTATATAAAGGTCCCTGACCTAAAACATCGAGACGAAAAAAGCCACGATACGAGAAACCTTCCAGAGCCGCCGCCATCGCGAAGCCAAGATCTGGGGGACAGGAGTCTCTGTTCCGGCACGCCGCCGGGATGGGGAAGTGCCCCCGGAAGGCTCCTCCATCAACACCACCGCCATCTTCATCAACGCTGCTGTCTCCCATGAGGAGGGAGTAGTTCTCCATCGAGGCTCTGGGCTGTACCGGTAGCTATGTGGTTAATCTCTCTCCTATGTGCTTCAATACAATAATCTCATGAGCTGCCTTACATGATTGAGATTCATATGATGATGCTTGTAATCTAGATGTCATTATGCTAGTCAAGTGGGTTTTACTTATGTGATCTCCGGAGACTCCTTGTCCCACGTGTGTAAAGGTGACAGTGTGTGCCCCGTGTGGGTCTCTTAGGCTATATTTCATAGAATACTTATTCACTGTTATGAATGGCATAGTGAAGTGCTTATTTATATCCCTTTATGATTGCAATGTGTTTTGTATCACTATTCATCTATGTGCTACTCTAGTGATGTTATTAAAGTAGTTTATTCCTCCTGCACGGTGTAATGGTGACAGTGTGTGCATCGTGTAGTACTTGGCGTAGGCTATGATTGTGATCTCTTGTAGATTATGAAGTTAACTATTGCTATGATGGTATTGATGTGATCTATGCCTCCTTTCGTAGCGTGAAGGTGACAGTGTTCATGCTATGTTAGTACTTGGTTTGGTTATGTTGATCTGTCATGCACTCTAAGGTTATTTAAATATGAACATTGAATATTCTGGAGCTTGTTAACTCCGGCATTGAGGGTTCGTGTAATCCTACACGGTTAGTGGTGTTCATCATCCAACAAGAGGGTGTAGAGTCTAGCATCTATTTATTTATTCTGTTATGTGATCAATGTTGAGAGTGTCCACTAGTGAAAGTATGATCCCTAGGCCTTGTTCCTAAATACTGCTATCGCTGTTTGTTTACTGTTCTGCTGCTTGTTTACTTCCTGCAATATTACTACCATCAACTACACACCAGCAAGCACTTTTCTGGCGCCATTGCTACTGCTCATACTTATTCATACCACCTGTATTTCACTATCTCTTTGCCGAACTAGTGCACCTATTAGGTGTGTTGGGGACACAAGAGACTTCTTGCTTTGTGGTTGTAGGGTTGCATGAGAGGGATATCTTTGACCTCTTCCTCCCTGAGTTCGATAAACCTTGGGTGATCCACTTAAGGGAAACTTGCTGCTGTTCTACAAACCTCTGCTCTTGGAGGCCCAACACTGTCTACAAGAATAGAAGCACCCGTAGACATCAAGCACTTTTCTGGCGCCGTTGCCGGGGAGGAAAGGTAAAAGGCACTCATACTCTGGTCCTGTGTAACGAGTACTTTTACATTTGCTTTTGTGTGTGTGCTCGAAGCTATTTCCTTTAGATCCTGCAATTGCATCTTTTTGTCTCTTGTTTTACACTAGTAAGGCTTAATGGAAGACAACAACAAAATGAGAGATCTTTATGAACTTTATCTTGAATTAGGACATGATGTGTTTGAAGAGAAAATTAAAAAACCCATGGAACTTATGCATGCTAATGGGAATGTTATTAGTATGAATGCTTTGAACACCATTGTTGCTAATGCTATGGAAGAATTTAAGCTTGGGGAGGTCGGTTCTGATGAAAATGATCTCTTTAGTCCTCCGGGTATTGAGAAGAAAGTTTATGTTGATTATGATATGCCTCCCATATATGATGATTATAATGATAGTGGTCTTTTGGTGCCACCTACTATGGAGGATAAAGTTTATTATGATGATACTATACCTCCCATATTTGATGATGAGAATAATAATGATAGCTACTTTGTTGAATTTGCTCCCACTACAACTAATAAAATTGATTATGCTTATGTGGAGAGTAATGATACTTTTATGCATGTGAATAAGAATGCTTTATGTCATGCTTATATTGTTGAGTTTGTTCATGATGCCTCTGAAAGTTATTATGAGAGAGGAAAATATGGTTGTAGAAATTTTCATGTTACTAAAACACCTCTCTATATGCTGAAATTTTTGAAGTTACACTGGTTTTATCCTCCTATGCTTGTTACTTTGCTCTTCATGAACTTGTTTATTTACAAGATTCCTATGCATAGGAAGCATGTTAGACTTAAATGTGTTTTGAATTTGCTTCTTGATGCTCTCTTTTGTTTCAACTCTTATTTCTTGCGAGTGCATCATTAAAATTGCTGAGCCCATCTTAATGGCTATAAAGAAAGCACTTCTTGGGAGATAACCCATGTTTTATTTTGCTACAGTACTTTTGTTTTATATTTGAGTCTTGGAAGTTGTTACTACTGTAGCAACCTCTCCTTATCTTATTTTATTGCATTTGTTGTGCCAAGTAAAGTCTTTGATAGTAAGGTTCATACTAGATTTGGATTACTGCGCAGAAACAGATTTCTTGCTATCACGAATCTGGGCAGAATTCTCTGTAGCTAACTCAGAAAAATCTGCCAATTTACGTGCGTGATCCGCATATATGTACGCAACTTTCATTCAATTTGGGAATTTTCATCTGAGCAAGTCTGGTGCCACTTTAAAATTCGTCTTTACGGACTGTTCTGTTTTGACAGATTCTGCCTTTTATTTCGCATTGCCTCTTTTGATGTGTTGGATGGATTTCTTTGTTCCATTGACTTCCAGTAGCTTTGTGCAATGTCCAGAAGTGTTAAGAATGATTGTGTCACCTCTGAACATGTGAATTTTTGATTATACACTAACCCTCTAATGAGTTTGTTTCGAGTTTGGTGTGGAGGAAGTTTTCAAGGGTCAAGAGAGGAGGATGATATACTATGATCAAGAAGAGTGAAAAGTCTAAGCTTGGGGATGCCCCGGTGGTTCATCCCTGCATATTTCAAGAAGACCCAAGCATCTAAGCTTGGGGATGCCCAAGGCATCCCCTTCTTCATCGACAACTTATCAGGTTTCTTCTCTTGAAACTATATTTTTATTCGGTCACATCTTATGTACTTTACTTGGAGCGTCTGTTTGTTTTTGTTTATGTTTGAATAAGTTCATCCTTGTGTGGGAGAGAGACACGCTCCGCTGGTTCGTATGAACACATGTGTTCTTAGCTTTTAATGTTCATGGCGAAGGTTGAAACTGCTTCGTTCATTGTTATATGGTTGGAAACAGAAAATGCCGCATGTGGTAGATGCTATAATGTCTTGAATAATTTGATACTTGGCAATTGTTGTGCTCATATAGATCATGTTTAAGCTCTTGCATCATGTACTTTGTACCCATTAATGAAGAACTACATAGAGCTTGTTAAAATTTGGTTTGCATGATTATTCTCTAGAGTCTAGATATTTTCTGGTTAAGGTGTTTGAACAACAAGGAAGACGATGTAAAGTCTTATAATGCTTACAATATGTTCACATGTGAGTCTTGCTGCACCGTTTTATACTTGAGTTTGCTTCAAACAACCTTGCTAGCCTAGCCTTGTATTGAGAGGAATTCTTCTCGTGCATCCAAATCCTTGAGCCAAAAACTATGCCATTTGTGTCCACCATACCTACCTACCACATGGTATTTCTCTGCCATTCCAAAGTACATTACTTGAGTGCTACCTTTAAAATTCCATTCTTTATCTTTGCAATATATAGCTCATGGGAAAAATAGCTTAAAAACTATTGTGGTATTGAATATGTTGCTATGTATCTTATTTCTTATAAGTTGCTTGTTGAGCGGTAACCATGTTTCTGGGGACGCCATCAACTTTTACCTTTGTTGAATATCATGTGAGTTGCTATGCATGTTCGTCTTGTCTGAAGTAAGGGCGATTTTCATGATCAAATGGTTTGAGTATGCATATTGTTAGAGAAGAACATTGGGCCGCTAACTAAAGCCATGAATCATGGTGGAAGTTTCAGTTTGGACACAAAACCTCAATCTCTTATGAGAATATTATCTGTTGTTGAATGCTTAAGCATTAAAAGAGGAGTCCATTATCTGTTGTCTATGTTGTCCCGGTATGGGTGTCTAAGTTGAGAATGATCAAAAGCGAGAAATCCAATGCGAACCTTCTCCTTAGGCCCTTGTACAGGCGGCATAGAGGTACCCCTTTGTGACACTTGGTTGAAACATATGTCATGCAATGATAATCCGTGTTAATCCAAGCTAATTAGGACAAGGTGCGAGCACTATTGGTAATCTATGCATGAGGCTTGCAACTTATAGGATATCTTATACATAACGCATATGCTTTATTACTGCCGTTGACAAAATTGCTTCTATGTTTTCAAAATAAAAGCTCTAGCACAAAAATAGTAATCCATGCTTCCCTCTGCAAAGGGCCATTCTTCTACTTTTATGTTGAGTCAGTTTACCCATTTCTCTCTATCTTAGAAGCAAACACTTGTGTCAACTGTGCATTGATTCTTACATGTTTACTTATTGCACTTGTTATATTGCTTTATGTTGACAACTATCCATGAGATATACATGTTACAAGTTGAAAGCAATTGCTGAAACTTTATCTTCCTTTGTGTTTCTTCAATACCTTTACTTTGAATCTATTGCTTTATGAGTAACTCTTACGCAAGTCTTGTTGATGCTTGTCTTGAAAGTACTATTCATGAAAAGTCTTTGCTATATGATTCAGTTGTTTACTCATTGTCTTCATCATTGCTTTGAATCGCTGCATCCATCTCATATGCTTTACAATAATGTTGATCAAGATTATGTTGGTAGCATGTCACTTAAGAAATTATTCTTGTTATCGTTTACCTACTCGAGGGCGAGTCGGAACTAAGCTTGGGGATGCTTGATACGTCTCAAACGTATCTATAATTTCTTATGTTCCATGCTAGTTTTATGACAATACCTACATGTTTTGTTCACACTTTATGTCATTATTATGCGTTTTCCGGAACTAACCTATTGACAAGATGCCGAAGGGCCAGTTCTGTTTTTACGCTGTTTTTGGTTTCAGAAATCCTAGTAAGGAAATATTCTCGGAATCGGACGAAATCAATGCCCAGCATCCTATTTTTCCACGAAGCTTCCAGAACACCCGAGAGCCGCCAGAGGGGAGCCCTGGGGGCCCCACACACCAGGCTGGCGCGGCCAGGGTGTGGGCCGCGCCCCCCTGTTGTGTCACCACCTCGTCGACCTTCCGACTCCGCCTCTTCGCCTATATAAAGGTCCCTGACCTAAAACATCGAGACGAAAAAAGCCACGGTACGAGAAACCTTCCAGAGCCGCCGCCATCGCGAAGCCAAGATCTGGGGGATATGAGTCTCTGTTCCGGCACGCCGCCGGGACGGGGAAGTGCCCCCGGAAGGCTCCTCCATCAACACCACCGCCATCTTCATCAACGCTGCTGTCTCCCATGAGGAGGGAGTAGTTCTCCATCGAGGCTCGGGGCTGTACCGGTAGCTATGTGGTTAATCTCTCTCCTATGTGCTTCAATACAATAATCTCATGAGCTGCCTTACATGATTGAGATTCATATGATGATGCTTGTAATCTAGATGTCATTATGCTAGTCAAGTGGGTTTTACTTATGTGATCTCCGGAGACTCCTTGTCCCACGTGTGTAAAGGTGACAGTGTGTGCACCGTGTGGGTCTCTTAGGCTATATTTCATAGAATACTTATTCACTGTTATGAATGGCATAGTGAAGTGCTTATTTATATCCCTTTATGATTGCAATGTGTTTTGTATCACTATTCATCTATGTGCTACTCTAGTGATGTTATTAAAGTAGTTTATTCCTCCTGCACGGTGTAATGGTGACAGTGTGTGCATCGTGTAGTACTTGGCGTAGGCTATGATTGTGATCTCTTGTAGATTATGAAGTTAACTATTGCTATGATGGTATTGATGTGATCTATGCCTCCTTTCGTAGCGTGAAGGTGACAGTGTTCATGCTATGTTAGTACTTGGTTTGGTTATGTTGATCTGTCATGCACTCTAAGGTTATTTAAATATGAACATTGAATATTGTGGAGCTTGTTAACTCCGGCATTGAGGGTTCGTGTAATCCTACACGGTTAGTGGTGTTCATCATCCAACAAGAGGGTGTAGAGTCTAGCATCTATTTATTTATTCTGTTATGTGATCAATGTTGAGAGTGTCCACTAGTGAAAGTATGATCCCTAGGCCTTGTTCCTAAATACTGCTATCGCTGTTTGTTTATCGTTCTCGCCGCTTGTTTACTTCCTGCAATATTACTACCATCAACTACACACCAGCAAGCACTTTTCTGGCGCCATTGCTACTGCTCATACTTATTCATACCACCTGTATTTCACTATCTCTTTGCCGAACTAGTGCACCTATTAGGTGTGTTGGGGACATCAGTGAATAGAAGCACCCGTAGACATCAGTGAATATCTGAGTTATGAGTTTGGCATGCATTTAAAGAAATGCGGAATACTTTCACAATTGACACCGCCGGGAACACCTCAACGAAACGGTGTGTCCGAACGTCGTAATCGAACTCTCTTAGATATGGTTCGTTCTATGATGTCTCTTACTGATTTGCCGTTATCATTTTGGAGTTATGCATTAGAGACAACCGCATTCACTTTAAATAGAGCACCATCAAAATCAGTTGAAACGACACCGTATGAATTATGGTTTAATAAGAAACCTAAGCTGTCGTTCCTAAAAGTTTGGGGTTGCGAAGCCTATGTAAAAAAGTTACAACCGGACAAGCTAGAACCCAAAGCGGAGAAATGCGTCTTCATAGGATACCCTAAGGAAACTATAGGGTACACTTTCTATCACAGATCCGAAGGCAAGATCTTTGTTGCTAAGAACGGAACCTTTCTTGAGAAAAAATTTCTCACTAAAGAAGTGACTGGAAGAAAAGTAGAACTCGATGAGTGATGCGTGCAGTTGACACGTCCGTTGGGAACCCCAAGAGGAAGGTGTGATGCGCACAGCGGCAAGTTTCCCTCAGTAAGAAACCAAGGTTTAATCGAACCAGTAGGAGTCAAGAAGCACGTTGAAGGTTGATGGCGACGGGATGTAGTGCGGCGCAACACCAGAGATTCCGGCGCCAACGTGGAACCTGCACAACACAACCAAAGTACTTTGCCCCAACGAAACAGTGAGGTTGTCAATCTCACCGGCTTGCTGTAACAAAGGGTTAACCGTATTGTGTGGAAGATGATTGTTTGCGTAAAAAAAAGAGAACAAAGATTGCAAGAGATTGTATTTCAGTATAGAGAATTGGACCGGGGTCCACAGTTCACTAGAGGTGTCTCTCCCATAAGATAAACAGCATGTTGGGTGAACAAATTACAGTTGGGCAATTGACAAATAAAGAGGGCATGACCATGCACATACATATTATGATGAGTATTGTGAGATTTAATTGGGCATTACGACAAAGTACATAGACCGCTATCCAGCATGCATCTATGCCTAAAAAGTCCACCTTCAGGTTATCATCCGAACCCCCTCTAGTATTAAGTTGCTAACAACAGACAATTGCATTAAGTATTGCGCGTAATGTAATCAGTAACTACATCCTTGAACATAGCACCAATGTTTTATCCCTAGTGGCAACAGCACATCCACAACCTTAGAACTTTCTGTCACTGTCCCGGATATCAATGGAGGCATGAACCCACTATCGAGCATAAATACTCCCTCTTGGAGTTACAAGCGTCTACTTGGCCAGAGCATCTACTAGTAACGGAGAGCATGCAAGATCATAAACAACACATAGACATAACTTTGATAATCAACATAACAAGTATTCTCTATTCATCGGATCCCAACAAACGCAACATATAGAATTACAGATAGATGATCTTGATCATGTTAGGCAGCTCACAAGATCCGACAATGAAGCACAATGGGGAGAAGACAACCATCTAGCTACTGCTATGGACCCATAGTCCAGGGGTAGACTACTCACACATCACTCCGGAGGCGACCATGGCGGCGTAGAGTCCTCCGGGAGATGATTCCCCTCTCCGGCAGGGTGCCGGAGGCGATCTCCTGAATCCCCCGAGATGGGATTGGCGGCGGCGGCGTCTCTGGAAGGTTTTTCATATCGTGGCTCTCGGTACTGGGGGTTTCGCAACGGAGGCTTTAAGTAGGCGGAAGGGCAGGTCAGGAGGCGGCACGAGGGGCCCACACCACAGGGCCGCGCGGCCAAGGGGTGGGCCGCGCCACCCTAGGGTGTGGCCACCTCGTGGCCCCACTTCGTCTCCTCTTCGGACTTCTGGAAGCTTCGTGGCAAAATAGGACCCTGGGCGTTGATTTCGTCCAATTCCGAGAATATTTCCTTACTAGGATTTCTGAAACCAAAAACAGCAGAAAACAGCAACTGGCACTTCGGCATCTTGTTAATAGGTTAGTTCCAGAAAATGCACGAATATGACATAAAGTGTGCATAAAACATGTAGATAACATCAATAATGTGGCATGGAACATAAGAAATTATCGATACGTTGGAGACGTATCAGCATCCCCAAGCTTAGTTCTGCTCGTCCCGAGCAGGTAAAACGATAACACAGATAATTTCTGGAGTGACATGCCATCATAACCTTGATCATACTATTTGTAAAGCATATGTAGTGAATGCAGCGATCAAAACAATGTATATGACATGAGTAAACAAGTGAATCATAAAGCAAAGACTTTTCATGAATAGTACTTCAAGACAAGCATCAATAAGTCTTGCATAAGAGTTTACTCATAAAGCAATAATTCATAGTAAAAGCATTGAAGCAACACAAAGGAAGATTAAGTTTCAGCGGTTGCTTTCAACTCATAACATGTATATCTCATGGATATTGTCAACATAGAGTAATATAATAAGTGCAATAAGCAAGTATGTAGGAATCAATGCACAGTTCACACAAGTGTTTGCTTCTTGAGGTGGAGAGAAATAGGTGAACTGACTCAACAATGAAAGTAAAAGAATTGTCCTGCATAGAGGAAAAGCATCGATTGCTATATTTGTGCTAGAGCTTTGATTTTGAAAACATGAAACAATTTTGTCAACGGTAGTAATAAAGCATATGTATCATGTAAATTATATCTTACAAGTTGCAAGCCTCATGCATAGTATACTAATAGTGCCCGCACCTTGTCCTAATTAGCTTGGACTACCGGATCATCACAATGCACATGTTTTAACCAAGTGTCACAAAGGGGTACCTCTATGCCGCCTGTACAAAGGTCTAAGGAGAAAGCTCGCATTGGATTTCTCGCTATTGATTATTCTCAACTTAGACATCCATACCGGGACAACATAGACAACAGATAATGGACTCCTCTTTTATGCATAAGCATGTAATCAACAATTAATAATTTTCTCATATGAGATTGAGGATATTGTCCAAAACTGAAACTTCCACCATGGATCATGGCTTTAGTTAGCGGCCCAATGTTCTTCTCTAACAATATGCATGCTTAACCATAGGGTGGTAGATCGCTCTTACTTCAGACAAGACGAACATGCATAGCAACTCACATGAAATTCAACAAAGAGTAGTTGATGGCGTCCCCAGTGAACATGGTTATCGCACAACAAGCAACTTAATAAGAGATAAAGTGCATAATTACATATTCAATACCACAATAGTTTTTAAGCTATTTGTCCCATGAGCTATATATTGCAAAGGTGAATGATGGAATTTTAAAGGTAGCACTCAAGCAATTTACTTTGGAATGGCGGAGAAATACCATGTAGTAGGTAGGTATGGTGGACACAAATGGCATAGTGGTTGGCTCAAGTATTTTGGATGCATGAGAGGTATTCCCTCTCGATACAAGGTTTAGGCTAGCAAGGCTTATTTGAAACAAACACAAGGATGAACCGGTGCAGCAAAACTCACATAAAAGACATATTGTAAACATTATAAGACTCTACACCGTCTTCCTTGTTGTTCAAACTCAATACTAGAAATTATCTAGACCTTAGAGAAACCAAATATGCAAACCAAATTTTAGCATGCTCTATGTATTTCTTCATTAATGGGTGCAAAGTATATGATGCAAGAGCTTAAACATGAGCACAACAATTGCCAAGTATCACATTACCCAAGATATTTATAGCAATTACTACATGTATCATTTTCCAATTCCAACCATATAACAATTTAACGAAGAAGAAACTTCGCCATGAATACTATGAGTAGAAACTAAGGACATACTTGTCCATATGCTACAGCGGAGCGTGTCTCTCTCCCACAAAGTGAATGCTAGGATCCATTTTATTCAAACAAAACAAAAACAAAAACAAACCGACGCTCCAAGCAAAGCACATAAGATGTGATGGAATAAAAATATAGTTTCAGGGGAGGAACCTGATAATGTTGTCGATGAAGAAGGGGATGCCTTGGGCATCCCCAAGCTTAGACGCTTGAGTCTTCTTAGAATATGCAGGGGTGAACCACCGGGGCATCCCCAAGCTTAGAGCTTTCACTCTCCTTGATCATGTTGCATCATACTCCTCTCTTGATCCTTGAAAACTTCCTCCACACCAAACTTAGAACAACTCATTAGAGGGTTAGCGACAATAAAAATTAACATGTTCAGAGGTGACACAATCATTCTTAACACTTCTGGACATTGCATAAAGCTACTGGACATTAATGGATCAAAGAAAATTCATCCAACATAGCAAAAGAGGCAATGCGAAATAAAAGGCAGAATCTGTCAAAACAGAACAGTTCGTATTGACGAATTTTATCGAGGCACCAGACTTGCTCAAATGAAAATGCTCAAATTGAATGAAAGTTGCGCACATATCTGTGGATCACTCACGTAAATTGGCATAATTGTCTGAGTTACCTACAGGGAAAACAGCCCAGATTCGTGACAGCAAAGAAATCTGTTTCTGCGCAGTAATCCAAATCTAGTATGAACTTTTCTATCAACGACTTTACTTGGCACAACAAAACACTAAACTAAGATAAGGAGAGGTTGCTACAGTAGTAAACAACTTCCAAGACACAAAATAAAAACCAAGTACTGTAGGTAAAAACATGGGTTGTCTCCCATAAGCGCTTTTCTTTAACGCCTTTCAGCTAGGCGCAGAAAGTGTGTATCAAGTATTATCAAGAGACGAAGTGTCAACATCATAATTTGTTCTAATAATAGAATCAAAAGGTAACTTCATTCTCTTTCTAGGGAAGTGTTCCATACCTTTCTTGAGAGGAAATTGATATTTTATATTACCTTCCTTCATATCAATGATAGCACCAACGGTTCGAAGAAAAGGTCTTCCCAATATAATGGGACAAGATGCATTGCATTCAATATCCAAGACAACAAAATCAACGGGGACAAGGTTATTGTTAACAGTAATACGAATATTATCAACTTTCCCCAAAGGTTTCTTTGTAGAATGATCAGCAAGATTAACATCCAAATAACAATTTTTCAGCGGTGGCAAGTCAAGCATATTATAAATTTTCTTAGGCATAACAGAAATACTTGCACCAAGATCACATAAAGCATTACAATCAAAATCTTTAACCTTCATCTTAATGATGGGCTCCCAACCATCCTCTAGCTTTTTAGGAATAGAGGCTTCGCGCTCTAGTTTCTCTTCTCTAGCTTTTATGAGAGCATTTGTAATATGTTGCGTGAAAGCCAAATTTATAGCACTAGCATTAGGACTTTTAGCAAGTTTTTGCAAGAACTTTATAACTTCAGAGATGTGGCAATCATCAAAATTCAAACCATTATAATCTAAAGCAATGGGATCATCATCCCCAATGTTGGAAAAAATTTCAGCAGTTTTATCACAGGCAGTTTCAGCAGTTTTAGCAGTTTCAGGCAGTTTCTCGCGCTTTGCATTAGAAGTGGAAACATTGCTAACACCAATTCTTTTATTATTAATAGTAGGAGGTGCAGAAACATGTGTAGCATTAGCATTACTAGTGGTGGTAATAGTCCAAACTTTAGCTACATTCTTCTCTTTAGCTAGTTTTTCATTTTCTTCTCTATCCCACCTAGCACGCAATTCGGCCATTAATCTTATATTCTCGTTAATTCTAACTTGGATGGCATTTGCTGTAGTAACAATTTTATTTTCAATATCCCTATTAGGCATAACTTTCGATTTCAAAAGATCTACATCAGCAGCAAGACTATCGACTTTAGAAGCAAGTATATCAATTTTCCCAAGCTTTTCTTCAACAGATTTGTTAAAAGCAGTTTGTGTACTAATAAATTATTTAAGCATGGCTTCAAGTCCAGGGGGTTAACTCCTATTATTGTTGTAAGAATTCCCATAAGAATTAGCATAACCGTTACCATTATTATAAGGATATGGCCTATAGTTATTACTAGAATTGTTCCGATAAGCATTGTTGTTGAAATTATTATTTTTAATGAAGTTCACATCAACATGTTCTTCTTGTGCAACCAATGAAGCTAACGGAACATTATTAGGATCAACATTAGTCCTATCATTCACAAGCATAGACATAATAGCATCAATCTTATCACTCAAGGAAGAGGTTTCTTCGACAGAATTTACCTTCTTACCTTGTGGAGCTCTTTCCGTGTGCCATTCAGAGTAGTTGATCATCATATTATCAAGAAGCTTTGTTGCTTCACCAAGAGTGATGGACATAAAGGTACCTCCAGCAGCTGAATCCAATAAATTCCGCGAAGAAAATTTTAGTCCTGCATAGAAGGTTTGGATGATCATCCAAGTAGTCAGTCCATGGGTTGGGCAATTTTTAACCAGAGATTTCATTCTTTCCCATGCTTGTGCAACATGTTCAGTATCTAATTGTTTAAAATTCATTATGCTACTCCTCAAAGATATAATTTTAGCAGGGGGATAATATCTACCAATAAAAGCATCCTTGCATTTAGTCCATGAATGAATACTATTCTTAGGCAGAGATAGCAACCAATCTTTAGCTCTTCCTCTTAATGAGAAAGGGAACAATTTTAATTTTATAATGTCACCATCTACATCTTTATATTTTTGCATTTCACACAATTCAACAAAATTATTAAGATGGGCAGCAGCATCATCAGAACTAACACTTAAAAATTGCTCTCGCATAACAAGATTCAAGAAAGCGTGTTTAATTTCAAAGAATTCTGCTGTAGTAGCAGGTGGAGCAATAGGTGTGCATAAGAAATCATTATTATTTGTGGTTGTGAAATCACACAACTTAGTATTTTCAGGAGTGGCCATTTTAGCAGTAGTAAATAAAGCAAACTAGATAAAGTAAATGCAAGTAACTAATTTTTTTGTGTTTTTGATATAGCAAACAAGATAGCAAATAAAGTAAAACTAGCAACTAATTTTTTTGTATTTTGATTTAGTGCAGCAAACAAAGTAGTAAATAAAACTAAGCAAGACAAAAACAAAGTAAAGAGATTGGGAAGTGGAGACTCCCCTTGCAGCGTGTCTTGATCTCCCCGGCAACGGCGCCAGAAATTTGCTTGATGCGTGCAGTTGACACGTCCGTTGGGAACCCCAAGAGGAAGGTGTGATGCGCACAGCGGCAAGTTTCCCTCAGTAAGAAACCAAGGTTTAATCGAACCTGTAGGAGTCAAGAAGCACGTTGAAGGTTGATGGCGGCGGGATGTAGTTCGGCGCAACACCAGAGATTCCGGCGCCAACGTGGAACCTGCACAACACAACCAAAGTACTTTGCCCCAACGAAATAGTGAGGTTGTCAATCTCACCGGCTTGCTGTAACAAAGGGTTAACCGTATTGTGTGGAAGATGATTGTTTGCAGAAACAAGAGAACAAGATTGCAAGAGATTGTATTTCAAGATAGAGAATTGGACCGGGGTCCACAGTTCACTAGAGGTGTCTCTCCCATAAGATAAACAGCATGTTGGGTGAACAAATTACAGTTGGGCAATTTACAAATAAAGAGGGCATGACCATGCACATACATATTATGATGAGTATTGTGAGATTTAATTGGGCATTACGACAAAGTACATAGACCGCTATCCAGCATGCATCTATGCCTAAAAAGTCCACCTTCAGGTTATCATCCGAACCCCCTCCAGTATTAAGTTGCTAACAACAGACAATTGCATTAAGTATTGCGCGTAATGTAATCAGTAACTACATCCTTGAACATAGCACCAATGTTTTATCCCTAGTGGCAACAGCACATCCACAACCTTAGAACTTTCTCACATCGTCCCAGATATCAATGGAGGCATGAACCCACTATCGAGCATAAATACTCCCTCTTGGAGTTACAAGCATCTACTTGGCCAGAGCATCTACTAGTAATGGAGAGCATGCAAGATCATAAACAACACATAGACATAACTTTGATAATCAACATAACAAGTATTCTCTATTCATCGGATCCCAACAAACGCAACATATAGAATTACAGATAGATGATCTTGATCATGTTAGGCAGCTCACAAGATCCGACAATGAAGCACAATGGGGAGAAGACAACCATCTAGCTACTGCTATGGACCCATAGTCCAGGGGTAGACTACTCACACATCACTCCGGAGGCGACCATGGCGGCGTAGAGTCCTCCGGGAGATGATTCCCCTCTCCGGCAGGGTGCCGGAGGCGATCTCCTGAATCCCCCGAGATGGGATTGGCGGCGGCGGCGTCTCTGGAAGGTTTTCCGTATCGTGGCTCTCGGTACTGGGGGTTTCGCAACGGAGGCTTTAAGTAGGCGGAAGGGCAGGTCAGGAGGCGGCACGAGGGGCCCACACCACAGGGCCGCGCGGCCAAGGGGTGGGCCGCGCCGCCCTAGGGTGTGGCCACCTCGTGGCCCCACTTCGTCTCCTCTTCGGACTTCTAGAAGCTTCGTGGCAAAATAGGACCCTGGGCGTTGATTTTGTCCAATTCCGAGAATATTTCCTTACTAGGATTTCTGAAACCAAAAGCAGCAGAAAACAGCAACTGGCACTTCGGCATCTTGTTAATAGGTTAGTTCCAGAAAATGCACGAATATGACATAAAGTGTGCATAAAACATGTAGATAACATCAATAATGTGGCATGGAACATAAGAAATTATCGATACGTTGGAGACGTATCAATGAGATTGAAGAATCTTTGCTCGTTGATCAGAGTAGCGCAGTACCGGAAGAAGTTCCTGTGCCGCCTACACCGGCAACAGAGGAAGCTAATGATAATGATCATGAAACTTCAAATGAGATAGCTACTGAACCTCGTAGATCGACAAGGGAACGTGCCACTCCTGATTGGTATGATCCTTGTCTAAATGTCATGATTGTGGACAACAATGATGAAGACCCTGCGACGTATGAAGAAGCGATGATGAGCCCAGATTCCAACAAATGGCAAGAAGCCATGAAATCCGAAATGGGATCCATGTATGATAACAAAGTGTGGACTTTGGTAGACTTACCTGATAGCCGAAAGGCTGTTGAGAATAAATGGATCTTCAAGAGAAAAACAGATGCTGATGGTAACATTACTGTCTATAAAGCTCGACTTGTCGCAAAGGGTTTCCGACAAATTCAAGGTGTTGACTACGATGAGACTTTCTCACCTGTAGCGAAGCTAAAATCTGTGAGGATTTTGTTAGCAATAGCTGCATTTTTCGATTATGAGATTTGGCAGATGGATGTCAAAATGGCGTTCCTTAATGGAGACATTGAGGAAGAGTTGTATATGGTACAACCCAAAGGTTTTGTCGATCCTAAAAATGCTGACAAAGTATGCAAACTTCAGCGTTCAATTTATGGACTGAAGCAAGCATCAAGAAGTTGGAACCGACGCTTTGATAAGGTGATCAAAGACTTCGGGTTTATACAGTGCCATGGAGAGGCCTGTATTTACAAGAAAGTGAGTGGGAGCTCTGTAGCGTTCCTAATATTATATGTAGATGCCATATTATTGATTGGGAATGATATAGAACTATTAAGCAGTGTAAAAGGTTATTTGAATAATAGTTTTTCAATGAAAGACCTTGGTGAAGCATCGTATATATTAGGCATCAAGATTTATAGAGATAGATGAAGACGTCTAATAGGGCTATCACAAAGTACATACCTGGACAAGATTCTAAAGAAGTTTAGAATGGACGAAAGTAAGAAAGGATTCTTACCTATGTTACCAGGCAAGGTCTTGAGTAAGACTCAAGGTCCGGCTACGGCAGAAGAAAGAGAAAGGATGAGTCAGATCCCCTATGCCTCGGCAGTAGGCACTATCATGTATGCCATGCTATGTACAAGACCGGATATAGCACATGCTGTTAGTTTGACTAGCAGATATCAAAGTGATCCAGGAATGGAACACTGGACAACGGTCAAGAATATCCTAAAGTACTTGAAAAGAACTAAGGATATGTTTCTTTGTTATGGAGGTGACCAAGAGCTCGTTGTAACAAGTTACACCGATGCAAGTTGGAACACTGATCCTGATGACTCTAAGTCACAGTCTGGGTACGTGTTTATATTGAATGGTGCTGCAGTAAGCTGGGCAAGCTCGAAGCAGTGCACGGTGGCGAAATCCTCAACAGAATCGGAGTACATAGTGGCTTCAGAGGCTTCATCAGAAGCGGTATGGATGAAGAGGTTCATTGTAGAGCTCGGTGTGGTTCCTAGTGCATTGGACCCACTAGTCATCTACTGTGACAACATGGGTGCCATCGCCAATGCACAAGAACCAAGGTCACACAAGAGGCTGAAGCATATCAAGCTGCATTATCATTCGATTCGCGAGTACATCGAAGATGGAGAAGTAAAGATTTGCAAAGTACACACTGATCTGAATGTAGCAGATCCGTTGACTAAAGCTCTCCCTAGGGCAAAGCATGACCAACACCAGAATGCCATGGGTGTTAGGTACATTACAATGTAATCTAGATTATTGACTCTAGTGCAAGTGGGAGACTGTTGGAGATATGCCCAAGAGGCAATAATAAAAGTGGTTATTATATATCTTTATGTTTATGATAAATGTTTATATACCATGCTATAATTGTATTAACCGAAACATTGATACATGTGTGTTATGTAAACAAACAAAGAGTCCCTAGTAAGCCTCTTAACTAGCTTGTTGATTAATATATGATTAGTTTCATAATCATGAACATTGGATGTTATTAATAACAAGGTTATATCATTGTATGAATGATATAATGGACACACCCAATTAAGCGTAGCATAAGATCACGTCATTAAGTTATTTGCTATAAGCTTTCGATACATAGTTACCTAGTCCTTATGACCATAAGATCATGTAAATCACTTATATCGGAAAGGTACTTTGATTACATCAAACGCCACTGCGTAAATGGGTGGTTATAAAGGTGGGATTAAGTATCCGGAAAGTATGAGTTGAGGCATATGGATCAACAGTGGGATTTGTCCATCCCGATGATGGATAGATATACTCTGGGCCCTCTCGGTGGAATGTCGTCTAATGTCTTGCAAGCATATGAATAAGTTCATAAGAGACCACATACCACGGTACGAGTAAAGAGTACTTGTCAGGAGACGAGGTTGAACAAGGTATAGAGTGATACCGATGATCAAACCTCGGACAAGTAAAATATCGCGTTACAAAGGGAATTGGTATCGTATGTGAATGGTTCATTCGATCACTAAGTCGTCATTGAATATATGGGAGCCATTATGGATCTCCAGATCCCGCTATTGGTTATTGGTCGGAGTGAGTACTCAACCATGTCCGCATAGTTCGCGAACCGTAGGGTGACACACTTAAAGTTGGATGTTGAAATGGTAGAACTTGAATATGGAATGGAGTTCGAATATTTGTTCGGAGTCTCGGATGGGATCCCGGACATCACGGGGAGTTCCGGAATGGTCCAGAGAATAAAATTCATATATAGGATGTCATTTTATGTGTTTGAAAATGATCCGGTGCATTTATGGAAGGTTCTAGAAGGTTCTAGAAAAGTCTGGAAGAAAGTCACTTTGGAAGGCGGAGTCCCGAAGGGACTCCACCACCATGGCCGGCCAACCCTAGGGGGTGGAGTCCCAGGTGGACTCCACCTAAGGTGGCCGGCCACCCCCTCCCAAGGGAAGGTGGGAATCCCACCTCTAGTGGGAGTCCTAGCTTGGGTAGGTTTCATGTGATATGGAAGGTTTTGGTTTGGGGTCTTATTCGAAGACTTGTAGACCAACTCTTGGGTGTTCCACCTATATAATGAGGGCCAAGGGGAGGGGGCCGGCCACCACAACAAGCCACAAGCTGGCCGCACCCCTTGAGGCCGGCCACCCCCTCTCCCCAAACCCTAGCCGCCCCACTCCTCCTTCTTCCCCGCACGCTTAGCGAAGCTCCACCGGGATTCTCCACCGCCACTGACACCACGCTGTCGTGCTGCCGGATTCAAGAGGAGCTACTACTTCCGCTGCCCGCTGGAACGGGGAGGTGGACGTCGTCTTCATCAACAACCGAACATGTGACCGAGTACGGAGGTGCTGCCCGTTCGTGGCGCCGTGATCAAGATCTTCTACGCGCTTTTGCAAGCGGCAAGTCACTACAAGAAAAGTTGCCATGGCCGACGAAGTTGAAGTCGCGCCGTGGTTGCTGGTGCACCATGGCCGACGATTTTTGGTCCCTCCGTGGTGCATGTCAAAACTTTTTTTTTCTCATTTTTGAGGCCACCTAGCCCGACGAAAGCGGCCAAAACGTCGCGTATGGTGGCCCGGGACGTGGTGCATCGCGAATTCTCGGGTTCGCCGGCCGAGTCAACGCAAATCCGCACCGCCCAGGGATGTAGGGCCCAGATGGCAGCCTCTCTAGCATTGTTTTTTTTCTCGATCGCGCCATCTCGTTCAACGCTCTCCGATCGAGCCGTTTACGATGCAGGATCATGGGTCCCGCTTGTCATCCTCTATGAACCAAATTTCTTTCTTTTCTTGGATTTTTTTTGACCCCCTGATTTCTGGCTACTTCCTTTTTCTTTTGATCCCTTGCCGCCTTGGAAACGTTGAGACCGCTGCAGCTAAATGGGACCCGCATGTCATCCTCTATGAGCAATCAACTTTCTTTTCTTGGAGTTTTTTTGGCACCTCATATTTGGTCACTTGCCTTTTTTTTCGGTCCCCTGCCGCCTCTCAAACGGTGATACCGCTGCTGCTAAATGGGACCCGCATGTCATCCTCTATGTACTATAAAACTTTCTTTTCTTGGATTTTTTTGGCACCTCATATTTGGTCACTTGCCTTTTTTCTTTCGATCCCCTGCCGCCTCTCAAACAGTGAGACCGCTGCAGCTAAATGGGACCCGCATGTCATCCTCTATGAGCAATCAACTTTCTTTTCTTGGAGTTTTTTTTGGCACCTCATATTTGGTCACTTGCCTATTTCTTTTGATCCCCTGCCGCCTCTCAAACGGTGATACCGCTGCTGCTAAATGGGACCCGCATGTCATCCTGTATGGACTATAAAACTTTCTTTTCTTGGATTTTTTTGGCACCTCATATTTGGTCACTTGCCTTTTTTTTCGATCCCCTGCCGCCTCTCAAACGGTGATACCGCTGCTGCTAAATGGGACCCGCATGTCATCCTCTATGGACTATAAAATTTTCTTTTCTTGAATTATTTTTGGCTCCTGATATTTGGTCACTTGCCTTTTTCTTTCGATCCCCTGCCGCCTCTCAAACAGTGAGACCGCTGCAGCTAAATGGGACCCGCATGTCATCCTCTATGAGCAATCAACTTTCTTTTCTTGGAGTTTTTTTTTGGCACCTCATATTTGGTCACTTGCCTTTTTCTTTCGATCTCATGCCACGTTTGAAACGTTGAGGAACCTGCTGGCTCATGGGACCCGCATGTCATCCTCTATGTGCTATAAAAGTTTCCTTTGTTGGATTTTTTTTCACCCTCGGATTTTTGGCTTGCCTTTTTCTTTTGATCCCCCGCCCCTTTGAAACGTTGAGTAAGTCGTTGGCTCAAGGGGCCCGCATGTCATCCTCTATGTCCATCAACTTTCTTTTCTTGGATTTTTTCACCCCCTAATTACTAGCTACTTTCTTTTTCTTTTGATCTCAAGCCGCATTACAAACATTGAGACCTCTGCTGAAAAATTTGACGCTGTTGTCATTCTCTTTGTTCAATATATCTTTGATTTTTTTTGGCTCCTGATATTTGGTCACTTGCCTTTTTCTTTCGATCTCATGCCGCCTTTGAAACGTTGAGTAAGCTGCTGGCTCATGGGTCCCGCATGTCATCCTCTACGAACAATAAAAGTTTCCTTTCTTGGAGTTATTTTTGACCCCTAATTTCTGGCTATTTGCCTTTTTCTTTTGATCCCCTGCCCCCTTTGAAACGATGAGGACCCATTTGTTGGCAGGTCGGTCCCACATGTCATCCTCTATGAACAATAAAAGTTTCCTTTGGTGGATTTATTTTTGACCCCTAATTAATTTCTGGCTATTTCCTTTTTTTTTCTTTTGATCCCCGCCGCCTTGGAATTGTTGAGAATCTTTGCCTCATTTTTCCTTTGTTCCCGTGCCGCCTTGGAAACGTTGAGACCGTCGTTACAAAATGGGACCCGCATGTCATCCTCTATGTACAATAAATTTTATTTTTTTGATTTTTTTTTGGCCCCCTAAATTATGTCACGTGACTTTTTCTTTCGATCGCATGCCTCCTTTCAAACGTTGAGGATGCCGCTGCCTCATGGGTCCCACATGTCATCCTCTCGTAACGATAAATGTTTTATTTTCTTGTATTTTTTTACCAACTGATTTTTGGCTTTTTTATTTTCGATCCCCCGCCGCCTTTGAAACGTTGACGACGCCGTCGGCTCATGGGTCCCCGATGTCAGCCTCCCGTACAAGAAACATGTGATATTTTATTTTGCAGACAATAAACGTTGTATTTCGCTCTGAGCTATTGCAAACGGATAAATTAAATCTTTATATCTACATAAACAAACTTATATGTTGAATCTCCTTGTTTTTTGTTTTTGCGAAGCATAGGACTTTCCTGTTTTTTTTTTTTGAGAAAAATCCGACCTTTCCTGTTTTGGAGTGGGCTGAAATTGTACGAGTCAAAAGGCCCAGCAGGATAGTTCGAAGGCCCAGATGTCCAGATACAGCCAATTGAAATCTTTCTTTTCTTGGATTTTTTTCACACCCTGATTTCTGGCTACTTCATTTTTCTTTCGGTCCTGTGCCGCCTTGGAAGCGTTGAGACCGTTGCTACAAAATGGGACCCGCATGTCATCCTCTATGTACAATAAAGTTTCTTTTCTTGGATTAGTTTTGGCTCCTGATATTATGTCACTTGCCTTTTTCTTTCAATCTCATGCCGACTTTGAAACGTTGAGGAAGCTGCTGGCTCATGGGTCCCGCATGTCATCCTCTATGAACAATAAAAGTTTCCTTTGTTGGATTTATTTTTTCCCCTAATTTCTGGCTATTTGCCTTTTTCTTTTGATCCCCTGCCCCCTTTGAAACGATGACGACGCAGCTGGCAAGTCGGTCCCACATGTCATCCTCTATGAACAATAAAAGTTTCCTTTGATGGATTTATTTTTGACCCTAATTAATTTCTGGCTATTTCCTTTTTTCTTTTGATCCCCTGCCGCCTTGAAATAGTTCAGGATGCTGCTGCCTCATGGGTCCCGCATGTCATCTTCTTAGAAAGGTAAATGTTTCTTTTCTTGAATTTGTTTACCAACTGATTTTTGGCTTATTTCTGCAAAGGTTGTATTTCTAGATAGATAAGGTGGATTCGAATCTGCCATGGTTCAGGCAGCTCAGGTAAGCCTTCTTGCACTGATTAATGGAAGTAGTGTATAGCAAGGTCAAGACATGTGGCTCGGTGTAATGAATCTATTTGAATCATGTTGTGGGTTCAATCTGATAGTTCTCTAACAGGTCAGCCAAAATAGAAATTAAGTTTTTTTCTAAAACAGAAATGCAAATTAAGATGAACACAAACATTAGTTATCATAATAGCTGATCATACATACATACTTGCTAAGAGCAAAAGCTTGCCAGAGTTTTACCACCCATACAATTAATTAGCAGTTCAGATAAGATAACCTTATATAAATATAACTACAAATGCATTTGCTAAGGGCTCATGGGACAACAGAACTAGACAACCGCGAACTTTATGACCAGCATGTCACAGTGACATCGAAAGATCTTGACCTTCAACTTTGATCCAATGCGAAGTTTGGCACCGTCAATGAACTTTTTCCACCTGGAAGTAACAGCCAAGCGGCCATCTCTGTGGACTCGACGGAGTACCGTCCCTCCACGGTGAGACCTTCACTCTCCATGACGAGGGATATCTTGCCCCTTCGGCCAGCATTGAGATCCTTGGAGATACTTTTAGGCAATTTCTGATTCAAAGCAAGAGATACCACCAAAAATTAGTCAATGGCACCAATGCACTGAACCATGTGAGACTTTGAGCAGAGAAGACATCAAGATAAGAGCAGTTATGCTGTCATATACTCACGAACATAGCCTTCAGATGTGTCCTGGTCACCACACGGGTGGCCACAGCAATGAGCTGAGACCTCGGTGATCCGGTGGGGCAGGTGCAGGAGCCCGGGCTGGTACACGAGCCGGTGCCGATGCAGGAGACTGGCGGGCAGGTGCGAACGGTGCCTCTAGAGGAACCGGTGCCGATGCAGGAGACTGTTGGGCAGGTGCAAGAAACGGTGCAGCTAGAGGAACCCGTCTTGATGCGTGAGCCCGCCGGGCAGGTGTAGTATATGGGGCCTCTACAGAACCAATGCCGATGTAGGGGACTGCTGGGTAGATGCAAAGAACGGAGCTGGTACAGAACCGGTGCCGATGCGGGAGAGTGGGAAGCCGGTGCCGGTGCTGGTGTGGTTGCCCTTTGTGACATCCGCTCTGTTCCATCGGGGATCTGCAGCTTTGATCATGTTAAACCCAGCAAGCTAGAACAGAGGGAATGGTTTAGAACAACTGCTCAGAATGCAGTTATCAAAAGATATGAGTAGAAAAAAGTTACATATTATATATTTGGAAGTGTCTCCAACTCTGTAAGCAGTTACGTATATCTGCCCGTTTGTGTTTTTGATCCTCAGCTCGTCACCCTTCTTCAGACCGTAGTCAAAAGCAAACTTTCTCCAATCATGTCCATACAAATATGTGATGGCCTGCGTCTTGTAGACATACACCTCATAGACCGTGTAGGTGTTCATCAATTTGCCATTGCCATGCATAGTGAAAGACCCTTCATGCGGACACATCTGGTTAATCATTGGACGAAGTTCACAAGGTACAGTCTGCATGTGAAAATTGATACAAATGTAAGAAGCAGGAAGACTAAAAACAAGACTTTACTATATGCCAATTCATGCTAAACCACTGAGAATACATACATGTAACTCTGTGAAGGAGCTACTAGAAAGGTAGATAGAGCCATAGGAGGTGTTATATGCGGGGTATGTACATGGGCCCGCCATATTCCCGCAAGCTCGGCATCGGGATGGTGAAGGAAACATGGGAGGTACTACTGGTGCGTAGCGCTGAATGTAAGTGGAAGAATTAGGTTGTGTAAAGTGCATAGTTCAGAGCAATGCAAATGTTGACAAGCGAGTGCATAACACTATGTTACAAACTGAACAGTGAAAAATTAGTGTATGATGAATATAAGCATGCTAATTTGGTGTTTCCGAATTCCAAAAAGCATTAGACAGAGCCGGTGATAATATCAGACATAAATCATGGCATGTATATGTGGCTTAAGAAAATATACCCGAACCCTTGGATGGTTACGGCCCGGCTGGTCCTTGGACTTGAGCTTATATAAGCATCCGAAGGTGGGGCCGACAAGAACTTGGTGGCAGCCTCTGCAGATGCCTCATCGCAGCAGCTTGCAATCCTTTTGACCAATGAAGGCTTAGCGGTTTCAGTCTGCATATGAAAATTGAAGAGCAACGAGACATCAAAGTGATATATAAAATGAATCTATGAGACACTGATGCATATAGTGCTGGATGTAAGTGGAAGAATAGGTGTGTGTGTTTCTGAACTATTGGTAAGCATTAGACAAAGCCGGCAATAAATAGACAAAAATCAAATCATGTATGAGGATTAAGAAAATATACCTGCATCGAAAAGGGTACCACCCACTGCCCGTGGCCTTGTGCTTGAGGAGGTTTTCAGAAGATGGTGGCGGCACCATCGTCTTCACAGCAGCCTCATCAGGATCATTTTTATCCATTTGAGTAGAGGCACAGAAGTTTCATCCTGCATATGAATAGCAACAGAACTCATCATTGATATTTAATAAATCTATCAGATAGACTGATGCAAATAGTGCGGGGTGTAAGTGGAAGAATAGGGTTGTGCATAGAGAACAGTTGACAACAATGCAAATGATTACAAAAGAAGCCAATGGAAATCAACAGTTTATATACTGGATGAGACAGACTGAAAAGTGAAAAATTAGTGTATGATGATTGTAAGCAAACGCAGTGTTTCTGAACTTTTGGTAAGCATTAGACAAAGCCAACAGTAATTAAACAGATAATAATGAAATCATGTATGTGGATTAAGAAAATATACCAGATTCATTAAAAGGTCACCACCCAGCTGGCCCATGGCCTCGTGCTTGTAGAGGTTTTCGGAAGATGGTGCCGGCACCATCGTCCTCACAGCAGCCTCATTAGCCTCATTTTGCATCCACTTGAGTAAAGGCGCAGCAGTTTCAGCCTGCATAAGAATGGGAACAGATCTCAGCAGTGATATTGAATGACTCTGAGACAGACTGATGCATATAGTGCTGGATGTAAGTGGAAGGATATGGCCGTGTATGGACAACAGTTCACAACAATGCAAGGGTGTGTTCGGTTCTGAAACAGCGTGGAATGGAATGGAATGGTTCCATTTCAGAGGAATGGAATGGTTACATTTTTGTTCGGTTGGGAAAAATGGAGAGCAGAAGAGATCAAGGTTAAACTAACCATTTGTCTCAAAATTGTAATTAACAATTGCAAATGACATTTTAGTCTCAAAGTCGTAATTAATAGCGCCTAATGGTGCTCTTTTAATCGAAAAATCGTAATTAACATCATTTTTTGTTGGGTTAGGGGAACTGGAGTAGATGAACATTAATGTATGATGATTGTAAGCAAACGAATTTGGTGTTTCTAAACTTTTGGCTTCGAGATCTTATGGGTTTCAACTCTAGCCTACCCCAACTTGTTTGGGACTGAAAGGCTTGGTTGTTGTTGTTGTTGTTGTAAACTTTTGGCAAGCATAGAAAAAACCAACAATAAACAGAAAAAAAATCAAGGCATGTTTTGTGGATTAAGAAAATATACCATATTCATTAAAAGATCACCACCCAGCTGGCGCGTGGTCTTGTGCTTGTAGAGGCATTTAGAAGATGGGGGCGGCATCAACATACTGGCAGCCTGATCAGCCGCAGTTTTGATCTTCCTTTTGAGTAAAGGCCCTAAAGTTTCAGTCTGCATATGAATAGCAAAACAAAAGGCAGACCTCAGCAGTGATATTGAATTACTGTATGAGATAGACTGATGCATATAGTGGATGCTCTTAGCCTTTTGTAGCGTGAACACTAGCTATGGACAAACAAAAAAACTAGTTAACTCAGCTTTGTCTAGATATGAATGTACTACCACCATCCAAAAGCTTAAGCCTTATTTATTTTTGAGAAATCAAAACAAGCAAAGTTCGACCAAAATTTTAGAACATTCTATCAACAAATACAATACTGTGTAGATACCGTAGGAAAATATATTTTATTATCTATTTAATGATATTAATTTTGTATTTTGCATGTTACTGATTTTTGGTAAAAGCTTAGTCAAACATGGTATAGTTTGACTTTCTAAAAATAATATAAGCCCAAAGCTTTGGGATGGAGGCAGTAGTATCTAGAGCTAAAACACATCTAGATACATCCGTATCTGAGTATAGTTGAGTCAATTAATTTGGGATCTAAGGGAGTATCGATTCAGACTACATCATGGTAAGTTGGTTAAAAAATTACCTGGGCGGTCCCCGCCCAGCTCGGCTGGCATTTCGCTTCTTGTGCCGCAGATCGGGCCATGCTCCTGCAGCAGGTGGGGCGCTATTCTCGTTCCCCATAGCCTCGGCCACGGAACCTGGAGGTACCAACCTGATACAGAGAATATAGAGCATGGTGTCACAGAGGCTTTACGCACAAACAGTTGAAGACATGTGCTACTTTAAGCATATTCCAGAACAGGAACAGATTGAGGATGCAGAGAGACACTTAAAAGGTAAAGAGTGGATAAGCAAACGGAGTACCTGCTTCGCGGGGCTGGGGACGCAGCTCAGGCTCAGCCAACTGCCCACATGCGTGGTGGCCTTACGCTCCATTGCCCCCACCGCCGAGGTCTTACCTTTCATGTACAAGCTGACAAAAGATACAGTGAGGATCAGCAGAAACTACAAAGGTTGCAAATGTCGACAAATAAAGGAAGAACACCCCAATCCAAGCAAAGGTTTCCCCCGCCCCCACCCCCATCAATCACTCCCAGCTCGAGGGTGACCAGAAAGATACCCCTTCGCCTAGAATAGCAAAGAGATGTGCAAGATATCGAGGAGAGGAAAAAAGAACCGATCTCGAGAAAGGAAAGAACATTACTAGTCCTACCTAATCCGCTTGGTCTAGATGCAGCTTGCCCCTCCAAGCTGGATGCCTGGACGGTGGAGGCGAAAGGAGGGGATCAAGCTAGCGGCTTGCATCCGTCGGCAATCGGCACTCGATCGGGAGAGAAGGGGTGCTACATAAAGGGGAGGGGTAACATATTTTATTACACAGTGAACTTACTGATGTGACTAGTCATTACATGTCTCACTGAAACTAGGGCCCATAGTGTGGCACCCCAAATTCACTTGAAGCTGCCCGGCGGGACGCATTGGCGCGTCAAGAAACCCCCGAATTGTAGCGGGGAAATGAAACATTTCACAAAAATTCGAAATTCAAGCACACCGCCACGCGCCAAGCACGCGGCTGTTCCTTCCTCTTCCTCGGTTCCTCCTCCCCTATCCAAAAAAACCCCAAATCCCAAGCTCAAACAAAAAAAAACAAACAAATCCCCTGGCCGCCATGCATGTCCTCGTTAACCCGCTGGAGATCGTTCCCGGACGATGCGGACCCCCCGCCCTGAGATCCAGAATTCCGTCCACCTCGAGGCACTGCGTGCTGTCTCGCAGCAGCGGCTTGAGGGCGCTGAAGAGGAAGTTCCGCCGGAAAGTGCTCATGGCAACCGTGCAAGCTCACCGGCGTGCTGTATCCCGAGAGGAACTGGTCAAAGCTTTGCTATTCGCCACACAAAAAAAATTGCGGGCCAAGATCTGGTCAAAGCTTTGACGATGGCTTGCCGCGAGAGGCTTGGAGTCCAGAGTCAATAAACTAGCTGCTCGAGGACTGGGCGGTTTACACGGATTCATATTAACTGACTCAAGTTTGTTAGTCTAGTTAAAAAATGCATCTAGATACATCCATATCTAGACAGAATTGAGTCAATTAATATGAATCAGAGGGGAGTACCTGAAAGTGTTTCATGCTACCAACTAATGCGCTGGCAGGAATCGCTGTAGAAGTAATTGTGCTACTACTCATACGATGAACTGATTGTGTGGGTGTCGAATTTTGCAACGCGATCATCCACTGAATGCTTAATCTAGCGCCAAAGGCGTACAAATCATAACATACTACAACACCAGAACATAAGAGTATGAATCATAAAGTAGCTCAACATTTTGCATCAGGGCTGGGTGGTCCTGAGACTACCGGGACGCCCCTGATGATCTCCGGGTGTGCATCCTCTTCAACGCAAAGCTGTGTACTCGGTCCACGGCCTACTTCTGTAGGCTGGATAATCTCAGGTGCAGGACCTTCGTCTATGAGAGGCTCGTCATCAGTACCATCCACAGTGCATCGGGGCTGGGTGGTCTTGAGACTACCGGACGCCCTGATGATCTCGGGCGTGCATCCACTTCAACGCAAAGCTGTGTACTCGGTCCACGGCCTCCTTCGTAGGCTGGATAATCTTAGGTGCAGGACCTTCGTCTATGAAAGGCTCGTCATCGGTACTCATCCACAGGTGCATCAAACTGAGATTCATCTTCAAATCTCCCATCAAACTGAGAGACCTCTTCAACTCTATGCTTCTGCAATTAGTACATCAACCGATTAGACAAACATCTAAGGGATGCAACTTGAACAAATGCCGTTTTACATATTTACCTTCTCATCTGGCACAAAGACATGTCCCAGAGCTGAAACCCGTTTCCTGAAGCAAGCGCTTTTTCTCTCCTTCCCGTCCATCCATCTGCAACAAGTTAAAATTGAGTACAGAACCTTGCACAGCAATGCAAACTATTGATTGAAACAGCGGCAGCATCAATATAAATAATTAACTACATATGCCAGCACACATACAGTGTGAGCAAGATCTGCTTCTCCTGCTAAATTAAGGATCATTATATGGTTCACCATGCTAAACCCGCCTAACATATGTGCGGTCCATCCCAAAAATGTGTAAATGATCTGCCACTACAGGGTGAGGCCTCTTCTCACCATTCATACATGTGCAGCGCGGGCAATACACGTCCAGGTTGTGACCTTCATGAGCTCTAATAAACCCCATAAAGGGTTGAACACCATTTATATATGAAGGGGAACATAAGTGTCCATGCAGTATCCAAGTTCTGTCCATCTGTTTAATTATGAGATACAGTGGTTGGTGATTAATTTAAGGCGAAGTAGGAAATGTATATCCATTGAGTACAAAACTATACTACATGATTATGCATTTCAGCAATCATGTCGAGTAAAAAACAAAAAATGCCCATCGACATTTTAGCAAACAGATCATGTACAAAACTCTGCCATGGCATTTCAGCAAATTAACGGATCGAGTGCAGAACTGACTCTATATGCCCACGCAAATGAACAAATTGATCGATGACAAATCGAGCGGAAAACTATAAAGTGCCAATTAGTTCGAGCATACTGACGAATTTTTTTAGCAGCATCAAGAAAATATAACTCGTTAGGCCGTCTTGCCCGATACATGATTGAGCTAGAGATAGCAGCCCTACCGTGGATCAACTTGACCGCCGGTGCGTCTCGAGAAGAACGACGGGGAGGGGAAGCTTCTTCTTCGCACGGACGGGACGGGGAAGGGAAGCTCTTCGCACGGACGGGGATAAGTTGTGTAGGGGTGGGTGGGGGGTCATGCGGCCGGGCCGCCGGGGTGATAATTAAGGTCGGTAGGTGGCGTTTAATGGAGTTGCGTGTGTAATTTGCCGTGCACAAGGTTGAGGAATAGGCGGTTCCCTTTGCCGCGCGCACAATTCAAACTATCCCGCCCATGTAGTTTAAATTCGCCATATTTTCGTTAAATCGACATAAAGTCATGTGAGTGGGGGAAATTAGCAAAGTTGCTTGAAAATAGTAAAACTCTGGAATTATCCTTTAAATATGCTCTACTTCGTGTGAAAATCGGGGTGTGGAAGCATGTTGAGCTGTTTTATTTGTACTTTCTTCATTAAAACTCCCATTTTATGCACTTTGGATGGAAAGAAATCATTTGTACATAAATTTTGACAACGCCATTTGCAAACACTAATTGTTTTACATGCCAAGATGCACCCATCCACCAAATATATATGGGGCAAAAGTTTATCACAATCTAGCAGATATGCATAATTAGTGAGGGACCCCTTTTGATTTTGTGCAATTTCCACTAATTAGGTAGAGAGAAGGGGTTAATTAATTAGGCCATGTTAGGGGTTATGTGTTTTAGATTAGGTTGTGTGGATTCAAATACAACTTCTTTATTTGTGTGCTATGATTAATCAAAACTAGATCGATCGACTGCGCACACATTATTAGAGGCGCATGCCTTTGCGCACAAAGTGCATGTGTGTGTTGTTGGCCACCAATTAACGAGAGAGAGAGACAGAGAGAGAGAGAGAGAGAGAGAGAGAGAGAGAGAGGTAGAGAGAGCTACATACGAGAGAGCGATTGAAATCCCCAAATTAAACACATATATATGCATGGCACATTTAATTTAATTAGAGGACCGCGAGCTAAGGCACCCCTGGCCTGCTTGATGCACAATTAAGTGTCATTGGCCTATATATAGGGTTTAATTAGGGTTTAGGGTTTAGGGTTAGGAGGTTAGGGTTTAGGGTTTAATGTTTATGGTGTTTAGGGTTTAGGGATTAGGGATTAGGGTTTATTTAGGGTTTAAGGTTTAGGGATCATCGATCGAGTGCGCACACACACATTATTAGAGGCACACGCACCTTTGCGCATAAAGTGCATGCGTATATGTGTGTGTTTTTTTGGCCACCAACGATATATAGATGATCGAGAGAGAGAGAGAGAGAGATTGAAATCCCCAAGAATATGTTCAAATATATATTAAAAAATATGCACGAATGCCTGCATGGTAGGCCATGCATGCACACTAATTATATATATATTATGAGGAAACTTAATCAAATGTGTTTTCATTCGAGAGAACTTGTCAAAATTCAAGTTAATTAATTTATCATCGATAATTATATAATTAATTAATGAATCTCAGGGAGATGTTATACAACATATGATCGATATAGGCCATGTATATATTAATTGGTGTTAATCTACCGTTTAATTTGCTAGCTAGCTGCTATATATAGAGCATGTTTTTATTAGATCGGGTTATAGCTAGCTAGTATAGTTTAGGGTTATGTGTTTTAATTAACTAGGGTTTGATTAGCTAGGGGCTAGTTATATATATGGTTTAGGGTTAATGCATTGCACATTTAATTTAACTAGAGGACCGCGAGGCACCCCTGGCCTGCTTGATGCACAATTAAGTGTCGTTGGCCTATATATAGGGTTTAATTAGGGTTTAGGGTTAGCTAGCTAGGGTTTAGGGTTTAGTGTTTAGGGTGTTTAGCTAGCTAGGGTCTAGGGTACGTTTAGGGTTGAGTGTTTAGGGTCTAGGATTTAGTGTTTAGGGTGTTTAGGGTCTAGGGTTTAGGGTCTAGTGTATTTAGGGTGTTTAGGGTCTAGGGTTTAGGGTTTAATTAGTGTTTAGGGTGTTTAGGGTTTAGGGTTTAGTGTTTACGGTGTTTAGGGTCTAGGGTTTAGGGTTTAGTGTTTAGGGTGTTTAGGGTCTAGGGTTTAGTGTTTAGGGTGTTTAGGGTTTAGGGGAGTAGTTTTAGGGTTGTTTAAGGTTTAGGGATCATCGATCGAGTGCGCACACACATTATTAGAGGCACCCCGCGCCTTTGCGCATAAAGTGCATGCGTATATATGTGTGTTTTTTTTGCCACCAACAACGATATATAGATGATCGAGAGAGAGAGATTGAAATCCCCTAGAATATGTTCAAATATATATTAAAATATATGCACGAATGCATGGTAGGCCATGCATGCACACTAATTGTATATATATATATATATTATGAGGCAACTTTTGATCAAATGTGTTTTCATACGAGAGAACTTGTCAAAATTCAAGTTAATTAATTTATCATCGATAATTATATATATAATTAATTAATGAATCACAGGGAGATCGATAATTAATTTAGGGTTTTAGGGTTGTTTAAGGTTTAGGGATCATCATCGATCGAGTGCGCACACACATTATTAGAGGCACCCGCGCCTTTACGCATAAAGTGCATGCGTATATATGTGTGTTTTTTTGGCCACCAACGTCTTATATAGATGATCGAGAGAGAGAGATTGAAATCCCCAAGAATATATATGTTCAAATATACATTAAAATATATGCACAAATGCATGGTAGGCCATGCATGCACACTAATTATATATATATTATGAGGCAACTTAATCAAATGTGTTTTCATTCGAGAGAACTTGTCAAAATTCAAGTTAATTAACTAATTTATCACGATAATTATATAATTAATTAATAAATATGAGGGATATGTTATACAACATGATCGATATAGGCCATGTATATTTTAATTGGTGTTAATCTACGGTTTGCTAGCTAGCTGCTATATATAGAGCATGTTTTTATTAGATCGGGTTATAGCTAGCTAGTATAGTTTAGGGTTATGTGTTTTAATTAAGTAGGGTTGATTAGCTAGGGTTAGTTACATATATATGGTTTAGGATTAATGCATGTCACATTTAATTTAATTAGAGGACCACGAGGCACCCCCTGGCCTGCTCGATGCACAATTAAGTGTCGTTGGCCTATTTATAGGGTTTAATTAGGGTTTAGGGTTAGCTAGGGTTTAGGGTTAGGGTTAGGGTTAGGGTTAGGGTTTAGGGTCTAGGGTTTAGTGTTTAGGGTGTTTAGGGATTAGGGATTAGGGATTTAAGGTTTTAGGGGTTGTTTAAGGTTTAGGGATCATCGATCGAGTGCGCACACACATTATTAGAGGCACCCGCGCCTTAATTTACGCATAAAGTGCATGCGTATATATGTGTGTTTTTTGGGCCACCAACGATATATAGATGATCGAGAGAGAGAGATCGAGATTGAAATCCCCAAGAATATATATGTTCAAATATACATTAAAATATATGCACGAATGCATTGTAGGCCATGCATGCACACTAATTATATATATATTATGAGGCAACTTAATCAAATGTGTTTTCATTCGAGAGAACTTGTCAAAATTCAAGTTAATTAATTTATCACGATAATTATATAATTAATTAATGAATCTCAGGGATATGTTATACAACATGATCGATATAGGCCATGTATATTTTAATTGGTGTTAATCTACGGTTTGCTAGCTAGCTGCTATATATAGAGCATGTTTTTATTAGATCGGGTTATATCTAGTATAGTTTAGGGTTATGTGTTTTAATTAAGTAGGGTTGATTAGCTAGGGTTAGTTACATATATATGGTTTAGGGTTAATGCATGGCGCATTTAATTTAATTAGAGGACCGCGAGGCACCCCTGGGCTGCTCGATGCACAATTAAGTGTCGTTGGCCTATACATAGGGTTTAATTAGGGTTTAGGGTTAGCTAGGGTTTAGGGTTAGGGTTAGGGTTAGGGTTAGGGTTAGGGTTTAGGGTCTAGGGTTTAGGGTTTAGTGTTTAGGGTGTTTAGGGTTTAGGGATTAGGGATTTAGGGTTTTAGGGTTGTTTAAGGTTTATTAGGGATCATCGATCGAGTGCGCACACACATTATTAGAGGCACCCGCGCCTTTACGCATAAAGTGCATGCGTATATATGTGTGTTTTTTGGGCCACCAACGATATATAGATGATCGAGAGAGAGATTGAAATCCCCAAGAATATGTTCAAATATACATTAAAATATATGCACGAATGCATTGTAGGCCATGCATGCACACTAATTATATATATATATTATGAGGCAACTGAATCAAATGTGTTTTCATTCGAGAGAACTTGTCAAAATTCAAGTTAATTAATTTATCATGATAATTATATAATTAATTAATGAATCTCAGGTATATGTTATACAACATGATCGATATAGGCCATGTATATTTTAATTGGTGTTAATCTACGGTTTGCTAGCTAGCTGCTATATATAGAGCATGTTTTTATTAGATCGGGTTATAGCTAGCTAGTATAGTTTAGGGTTATGTGTTTTAATTAAGTAGGGTTGATTAGCTAGGGTTAGTTACATATATATGGTTTAGGGTTAATGCATGGCACATTTAATTTAATTAGAGGATCGCGAGGCACCCCTGGCCTGCTCGATGCACAATTAAGTGTCGTTGGCCTATACATAGGGTTTAATTAGGGTTTAGGGTTAGCTAGGGTTTAGGGTTAGGGTTAGGGTTAGGGTTTAGGGTCTAGGGTTTAGGGTTTAGTGTTTAGGGTGTTTAGGTTTAGGGATTAGGGATTAGGGATTAGAGATTTAAGGTTTTAGGGTTGTTTAAGGTTTAGGGATCATCGATCGAGTGCGCACACACATTATTAGAGGCACCCGCGCCTTTACGCATAAATTGCATGCATATATATTTGTGTTTTTTGGCCACCAACGATATATAGATGATCGAGAGAGAGAGATTGAAATCCCCAAGAATATGTTCAAATATACATTAAAATATATGCACGAATGCATGGTAGGCCATGCATGCACACTAATTATATATATATTATGAGGCAACTTAATCAAATGTGTTTTCATTCGAGAGAACTTGTCAAAATTAAAGTTAATTAATTTATCACGATAATTATATAATTAATTAATGAATCTCAGGGATATGTTATACAACATGATCGATATAGGCCATGTATATATTAATTGGTGTTAATCTACGGTTTGCTAGCTAACTGCTACATATAGAGCATGTTTTTATTAGATCGGGTTATAGCTAGTATACTTTAGGGTTATGTGTTTTCATTAAGTAGGGTTGATTAGCTATGGTTAGTTACATATATATGGTTTAGGGTTAATGCATGGCACATTTAATTTAATTAGAGGACCGCGAGGCACCCCTGGCCTGCTTGATGCACAATTAAGTGTCGTTGGCCTATATATAAGGTTTAATTAGGGTTTAGGGTTAGGGTTTAGGGTATAGGGTTTAGTGTTTAGGGTGTTTAGGGTTTAGGGATTAGGGATTAGGGTTTCAGGGTTGTATAAGGTTTAGGGATCATCGATCGAGTGCGCACACACATTATTAGAGGCACCCGCGCCTTTGCGCATAAAGTGCATGCGTATAGTTTAGGGTTATTTGTTTTAATTAAGTAGGGTTTGATCAGCTAGGGTTAGTTACATATATATGGTTTAGGGTTAATGCATGGCACATTACATATAGTTTAAATCTCAAGAATGTTTATACATGATAGGCCATATGTGCAAAGGAATTTTTTTCCCTGTGAACTTGTCAAAATTCAAGTTTATCAGTGCCAATGGAAACTAGCCCAAAAAATTACATAGAAGACCAAAAGTACTAGACAATAACTAATAGAACCTGCAACTTTACAAAAAGGACCCCAAAACATATAGAAGAAAATCAATCGAGTCCTTCTCGACCGCACATCAGATCTCTGCTCCGCATCCTTTCCAGCAACTCCGTCGCCGGGGACGCACCAGTTGGGACGGTGTCGCCGGTAGTCGCCAGGACGAAGGAGAAGAAGGGCCTCAGCAACGGCATATTGGCTCTGAGAAGGGCCGCTGAAAGGCCAAGATGTGCACGGGCAAGACGGATGACGCCGTCGTATGCCCCGAGCTTGTGAACTTTAGCAGCTTGACTTCCCCATTGGCCAGATCTGAAGCACTGACCAAAGCAAGCCTCACCGTTAGCGCCATCACATTGATGGCACCAGATCGGGGTTTGGCCGGCAAGATCCGCCAGATTCACCATAGGCCGGATCTCGAAGCCGATGACGAGATCCCCGACTCCATTGCGCCATTCTCGCTCATGGGAAACTCTTGGATCTAAGCTTACAACAACACTAACTCCCTCGGATCCAAATTAGCTGACTCAACTTTGCTTATCTAAATATGGATGTATCCACACATGTTTTTACTCTAGATACATACACGTCTAAGGAAAGTTGAATCAATTAATTTAGTTCGGAGGGTGTACAATATACAGAGAGAAGTCGGCCTCGTCTCCGGCCGGCGAGGCCGCCGGAGAGAAGGGGGAGAGGAGCCGGGGGAGTGGGAGAGACTCGAGAGAGAAAGAGAAGAGGAAGAAATGAGAGCTCCCTGGGGAAGAACATTATTTTTGTCGTTCTGCTCGTAGCTTGAAACTGAAAATTTCGGCCGCGCGCCAAATCATCCCGCCGCATCCATTCGAAATCCCTGTGACCAGTTTTACCCTTTTAACCCTGGTCCGGAAGCTACAACCCACCGACCATGGAGGGCTCATTCGGTAACAATGAAATATCTTGCCTAGATCCCGAACCCTCCCCACAGTCCCACACCCACCCACCAACCATTCGCCCCATTAGCTCAAAAATACTATCACACGCCAAAGCTCTGACTCTCTACAGTACTAGATCTGCTTCGCCGCTAGCATACTCCTCCACAGCGTAGCCTTGATCGTGTTGGCTGTCCACCCACCTGATCCGCTCCCCCGCCGCCCTCGTCACCGACGGATCTGCTTCACCGCCGACCTCGCCACCGACGGATCTGCTTCACCGCCGACCTCGCCACCGACGGATCTGCTTCACCGCCGACCTAGCCACCGACTACCTCGGCGCAGCGGCTGTATCAACTTCACCGAATCCCTTGCCAACCAACCAGATCTGCTTCACTAACGCCTGCTTCTACTGAAACAGGGTCGATTCATCGTCTCCCGCGTTCGCCGCCGCTGGAATGCAAATTGCCGCCCCCGTCCACCCCGCCGCAGCTTGGTTAGTACGCTGGCCCGTTAGATCGCGGTGTTTCTTTAGCCATGTTTTGTGTAGTTATTTGCAGATCTCATATGCAGTTAACTTTCTTGATGTGTTGCTTCGCATGAAGTTTGTTTAAATATTGTACAGTACAAAAGCATTATCCGGTCGCTACCATCCTGTTCATTCTACTGACACCTGTGTGCATCCACATATTTATAGCCTTATACCCATTCATTTGCTGCCAACTGTTTTTGTACTGCATGCTATTGTCGCACTGCTTTTATAGTCATGCTATGGGCATTTCCAATCTGCTTGTTCTTACACCACGTCATTAGCTCACCGCTAGCCGCTAGCTGTTTTCTCGTGTCTGCTATTCTCACACTGCTTTTATAATCATGCTATGTGCATTTCCAATCTGCTTGCTCTTATACCTCGTCTTTAGCTTATATAGTTATTGCTGCGTGCATGTCTGGTCTTTGTATTGTCGTAGACTGACTTGTCAATGTTATTTTTCCTAGGGATTGATCATGCGAACCACTTATTAGAACATCCAACATTAACAGCGGGGACGCCAGGGAAGATTGGAATCTGAGTTCTTGGTTGGTAATTTTGGCAGTTTACTTCCGTTATTATCTATAACCTATATGCAAATTTCCTTATGCAAGAGATTAACACTTGGAACCCTGCCATAGCAATGCCATTCATGCTTTACTATGTTTCTGCCTATTTGATATGCTTGTCTTGGAGAAACTGCGAAGGTGATTTGAACCTGACATTTGGTCATTCTTAATGCCAGTTTACTTTATGTGGAAAAGCTTGGCATTACCCTACTCTAAATCTGAATGTCTGAAATTCGTATCTCATGCAAAGCAACATCTAGTTGGTTTTAATCTGATATCTGGTAAATATTGGCTTATTCATTTGGCAGCTCAAGTTTTTTGTTATTTGAAACCAGCTGACTTGGTCTTAAATGTGATATCTAAACACAGATTAAGGACAATGGAGCAGGAGGATTAGCATTTCACTTGATGGCTGAACCTAAAATGACAGGCATGTTGACCACGACTAGTGCACGCAAGAGAAGGACTGCAATGAGCGGTATGTGCTTAGTACATGCATCTTATCTTATCTTGTGCTTATTTCTGCTACATGCTGTTATCTGATCACTACATTGCGTAATACATGTTTGAATAGTTAATTGTTGTAACTATGTTTGCAATGTTACCAGAATGCAGTTTTAATGAAGCAGTCATCATTAGAAGGTAGTCGCCAAAAAAGGATCTGTAGCGACCCTGTGCAACATTATGATGTAAGTTTGTGCTTAGTACAAGTTCCATACATTGTCTTATTTATGCAACTTGTTATTATCTTATATCTACATTGCATAATAAATGTTTGCATAGTTCATCGTTTAACTCTTTTTGCATTATTATCAGAATGCAGTTGTGATGAAGCAATCTTCATTAGAAGTGAGGCCCACAAAAAGTTCTGATATTTCTTCTGATGCATCTTCTCATAGCCGTCAACCTAGACCATTTCTTTCATCAAACAGTAAATATCTCAAGGCTGTACTTTATAAAAGACATGGTATTGTCGCTTTAAGATCTCAGTAGTGATATGTTGACAAAGAGTACACAAGATTCAATCAAGGCGATTGCCAAATGTCAACGTGTTATTGATGATGCTAATAGAAGTCCTCAATGATTCTATGTAATTTTTTTATTTGGGCACATTAATTGCCTTGTAATTTTCCTACTTGTTTTATTTGTGTATGTAATTGTGTGTATCATTGATATCAGATTTTAGGCTCATGAAATTTAATGCAAGTTGACTAGTCAAACAAGTAGGGCCCTACCACAGATTGGGCCGGCCCACTTACAGTAGTGTGGGACCCACTTTCATTTTGGGCCTACCACTTCTTTAGTAGGCCGGCCCGGTTACACGATAGTGGGATCCACATGCTTAGTGGGCCGGCCCACTATCTTGTTGGGCCAGCCCATTTGCTATATGGTGGTCCCACATGGTAAATGGGCCGGCCCTTTAACAGAAGGTGGGACCCACTGTGTTTTTGGCCCGACCCACTATCTTGTTGGGCCCGCCCACTGGCTAGCTGGTGGGCCCCACTTACGAAATGGGCCGGCCTTGTCACGGGAACGTGGGACCCACCTGTGTTTTTGGCCCGGCCCACTATCTTGTTGGGCCGGCCCACTTGCTATATGGTGGACCCCACATACTAAATGGGCCGGCCTTTTAACTGGAAAGTGGGACCCACCTGTGTTTTTGGCCCGGTCCACTATCTTGTTGGGCCAGCCCACTTGCTATATGGTGGACCCACACACCAAATGGGCCGGCCCTTTAACAGGAAAGTGGGACCCACCTGTGTTTTTGGCCCGGCCCACTATCTTGTTGGGCCGGCCCACTTGCTATATGGTGGACCCCACATACTAAATGGGCCGACCCTTTAACTGGAAAGTGGGACCCACCTGTGTTTTTGGCCCGGCCCACTTGCTATATGGTGGACCCCACACAATAAAGGGGCCGGCCTTTAACAGAAAGTAGGACCCACTGTGTTTTGGCCCGGCCCACTTGCTTCTTGGGCCGGCCCGATTCTTTGTAAGGTGGACCCCACATGTTAAATGGGCCGGCCCATTTAAGTTTTGACCAGTCAACCTTAGAGGTTAGGCCCGGCCCACGTAACTAATGGACCAGCCCAGCTATATAGTTGACCGGTCAAACTATGTCAGCTGGCCCGGCCCGCTTAAGACGTGGCAGGCCTCGTGTGGGCCTACCATCTACCACGGGGTTTCAGCCGGTTAACGCCGTTAACTGCTAGTTAACGGCGTCTGCCACGTGTTAGTTTGCATGACGTCAGCAATCAACGGGCTCCCGGAAACACTTGGGCAACGGTCCGATTTTCCGTGGCGGAAGGGCGCCCAAGCGCGACAGACCGAAAAAATCGTCGTAGGACTTTGCCTGACGCAGTTTCGACAACAGAACCCATATCGTCGGGTTAGGCCCATAGGCGACGAAAAATACCCCTTAGTGGACGATTTTGGGACGTTGTCTATCAGAACTTTTCTTGTAGTGAGTGAACGTCTACCGCAGCAACAAGAGCCTCATCTTGTAGGCTTTGGAATCTTTTCAAGGGTGAGACTCGATAATCCCCTCGTTGCTACCGTCTTCTAGATTGCATCTTGGCTTGGATTGCGTGTTCGCGGTAGGAAATTTTTTGTTTTCTATGCAACGTTATCCTACACAGTCGGCATCCCCAGAACGGGGGAGTTCCCACCCTCGATGTGCACGAGCACATTCGCGAGGGTGCGGCCAGACGCGCTCCACCACCGGGAGGACGGCTCGAGATGCTCTTAGATAGGCTTGGAGGCATGGCAGACCTCGGTATCTTAGTGACGGGAGGGTTCCTACGTTTTGTTTTAGGTTTTCCAGCGTCTTCTTTGGGATGAGGCGGCGACGACATCCTAGAGTCGGAATAAGGTGTCATATCCTCGCTCTCGTGGTGCACCTAGCATCGGTGGAAGTAACATGATGTGTTCTAGCCGGAAGATCTCATGGGATCGATTTTGGTGTTCATTGGTGTGGTTTCAAGTTTGGTTTTTTCGATCTGTGGTTTTCGTCATTGGCGATGATTGTTGCTCTTGTGCGCTGGTTATTTGGGACTTTAGCACGATGACTTTTTCATCTGTCTACTATGACAATCCCTACTACGAGAAATCGATGCTAGGTCCGTCCTGCTTTTGATGGTCTTTGAGGGCTCGGAGGTGTGGCGGACCCCAGTCTCTTGCTCGCCGGCGTGAGGGTTTCTATTCCTTGTTTTAAGTTTTTCAACGTCTTCTTTGGGATGGGACGGCAGCGACTGCGACATCCTGAGAATAAGGCGACTTATCCTTGCTCCGGTGGTGCACCTAGCATCGGTGGAAGGCATGTGGAGTTGTTTATCCGGCGGATCTCATGGAATCCAGGCGGTTTTAATGTTCAATGGTGTGATTTAAGGTTTAGTTCTTTCGATCTATGTTTTTTTATCATTAGCGATGATTATTTCCCTCGTGCGTTGGTTATTTGGGAAGCAATATGATTTCTCGTATGTCTAGAACGACAATCTCTACTACGATTACCCTGCTCCGGTGATGGAGGGGCAAGCACGACGGCTCGCCTTCGGCTCGTGCCAGTGAAGTCGTCGCTAGGTGGTATGGTGACCTATTTATAACTTTTATTATTTTTAGAATGTTGATGATTATTAATAGATCAATATATTTTTTGGAAAATTCACTTCCACATGTTTTTTACTTTAGTAAAAAAAAAACGCTGATGGCAACGGAAATTGGTTGGCTAATGGAACATTTGGTAATTTGATATGCACAAGTTGCTGCCGCTGCTAAGCTAGTAGCTACGGTCCGCCTGCCCGCCTTGAGAAAACAAGTCCATGCCGTTGTTGAAGTGGATGAGGACGGTGTGGACCTCGTGGTCGGACGGCAGCCTAGAGAGGGAGGATAGGGCGATCTTGACGGCCGACGCGATGCTCGTGCGGTAGCGGCTGCTTGCCTGCTTCAATCAAAATACTGACAGATGCTTCCATTCGTGCGTAATCATAAGAACACGCGGAGTGGAAGTCTCGGGTCCTTCCGTCCTTTGTTAGCATCCGGATCGTGGGATTAAAGAAGAGGTTTTTGTTCAAAAAAAAAGAAGAAGAGGTGCGCTAGTTGTTGATAGTCGTCGACGCTGCCTGCTTGCCGAGTCCCGGTCAAACAGGATCAGAGGAAACTGCAACGGCAGCTGCTACTATTGTCGATATCCGCCGTGCGAACGCAACCAAGCAAAATAAACACGTTGGAATAAAAGTGGAGGTGCAAAGCTCGTGCCTGTTTCAAAAAGCTATTTGCACCTCATGTATTTCATTCTAATAGTTGTAAAGTGAGGTAGAATAGTCCCAATAGTGGTATTCTTGTGTATTTCTAGTCCGAACCGACTATGTGGCGCCAACTGGCAGCTCTATTGGCACCTGGTTGAATCGGTATATTTGCATAGACATCCTTGTATTTACTCGCGTCACAAAAAAGAGCCCCCACATGGACAAAGGCGTGCTATATTTACGAAACAGACCTGATTATCCTGGCTATTTCTTCGGATTGGAACGCCTCAACGTCATTCTCGCCACCTTCTGTCTTTCCTTCCTCGGCAGATGTGAGCACTGAGGGGATTTATGGCACATGTTTCCGAAGGGATGCGACTTCCCCCGCCCCTTCCCCATGCGTCGATGTGGATACCTGCCTAACGCTCGAACGGGCCTAGCCCTAGGAAAATGGCCGATTTGAGCGTTCTTCTCGGGGGATGCTTTAAAGTTCGCGCTGGACCAGATAGCGTGTGAGGGCCAGGAAACCAAACATACCGTTTTTGGATCTACTAATGCGGGCCAGGGGCCATGAGACCTACCAAACAGGCCCTAGGCAATAACAAAGATTTCCAACATCTCAAGAGACGTTCACTTGGATTGTCTTCATTTTATTTGCAAGGTGATATTTTATTCCCGCTTGAAACAAATTGTTTGTGAATATTAGAGCACTCATCTTAATTAATCTAATCAGTGATGTCCAATTGATGCTTTTCTATGCTATCAAGTTGTCAAAATTGTTGATCTTCTTTACTTAACTAACCTAAATCGAATCTTGATTTATCTGTTAATTTATACTTATGTCGACTTCCTCAAGAAAGAGATGGAATCAAACTGCACATAGAGTTCAGCTTTGACATTTTGGTAATTGCTTGGTGGGCATGCTTCTAAATATTTTTCATTTAATTTTGGTTTTTTGCTGACAGTCAGTTGTGGGGGCTGAATCTGAGAAACTGATACTCCTACCAAGTTTTGGAGAACATATTCATCACAGGAGCAAATTTTTTTTTTTGCTTATATGGCTCTGTTGTAGCAGAAAACATTTCCACTCCCCAGGCACTGAAAACACGTTCAATGAAAGATTTTATACCACAGCCAGATGCGACTTCATATAAAATCAGTTTCTTATAGTAGCTTATATCGAAACTGAATGTTTAAGGTAAACCTGCAAGGCTGCAACTATTAATCTGAGCTGTTTCCACTTTTGTAAGCTTTACTCTTGCCACTCGAAAGTAAGACTGGGTTGAAATGTAGTGAAATTTTTGATGGAAAGATTGATTCGATCAATTGTTTATACATTGATTTGCAACAGCACAGGTTTTGAAACTCAGGTACATGATGTCACGGCTTTCAAATGCCTCGCGAACTGAACTTTGCTTACATTTATTTGCTGATGATGAGGAAATAGATGTTTTAGCTGTACGGGCCTTTAGCTGATTCATTGAGAATTTAGAGTGCATTGTGACACTTCAGAAATTGTCACCTGCATAATATGAAGTATGGAAAATATGTTAGAAATCATGACATAATAATTGAAGTATGGAAATTATGTTGCAAATGAATTACACGCTCCCTTGACCAAGGAATGCAATGTGCTACTGCAGTGCTCATCTTGGTTACTCTCCCTTAACCCCGTCGCTTGAGTGGTGATCTCCTCGTAGGTCATATCACCGAAGTTGTTGATGGCGGACTTTCCCTTCCTGCCATACCTGTCGAGGATCCAGCGCGCGTTGTTCTTGAAGATGGGGAAGCGCCTGGCCTTCTCACCGTGTTCGCGCGCCACCTCGTGGTGTGCGGCCCAGCGCTCGTACAGCGCCCACATGGAGTCATCCGACGCAAGGTCCTCCTCGGTGTAGATGAAGCTCGCCTGCGTCGTGGCCAGCGCAATGGCGGCCACGACCACCGCGACGAGGTAGAGTGCCGATCTCGCCATTTATCTCTGCCAGTGATTCGTGGGTATGAGTGCCGCGCAGCTCAGCAGATTGAACTGAACCGAAGATGTAGCCTGCTGCCGTGCTGCGGCGGACGCAGCTCAGCAGATTGAACTGAACCGAAGATGGCTCTGAACCGAAGATGGCTGCCGGCCTGCCGTGCTGCGGCGGACGCTGCTTCGTGCCCCGACTACAGATAGTCCCGACAAACCCTAGGAGGCTTCCTCAATGCTGGTGCAGGGCCGTCTCTGGGTCGGAACAAGAAGGGTGACGGCCCGGTGCCCAGGAAAACGGAGGGCCCAGACCTGCTGTATCTAGGAGTATGTAGTGAAAAAGGGGAAACTCTCATTTGCAACTAGTTGCGTCCGCACCCCATTTTTTGTTGTGACACTTCCAAGTTTCCAAAAAATGCAAACTAAAATTCTAGACATACATTGTGTTGTGTCTTGTGCATCTGTGAAGTTTCATCCAAGAATATGTCAAAATGTGACCTGTGTAAAAAAGAGAAGACATACGTAAATAGTGTCACGTACTATTTACACATCATTTGTTCTTTTTGTGTAGGCCACATTTTGACATATTTTTGGATGAAATTTCACAGATGCACAAGATACAATACAATGTATGTCTAGAATTTTAGTTTGCATTTTTTGGAAACTTGGAAGTGTCACAACAAAAATGGGGTGCGGGTGCAACTAGTTGCGGAATATCCCCTCTCGTGAAAAAGCCCAACGTTTACCCAAAAGTGTCTTCGGCTCCTGGGCCTGCTGTTTACAAAATCGAAAATTATATATATATATATATATATATATATATATATATATATATATATAGAGCCCAACTATTCTCGAACCCCCCTTAAGAGTGGTTCTAGAATAGCTATTCTAGAACCCCCCCTGAACCAACCGAACCAACTATGAAGCGAACTTCCTGCCCCGCGCGCCTCCCACCTCCCGCCCCGCGCGCCACCCGCGACCTCACGCCCCGCCCCGCGCCGCCCACCTCCCGCACCGCGCCGCCACCTCCCGCGCCGCACCGCGCCGCCCACCTCCCCCGCCCGCCCGCGCCGCCACCTCCCGCGCCGCCCCGCGCCGCCCACCTCCCGCACCGCGCCGCCACCTCCCGCTCCGCACCGCGCCGCCCACCTCCCGCCCCGCCCCGCGCCACGCACCTCCGCTCCGCGCCGCCCACCTCCCGCCCCGCGCGCCTCCCATCTCCGCCCCGCGCGCCGCCCGTGATCTGGCCTACACTTCGCCGCTGCCCGTTACCCGTCCTACGCGCTGCCAACGCCGACCTCCCGGCCGGTGCGCCGCTGGCAGCGTACTGCCCTGTCGACCGGGCGCCGGAGTTCACCGGGCGCTTGACACAGGGAGGCGACCCATGCCTGTTGCCAGATCTCAGTTTATTCCCTGTGAGAAAAATAAATAAAAAACTCTAGAGTACAAAAAATAGGAAGTTCACATCTACAAAGACTCCGTAGTTCACATCTGCAAAACTTGGATGTTCACATACACAAAAATTGTAATTTTGGAAAAATCTCCAGATTTCAAAAAATCAGGAAGTTCACATCTGCAAGACTTGGTTCACACTCGCAAAATTCAGAAGTTCACTTTCGCCGAATTCAGAAGTTCGAGAAGGTCCGCATAACTAAACATGAAAAATCGGAAGTTCACTTCGAACGCAATAGAAGTTCACATTATTTTGGGAAGTTCACTTCGAACAAAAGACAAACACAACACGGAAGTTCAATTTGAACATTTGGAAGTTCGCTATATTTTCAGAAGTTCACTTGCCACCACCGGGAAGTTCATTTACCTCCATACGGAAATTCACTCCCCGTATAGAAGTTCATATTTGAAATGGAAGTTCACTCTTACAATGTTGAGGTCCGTCTGGAAGTTCAGATGCAGAGAAGGGGAAGTTCAGATAGTGCAGATGCGACGGTAGTTCGCTATATTTTCTGAAGTTCACTTCAAACTAGACCAAAGTTTTGGAAGTTCGCCCTTTACAATATTGAAGTCCGTCGGGAAGTTCAGATTCAGGGGAGAAGAAGTTCACATCCACAGAAGTTCGCTATAATTTTATTACATGCCAGAAACTTTTATACCGCGATCGGAAGTTCACTAACAGATATAAAGGAAGTTCACTTCTATATTCGAGCACCTCATACACTCTGTTTTTCTGGACGGAAATCATACGCATAGAAATCGTCCGTACAACCACCGATTGCGCAAATCGACCAACTCAACTTACAATTAGCACTAATATAACTCTACTAATACTCCAACATATCGCAAATGCCACACCTAATCAATCTAGATGAGCCAATTTCGAAATGTTCTTGTGTCGGCGTTATCTTCACTTTTATGTATTTCTGAAATTAAACTAAAACCATTTAGAATTTGGAAAAACATTCAACATGAAAAAGATTCGCCTAATCAATATCTTTTCAACGCAATATCATTTGGAAAATTCCGATAAGTGGTTCGGAAATTAGCCCCAAAAAACAGTTCGAAAAACCGAGAAGTTCAAAAAACGTAATCACGTATTTTCAAATCTGCTCTTAAACTGTAAAGAATTTAGAAAAGTGTTCTTCATGAAAAAGGTGCGCCTAGTCAGCACCTTTCCAACGGCATATCATACGCATCATTCCGATAAACGGTTTGAAAACTGGAACCCCAAAACTGTACAAAAATAGAGAAATCCGCGAAAACGTTGTTTTGTATATTTCAAATTAGTTTTAATCAATGTAGAATTTGGGAAAACAATGAACACGAAAAAGTTGCGAAATTTCCGTGCGAATCCAACGGTATATTATACGCATCAATCCGATAAGCGGTTTGAAAATCATCATGAAAATACTGTCCGCACGAACATGCAATTCTGGTATTCCGTCGAGAAGTTCACTAGGAAAACACGCGGAAGTTCAGAAAGGGTTCGAGAATAGTTATTCTCGAACCGGTTCGAGAATAGCAGACCTATATATATATATATATATATATATATATATATATATATATATATATATATATATATATATATATATATATATATATATGTTTCAAAAAAATCTAAAAATAAATATGAACATAGTAAATGACGTAACCTACAAACTTGTAAAATTTTAATATGAAACTCTTTATATTGTAGGTTACAGAAAAAAGACAAAATATGTTAAAATTTAGAGATTTGAAATATGCATACCTAGATCCACACGCTTATCACTTTTGTGTAGGCCAAAAGATTATAAGATAATTTATTGGCCACACCATAATTTATTTTCTAATTTTTTTCAAACACATAATGTGATTTTTCTTTTCAAATAACAGAAGCACTAGTGCCCAGAAGCTAGCCAGCCGGCCTACGAGGACAGAGGCCACTAGTACAAGATTCAGTCAGTGTATGGGAGTACTTGGTAACGAGAACGCCCGGCCGCCGCTATCTCCATTTCCCTTCCATCCCATTCTCCATTGGACCACAACTTCCAAAGCACGCGACACACCATGTTAAACAATGGTGCTTAGATCATAACACTTCTACTTGTGTCACTAGTACAGTGCACACACGGTAAACCTTATCCTTACTATGCAAGGGTATACGATGTGGGTCTACTACTCATATGGCTTTTTAAAAACCATGTGTTTTTTTAGGGTAAAAAGAAACATGTGTTAATCGTGTGATTTGTTGTACTACGCACATGACTTTAAAAAACCACGCCATAGTGCAAGCGACAACAACCAACGCTGCGACGAACGACGACGCCACCAGGCCCACCACTGTCGTGACGGACGACGGTGCCACCACATGTAGGGATTCGTAGCATAGAAAATAAAAAATTTCTGCCGCAAGAGCGAATAACAAGCCAAGATCTAATCTAGTAGATGGTAGCAACGAGGTGAAGATCAACATATACTCGAAGATCGCTAAGCGTTAACGAGATAAATCTCGTGGTGGATGTAGTCGATCACTTGCCGCTTTCAAAAGCGCGTAGAAGATCTTGACGATGCCACAATCGGGCAGCACCTCCGCCTCGGTCTCACGTACGATGTTGATGACGACGTCCTTCTCCCTGTTTCAGTGGGCATCGGATGTAGTAGATCCTCCTCGGAATCCCACCAGCACAACGGCGTGGTGACGGTGGTGGTGGAGATCTTCGGCGGCGCTTCGCCGTAAGCACGGTGGGAGAAATAGGGAGGAGGGAGTAGCTAGGGTTTGGGAGAGGGGGCACTTGGGGTGCCGGCCTGGGAGCCCCTTGGTGGTGCGGCTGGATTTGATGTTTCAGTCCCTCCCTCTCCTCCTCCATATATAGGTGGAAAACCTAGGGTTCCCCCAAAAACCACTTCGGAGTCCAACTCCCAAACTTACCAAAATTGGAAACCTAGATGGAAAGGGATTTTCCCCTTTCCTTCTTCTATGGCCGGCCAACAAGGTGGAGTCCCACTTGGTGGGTTCGCTAGGGCTGGTGGAGTCCCTCCGGGGCTCTACCTGCCATAGTGATTTATTCCGGCCGATTCTACGACCTTCCATAAATGCACCGGACCATTCCAAACTTGGAATGTGACTTCCTCTATATGAATCTTATTCTCCGGACCATTCCGGAACTCCTCGTGATGTCTTGGATCCCATCTGAGACTCCGAACAATATTCGAACTCCATTCCATATTCCACATCTACTTAAAACGACATCGAACCTTAAGTGTGTCTGATAACCCACAAGTATAGGGGATCGCAACAGTCTTCAAGGGAAGTAAAATCCAAATTTATTGATTCGACACAAGGGGACACAAAGAATACTTATAAGCCTTAACAACTGAGTTGTCAATTCAGCTGCACCTGGAAAAGCACTAGTAACATGGGTGATGTGAAAGCAGCAGTAATATGAGAGCAGTAGTAACAGTAACACGGCAGCAGTAGCAATAACACAGAGGTAATGGCACCAGAAAATAGTTGATACTACTTCTAATGGCATATAGGACCGAGTGAGTATTTGATGATGAAAGATGGACCGGGGTTCCCAGCTATCTACACTAGTGGTAACTCTCCAATAACAAGTGTTGGGTGAACAAATTACAGTTGGGCAATTGACATAATTATTATAGCATTAAGACAAAACATCCAGTTTATTAATCATGTAGGCATGTTTTCCATATATAGTCATACGTGCTCGCAATGAGAAACTTGCATAACATCTTTTGTCCTACCAGCCCGTTTGCAGCGGGGCCTCAAGGAAATCTACTGGTAATTAAGGTACTCCTTTTAATAGAGCACCGGAGTAAAGCATTAACACTTGGTGAAAACATGTGATCCTCATATCTAAGCCATCCCCTCCAGTTATCCCGATTCTTTGTCACTGGGGCCTCGGGTTCCGGACATAGACATGTGCAAACAACTTGTAGATACAATCTAAGCAATAATTAAAGAGCTTAAATCTAAGATCATGCCACTCGTGCACTAGTGACAAGCATTAAACACAACAAGATTGCAGCAACAATAACTTCACAAACTTTATAGATAGACTGATCATAATGTAACAATTCATCGGATCCCAACAAACACAACACCGATTACATCAGATGGATCTCAATCATGTAAGGCAGCTCATGAGATCATTGTATTGAAGTACATGGGAGAGAGAGTACCAACTAGCTACTGCTAGAACCCGTAGTCCATGGGGGAACTACTCACGGAGCATGATGGAGGCGGGGGCATCGATGGAGAAGGCTCCGGGGGTCGATCCCCGTCCCGGCAGGGTGCCGAAACAGGAACTTCTGACCCCCGAAACTAGGTTTCGCGATGGCAGCGGCGCTCCGGGAGTCTTTCTGGAGTATGATAGATATCTCTCGGGTTTTCGCGTCGTGGGGGAACAAATAGGCAAAGGGGCGATGTCGGTGGAGTCCCGAGGTGGGCTCCCCACACGCCGGCGCGCTTGTGGGCCCGGCCGCGCGGCTGCATGGGGAGGAGGCCATGGGCCTCCCCGGGCTTGCCCTTTTGGCTCCGTGTGTCCCTCGGAAAAATAGGAGGTTTGGCTTTTGTTTCGTCGAATTCCAAGAATATTGCCCGAACAGCTTTCCTGGAACCAAAAACAGCGGAAAACAGGAACTGGCACTGTGGCATCTTGTTAATAGGTTAGTCCCAGAAAATGTATAATAATGATATATAATGCATATAAAATATGTGACAATGATACATAAAACAAGCATGGAACATAAGAAATTATTGATACGTTGGAGACGTATCAGTGTCACCCTACGGTTCGTGAACTATGTAGACATGATCGAGACTCTTCTCCGATCAATAACTAATAGCGGGACCTAGAGATCCATAATAGCTCCCACATGTTCAACGCTGACTTCGTGATCGAAAGAAGATTCATTCAACGAGGTGGTGAAGCAAGCTTCGGACAATGCTGGTACAACTACTGGAGATGGCAGCATTATTGCACGCCTAGCTCACATGCATCGCTCGCTGCATGCATGGGACGCATCTATTCTGAAGAAGCCAAAGAGGCGTATCAGAAAGGCCCAACAACGCCTGGAAAATGTCATGGCCGGCCCAATTACTGATGAGAGTGAAATTATTGCTAAAGAAATAGCAGAGCTGATTGAATTGCTGCTGGAACAGGAGGAAATACATTGGCAACAACGCTCTCGGGTGAATTGGATGCAACAGGGAGATATGAATACATCTTTTTTTCACCATTTCGCCACGACAATAAGGAAACAAAATATGGTTAAAAGGCTAAAACATGAAGAAAATTTGGTTGAGGGTACCGAGGCACTAAAACCACTTATACTGCAATATTTTGAAATTATGTTTTCGGCCGAGGTGCAGCATATTGACCCAGAGCTTCTGGAGAAAATTCAACAAGGAGTGACAAATCCTATGAACGAAAAATTGTTGGTTCCTTTCTCGCCCGAAGATGTCAAAAAAGTTGCTTTTAGTATTGGAGATTTGAAGGCCCCAGGTCCGGACGGTCTCCATGCACTTTTCTATAAAAGATTTCGGAATATCTGTGGTGAAGATATAACACGTGAGATCCTTTTAGCTATGAATACATGTGTAATTCCAGAAGGTTGGAATGATACGACAGTGGTGCTTATTCCTAAAAATGATAATCCGGAATCGGTTGCTCAATACCGTCCTATCAGCCTATGCAATGTTATCTACAAAATCATATCTAAAATGTTGGCTCTTCGACTCAAGGAAATCCTCCCTGATGTTATTTCTCCAATGCAAAGCGCGTTTATCCCAGGGCGCCTTATTACATACAATGTTTTAGTGGCCTATGAATGTATCCATACTATCAAGAATAAAAGATCAGGGAAAAATGGTGCGTGTGCGGTAAATTTAGACATGCAAAAAGCTTATGATCGAGTTGAATGGGGTTTTCTAGAAAATATGATGAGAAGGCTGGGCTTTGCCGAAAGATGGATTGGGTTGATGATGGCATGTGTTAGCTCGATGAGATATCAAGTAAGGTTCAATTCTAATGAAACGGATTTGTTTACTCCTACAAGAGGCCCCGTATTTATTCCTTTTATGTGCAGAGGGTCTATCCAGTCTCTTATTGCGCGAAGAAGAATTTGGTGGCATCGATGGGGTAAGGGTGTGCAGAATGCACTGTCTGTCTCACATCTACTTTTTTGCTGATGATTCCCTTAACCTCATGAAGGCGGAAACGAATAATGAAACTTCCTTGCAACGAGTTTTGGATACTTACTGTGCTAACTCGGGACAGTTGGTAAGTTTGGAAAAGTTTTCTTTTGTCCTAATACAAATGCCCTCACTAGAGCAGAAATATGTGAACCCCTACACATTGACACTGAGGCTCTATCTGATAAGTATTTGGGACTGCCGACACTCGTGGGAGCGGACAGGAGTGATTGCTTTGAGCACTTCATTGAACGAATAATCCAGAGAATTAATGGGTGGAAGGAAAGGATCTTATCTATTGGTGGGAAGGAGGTTCTACTCAAAGATGTGGCGCAGGCCATCCAGGTGTATGCCATGTCGGTCTTTTTAATACCAATTTGCAAGAGGATGATGGATGTAATCTCACAATTCTCGTGGGGGATGATGAAAATAGTAATAAGATGCACTGGATGGCGTGGTGGAAATTGTGTTACCCAAAATGTGAGGGAGGCTTGGGATTTTGAGATTTCAACTCCTTCAATTTGCCTATGCTTGCAAAACAAGTGTGGAGGCTGGTCACTGACCGAAATTCATTCTGTGCGACTATTCTAAGTGCTAAATACTACCCCCATGGGGATATCTTGAAAGCGGCACCTAAATCTGGATCATCTTTCACCTGGCAAAGTATTGTAGCTGGATTATCAACCTTTAAAAGAGGTTACTTTGGAGAGTTGGTGTGGTGACCCAGCATACCACTGCATGGTGTAGTACACAAGTCGTTGACATAACACAAGTGAAACACCGTTCCACTTATATTACATCCCTCAGAGTGGTACAACAGAAACATATGCGAGTCCAAGGCATGTCTATAGAAGGATACACAAACTGTTTACAGAAGATCAACATAGCCTCCTACTTTACAGTGAGGTAAAACTTAAAATAAAGCTCCAAAAGAACAACTCGTAGTCTAACTTATTTCTAACTCTAGCTCTAGAGCTACTTGGCTTGCTATAGAACTCTAGCTACTTAGGTGCTATGATTAGGGAAAATGTTCCCTTCTATTACTAGACTAGGTTCCCACTCTAGCTGATGCAGAAGTTGACTCCATTGGTTGAGTTCTCCATCTTGTTGCAGTTGACTCCTTTGTCTTCGAGTTCCACGGTAGTTTCTCCTTCGGTGACTTTGATCTAAGAAGGGGGTTCAAAAGGGAGGGAATGAGTACGAGCGTACTCAGCAAGTTCATTATAGGAAATAGGTGTATCATGCACTAGCTACAGCCACCGACCAGAAATTCATAGGCGAATGCAAGTTTTCGTAAACATTTCTTCAAAAGGTTTATTTTATTATGAAAACTATGCCCGTCAGTCTTCACAGGTTGACCAGAACTTCATGGAGTTCCATTCCTGCCGCGTTCATAGTTCCCTTCCCAGAACAGGGAGTGACAGCCACAATTTGATACACTCTGCAGTCTCTCTGGGCGTTCGGGAAATCCCGAAATTTCGGGACGGGAAATTCGGGGAAAAAATATTTTGGGATTTAGAAAATGACACCCGAAAGTGCATCATAATACTTGATTCCCGACTATTCGGGTACCCGATAATTCAGGTTCGGGATCAGGAAATTCGGAATATCCCGAAATCAGTTGTAGTAGCACCATCACGAGTTCACGAAATCTCAATTCACAGCTTCATACGGACACACAAAGTGAGCACGGAGCAGGAGATTCAATCAACAAGATAGTGTGGCAGTAAGTAGCAGCCAACAGTGCGTACGACTATGAGGTGCGGGTCTCCACGAGGTGCTGGCCAGCAACAATGGTCTTGTGGAGAAGCAGCCAGCCAGCAGTGAGAAGAGTCCAGAGCAGAGCAGGACAGAAATAATAGGGAAAGGACTCCACGAGGTGCGGGCTCCACGAGACCACGACGAGGCGAGGAGGACGGAGGCCTGCAGACGAAAATGGCGACCGGCGGCTCCGCATCGCCGCTGTGAGGAAGCCGGGGAGCACGGCGTCTGTGAGGTGGCGGCTGGTGAGGGAATGGGGGTCCAGCCGTCCAGGGAGATGGGGATTGGGGTCGTGGTAGTGTAGGGTTCACTGGTCGCTTCAGTTGGGTTGGGCTCAATGCGTCTGGCCTTTCTAAACTCCAATTGTTGATGGGCTTTTCGGGATATTCAGGATATTTGGGTGTCAAGATTACAAATCCGAATTTCCTGAAATAAATTCGGGAATTCGAAACACCTTCCCGAATAGGTGCTTGATACGTCTCCGACGTATCGATAATTTCTTATGTTCCATGCTTGTTTTATGACAATACCTACATGTTTTGTTCACACTTTATGATGATTTTATGCGTTTTCCGGAACTAACCTATTGACGAGATGCCGAAGTGCGCTCCTGTCATTGCTTTTTGGTTTCAGAAATCCTAGTAAGGAAATATTCTCGGAATTGGACGAAATCAACGCCCAGAGTCTTAGGATTGCATGAAGCTTCCAGAACACCCGAAAGCCGCCAGAGAGGGGCCACAGGGGGCCCACATATGGTGGCGGCGCGGCCCAAGGGGGGGCGCGCCGCCCTAGTGTCTGGTGGCCCCAGACCCCTTCTGACGCCGCCTCTTCGCCTATAAGAAGCCCCTGACCTAAGTCTTCGATACGGAAAAGCCACGGTACGAGAAACCTTCCAGAGCCGCCGCCATCGCGAAGCCAAGATCTAGGGGACAGGAGTCTCTGTTCCGGCATGCCGCCGGGATGGGGAAGTGCCCCCGGAAGGCTTCTCCATCGACACCGCTGCCATCTCCACCGCCATCTTCATCACCGCTGCTGTCTCCCATGAGGAGGGAGTAGTTCTCCATCGAGGCTAAGGGGCTGTACCGGTAGCTATGTGGTTAATCTCTCTCCCTATGTACTTCAAGACAATAATCTCATGAGCTGCTTTACATGATTGAGATTCATATGATGATGCTTGTAATCTAGATGTCATTATGCTAGTCAAGTGAATTTTACTTATGTGATCTCCGGAGACTCCTTGTCCCACGTGTGTAAAGGTGACAGTGTGTGCACCGTGTGGGTCTCTTAGGCTATATTTCACAGAATACTTATTCACTGTTATGAATAGCATAGTGAAGTGCTTATTTATATCCCTTTATGATTGCAATGTGTTTTGTATCACTACTATTCTATGTGCTACTCTAGTGATGTTATTAAAGTACTCTATTCCTCCTGCACGGTGTAATGGTGACAGTGTGTGCATCGTGTAGTACTTGGCGTAGGTTATGATTGTAATCTCTTGTAGATTATGAAGTTAATTATTGCTATGATAGTATTGATGTGATCTATGCCTCCTTCATAGTGTGATGGTGACAGTGTGCATGCTATGTTAGTACTTGGTGTAGTTGTGTTGATCTATCATGCACTCTATGGTTATTTAAATATGAACATCGAATATTGTGGAGCTTGTTAACTCCGGCATTGAGGGTTCGTGTAATCCTACACAATTAGTGGCGTTCATCATCCAACAAGAGAGTGTAGAGTATAGCATTTATCTATTTTGTTATGTGATCAATGTTGAGAGTGTCCACTAGTGAAAGTATAATCCCTAGGCCTTGTTCCTAAATACTGCTATCGCTGCTTGTTTACTGTTCTACTGCATCTGTACTGTCTGCAATATTACCACCATCAACCACACGCCAGTCCTGGACAGCAAAGCACTTTTCTGGCGCCTTTACTACTGCCCATACTTATTCATACCACCTGTATTTCACTATCTCTTCGCCGAACTAGTGCACCTATTAGGTGTGTTGGGGACACAAGAGACTTCTTGCTTTGTGGTTGCAGGGTTGCATGAGAGGGATATCTTTGACCTCTTCCTCCATGAGTTCGATAAACCTTGGGTGATCCACTTAAGGGAAACTTGCTGCTGTTCTACAAACCTCTGCTCTTGGAGGCCCAACACTGAATACAAGAATAGAAGCACCCGTAGACATCAAGCACTTTTCTGGCGCCGTTGCCGGGGAGGAAAGGTAAAAGGTACTCACACTCCGGATCTCGGCTACTAAGCTATTTTCCGGCGCTGTTATAAGTGCTCGAAGCTATTTCCTTTAGATCCTGCAATCGCATCTTTTTGTTTCTTGTTTATCACTAGTTAGGCATAATGGAAAACAACAAAAATATGAGAGATCTTTATGAACTTTATCTTGAATTAGGACATGATGTGTTTGAAGAGAGAATTAAAAAACCCATGGAACTTTATATGCATGCTAATGGGAATGTTATTAATATGAATGCTTTGAACACTATTGTTGCTAATGCTATGGAAAATTCTAAGCTTGGGGAAGCTGGTTTTGATGAGCATGATCTTTTTAGTCCCCCGGGCATGGAGGAGAAAATTTACTTTGATGATACTTTGCCTCCTATTTATGATGATTATAATGATAGTAGTCTTTTGGTGCCACCTGTTATGGAGGAAAATTTGATTATGATTACAATATGCCTCCTATATTTGATGATGAGAATAATAATGATAGCTACTTCGTTGAATTTGCTCCCACTATTACTAATAAAATTGATTGTGCTTATGTGGAGAGTAATAATTTTATGCATGAGACTCATGATAAGAATGCTTTATGTGATAGTTATATTGTTGAGTTTGCTCATGTTGCTACTGAAAGTTATTATGAGAGAGGAAAATATGGTTGTAGAAATTTTCATGTTACTAAAACACCTCTCTATGTGCTGAAATTTTTGAAGCTACACTTGTTCTATCTTCCCATGCTTGTTACTTTGCTCTTCATGAACTTGTTTATTTACAAGATTCCTTTTCATAGGAAGCATGTTAGACTTAAATGTGTTTTGAATTTGCCTCTTGATGCTCTCTTTTGCTTCAAATACTATTTCTTGCGAGTGCATCATTAAAACTGCTGAGCCCATCTTAATGGCTATAAAGAAGAACTTCTTGGGAGATAACCCATGTGTTTATTTTACTACAGTACTTTTATTTTATATTTGTGTCTTGGAAGTTGTTACTACTGTAGCAACCTCTTCTTATCTTAGTTTTGTTGCATTGTTGTGCCAAGTAAAGTCTTTGATAGTAAGGTTCATACTAGATTTGGATTACTGCGCAGAAACAGATTTCTTGCTGTCAGGAATCTGGGCCTAATTCTCTGTAGGTAACTCAGAAAATTATGCCAATTTACGTGAGTGATCCGCAGATATGTACGCAACTTTCATTCAATTTGAGCATTTTCATTTGAGCAAGTCTTGTGCCTCAATAAAATTTGTCTTTACGTACTGTTCTGTTTTGACAGATTCTGCCTTTTATTTCGCATTGCCTCTTTTGCTATGAGGGATGGATTTCTTTATTCCATTAACTTCCAGTAGCTTTGAGCAATGTCCAGAAGTGTTAAGAATGATTGTGTCACCTCTGATCATGTGGATTTTTGATTATGCACTAACCCTCTGATGAGTTATTTCGAGTTTGGTGTGGATGAAGTTTTCAAGGGTCAAGAGAGGAGGATGATACAATATGATCAAGAAGAGTGAAAGCTCTAAGATTGGGGATGCCCCGGTGGTTCATCCCTGCATATTTCAAGAAGACTCAAGCATCTAAGCTTGGGGATGCCCAAGGCATCCCCTTCTTCATCGAAAACATTATCAGGTTCCTTCTCTTGAAACTATATTTTTATTCGGTCACATCTTATGTACTTTACTTGGAGCGTCTGTTTGTTTTTGTTTGAATAACTGATTGTGTGGGAGAGAGACACGCTCCGCTGGTTCATATGAACACATGTGTTCTTAGCTTTTAATTTTCATGGCGAAGGTTGAAACTGCTTCGTTAATTGTTATATGGTTGGAAACGGGAAATGCTACATGTAGTAATTGGTAAAATGTCTTGAATAATTTGATACTTGGCAATTGTTGTGCTCATGTTTAAGCTCTTGCATCATATACTTAGCACCTATTAATGAAGAAATACATAGAGCTTGCTAAAATTTGGTTTGCATAATTGGTCTCTCTAAGGTCTAGATAATTTCTAGTAAGAGTTTGAACAACAAGGAAGACGGTATAAAGTCTTATAATGCTTACAATATGTCTTTTATGTGAGTTTTGCTGTACCGCTTCATACTTGTGTTTGCTTCAAATAACCTTGCTAGCCTAAGCCTTGTATTGAGAGGGATTACTTCTCGTGCATCCAAATCCTTGAGCCAAACACTATGCCATTTGTGTCCACCATACCTACCTACTACATGGTATTTCTCCGCCATTCCAAAGTAAATTGCTTGAGTGCTACCCTTAAATTTCTATCTTCTACCTTTGCAATATATAGCTCATGGGACAAATAGCCTAAAAACTATTGTGGTATTGAATATGTACTTATGCATTTTATTTCTTATAAGTTGCTTGTTGAGCGATAACCATGTTCCTGGGGACGCCATCAACTACTCTTTGTTGAATATCATGTGAGTTGCTATGCATGTCCGTCTTGTCTGAAGTAAGGGCGACTTACCATGAGTTGAATGGTTTGAGCATGCATACTGTTAGAGAAGAACATTGGGCCGCTAACTAAAGCCATGATCCATGGTGGAAGTTTCAGTTTTGGACAAATATCCTCAATCTCATATGAGAAAATTAATTGTTGATGAATGCTTAAGGATTAAAGAGGAGTCCATTATCTGTTGTCTATGTTGTCCCGGTATGGATGTCTAAGTTGAGAATAATCAAAAGCGAGAAATCCAATGCGAGCTTTCTCCTTAGACCTTTGTAAAGGGGGCATAGAGGTACCCCTTTGTGATACTTGGTTAAAACATATGTATTGCGGTGATAATCCAGGTAATCCGAGCTAATTAGGATAAGGTGCAGGCACTATTAGTATACTATGCATGAGGCTTGCAACTTGTAGGATATAATTTACATGATGCATATACTTTATTACTACCGTTGACAAAATTGTTTCTTGTTTTCAAAACCAAAGCTCTAGCACAAATATAGCAATCGATACTTCCCTCTGCGAAGGGCATTTCTTCTACTTTTATGTTGAGTCAGTTCACCTATTTCTCTCCATCTCAAGAAGCAAACACTTGTGTGAACTGTGCATTGATTCCTACATACTTGCATATTGCACTTATTATATTACTTTATGTTGACAACTATCCATGAGATATATATGTTACAAGTTGAAAGCAACCGCTGAAACTTAATCTTCCTTTGTGTTGCTTCAATGCCTTTACTATGAATTTATTGCTTTATGAGTTAACTCTTATGCAAGACTTATTGATGCTTGTCTTGAAAGTACTATTCATGAAAAGTCTTTGCTATATGATTCAGTTGTTTAATCATTGTCTTTACCATTGTCTTGAATCGCTGCATTCATCTCATATGCTTTACAATAGTATGATTAAGATCATGTTGGTGGCATGTCACTTCAGAAATTATCTTTTTTATCGTTTACCTACTCGAGGACGAGTAGGAACTAAGCTTGGGGATGCTGATACATCTCCGACGTATCGGTAATTTCTTATGTTCCATGCTTGTTTTATGACAATACCTACATGTTTTGTTCACACTTTATGATGATTTTATGCGTTTTCCGGAACTAACCTATTGACGAGATGCCGAAGTGCCAGTTCCTGTTTTCTGCTGTTTTTGGTTTCAGAAATCCTAGTAAGGAAATATTCTCGGAATTGGACGAAATCAACGCCCAGAGTCTTAGGATTGCATGAAGCTTCCAGAACACCCGAGAGCCGCCAGAGAGGGGCCACAGGGGGCCCACACATGGTGGCGGCGCGGCCCAAGGGGGGCGCGCCGCCCTAGTGTATGGTGGCCCCAGACCCCTTCTGACGCCGCCTCTTCGCCTATAAGAAGCCCCTGACCTAAGTCTTCGATACGGAAAAGCCACGGTACGAGAAACCTTCCAGAGCCGCCGCCATCGCGAAGCCAAGATCTGGGGGACAGGAGTCTCTGTTCCGGCACGCCGCCGGGACGGGGAAGTGCCCCTGGAAGGCTTCTCCATCGACACCGCTGCCATCTCCACTGCCATCTTCATCACCGCTGCTGTCTCCCATGAGGAGGGAGTAGTTCTCCATCGAGGCTAAGGGGCTGTACCGGTAGCTATGTGGTTAATCTCTCTCCCTATGTACCTCAATACAATAATCTCATGAGCTGCCTTACATGATTGAGATTCATATGATGATGCTTGTAATCTAGATGTCATTATGCTAGTCAAGTGAATTTTACTTATGTGATCTCCGGAGACACTTTGTTCCACGTGTGTAAAGGTGACAGTGTGTGCACCGTGTGGGTCTCTTAGGCTATATTTCACAGAATACTTATTCACTGTTATGAATAGCATAGTGAAGTGCTTATTTATATCCCTTTATGATTGCAATGTGTTTTGTATCACTACTATTATATGTGCTACTCTAGTGATGTTATTAAAGTACTCTATTCCTCCTGCACGGTGTAATGGTGACAGTGTGTGCATCGTGTAGTACTTGGCGTAGGTTATGATTGTAATCTCTTGTAGATTATGAAGTTAATTATTGCTATGATAGTATTGATGTGATCTATGCCTCCTTCATAGTGTCATGGCGACAGTGTGCATGCTATGTTAGTACTTGGTGTAGTTGTGTTGATCTATCATGCACTCTAAGGTTATTTAAATATAAACATCGAATACTGTGGAGCTTGTTAACTCCGGCATTGAGGGTTCGTGTGTAATCCTACACAATTAGTGGTGTTCATCATCCAACAAGAGAGTGTAGAGTATAGCATTTATCTATTTTGTTATGTGATCAATGTTGAGAGTGTCCACTAGTGAAAGTATAATCCCTAGGCCTTGTTCCTAAATACTGCTATCGCTGCTTGTTTACTGTTCTACTGCATCTGTACTGTCTGCAATATTACCACCATCAACCACACGCCAGTCCTGGATAGCAAAGCACTTTTCTGGCGCCGTTACTACTGCTCATACTTATTCATACCACATGTATTTCACTATCTCTTCGCCGAACTAGTGCACCTATTAGGTGTGTTGGGGACACAAGAGACTTCTTGCTTTGTGGTTGCAGGGTTGCATGAGAGGGATATCTTTGACCTCTTCCTCCCTGAGTGCGATAAACCTTGGGTGATCCACTTAAGGGAAACTTGCTGCTGTTCTACAAACCTCTGCTCTTGGAGGCCCAACACTGTCTACAAGAATAGAAGCACCCGTAGACATCAGTGCTCGGGAATTTCGGGTTCGGGATATACGGGTTCGGGATCGGGAATTTTGGGTTCGGGTTTTATGCCCGGAGTGACTATGCAGAGGTGCGTTACTTTTGCCATAAGAGAACTTATCCTTGTTGCGAACCGAGTAGCATGCTCGTCCACACTTCCTTGGTGTGAGGTCAGGTATAAGAACCAAGCCAATCACTGCCTTCTCTGTGACCCTGCATACCCACCCTTTTGTGCATCCGTACATCCCCGGTAGACTTCTCCCGATCATACGACTTTACCCGGGATGTACTATGGACAATCCATCATAGACGGTAGAGCGCTCTCATCCACAAGGATGGGGATTTAAAAGGATTTCCCAACCTACTGCAGTGTTATTACAACACCCAGCCGAGCTCTATCAAGTCCATTGATATGCAAAAGGAAAAAGATACAGCTGACTTCCCCAGAGCCATTATAGATCTCATGGCTAATGTGAAATGTATGGCGCTAGAATCACTAGACGGCATTGGTAGTTAGTCCTAGATGAGTAAAACCCTTGCAATGGAACCTCCACCAATCAACACATACCATGGTTCCATTGCCCACCACATAGTCATATTCATAATTGTAAAATAATATTTTGCTTTTCGATGCAAGAGTGATAAGTATAGTACTTTGCATATAGTTTGATAAAAATAATCAAATGACACGAGCAAGCGATGAACTTGCCTTTCTTGACTGCAAGATTATGCAGGCAAAAGCTTCAATACTTGATAACTCCAAATTCTGAAATATCATCATCGTCTGATAAGGACAATGTTTAAACAACTAGCAAAGATGCTATAATGCATAGTATGAGATGCAATCGCCCCAAGCGTAACCTAACCCCGATGATTTAGGATTGGTGAGTTGTAAAGATTTCTTTAGGGTGTGTTGCTATTTTATAGTGGTTCCACAAACAAGGTTCTTGTTAAGGTTTGGTTATCTTAGTATCATAAATAAGTGGTATAAGACATCATAACAATCATACACACAAAGGAATGATGGTTGCATGACATGTAAAGAGTACTTGTCAGTTTTAAGTTCTACAGGATATGGTTGATGATTACTTCAAAAGAATAACCTTTGAAGATAATGTTTAATAAAGAACAAGAACTACTACATGTAGGAGCTATGTGTTTCTAGGGTGTACTAAGATTCACTAATAGGTTCATTTAATTCACTAATTAGGAACTAGTTGGTTACTAAGTAGTATGGGTCCATATGCAGCAAGTGTTGGCATGTTTTAGCTAAACATGGAAACCAAATTAAATTACTATGTATGGTTACTACTATGGTTGATCATAGGGTATCATATCAAAGGATGGTTATCAAGGTGATGCTATGAGTAACCACTAGGGTTGACTATGCCTTCTCATTTGCTTCACTAAGTAATCAATAATGGGTTCCTAAGTTAGGTGGTTCATCAATTATCTAGTAGTCACATGGTTTAGTGTAGCATTAGCATCTAAAGTGAAGTACTACATAAGTGTTGCTACTTAAGGTTGATCCTAATGGTATGGTATTAAGGAATGATGATCAATGGTGATAACATGAGGGTAACAAGTTAGGGTTTACACCTAGGTGATAGTAATTGTTTATATTATGTATTAGTCAAAAATGAAAGCATGAAATGATAATTTCATTTGTATTTGAGTGGTTAATGACTAAATGAAACATGAATATGTTTCCATTTGATTATTCTAGATTTATGACTCAAGTGAAGTTCATATGCTCACATGTGGTAAACCCCTAGGGTTCTAGAGTTGGAAACAATTTAAAGTTTTCACATAAAATAATAAGATTATGGTTTTTACTCACATTGGAACTAGGGGTTTATAGTTGTTATTAAGTTTTAAAAATAATAACTTGTTAACTAAAAAGGTTGAAGTGAATTACTAACTTTGTATTACAAGGTAATATGGGTTTTTAACAATTTTCTTATTTTCTTAATATTTAAAGGAAATGATAAACAAAGAAGTGCAATTTAGGGTTTTAAAAATACCACTACTATTTAAGTTAATGACAATATGATGATTTGAAATTAATCTTAGTGTTTTCTTTACTTACTAAATATTTATTATTTATTTTTGAAATTTAAATAATTATTGAATTTTAATTGTAATTTGGATAAAAGAAAAGGCACAATTAACAAAGGTTAAAATAATTGATATTTTATTTTGACAAACATTTTTATATTATATTTTTGTTGGATAGAGGTTATTTTTGTGAGAATTTTTATATCTTATTTGTATTTTTCTGAGTTTAAATAAATTTTATAATTTTTTTACAAAATTTCAGTATTTTTTTGGATTTTGAATTAAATGGAAAATACTAAACGTACCGGTTCATTTCCAGCTACTATCACTGACTAGTGGGGCCATTGACTAGGTCAGATGCCACGTGAGCAAAGACCAGTCAACGATGACCAAGGGCCTCACACGCCACGTTGGCATCACCGGCGTAAACGCCGGTGGCCAGTACATGGTGGCACCGCCGATTTAGGGCACCCCAAGATGCGTGGTTAGGGTTATTCGAACGAGCACTGGAATACGAAGCTAATGGTGGTCTCACTTTTCGAAGGGGAGCACCAGAGCATCATCGACAACCATGTGTTGCGGCGGCGCGCTCCGGCGAATCATCAAACGCGAGCTACAGATCAATCTAGGATGTGTTTTAAGGCTCTATCGACGTGTGTGCTCACTCCGAGGATGCCGTTGTGGTCGATGGAGGCAGGGATGGTCGGTAACGTGCTCGAATTCGCCGATTCCGGTGATGACCAGCGACAGCAATCGATGAAATTCGTCGGCTTGAGGAAGCTTCGACTCGATTCCTTCCTCCCAGATGATCTACGGCGCCAGGCGCTCCTCCTCGGCTACTCCATGGAGCTTGGGGTGACCTCCATCATCGGGTTCTTGATCGACACCGGCAAGGTGCTATGGAATGATGTGAGAGATGGAGATGGTCTGAGGGATGAGGGGTGGAGGAGGATTAGGGCTTCACGGTGAGCTTCGTGGAGGTTTTTATAGCGACCGGCGAGGCTTGGTTCGTCATTTCACCGGTGGCAGTGGCTGGGATTCAAATGGCGATGTCAACTGTTACTAGGCGCAAATCTTGGCGAGAAGTGGATGCGACGGACGTGAGATTACTAGGTCAAGGTTTTGGCTTGGTCTTGGCATCCGAGGTCATCCTTATCTCCGGCGAGGGACGTGGCCAGGGCTTTCCTGCGTGATGTCGCCACCGGAGAGGAGAATGAAGGCGTTGGCCTTCCTTTTATCACCGAAATGGTATGGACCATTTTTTTGGTGGGCTGGGTGATGTCTACGCACGCTTCTATTCATATAGACAGTGTTGGGACTCCAAGAGCAGAGGTTTGTAGAACAGCAGCAAGTTTCCCTTAAGTGGATCACCCAAGGTTTATCGAACTCAGGGAGGTAGAGGTCAAAGATATCCCTCTTAAGCAACCCTGCAATTAAGATACAAGAAGTCTCTTGTGTCCCCAACACACCTAATACACTTGTCAGATGTATAGGTGCACTAGTTCGGCGAAGAGATAGTGAAATACAAGTAATATGGATGATTATAAGTAGTAATTGCAATCTGAAATAAAAATGGCAGCAAGCGAACATGTAGCAGAACTTGTTGGAAACGGTGTTTCAATGCTTAGAAACAAGGCCTAGGGATCATACTTTCACTAGTGGACACTCTCAACAATGATCACATAACTGAATAAATAAATGCTACTTTTCAACACTCTCTTGTTGGATAACAAACACCATTCATTGTGTATGGCTACAAAGCACACCTCAAGCCAGAGTAAACAAGCTCCACAACTTCATAAAGGAATCACACACGATGTGCACACTGTCACCATCACACCGTGGAGAGTGAATCCGGAGTTCATATTAAAGTAACCTCTAGAGTGCATAATAGACCATTGCAATTTAGACCGAGTACTAACATAGCATACACATTGTCACCAATAGCTATGAAAGGGGGAATAGATCACATCAATACTATCATAGTAATAGTTAACTTCATAATCTACAAGAGATTACAATCATAACCTACGCCAAGTACTACATGATGCACACACTGTCAACTTTACATCATGGAGGAGGAATAGACTACTTTAATAACATCACTAGAGTAGCACATAGATTAATAGTGATACAAAGCTCATGATCACATAAAGATCACGCCATGGGAGAGAGAGATGAACCACATAGATACCGGTAGAGCCCTCAGCCTCGGGGGAGAACTACTCCCTCCTCATCATGGGAGACAGCAACGACGATGAAGATGGCAGTGGTGTCGATGGAGATGACTCCGGGGGCAATTCCCCGTCCCGGCGGCGTGCCGGAACAGAGATTCTGTCCCCCGAAACTTGTCTTCGCGATGGCGGTGGCTACGGAACTCATCGTGGAATATCGTCGATTGTTTTAGGGTTTTCGCGACAGAAGGAATATATAGGCGAAGGGGCGATGTCGGTGGAGTCCCGAGGGGCCCACCCCATAGGGCGGCGTGGCCAGGGGTGGGGCCGCGCCCCCCTAGGGTGTGGCCGCCTCGTGGCTCCTCTTCGTCTCCTCTTCGGTGTTCTGGAAGCCTCCGTGGAAAATAAGACCGTGGGCTTTTCTTTCGTCCAATTCCGAGAATATTTCCTGTGTAGGATTGCTGAAACCAAAAACAGCAGAAAACAGGAACTGGCGCTTCGTCATCTTGTTAATAGGTTAGTACCGGAAAATGCATCAAAATGATATAAAGTGTATATAAAACATGTGAGTATTGTCATAAAACTAGCATGGAACATAAGAAATGTATCACTGGGCCACATCGTGGGCTGCTGTTGGGTTGGCTTCGGGCTGCTGCGGCCTGCTTCGGTGGACAGGTAAGCCCCTCTCTCTCTTTCCTATTTCTGTTTTATTTTCTATTTTAAATTTCTATTTTGAATTCAAATATCCTATGAAGGATTTGAATCTGGAAAGTTTCACAATTTATTATAGATGTTCTGTAAGATATTGGTATGTATTAACAATGGTAATATAGTTGCATTATATTGATATACATATTCAAATGGGCACATATGTTTGAGTTGATTTTATTACTCTTCCATTTTAAATTGTGCTTTTTATTTGGAGTTATTATGAATGCATATTTTATGTTAATAATTACCAAATATGGGATTCAAAACATAACCTTGTGTTAGGATATTTATTTATATGCATTGGTGTTGTTGTATATAATATTTAAAATAGAAATGTTAATGAGGGTTGTGTTATGGTCATGATTTCATGTGCCAACTTATTTCTAAATTTGATGAGGACATCCCTACCACACTACTACCTCCATCATTACCAAATGAAGATGAAGCTGCTGTGAAGCTCAAGTCCAATGAAGTTCGGATTGGACCTATTACAAGGGCTCGTGCGAAGCTACTTAAACAACAAGTGAACTTGTTCCTAAACGATACTTTGATTGATGAGAACTTTATACTGCCTAAGTCCTGTTACTTATGTATCATCGGGTATGAAGAGGGGACAAGCATCGCACGAGGAGGAGAGGAGCAGCTGGACGTGAAGATGGACGTGAAGCTGGACATGAAGATATTCCATGGACGCGCGAGGGAGGAGCAGGAGGCATGCGTGAGAGGAGAAGCCAAAGTCCAGGCCGGCCCAGCACCCGGTCAAACCGGCCACCACGCCGGCGCGCCCGGTCCCTGGCCCGGTCCGACCGGGCGGCACGCCGGGTCCGCTCCGGCGCCAACCGGAAATCCAGCTGATGCCAACCGGGAGGGTTAATGCGCGACAATTCCCGAGCCCGGTCAGCACCCGGTCCCTGGCCCGATTTGAACCGGCCAGCCCGGTCCCAGGCCCGGTCGACCGGCCCCCAGACCGGCCGTGTCCGAGTCTGTCTCGACCAGATCTATTCTGGGCCGGTTATTTTCGTACTTTTTCGACCCGAGGTCGTCCCGGACGCCTATAAGTGCCCAGGACGCCCCCAAAGTTGTTTTAGACCATGTTTAAGATAAACCCTAGTTCTTAGTTGTTTGCTTTGCAAAACTATTGAATCCCTACACCATATTGTTTGATTATGTGTAGAACTGAAAGTCTTGTGTGATCTGTTGTTCCATTGGGAATTAGTAGATTGCAACTTACCGCTTCGTGGTCGGTGGCTACGTGTGCAAGTGTGTGGAGTTGCGAATATCTTGCAGGGTTGAGAACTGTTGCATTGGCGATAGGGACCAATCGAGGGATCTCGTTGCATCATACAAGTTATCATCCACTTCATCATCCATGATTCTCCGCTGTGTTCATCCCGTGATCATCATCACCACCATTGCTTACTGAGAAGATCGGGCAACCCCTTATCAAAATTTTGGAATCTAGTTTGGTTTATTCTAGGGTTATGAATATGGTTTACTTAACACATTGATTTAAAGTTCCTAGTTACATCATGTGATTCTTATAAGTCATGCATTTTCTAAAATGAACACTTTAGTTATATGGTACTAAGAAGATTTGGCAACTAAGATGTAAAGGTAGGGTTTAATATTGGTTTTACACTAATCACTTAAATGGCATTTAAGTTTAAGGTATATATGGCTTGGGGTTTATACTTGTGATCCATGATACATAAGTTAGGGAATATTATTTTATATGGAGTTGACCTAAGGTCGAATGGTCTAGGGTTTTGCTTATGTTTCACTATCTAAAACATAAGTGGACATGAGGTGTGATGACCCACAAGTATAGGGGATCGCAGCAGTCTTCGCGGGTAGTATAACCCAATTTATTGATTCGACACAAGGGGAGACAAAGAACACTTGGAAGCCTTAACAGCGGAGTTGTCAATTCAGCTGCACCTGGAAACAGACTTGCTCGCAAGAGTTTATCAGTAGTAACAGTTTTATAGCAGTAGCAGTAGTGAAATAGCAGCAGCAGAGTAACAGAGACAGCAGTAGTGATTATAGTAAACAACAGGATTAAAATACTGTAGGCACGGGGACGGATGACGGGCGTTGCATGGATGAGAGAAACTCATGTAACAATCATAGCAGGGCATTTGCAGATAATAATAAAACGGTGTCCAAGTACAAAGCAATCAATAGGCATGTGTTCCAATTATAGTCGTACGTGCTCGCAATGAGAAACTTGCACAACATCTTTTGTCCTACCAGCCGGTGGCAGCCGGGCCTCAAGGGAATCTACTGGATATTAAGGTACTCCTTTTAATAGAGTACCGGAGCAAAGCATTAACACTCCGTGAACACATGTGATCCTCACATCACTACCATCCCCTCCGGTTGTCCCGATTTGTCACTGGGGCCATCGGTTCCGGACAGCGACATGTGTATACAACTTGCAGGTAAGACCATAAACAATGAATATCATGATGAAACAATAACATGTTCAGATCTGAGATCATGGCACTCGGGCCCTAGTGACAAGCATTAAGCATAACAAGTTGCAACAATATCATCAAAGTACCAATTACGGACACTAGGCACTATGCCCTAACAATCTTATGCTATTACATGACCAATCTCATCCAATCCCTACCATCCCCTTCGGCCTACAGCGGGGGAATTACTCACACATGGATGGGGGAAACATGGCTGGTTGATGGAGAGGCGTCGGTGATGATGATGGCGATGATCTCCTCCAATTCTCCGTCCCGGCGGAGTGCCAGAACGGAGACTTCTGGCTCCCGCGACGGAGTTTAGCGATGTGGCGGCGTTCTGGAGGCTTTCTGGCGACTTCGACTTCTCCCCGTGCGTTTTTAGGTCGAAGGCAATATATAGTCGGAAGGAGGGCGTCGGAGGCCGGCTGAGGGGGCCACACCACATGGCCGCGCGGGCCCCCCCTGGGCCGCGCCGCCCTATGGTGTGGGGCCCTCGGGCCTCCACCTGATTTGTCCTTCTAGCTCCGTCAATATTCTGGGAAAATAGTGCCTTCTGCATAAATTCCGAGGATTTTCCTGAAAGTTGGATTTCTGCACAGAAACGAGACACCAGAGCAGTTCTGCTGAAAACAGCGTTAGTCCGTGTTAGTTGCATCCAAAGTACACAAATTAGAGGTAAAACAATAGCAAAAGTGTTTGGGAAAGTAGATACGTTTTGGACTTATCAACTCCCCCCAAGCTTAGCTTATTGCTTGTCCTCAAGCAATTCAGTTAACAACTGAGCGATAAATGAACTTTCACGAACACATTTGCTCATATGATGTATATATTCTCATGCTATAGCTAATACTTAAACAGTTCATAATGAGATACATGCAAATGAGATCATCTAACAGCTATGTCAATCATGGAGAGATACCAACAATTAATAATAAGCATCATGAATCATGTATATGAGCAGGATTGCAATGTTCATAAGAGAGTATGATAAAGTGGTATCTCACTTGCCTGTATTTGATTGGCAAAACATAAATGCCCAGGCACCTCTGAAGTTCATAGAAAGACTAGAAGTAGTGATTGTCAAAGATAAAAGCATCAAAGTTATACCACAATCAATTATATTTTGAGACAAGCATATTATACTAAGAATGACAATTGTGCTCTCAAGATAGTGCTCAAAGAAAGAATGGAGACACAACATAAAAGTAAAAGATTGACCCTTCGCAGAGGGAAGCAGGGATTAACATGCGCTAGAGCTTTTCATTTTTAAAATAGGAGTAAAATTATTTTGAGAGGTGTTTGTTGTTGTCAACGAATGGTAATGGGTACACCAACTACCTCGCCAACCGGACTCCCAAGAGCGGCTCCCATGAATTATTTGCATGTTCATGTGGCACTCCTTCCAACCTTTCTTACACAAACCATGGCTAACCGAATCCTCGGGTGCCTGCCAACAATCACATACCATGAAGGAGTGCCTTTTTATTTAAGTTTTATTATGATGACACTCCCCCCAACCTTTGCTTACACAAGCCATGGCTAACCGAATCCTTCGGGTGCCGTCCAACAATCACATACCATGGAGGAGTGTCTATTTAAGTTAATTAATTCGGGACTGGGAATCCCATTGCCAGCTCTTTTTGCAAAATTATTGGATAAGCGGATGTGCCACTAGTCCATATGAAAGTCCATCAAAAGTAAATGACAAGGTTGAAAGCTAAACACCACATACTTCCTCATGAGCTATGAAACATTAACACAAATTGAGAAGCATTTTGAAGGTTTTAAAGGTAGCGCATGAGAATTTACTTGGAATGGTTTGAAATGCCATGCATAGGTATTTATGGTGGACACTTTGGAACAACTTGGTTTTCAGGTGTTTGGAAGCACGAGCAGCGTTCCCACTCAGTACAAGTGAAGGCTAGCAAAAGACTAGGGAGCGACAAATCAAGAGAGCAGTAACTGCCATAATCATGCTTGCGGCAAAATAAATTAACGGAGGCATAAAAGTGATACAAGAACTCTGAAGCAATATAGATCATCGAGGCTTAATTGACTTTTTGTTCAGTCATATGCATGCGTGAGCATGTGCCAAGTCGATATAAATGAATTACTCAGAGGAGGATACCACAATGCCATACCTACTTATGAATAAAACAATGCAAGCAAACATCCATGACATGCTACTCATATTAATAAATTGGAGCTAAACATGAGAGATCATGAACTACTAGACTTTCTCAAATAACATATACCTCACATGAACCAACTAAGCATGCTCACATGGATGAGTATATGTACAAAAATGAAAACAAATAGAGTTCATACCAGCCTCTCACCATAATCCAATTGTCGTAGATCGTCATTATTGCCTTTCACTTGTGTAACTTGGATAATATGAAATGAAAACCACGCTCCAGCCACCGAAGACCATTGAACTCATAATGAACTTTACAAACCAAAGAAGAACAGCAAATATTTTTGGTGTTTTTGAATTAGAAACAAGAACAAAAGGAAACAAGCAAACATAGCAAAATCTTTTTGGGTTTTCTTATAGCAAACTAGCAATAGCAAATAAAGCGAAACAAATGCAAGAAACCAAAGCAAACAAATTATGAAGAGAAACAATAGAAATATTTTTGGTCTTTTTGTGTTTTGGGAAAGAAACAAAGCAAAAACAAGAAACGGCAAACTAGAAAACTCACATAAACACAAAGCAGCAGAAATTCGTCAAACTTGACAGCAGTACAGTACTCGATTTTTAATAAATTTTTCCACTGCTCAAATCGAAAAGTGTTCAACTAATTAAAGTTAGATAACAACCTGGGGAACATGCACAAAAATTGGCTTCACAAAATACTGTTGTGGCTATTTTTGAGAATTTTTACGGTAACAGTCCAGAATCTGTTTTCAGACAGCACTTCCCCAAATATCATCTCCCTCTCATTAGAAAACCACTCAAACGAACAAAACAAGTATATACAAGTATCCAGCAATCATAATATGCAAAGAATGAGTGATGCCGGTATACCTCCCCCCAAGCTTAGGCTTTTGGCCTAAGTGGAGCTCAATCCCATCGAGACCATGAGGTAGTATCTCCGTAGTACGACGAAGATGGATCATATTCTGGGTATGTGCTAGAAGAAGCGCCCGGATACGTGATGGTGTAGTCGTAGGAGGGCTCGGCGTCCTCGGAGTCATGCTGCTGGTGGAAGTCTTGTATCTTCATATGTTCATCCACCTCCTCCTTAGTGCGCGACCATGATTGCCTGTCAATACTGAACAAACCTGGCTGGGGAAGAGGGATTTCCTTCTCATCCCTGTCAGCAAACAACATTCTATAGACCATATTATCTAAAGTAGAATCAGCGGTAACAAAATGATGACTCTTCATAGCAGCAATATCAAGTCTCCTAGGGGTTAATGACACATCATTAGGATCAAGAGGAAGTCTTAAATGTGTTAAAACGCGCAGTGCAATAGTTCCTCCAAAAATAGGCCCCCTATTAGACAAAGCAAGCAGCAATAAGAGAACCAAGATGATAAGATGTCCGACCAGTAAGTGCAATATTCAAGAAAGCAAGATGGTAACTAGAAATATTGCTAGTGTTCTCCCTACAAAGAATGCTAGTAGCAATGTAATATGCAAAATATTTAATGGCGGGGAGTTGAGTGTTCCTTATCTTGCCACGCTGAATGGTGCGACAATCATCATCGGTGATCCCTCGATAGAGCTCCAACAGGTCCTGGGGGTTGTCATCAATCCTCCTTGCTGTACCTACAGGGGCAATATCCAATGCACGACAAAATTCTTCCAATTCCATAGTAACAGGATTACCATAGATCTTGAATGCAACTGTCGGCTCATATTGCGTGTTGTTGAACTTGAAGCTCTCAACGAAAATTTTGGTGAGCATGTAGTATTGCTCCCTTTCGTCTCCCACATAGGTGGCTAAGCCCGCCTTGTTGACAAGGGTGAAGAAATCATCCAATATCCCTGCATTTGTCAGAAAATCATAACATGGGAAGGATGAAGCATTAGGAGCCCCATTGTCCTCCTCGGGCGCGAAGCTAGGCGCGATGATATCCTCATTGTACGATCGCCTAAGTCGGGTGGCGGTCCTAGAAGGCCTCCCGGTGCTGGTTGTTCCTCTCTTGAACAATTCTCCAAAGTTGAACTTCTTCATCTTTCTTTTCTGAAATTTTTCAACAAGTGATATAAAACTTGATTTGGTGACATATAATCAAGGGGAACTGCTATAGGAACTTGCTAGAGTACTAATCATGCATCAAAACTAGATTATACAACTTAGAACAAGCATGCAAGCTCACTAAACATGTTACATATAGCCGCAAAATATTCAAGATATACTCAACCAAACAAAATTCTACTTGGATAGGCGGACGAGTCACATACCGGAGAGCAAATGTGCCAAATTTCAGACAGAAATCTGGGCTGAGCAAAGAGATCGAAAAATTCTGAGCTCTTGAGCAAAAACACGAGTGAGAGAAAGTTGGTTCGAGTTTTTTCGGGAGAGAGAAGACTCTGGGAGAAAGAGATGAAGTAGTGGGGCAAGGAGGGGCCCACACCACAGGGTGGCGCGCCCCCCTCCTTGGCCGCACCGGCTGGTGGGGTGGCCCCCTAGGGTGCCCCACAGGTCATCCTCTGGTGCTCCCAGATGCCTCTTCGAAAAATAGGACCAACAGTATAATTTTTGTGAATTTTTGAAAACTTTGAAAAATGCACATTTCTGGGTATTAAGTTTATTATTACTGGCCAGGAAAAATTGTGAAATCTCTAATTAACTAAGGAACTTTGCAAATCAAAAGTGCTATAGCAATTAAGACAAGTGGAGTGAGAAAGAGATGTTGTTTACCTCCTCTATGCATATAAAATGTATTCGTTAACAAGGTTGATCAAGTCTTGCCACCGAATAATTTTTACATAACATAAGAAGAAATAAACCTCAAATCAATCATGTTACCTTGAATTGTATTGATATGGATCCAATCATAAGATTTTGATAACCTTCTTTAGGCTCATATATAGGACAATCAATAGTTCCAATTTTGATAGTTCTCACATTAGAAATAGTATTGACTCCACATACTTTATCAATCTTCTTGGGGAAATAAATAGTATGCTCCTTATCATCAACATTAAAAGTAACCTTCCCTTTATTGCAATCAATAACAGCCCCTGCGGTGTTAAGAAAAGGTCTCCCAAGAATAATAGACATATTATCATCTTCAGGCATTTCCAACACAACGAAATCAGTTAATATCAAGCAGTTATTAGTAACTTGAACAGGAACATCCTCACATATACCAACAGGAATAGCAGTAGATTTATCAGCCATTTGCAAAGATATATCAGTAGGTATCAACTTATCTAAATAAAGTCTCTTATAAAGAGAAAAAGGCATAACACTAACACCGGCTCCCAAATCACATAGAGCAGTTTTAACATAATTATTCTTAATAGAACAAGGAATAGTAGGTATACCTGGGTCGCCCAACTTCTTTGGAACCTTGCCATTGAAAGAGTAACTAGCAAGCATAGTGGAAATTTCCTCATCGGGGATTTTCCTCTTGTTAGTAACAATATCTTTCATATACTTTGAATAAGGAGGCAATTTAATAGCATCAGTCAAAGGGATTTGCAAAAATAAGGGTTTCATCCAATCACAAAATTTATTATAGTGTTCTTCTTCCTTTGATTTTAGTTTCTTAGCAGGAAAAGGCATTTGCTTTTGCACCCAAGGTTCTCTTTCATTACCTTGTTTCTTAGCAATAAAATCTTCTTTAGTATACTTTTTATTTTTAGCATGCTTTTCAGGTTCATCTTCTACCTCTTCTTTATCAGAAGCATCATTCTTATCATTATCATTATCATTTTCATGTTCATTACCACTTTCAGTTTCAGCATCGGAAATAGAAATACTATTAGGATCATTAACAGGTTCAGAGGATTCTACAACATTTTTATGTTTCTTCTTCTTTTTCTTCTTAGATGGAGCACTAGGTTCAATGCGTTGAGAATCTTGTTCAATTCTTTTGGGGTGCCCTTCAGGATATAGAGGATCCTGGGTAGAGACACCACCTCTAGTTGTTACTTCATAAGCATGTTTCTCTTTAGAATTATTATTTGGCAAGTCATTTTGCACTTTAGTGAGTTGATCAATTTGAGTTTGAATCATTTGGAAATGTTTAACAAGCATCTTAACATCATTGGAGGTTCTCTCCACAATATCATGCAAATTGCTAATAGCTTGAGAATTTTCCATTAGATGATTCTCTACTCTCATATTAAAATTTTCTTGCTTAACAATATAATTATCAAACTCATCTAAGCATTGCGCAGGAGGTTTCGAATACGGAATATCTTCCCTAGTAAAGCGTTGAAGGGAGTTTACCTCAATCATGGGTGAAGGGGGAATTATCTCACATATATCTTCTATGGGAGGTAGATTCTTCACATCTTCGGATTTAATACCTTTCTCCTTGAGAGACTTCTTAGCTTCCCGCATATCATCATCATTCAATTCAATTAAACCCCTCTTCTTCAATATTGGTGTTGGAGTTGGTTCAGGTGTATCCCAATCATCATGATTCTGGCTTATTCTAGCCAATAAATCTTCAGCTTCGTCTGGAGTTCTTTTCCTGAAAACACAACCAGCACAACTATCCAAATATGCTCTAGATTCAATGGTTAGTCCACTATAAAATATATCAAGTAGATCATTCTTCTCTAAATCATGTCCAGGTCGAGCTCTAATAAGAGAACAAAATCTTGCCCATGCAGCAGGCAATTTCTCTTCATCTCCTTGGTCAAATCTATAAATTCTCTGTAAAGCAGCATGTTGAGCACTAGCAGGAAAGTATTTTCAAAATAAAACATCACGCAAATCAATTGGACTTTTAATCGAACCAGGAGGTAAATTATTATACCAAGTTTTAGCATCATCCTTTAATGAGAAAGGAAAATTTTTAATGACAAAGTAAGTACGCATCTTGACATCATCAGAAAACAAGCTACTCATAGAAGAAAGTTCATTCATGTGTTCTACAGCACTTTCTTTTTCAGTACCACAAAAGGGTGCTTTCTCTACAATAGCTATATGAGATAGATCAAGAGAAAAATCATAATCTTTATCCTTAATGCATATAGGAGATGTGGCAAATTCAGGATCAGGAGATAGCTTATGTTTAACAGTATATTGTGCGAGAAACTTTTTAATGTTTCTTGCATCAGCAGTAGCATTACATCTATTAATAAGATCATCATTAAGCTCCACATAATCTTCATCAGGATCATCACTAGAATAATCAAGTTCAGGTGAACTAACAGGTGTAGTGGCATTTTCATCAGCAGTTTCAGCATTTTCAATTTGTCTAGACCTAGCAATTGTAGCATCTAGAAAGGATCCCAACGAACCACTATCATCAAGCACAGCAGAAACATTATCAATATTATGAGAGTTTTCAGATTCAGCAGACGTACCACCAAGCGAAGCTTGCGGCGGTGAAACAAGTTGACTTATCACAGATGGTGAATCAAGTGTAGCAGAGGTACTCAGAGTTGTACCTTTTCTTGTAGTGGATGGTAATATGGCGACTTTAGGATCACGAGCTTTACCCATGATGGAGAATTTGCAGCGAACAATATCAATCCAAGTGAACTTCCAAATAAAGCTATGCTCCCCGGCAACGGCGCCAGAAAACAGTCTTGATGACCCACAAGTATAGGGGATCGCAGCAGTCTTCGCGGGTAGTATAACCCAATTTATTGATTCGACACAAGGGGAGACAAAGAACACTTGGAAGCCTTAACAGCGGAGTTGTCAATTCAGCTGCACCTAGAAACAGACTTGCTCGCAAGAGTTTATCAATAGTAACAGTTTTATAGCAGTAGCAGTAGTAAAATAACAGCAGCAGAGTAACAGAGACAGCAATAGTGATTATAGTAAACAGCATGATTAAAATACTGTAGGCACGGGGACGGATGACGTGCGTTGCATGGATGAGAGAAACTCATGTAACAATCATAGTAGGGCATTTGCAGATAATAATAAAACGGTGTCCAAGTAAAAAGCAATCAATAGGCATGTGTTCCAATTATAGTCGTACGTGCTCGCAATGAGAAACTTGCACAACATCTTTTGTCCTACCAGCCGGTGGCAGCCGGGCCTCAAGGGAATCTACTGGATATTAAGGTACTCCTTTTAATAGAGTACCGGAGCAAAGCATTAACACTCCGTGAACACATGTGATCCTCACATCACTACCATCCCCTCCGGTTGTCCCGATTTCTGTCACTTCGGGGCCATCGGTTCCGGACAGCGACATGTGTATACAACTTGCAGGTAAGACCATAAACAATGAATATCATGATGAAACAATAACATGTTCAGATCTGAGATCATAGCACTCGGGCCCTAGTGACAAGCATTAAGCATAACAAGTTGCAACAATATCATCAAAGTACCAATTACGGACACTAGGCACTATGCCCTAACAATCTTATGCTATTACATGACCAATCTCATCCAATCCCTACCATCCCCTTCGGCCTACAGCGGGGGAATTACTCACACATGGATGGGGGAAACATGGCTGGTTGATGGAGAGGCATCGGTGATGATGATGGCGATGATCTCTTCCAATTCCCCGTCCCGGCGGAGTGCCAGAACGGAGACTTCTGGCTCCCGCGACGGAGTTTAGCGATGTGGCGGCGTTTTGGAGGCTTTCTGGCGACTTCGACTTCTCCCCGTGCGTTTTTCGGTCGAAGGCAATATATAGTCGGAAGGAGGGCGTCGGAGGCCGGCCGAGGGGGCCACACCACATGGCCGCGCGGGCCCCCCTGGGCCGCGCCGCCCTATGGTGTGGGGCCCTCGGGCCTCCACCTGATTTGTCCTTCTGGCTCCGTCAATATTCTGGGAAAATAGTGCCTTCTCCATAAATTCCGAGGATTTTCCTGAAAGTTGGATTTCTGCACAAAAACGAGACACTGTGAGCGCTTCACGAAAACAGCGTTAGTCCGTGTTAGTTGCATCCAAAGTACACAAATTAGAGGTAAAACAATAGCAAAAGTGTTCGGGAAAGTAGATACGTTTTGGACGTATCAAGGTGTGGTAGGGTTCTACTTATGATCCCAAATGATTCATAAACTAGGGTTTAGGTATAGGCATAAGCTATGGTATACTTAATTGGCTAAAGTTACTCTTTCTCACCATTGATATGATTCTTGGATCAAGTCAATACTATGGTTGTCTCAAGTACTTGCATAGCCAAGGTCTTGTTGTCATTCATTGGTTGATATCCTTAAAATATTGAGAATGGTCTAAGGTTTATTACTAGTGGTATACCTATCATTTCATGTGATGGATGATATCTTCTTATCACATAAGTTTAACTTATCTTCTATATCTACAAATCATAGTCATGCATTAGACATGATCAACTTATTCCTCACTAATCTCTCTTTATTATTCTTCTCATAACACTCCTCCTAGATTCTTAGGGTTTATGATCAATACCAAGTTGTGATGATTATGGAATTGGTTTCCTAAGGTATTGCTATTGGAATAGGGTTCTCACCTCCAAGATCAGATGTTTTCTCGAACAACTAGGATTAGTACTTCTCTAGTATTCTTTTATGGACATGGCTATGGTTAGTATTATCACTTCTCTCACTTCTCAGCCCTTTGGCACATCCTAGGGCTCTACTCAAGATATGATGATATGATCTTGTAAATATATGGTTTGCCTAGGAATTCTACCTTGCAATCTTCTATAGCTTGTTCTTCAGGAAATCTGATAAACCTCCATCTTGTGGTATGCCTCCACCTCCTATTTTCTTCATCTTGATCCTATATAATGCATGGAAGGTCTCAAGGTTTTGGTTTCTGATGCGTGTGGTTGGCACGTCCGTTGGGAACCCCAAGAGGAAGGTGTGATGCGCACAGCGGCAAGTTTCCCTCAGTAAGAAACCAAGGTTTAATCGGACCAGTAGGAGTCAAGAAGCACGTTGAAGGTTGATGGCGGCGGGATGTAGTGCGGCGCAACACCAGGGATTCCGGCGCCAACGTGGAACCTGCACAACACAACCAAAGTACTTTGCCCCAACGAAACAGTGAGGTTGTCAATCTCACCGGCTTGCTGTAACAAAGGATTAACCGTATTGTGTGGAAGATGATTGTTTGCAGAAAACAGTAGAACAAGTATTGCAGTAGGTTGTATTTCAGTAAAGAGAATTGGACCGGGGTCCACAGTTCACTAGAGGTGTCTCTCCCATAAGACGAACAGCATGTTGGGTGAACAAATTATAGTTGGGCAATTGACAAATAAAGAGAGCATGACCATGCACATACATATCATGATGAGTATAGTGAGATTTAATTGGGCATTACGACAAAGTACATAGACCGCCATCCAACTGCATCTATGCCTAAATAGTCCACCTTCAGGTTATCATCCGAACCCCCTCCAGTATTAAGTTGCTAACAACAGACAATTGCATTAAGTATTGCGCGTAATGTAACTAGTGACTACATCCTTGAACATAGCACTAATGTTTTATCCCTAGTGGCAACAAAGACATCCATAACCTTAGAGGTTCTTGTCACCCCTCCAGATTCACGGAGACATGAACCCACTATCGAGCATAAATACTCCCTCTTGGAGTTACTAGCATCAACTTGGCCAGAGCATCTACTAATAACGGATAGCATTCAAGATCATATACAACACATAGATATAACTTTGATAATCAACATAATAAGTATTCTCTATTCATCGGATCCCAACAAACGCAACATATAGAATTACAGATAGATGATCTTGATCATGTTAGGCAGCTCACAAGATCCGACAATGATAGCACAATGGGGAGAAGACAACCATCTAGCTACTGCTATGGACCCATAGTCCAGTGGGTAGACTACTCACACATCACACCGGAGGCGACCATGGCGGCGTAGAGTCCTCCTGAGATGATTCCCCTCTCCGGCAGGGTGCCGGAGGCGATCTCCTGGATCCCCCGAGATGGGATCGGCGTTGGCGGCGTCTCTGGAAGGTTTTCCGTATCGTGGCTCTCGGTACTGGGGGTTTCGTCACGGAGGCTATTTGTAGGCGGAAGGGCAGGTCAAGAGGCGGCACGGGGGCCCCACACCACAGGGCCGCGCGGCCAAGGGGGCCGCGCCGCCCTAGGGTGTGGCCCCCTCGTCGCCCCTCTTCGTCTCTCCTTCGGACTTCTGGAAGCTTCGTGGCAAAATAGGCCCCTGGGCTTTGATTTCGTCCAATTCCGAGAATATTTCCTTACTCGGATTTCTGAACCCAAAAACAGCAGAAACAAAGAATCGGCACTTCAAAGCATCTTGTTAATAGGTTAGTTCCGAGAAAATGCACGAATATGACATAAAGTGTGCATAAAACATGTAGATAACATCAATAATGTGGCATGGAACATAAGAAATTATCGATACGTCGGAGACGTATCAGCATCCCCAAGCTTAGTTCTGCTCGTCCCGAGCAGGTAAAACGATAACACAGATAATTTCTGGAGTGACATGCCATCATAATCTTGATCATACTATTTGTAAAGCATATGTAGTGAATGCAGCGATCAAAACAATGTATATGACATGAGTAAACAAGTGAATCATAAAGCAAAGACTTTTCATGAATAGCACTTCAAGACAAGCATCAATTAAGTCTTGCATAAGAGTTAACTCATAAAGCAATAATTCAAAGTAAAGGCATTGAAGCAACACAAAGGAAGATTAAGTTTCAGCGGTTGCTTTCAACTTGTAACATGTATATCTCATGGATATTGTCAACATAGAGTAATATAATGAGTGCAATAAGCAAGTATGTAGGAATCAATGCACAGTTCACACAAGTATTTGCTTCTTGAGGTGGAGAGAAATAGGTGAACTGACTCAACATTGAAAGTAAAAGAATGGTCCTCCATAGAGGAAAAGCATCGATTGCTATATTTGTGCTAGAGCTTCGATTTTGAAAACATGAAACAATTTTGTCAACGGTAGTAATAAAGCATATGCATCATGTAAATTATATCTTATAAGTTGCAAGCCTCATGCATAGTGTACCAATAGTGCCCGCACCTTGTCCTAATTAGCTTGGACTACCTGATCATCACAATGCATTGTTTTTACCAAGTGTCACAAAGGGGTACCTCTATGCCGCCTGTACAAAGGTCTAAGGAGAAAGCTCGCATTGGATTTCTCGCTATTGATTATTCTTCAACTTAGACATCCATACCGGGACAACATAGACAACAGATAATGGACTCCTCTTTTATGCATAAGAATGTAACAACAATTAATAATTTTCTCATTTGAGATTTGAGGATATATGTCCAAAACTGAAACTTCCACCATGGATCATGGCTTTAGTTAGCGGCCCAATGTTCTTCTCTAACATATGCATGCTTAACCATAAGGTGGTAGATCTCTCTTACTTCAGACAAGACGGACATGCATAGCAACTCACATGAAATTCAACAATGAATAGTTGGTGGCGTCCCCAGTGAACATGGTTATCGCACAACAAGCAACTTAATAAGAGATAAAGTGCATAATTACATATTCAATACCACAATAGTTTTTAAGCTATTTGTCCCATGAGCTATATATTGCAAAGGTGAATGATGGAATTTTAAAGGTAGCACTCAAGCAATTTACTTTGGAATGGCGGAAAATACCATGTAGTAGGTAGGTATGGTGGACACAAATGGCATAGTGGTTGGCTCAAGTATTTTGGATGCATGAGAAGTATTCCCTCTCGATACAAGGTTTAGGCTAGCAAGGCTTATTTGAAACAAACACAAGGATGAACCGGTGCAGCAAAACTCACATAAAAGACATATTGAAAACATTATAAGGCTCTACACCGTCTTCCTTGTTGTTCAAACTCAATACTAGAAATTATCTAGACCTTAGAGAAACCAAATATGCAAACCAAATTTTAGCATGCTCTATGTATTTCTTCATTAGTGGGTGCAAAGCATATGATGCAAGAGCTTAAACATGAGCACAACAATTGCCAAGTATCACATTACCCAAGACATTTATAGCAATTACTACATGTATCATTTTCCAATTCCAACCATATAACAATTTAACGAAGGAGAAACTTCGCCATGAATACTATGAGTAGAAACCAAGGACATACTTGTCCATATGCTACAGCGGAGCGTGTCTCTCTCCCATAAAGTGAATGCTAGGATCCATTTTATTCAAACAAAACAAAAAACAAAAACAAACCGACGCTCCACGAAAAAGCACATAAGATGTGATGGAATAAAAATATAGTTTCAGGGGAGGAACCTGATAATGTTGTCGATGAAGAAGGGGATGCCTTGGGCATCCCCAAGCTTAGACGCTTGAGTCTTCTTGATATATGCAGGGGTGAACCACCGGGGCATCCCCAAGCTTAGAGCTTTCACTCTCCTTGATCATGTTGCATCATACTCCTCTCTTGATCCTTGAAAACTTCCTCCACACCAAACTCGAAACAACTCATTAGAGGGTTAGTGCACAATATAAATTGATATATTCAGAGGTGACACAATCATTCTTAACACTTCTGGACATTGCATAATGCTACTGGACATTAGTGGATCAAAGAAATTCATCCAACATAGCAAAAGAGGCAATGCGAAATAAAAGGCAGAATCTGTCAAAACAGAACAGTTCGTATTAACGAATTTTAAAATGGCACCAGACTTGCTCAAATGAAAATGCTCAAATTGAATGAAAGTTGCGTACATATCTGAGGATCATACACGTAAATTGGCTTAATTTTCTGAGCTACCTACAGGGAGGTGGACCCAGATTCGTGACAGCAAAGAAATCTGGAACTGTGCAGTAATCCAAATCTAGTACTTACTTTTCTATCAACGGCTTAACTTGGCACAACAAAACACAAAACTAAGATAAGGAGAGGTTGATACAGTAGTAAACAACTTCCAAGACACAAAATAAAAACAAAGTACTGTAGGTAAAAACATGGGTTGTCTCCCATAAGCGCTTTTCTTTAACGCCTTTCAGCTAGGCGCAGAAAGTGTGTATCAAGTATTATCGAAGGGTGTTGCATTCTCAGCGGGGTGCGGAGTTTTCTCAACCAGGCATAGTATATTAGATACATAAGTTTTAGCATCTCCTTTTTCATTAGTCTTAGGCGTGCTACTCTCATCAAACAAATTTTCAGGAACAAGCCAAGCATAGTTATTTTCTAGTGCATCATTCATAGCTAAGAGTTTACATGGTATTGGTGCTTTAATCTCCCCACCATCATCAATATTATTAGTGTATCTTATTCTATCCATGTCTATTTTTTCAAGGAGACTAACAAAATTAGTAGGAGAACCAAGCATATTAAATTTAGCAAACACCTTTCTAGCTTCTCTTGCTAGACCACCAAATTCTCTAAGAAGGGTTTCTAAAACAAAATCTTTCTTTTCCCCTTCTTCCATATCGCCAAGTGTGAAAAACATGTGTTGGATTATAGGATTAAGATTAACAAATTTAGTTTCCAACAGGCGAACTAAATGCGCAGCAGCAATTTCATAAGTAGGCGCAAGGTCTACCAAGTGTCTATCTTCAAAATTTTCAATAGTACTAACATGATTGAAAAATTCTTCTATATTATTTCTCCCAACTACAGACCCATGTCCTACCGGTATGTCTTTTGTGGTAAAATTAAAAGGAAACATGATGAAATAAGTAAAGTAAATGCAAGTAACTAATTTTTTTGTGTTTTTGATATAGCAAACAAGATAGCAAATAAAGTAAAACTAGCAACTAATTTTTTTGTATTTTGATTTAGTGCAGCAAACAAAGTAGTAAATAAAACTAAGCAAGACAAAAACAAAGTAAAGAGATTGAGAAGTGGAGACTCCCCTTGCAGCGTGTCTTGATTTCCCCGGCAACGGCGCCAGAAATTTGCTTGATGCGTGTGGTTGGCACGTCCGTTGGGAACCCCAAGAGGAAGGTGTGATGCGCACAGCGGCAAGTTTCCCTCAGTAAGAAACCAAGGTTTAATCGGACCAGTAGGAGTCAAGAAGCACGTTGAAGGTTGATGGCGGCGGGATGTAGTGCGGCACAACACCAGGGATTCCGGCGCCAACGTGGAACCTGCACAACACAACCAAAGTACTTTGCCCCAACGAAACAATGAGGTTGTCAATCTCACCGGCTTGCTGTAACAAAGGATTAACCGTATTGTGTGGAAGATGATTGTTTGCAGAAAATAGTAGAACAAGTATTGCAGTAGGTTGTATTTCAGTAAAGAGAATTGGACCGGGGTCCACAGTTCACTAGAGGTGTCTCTCCCATAAGACGAACAGCATGTTGGGTGAACAAATTACAGTTGGGCAATTGACAAATTAAGAGAGCATGACCATGCACATACATATCATGATGAGTATAGTGAGATTTAATTGGGCATTACGACAAAGTACATAGACCGCCATCCAACTGCATCTATGCCTAAATAGTCCACCTTCAGGTTATCATCCGAACCCCCTCCAGTATTAAGTTGCTAACAACAGACAATTGCATTAAGTATTGCGCGTAATGTAACTAGTGACTACATCCTTGAACATAGCACTAATGTTTTATCCCTAGTGGCAACAAGACATCCATAACCTTAGAGGTTCTTGTCACCCCTCCAGATTCACGGAGACATGAACCCACTATCGAGCATAAATACTCCCTCTTGGAGTTACTAGCATCAACTTGGCCAGAGCATCTACTAATAACGGAGAGCATGCAAGATCATAAACAACACATAGATATAACTTTGATAATCAACATAACAAGTATTCTCTATTCATCGGATCCCAACAAACGCAACATATAGAATTACAGATAGATGATCTTGATCATGTTAGGCAGCTCACAAGATCCGACAATGATAGCACAATGGGGAGAAGACAACCATCTAGCTTCTGCTATGGACCCATAGTCCAGGGGTAGACTACTCACACATCACACCGGAGGCGACCATGGCGGCGTAGAGTCCTCCGGGAGATGATTCCCCTCTCCGGCAGGGTGCCGGAGGCGATCTCTGGATCCCCGAGATGGGATCGGCGTTGGCGGCGTCTCTCCGGAAGGTTTTCCGTATCGTGGCTCTCGCATCGGGGGTTTCGTCACGGAGGCTATTTGTAGGCGGAAGGGCAGGTCAAGAGGCGGCACGGGGCCCCACACCACAGGGCCGCGCGGCCAAGGGGGGCCGCGCCGCCCTAGGGTGTGGCCCCTCGTCGCCCCTCTTCGTCTCTCCTTCGGACTTACGAAAGCTTCGTGGAAAAATAGGCCCTGGGCTTTGATTTCGTCCAATTCCGAGAATATTTCCTTACTAGGATTTCTGAAACCAAAACAGCAGAAAACAAGAATCGGCACTTCGGCATCTTGTTAATAGGTTAGTTCCAGAAAATGCACGAATATGACATAAAGTGTGCATAAAACATGTAGATAACATCAATAATGTGGCATGGAACATAAGAAATTATCGATACGTCGGAGACGTATCAGTTTCCTTGTAGCATGGTACTAGATGATCATATGGGTGAGGGGTGTGGCTCCTTTTATAGGCTTGTGCAAGCTCTAGTATCATGACACATAGGTGAGTGACTCTTGTTTTGGTTTTATGAGTAAGGTGCTTGGTTGTCATTCCCTCATCCATATCAATCCTTTGAGCATGAGGTGGCATAGCTTGGAATGCAAGTCATGTAGATATTTTCATCCTATGTGGCATGATCATTATCCTCTCATATGATTTATTTTTGGATAGCCAAGTGGCATTTGTTACTAAATATCTTGTGGATGGTTTTATTATTGTGGATGAGGCACTATATCATGTGTGAGTGTCTCCAAATTATAATTGTGTTCAAAATGTTAAAGATAAAGGTTATGCCCCAATTTTGGATGGTCATGTTTGATTTCACCAAGGCATGATGATATGAGTTTCAAAATACTCATAGTTAATTTTATTCAAATAGTTTGAACTATAATTCGTAATGTAAACGAATTTAGTTTTGTGATATTCCATATGTTTAATAAGTTATGATTTAAATCAGAATGTGTGGCTTTTATGCACTTTAGACCCTATGGTTTACCTTATTTAGAAGTGAATTAAATTACACACAAAGGTAGTTGCTAACTTTTAAGTGTTATTAAGTTAGGGTTTGATTCTTAAAGAATATGTTGTTGTAAGGAATACCATGTTATGATCCTTTATAGGATTTGGTATTTGATCCTCACTTAAAGTGTTGATATTGTAAAGCTAATCCCATTTGATCTAACCCGTAGATCAAATCATCTCTACTCAAAACAAGGTTTTAGCAAAGACCACAGTGAAGTTTATAACGCTTGACTTGATGATCTACTTTAGTTCCAGCAAGTCAAGTGAAACTTCAGTTACTGTGACAAGTTTTATTTGAAAGCGCGAAAATTCCCCGGATTTTCTATGCATGAATGCAATGCACACATCTCTATTCTATCTTTTTGTAGCCTCTAAACCTGAGATATTACAGTTGGAAACGGTGAGAGTATTCATATTTAGTCAGATCCATGGATCCCTTCAAGCCCGAATAGGCGCATTATAACGCCGAGAGGAGCGGGGGTATATACAAAGGTACATGAATTAATAAACCCCCTCACTGGATATTGGGATGAAGATCTTCTAAGAAGCCTATTTATTGATACTGATGTGAATCGGATCCTCCAAGTCCCACTAAATAATCAAGGCTTTGAAGATTTTGTTGCCCGGGCGTTCACCAAACATGGACGATATACTGTACATTCGGGTTATCATACACAATGGAGGCACACATTTGGACCTTCCACTGGTCAGCTTTCCCTCCCTGGCGGATCAGTCCTTAATCCAGTCTGGAAGGCTGTGTGGCGGTTGAAAGTGCAAAGCAAGATAAAAAAATCTTATGGAGGGCCTTGCACGGGATCTTACCAATGAAATCTATTCTAGCAAATCGTCATGTTGGCACAAGTGGGGGCTGCCCAATCTGTAATAATGGGCTAAAGGATATAAAGCACTTGTTATTTTGTTATCACCAGATTTTGGCCAAATCAGGAAGTGGGCCATCAGAGAGATGGGCTTGGAAGATTACACGTGGAAGATCTCTGAAGCGGCCTTGCACGGAGAATTTGGGCTAGATTGCCCGTGTACCTTTAATTATAGTAGATTGTATCGTAGATTAAAAGTTACAGTTTGTCTCGTACACGGTGGGGATATTCCCACGTTAGAAAGTCCCCTGGACTATAAATATGTATCTAGGGTTTATGGAATAAACAACAACTCACGTTCAACCCAAAACAAACCAATCTCGGCGCATCGCCAACTCCTTCGTCTCGAGGGTTTCTATCAGGTAAGCGACATGCTGCCTAGATCGCATCTTGCGATCTAGGCAGCACAAGCTCCACGTTGTTCATGCGTTGCTCGTACTGAAGCCTTTTTGATGGCGAGCAACGTAGTTATCATAGATGTGTTAGGGTTAGCATTGTTCTTCGTTTAAGCATGCTTACGTAGTGCAACCCGTGCATGTCTAGCCGCCCTCACGCCTATCTCAGGTGTGGGGGCGGCACCCCGCTTGATCATGGTTTAGTAGATCTGATCCGTTACGATTGCTCCTTGTTCTACAAGGATTAGTTTAATATCTGCAATAGTTAGGCCTTACAAAGGGGGGGAGGATCCAGCGGCACGTAGGGTGTCGTTCGCAAGTCCTAAACAGGATGTTCCGAGGATCAACTTCGTGTTGGTTTTTAGGCCTTGTTTAGGATCGGCTTACGATCACCGTGCGTGGCCGCGAGGCCCAACCTGGAGTAGGATGATCCGATTATGCGGTGAAAACCCTAAATCATCGTAGATCTCATTAGCTTTATCTTGATCAAGCAGGACCACCATATATTCGTGCACCCCGTACGAATCATGGGTGGATCGGCTCCTTGAGCCGATTCACAGGATAACCTGAGAGCCGATCGAGGCTCGTATTTAATGTTTACGTGTATGCCATGCAGGAAACTAAGCGAGGCATCTCCATCACCTTCCTGGCCAGGTATAGGTCAGGTGGCACGCCCTTGCACTTCGCATCGGACGTGTGACCAGAAGAGCATTGCGGGCCGTCGCTCGGAGGGGTCTCAGCCAGCCGCAGCTCTAGGCTCTTCCCGGCTCTACGGTGTTGACAGTCGCTGCCCAGCCGGTGGGTTTTGGCGGTCAACACATTCTGGCACGCCCGGTGGGACAATCGTCTACATCAACCACATCGCCATCTACATCTGAGATGGCGGACGGCACGCCAGTCACCTACGAGGAGCTGCCTGACGAGCTCAAGAAGAGATATGACGAGATCAAGGCCACCCTCGAAGCCGACCTCATCGGCTCTTTTCAGAGAACCCGTTCCCATGGCATCAGATGGAAGGGATTCTCACCAGAAGGTGCACTCGATGGGATAGACCTCTCTGCCCCGTCGGAGGAACGCACCAGGGGCCTGCGGCAGGAGATCAACTACTTGGTGGCTCACTCGCTACACCGCCACTCTGAGAACCTGGTCAACGTGTTGGAGCGTGTCGCTCTTCGCGTGATCCAGGAGATCATGAGCCACCAGTACTCGCCGTCAGGACCAGCTCTCGGGACGCATCAAGGAGAGTTGCCACTCCAGTCCCGTCCACCGCTGCCATATGCGTTGGCAGCACCAGCTGAAGTGCCGGCTACACCGGCATTCGTCGTCTACAAGATCGGTGGTGACCCTAGTGACTACCAGTTCTTGACCGAGGCGCCTAAGGAGATCCCTCACGGATACGCGTGCACGTATGTGCCAGATTGTGGCAACTGGGCACTCTCGAACCAGGCCACAACATCAGGGACTCCGGCGAAAACAGGAGGAACGTCGCCGGCGCAGCTTGAGAAGCGACGTGGCTAACTAAGTACGCCACCCCGACGAACCTCCGCAGCTCAGCTCCTGCGGTTGGCTCGTAGCTGGAAAAGCAAACATGGTTGGCTAAGTACGCCACCCCGGCGAATCTTCGAGTGCAACTCCTGCCAGCCACATGACGGATCAGATCAGTACCATACTGAGAGACCAGTTCGGCATGGTGCCGAAAAGAAGGGCAATCGGCTATTCCAAGCCGTACCCCGACGAGTACGAGATGATCCCGCTGCCACCTAAATATCGGCTCCCTGATTTCTCCAAATTCAGTGGATCAGATGGCTCCAGCTCCATCGAGCACGTCGGCCGATATTTGGCGCAACTAGGACCGGCTTCAGTGTCGGATCAGCTACGCGTGAGGCTCTTTTCACAGTCTCTCACGGGATCGGCTTTTGGATGGTACACCTCTTTGCCAGCAGACTCCATCCGGTCTTGGAAGCAATTGGAAGAACAGTTCCATATGCAATACCATTCAGAGGCTTCCGAGTCCGGCATTGCCGATCTAGCACAACTACGTCAGAAGCGCGGAGAAACGGTGACAGAATACATCCAGCGCTTCAGGAATCTTAGGAACCGATGTTATTCGGTTCGTATAACTGAAAAGGAAGCAGTCGAGTTGGCAGTAGCAGGCCTTGCAACACAGCTCAAGGACATGGCCTCCCAAGCAGATTATCCTCGCCGGGCGCACATGGTTCGTAAACTTTCAGCATATGAACAGCGCCACCCGGACTGTACCAAGACAAGTTCAAGCGTGCAGTAGTCCTGGTCGATGCAGAGGAAGACGAAGTTCCTGCGGGAGACCAAGAGGTAGCAGTGGCTGAATGGACTCGGGGAGGAACCCCCGTGTCCTGCAAATGGGTAAAGCCACCAGGCCCGCCCAGGGGATTTGATTTTGACGTGACCAAGACTGAGCAAATCTTCGACCTCCTACTCAAGGAAAAGCAGTTGAAGATACCTGAAGGTCTCAAATTCCCCACGGCGCAAGAGCTGAATGGAAAGCCATACTGCAAATGGCATAACTCGCTCTCCCATGCCACCAACGACTGCAGGGTGTGGCGTCAGCACATCCAAGCGGCGATAGAGAACGGGCGTCTAATTTTCAACCAGTACGCCATGAAGGTCGATACCCAGCCCTTCCCCGCCGTTAACATGGTAGAACTCACCTACCCTGAAGGTTGCCAGCCAGGGTCCTCGTTCAGCATCAACATGGTAGGACCTGGGAACCACTCTGGCAAAGATGGAGATGAGGGCAGCTGCTCTCGTAGCAAGGACACAGAAGAGGCCGCTCCACGCGATCGGCTCCATCATGATGGCAAGCGCTACGTCACAGAGGGAGAGGTAAAGAACATAAGATATCAGCGACCTCTCTCTGATCACCTCCTCAACAAGTATCTGAGTCAGTATGACCAACGCCGACGGTCCGGCTATGATGATGAAGGAGATCGTCTGGCTAGAGAAGCCAGAAGACATCGTCAGCATGATCGCGATGAGGAGGAGCACGAGCGCCACGCCACGAAAGGATCAAGGGAGCAAGATGACAACGCCAGGCACTGAGACTGCCCCTTCTTCAGACACTGCTGGGATTCAGGAATGAGCCGATTGCCCACAATCGGCAATTGCCCAGAATGCAACAAGAAGAAGAAGGAGGCGGCCAACGTGTCTGTGTTCGAGCGCTTAGGGCCTCTCCCGCCACAGAGCAAACGTGTTGAGTCCCCTCGGTGGGCAGATCTTGAGGATTCCGAAGACGAGGGACCAGAAGAAGATAGGTACCACCGGCCAAGGTGGTGCCCTGACGGACTCAGCCGTTCACAAAAGCGCAGGGTTCAGCGGTTGCGCGGCCTGGAGGAAGCCGAAAGGTTATACCTGCATACGCTAAGGAAGGCACGACCTGATCTGGCTGCGAAAGCGAACCCTGGATGAAGAGGGTCGTCCACGGAAAATGGAGTGGCGCCCCAAACAAAGGAAAGCCGATGATGAAACATCGGCTGGTACGAACATGGTACTCGTCCTTCCGACAGAGCTTAGTGCTCCACGACTCTACGATGCACTCAAGGTGGATGATAGCAGGCGCATCAAGTCAGAGGTTGGGTTGGTTTTATCCAGCCTGACCGAGTAGCGAGATTAAACCAGTGAGCAAAATCAGGCGAGGCTGATCCTTGTGATCGGCCCCAGGGATTATGAAGGAACATCACAGAACCTTCAGTCAGCGCTCCAATAGATATGGAGGCCGATTCCAGCAATCGGCCAAAATTATGTTCACCACATATTTAGCACGTATTCTGCTTGTGTTCAGCAACGATCTACTGAGCAGCGGCCACGTCGGCAGATGAAAGGCAGCATGGATCTTTGTGGAGCCGACGTGCAAGTACAGGGCCCTGGCTAAACCATAGAAGCCGATATCTGCAGTCATTTGGCAGATATCGGCTCGGGGGGCATATAGTCAGATGAACACGTGCAGATAAACATGTGTAAACATGCGTGCAGTGAAACATTGGGGGCCGATTGAGAAAAATCGGCCAAACAAAAAAAAAATTCGCAAGAAGCGAAGCCGATGCGCAGCCATCGATTTTAGTACAGTTGCACAAGACCAAGACCTACTGGCTATGTGCTCAAGGTTTACATCAACGTCGACGTTCAGTAGAAGAAAGCTGATCAGCGACTTATGCATCCTCGCCGGTATTCTTGCCTTGATGAAGGCTCGGGGGGGGCAGCTCGCCCTAAAAATTCTTTAGAGAGCCGATTTTGATGGAATCGGCTGATTCTGCATTACGATTCGGAGGCCGATGGTGGCACATGTGGTTGGCTCACGACTGTTCTCGCCTTGATGAAGGCTCGGGGGGCAACGGACTACATGGATATTTGGTTCTTAAGAAACCGATTGGAGTTGCATCGGCTGATCCTGCATCGTGATCCTCTCTGGAAGCAGTTCTGGTCGCGAAAGAAGATTGCTGAAGCTATGGAGAGGAATCAGGAAAGGAGGCCGTCGGCTTTTACAGATTTTGGACTGTCCTGTTGCTGCAAAGGGATTGGATTCTCAAAATAGCCGATGAGCAGTCATCGGCTAAGGGGTTGCGAAGAATTATGGTCAGATATCGAATCGCAGCCTGAAATTGAGAAGTGCTTGGCCGACGGGCTAATCGACATGAGAGTCCGGTTTCATGGGCGTCCAAAAGAAAAAAGACAGACGGAAGGAATGAAATTGGATTGATTGAAAGAACAATTTCATTAATTCAAAGGAGCGGCTTTACAAGAAAGAGCCGATGGCTCTCAAAAGGGGGATCTGGTGCCTAGTGCACTGCTACTACTAGTCCTATCCTACTAGTCGTCGCTGTCCTCGTCATCACCGCCGTCGATGTCGTCGGCACTGCTCCCAGGGAGCTCCTTGTCGCTGCTGCCCCAGCCCGTGGCCGGAGCCTCTTCCTCCTCGTCATCATCATCATCCTCGCTGTCCGCCCAGGAGCGGAAGCGCTTGGTTGGCGGGTACCCGGCGGAAGAGGAAGATTCATCTTCCTCCTCCTCTTCTCCTTCTTCGTCGTCATCTTCGTCCTCGCTGTCCGCCCACATGCGGGAGCGCTTCTTCGGCGGGAGCTTGGCGGAGGGGGAGGCCTTGGCCTTCGCTACTTCTCCTTCTTTCTTCTCATTGGCGGAGGGGAGGGGGTTCACCTCGGAGTGAAGGCTGTCCTCGTTCTTCTTCTTCGGCGAGAATTGGGGGAAGAGGCTTGAGAAGGAAGAGGAAGAGGAAGACATGGCTGAGGGAGAAGAGGGTTTTTTGGGTGCCGATGGCTGGAACAGAGGAAGGGGATGAAGAGAGCTAATCAATCGGCACAGTTAAATAATGAGAAGCCTGGTGGAAATTTAATGCCATTATAGTTTCCAAGGAGATGACGCCAGAGCTATCGAATTTTGCAGAGAAGCTGAGAAGACAGGGCATGATGATAACGGATACTGCAACAGCTCTGCTCTGCCACGACATGACCCTTCAGAGGAAAAAACAGAGTGGTTTTGGAATTATCATTGCCAAAACCAGGGGGGCATGTGTTATCACCAGATTTTGGCCAAATCAGGAAGTGGGCCGTCAGAGAGATGGGCTTGGAAGATTACACGTGGAAAATCTCTGAAGCGGCCTTGCACGGAGAATTTGGGCTAGATTGCCCGTGTACCTTTAATTATAGTAGATTGTATCGTAGATTAAAAGTTAGAGTTTGTCTCGTACACGGTGGGGATATTCCCACGTTAGAAAGTCCCCTGGACTATAAATATGTATCTAGGGTTTATGGAATAAACAACAACTCACGTTCAACCCAAAACAAACCAATCTCGGCGCATCGCCAACTCCTTCGTCTCGAGGGTTTCTATCAGGTAAGCGACATGCTGCCTAGATCGCATCTTGCGATCTAGGCAGCACAAGCTCCACGTTGTTCATGCGTTGCTCGTACTGAAGCCTTTTTGATGGCGAGCAACGTAGTTATCATAGATGTGTTAGGGTTAGCATTGTTCTTCGTTTAAGCATGCTTACGTAGTGCAACCCGTGCATGTCTAGCCGCCCTCACGCCTATCTCAGGTGTGGGGGCGGCACCCCGCTTGATCATGGTTTAGTAGATCTGATCCGTTACGATTGCTCCTTGTTCTACAAGGATTAGTTTAATATCTGCAATAGTTAGGCCTTACAAAGGGGGGGAGGATCCAGCGGCACGTAGGGTGTCGTTCGCAAGTCCTAAACAGGATGTTCCGAGGATCAACTTCGTGTTGGTTTTTAGGCCTTGTTTAGGATCGGCTTACGATCACCGTGCATGGCCGCGAGGCCCAACCTGGAGTAGGATGATCCGATTATGCGGTGAAAACCCTAAATCGTCGTAGATCTCATTAGCTTTATCTTGATCAAGCAGGACCACCATATATTCGTGCACCCCGTACGAATCATGGGTGGATCGGCTCCTTGAGCTGATTCACAGGATAACCTGAGAGCCGATCGAGGCTCGTATTTAATGTTTACGTGTATGCCATGCAGGAAACTAAGCGAGGCATCTCCATCACCTTCCTGGCCAGGTATAGGTCAGGTGGCACGCCCTTGCACTTCGCATCGGACGTGTGACCAGAAGAGCATTGCGGGCCGTCGCTCGGAGGGGTCTCAGCCAGCCGCAGCTCTAGGCTCTTCCCGGCTCTACGGTGTTGACAGTCGCTGCCCAGCCGGTGGGTTTTGGCGGTCAACATATTTGACTGTGATATTGCCAAGCAAATGTGGTCAAATCTAGGCCTTGATATATTTATTGGATCGGCTACTGATTCCGAGCTCTCAGGTTCGGTTATATTGGAGAAGTTGCTACGGGAATCGGACAAAAACCTTGCAGGTTTTATATTCGGTCAAACAGAAACTATAGCCGTTGCTTGTTGGTACCTTTGGTGGATACGCCATCAACGGACACATAATGAACTAGTTCCTCCAATGCATCGGTGCAAAATGTCGATTTTATCTATAACTGCGAATACAACAAAAGCAATGGCGAAATCTAATGGGCCTAAATCACCATGGGAGAGACCAGTTCCAAGACAAGTTAAGGTAAATGTAGATGGATCCTTTTATCTGGAAGAATATGCGGGATCAGTGGCTGCGGTGCTAAGGGATACCTTTGAAAATTTTGTTGCCACATCCACTATATATATGCCAACGGTTGCATCTGCTTCTATGGCCGAAGCTCTAGCAATGAGGGAGGGTTTAGCGCTGGCTAACCGACTTGGTTATAACAATGTGCTAATGGAATCAGACTCAACTGAAGTTGTTGAAGCCTGCCGGGGGGATGAAGCATGGTGGGGCGAGGCTCCAGCTATCTTTGCAGATTGTGTTGATTTGGTGTCGCTCATAGATGTGTCAAATTCAAGCATTGTCAAAGAGAAGCCAACAAAGTGGCTCATGAGGTAGCTAGAGAGAGTTTTCATACTTCGTAGTAAAGTTTCTTGTAATTGGGTCGATGAGCCCCCTAGTTTTCTCCTAGATAGTCTCCTAAACGATGTAAAAAAAATTTGATTAAGGACATCAAGTTTTAGACGCACTCTTTTTCTTACCAGAAAACCTGAGGGGATTGAAATGTTTTTAATGAGACAACTTGCTATATTACATTTTAAAAAACTAGCAAGGTGGCCCTCGCAAATGCGAGGGCAACATCTAAAAAATCTATACTTATAATGGTTTATCTATTTTATATGTTGTAACTTTATATTATATAAGTAATGTTATATAATTATTAAAACTACCTAACCTATTATATAATGAATTTTACTCACATTTTTTCAAAGTTTCTACGTTAGTTTTTGCTCAACTATCGATGTCCGTGCCACATCCGTTAATATCCATGTCAATTTTGCTTTGTGTCCGTATAATTGGCACGGAGACATGACTTTCTTAAATCTAGAGAAAACTGCTCGTATAATACTAAAAAAGATAATCATGAAATATTTCAGAATAAAAAAGTTGCATTGCCTTTATTATCCATGGTTGGCAGACGTTGTCTAGAGATGGCAAGATGCTGGCGAGGCGAGGTACGGCCGCTCGGTTATCCGCTTAAGATGAAGTCGCATGAGTGATGATCGATCAGGTTACTGCTACTTGTGTGGGTTGTTCCGAAGTAAAATATATTCAATTTAGGGCAAGATATCTTGGAGAGCTTTTGTTTCTCGCATTCTCGGAAGGAACCAATGTGATGCGTGTGTACAATGAATCAATGTATGTATGAGATGGGACTTAATTTTCACGTGATGTATCGGTTGGCAAAATGAATCGTGTTGCATGCTGTGTCGTGCTGGAATTGTTTACATGTATTTATTTTTCGTTTGGAGAAGGTGCGTACATGATACTTGATAAAGTGCATGCAAGAGAGACCTATCGCACTTGACATAGTTCATTTTAGTACCCTCCGTCTCTAGACAATATTTAGTGTCTAGATACGTTAAAATTTAGACAAATCTAACACATATTTCATAAGAGAAGGGAGTACATCTAACTAACCTCTCATTAAATCCTAACCATACAATTTAGATCTAAATGTCAAAATAAATTGGACGATGTTGTTTAACGTGATGCTCTATTATCAGATTTTTTTTTGTTCCTTTTGTCTTTCCTTTCAGTTTTCAGATCTACTACCTCCATTTCAAAATCAGTTGGTCCATTTTATGTACGTAAGAAAGTATAAAGATGTATTTTATTTATAGATACATTTCTAGGTAGATTAAAAAAAAAAATTACACACATGAAGGAAGCGGTTAGAAAATTTGGGTACACTTGGATGTGTCACTATTTTAATAGGTTAATAAGTAGTACGGTTAAGCAATATAGTTTTGGTTACATATATTCCATCTATAATCTCGCATGTGTTCGCGCTGACACACGCACATGTCTAACTCATTTGGAATAAGTAACGGTGCTATTTTGAAAAGAAAAAAAACAACTGATTTCCTTTATCCATACGTGAAGTACAACTGTAGGAGACCTTCTTTTACGTGATTTGGCATGTACCTATAGAACCAAATGTTTTTTCTTTGTGATCGATTTCTATTTTTTACATGCAAGAAAATAGATTTCTATTCTCACATTAATTTATAACAGATGTCATGTGAACCAAAACTATACATGACTCATGACTTGCGTTTCATTAAATCTAGACCACAATTATATTGGTTACGTGCCATACTATTTTTGTACACCTATATTGTTGTACGTAACACTTTTTACCTTTCAATATGAGACGTAAGAGCATCTCCAGTCGCGTCCCCCAAACCGTCCCCCAAAGGGATTTGGGGCGCGCCGGACAAAAAAAGCGTTCCAGCCGCGTCCCCCAAAGCCCTTTTTTGTCCGGCGCGTCCCCATTCGGTGTCCGGTGCCCCGAGCCCGTCCCCGTCCCACAGGGGACGCACCGGGGACGCCGGACACAACGAAAAGCGAGGCGGGGAGTGGCGGGGCCGACTCGTCAGCGGCACAATAAATTTTTAACCTAACCGTCGCCTACCTCGCGACGAAAGTTATTGGCGGTGCGGTTCCCGCAGCGACGCAGCGACGGTGCAGTTCCCGCAGCGACGCAGCGACGATGCAGTTCCCGCAGCGACGCAGCGACGCGTCCCGTCGCGCCTAGCTCTGCGTGCCGGCGTTAATGAGCGCCACCGCTCCTCCGCCTCCCTCCGGCCTATAAAAAGGGGCGCCTCTCATCGTCCCTCTCACACACAAACCCTAGCGCCTCTCTCCCAAACCCTAGCCGCCACCATCTCTCAACAAGACTCGACGCTATGTCTGGTAGAGGCGGAGGCCGACCTCGCGGCCGCGGCCGTGGTCGTGGTCGTGGTCGTGGCCGCGGCATAGCTGAACGCTCGCCGTCGCCTTCCACGCCGCCGGCTTCATCATCGTCGGAGATGGACGTGGAGCCGGACGTCCTGTTCGAGTTCGTCCACGTCCTCAAGGGCGACCCGCGCGCCATCCAGAGGCTGCCGGACTCCTTCGCCGAGTACGTCGGCGGCGTACGCCCGCGCACGATGCATCTGCGGGAGCATTCGTGCGGCTACTGCCGGTGGATCGTCAAGGCGATCTACGACACGCGCGGCAAGATGTACCTCAACATCGGCTGGGAGAAGTTCGCGCGCCACCACAGCCTCCAAGCCGGCTTCATCCTCGTGTTCTCCTACTTCGGCAACAGGGACATGAGCGTCAAGGTCTTCGACGAGAGGCGCTGCCTCCGGGACTACCACGTCGACAGGGACTCCCACGACGACAGCACCGACGAGGAGGACGACTGAATGAGTGTTGTTTCTTCGCAGCGAATACGTGCACGGAGGTTTCTGCCTGTTCGCTTCATCGGTAGAACCAACAAGGGCACATCCTCCCGCTGGATTTTCCAGTTTAGGTGACTGGGTGTGCCCTCGAGTGTTCTTTCTTAGCAGCGAACACAGGAAACCTTCGATGCACGGCCTAGTTAGGTTTAGTTTCTTTGCAAAATTTTATATTTGTGTCCACGACGGTTCAAACTATGTATTAGTTTGTGGAAAACCACGTTCCCAATTATGTTTTCGTGTAAACCACGTTCCAAATTATGTATTAGTTTGTGGAAATTGAAATAAAAAAGCCAAAAAAAAAGTATTTTAAATGTTTGGGGGAGTCGTTTGGGGGACGTGGCTGGGGAGCGACGTCCCCCAAAGACGGCACGAACAAAACACGTCCCCCAAACGCTCAATCCGGCGCGGTTTGGGGGACGGTTTGGGGGACGCGACTGGAGATGCTCTAAAGATTAATATTATCGGTTTATATTTTATCAACATATGTGGATTCACCTGATATGCCTTAAAAAATACCCTTATTTTGCTTTTAGTATCACTTATAAATAGCATTGCATGCCAACTTGTGATTTACCTTGAACATTATTCTAGTACCAACTCATCTTAAGCTATAATGTAAGAGATATAAATTATGTTTATGTTAACATGAATTTTGTTATATCTTGGATTTATAATCATTCAAAATTTATTCTTAACATATGTACTACATATTGTATTGGATTAATCCCTAAATAATTGATGAATATATTCAACGTATTTTTGAATGTCTAACTTAATATTATCTTTTGACTTTTATTTTATTTTATTTGATCTGCATGCTTTGTTTTTTATAAGTATCAAAACTTTCTCTGTATCTTATAGACTTCCGTATTGGTAGTATATTAAGATCTAGACTAATCAAAATTTATTATGAAAGAATGATGGTAGACGTCCTTTCTTTTGCCATAATTCAGTGACCAGGATAAATTACAGATTTACTATTTTCAGTTTTTCGTTCCATACAGGTATTTTTCCATGAATGGATGGACCTTTTCCTTTTTGCAACTACGTATGGCTGATCGCCATCATATGCATGTATACCAATAATATGTTATAAAGGAAAAATGGTTAATAATTTTAATATTATTAAACTATAGTTTTATTAGTTTAATTTTAATTAGCATTTAAGGACTTCTCATGGTGGGATTCTTTTTTACAGCAAACTTTACTCCTTGTTTAGTTGGTGGATTGGTTCTACATATTTTCTTTTTCTCGATCGGTATTTCCAAAATTTCGAAGGAAACCGGTTCTAATGGTTTCCACCGATTTTCCCCCTACCGGATGAAATTTTCGGCCACTCTGAAATTTTGGATGAATTTATGAATCCGTTTTAAAATCTCAGTTCATATATCCGGTATTTCCGAAAACCGGAAACAAAGAAAAAAAAATCCTTGGTTGTAATCCCGTATTAGTGCCACTCTATTCTACGTGGATGGGCCGAAACTTTTTATTTTTGCTAAAATTCAGCGATCTGGTCGATCGGGTTGCCTGAACCAACGTGGGCCGTTCTTTTTCTTTGAAAAGGTTGACTATTCTTTTTTGGCTCAGTTCTGCATAGTGCGGGTGATAACCATATTGAGAACTAAACTGTGGTTGGGTGGTTAGGAGGGCCTCGCCATAGTTCAAATCTCAGGTTTAACACTTTGGTGTCTCATTAAAGTCGGAATATTCTCCAGTGGGAGGCGACATTTCCGTTGATAGCGAGACGCCTGTGGTGACTTCATCAATCTCAATACCAGTCGGATAAAGTTTGTTAAACGCAGTCTCTCGGAAGTGCTCATGGGGACAGGGTGTGCATGCGTTCATAGGGGTGAGTATATGTGAGCGTCTACGTCTATACTGTGTTTCGCAAAAAAAAAGAGGTAAAACCATATTTTCCTGTGTGTTTAATCTACTATATTGATTTTTATCGGTCCATTAGATTGAAAATCCATGCCATGTAACTACCACATCTTGTGAACTTGTGATCGGCTAATGTAAAAATAGGCATAGTTTTTTGGACTAATATGGTTGTGCTAGATGGTGGAAATAATCTAAAGCTTGTCATGTAAATATGTTGGACACTACTCGGAGGGATCTGGTGCTTTGGTTGGAAGTGGAGTCCAACTTCTAAGGCTAGCTGGGTTGGACCATGGTCCGACCAGAATTGATTGGGCTCAGATCGCATGCGTGAGCGAGACACCTGTCTAGCTGTTTCCTTGTGCATATAATGCACCTTTTATTCAGTCCGTTTTTAACCGTGGGTCTACCAAATAAATGAGACTTCATTAGAGATATGTAAGGAGTATTAGTAATTGTGACGTGATGGGACATATATTGCTGAAATATGTATGACATATTTGTTACATAAATCCTACGGTTGTGATTTAAATTTCTAGCCATAAATATTAGATCTAACAATTAAATAATTAAAATGATGTGGATCAACCTAATGGCTCTATTAAACATCTTTATTTTGCTTTTCTATACCTACTAATAAAGGAAGTAAGGTTTCTCCCCAAAATTTTCGTCCGTTTTATTAGAACCCTTATTTTTCATCCAAAATTACTTTTATTGCCACCGGTTAAACAAACGCGAAACGTTTTCTACGTTCCTTCGTCGCGGGGCTGGGCGTTGCCTTGTTTGGTGTAGGCTTCGCGCTCTGGCCTGGGACCGATCAAACGGCCCAAATATCCGAACGTGGCTTGGCGTCCTCGATGAGTATAGTTTGGAACAGAAACTCACAAAAGAATAGTCCCACATCGTTCCCTTACAATAAGCTTGACTTGTTTATATACGTTCGAATTTGCGAGAAACATCAGCAAGGTGAATCAAAAAGTAGCCCCATTGATAGATTGGTCTGAAATCTGTTGCCTACATGAATTAAAGGACGGTGAAGGAAGAGAGGGTGAATTAAAGGACGGTGAAGGAAGAGAGGGTGGGAAACTAGCGCTGCGAGAGAATCTTGATCCCAGACCAGGCTGCCGAGATATTCACCCGGTGAGAGAGAATCTGGGGATGGGGCTGCGTCGTGAGCAAGCGGGTGACCCGTTGAGAGAGAATCTGGGGTGGGACTGTCCCAGATCCGTGGCTCCGGTGGCGTTGACCAGAGGCAGCGAGGGGGTAAGAGTGGGCCGTCTGTGGATGGGATGGTCTGGGACTCTCGGCCTTAGAGCATCCCCAGCCGTTGGGGCTCCCCAGGCCGAAATCCGGCGTTAGTTATCGCCGGATGGATGTATTTTGTGGCCTGGGGAGGCCCATTTTCCCAGCCGCGAGCCCATGGTCGCGCACCCACCGCGTGCATAGCGACGGCGCAGTCACCGGGAAGGGCAATCGTCGGAGTGCCCTCGACGCATTGAACCGTCGCAAAGTGGTCTGGAGAGCCCAAACGACTCGTCGGGAACGGCCGAAGTGGCCTCGATGCGAGAACCGCCGTAATGGAGCACGAACTCCGCGGAAGAGCAACCGCCGCTCTCTTCGTCGAGAGACCTATATATACGGTTTACGACGGCCGACGCCATTCATCTGTTCTCTGCTCACCATCCTCCGTCAACCATGAGCGATCTCTCTTGGCCATCGGACACCGACAGCGAGGGGAAGCCGCCTGGATGGCGCCATTGGTGGGATAAAGCTGCATCGTTCAGCAGCGACGATTCCCCCCCCGCCGGCCAGCGAGGACGACGAGGAGGAGGAGGACGAGGAGAAGGACGAAGGGGCCAAGGAGCAGGCCGAGGAAGAGGCCGAGGAAAAGGAGGAGGAGGAGGAGGACGAGGAGGACGACGAAGAGGCTGAGGACACTGACGAGGAGGAGGACCCAACTTCCTCCGACGAGGAGGTGACGAGCCGGAAGCGTCGCCGCCCCGACGATGAGGCGGGGCCATCTAGGAAGAAGAAGAAGTAGTTTAAGTTTGTTTTCAAGTTTTTATATGTAATTTTTATGTTCATTCGAATTATATTCGAAATATATATAATCTATCTATGTTGCACCACTTGAGAGTTCAAAGCTTTCGTTCGATGAGGGTATTGCCGTAGATCGGGAAGACGAGGGTATTGCCGTAGATCGGGAAGACGAGGGTATTGCCGTACAAACCCAGGCCATTGTCGCCGACAAGTTGGGGCCACGCGCGCTTTCGTTTCGTCCGGACTCCCCGAGCGCTCCCCGGGGGGCCAGGGATGGCGTGGGATCGCCGGATGGATTTAGGCCCAAATCCGAACGAAAACGAGGAACCGGGGGCGCGACTGGACCGAATTACGCCATCCGGATGGAAAAAACGCTCGCCGGGGGCCTGTTCGGGGGGACGAGTGGAGATGCTCTTACCTTTGGCCAGTTCGGCTGGGCAGCTTCGTGATGCTTCTTCCGCTCATAAAAAACTGGAGACTTCGAATCTCGCTAGGTGATGTGATTTTTTAATTATTTTGTTGAATAGAGGTGACTTGGAGGTACTGAAAGAAATGGTGATGTTTGATCGCCCACTCCCTGCCTAAATAAAATGGAGAATTGGTTTCTTCGCCATCAGATTTCTTTACTTCAATGAATTTGGTTGAAACTATTTTTATCTAATTAAGCTATAACCTGAACATACGCATACAGATTATCCCTACTTCACTGGATTTGGTTGAAACTAGCTAATTAAGTCAAACTGTTGCACTGATGTTTAACTTTCCTACAGTTTTGGTGCTGTCATTATTTATAATAAACGAGATTTTTTCTAGGTTGCACAAATATACAGATGGGAATCGGTTTTAACAATTTTCGAAAATACCGTTCATAATACCGTCTGAGATTTGCCAAGCGATTTTATAAACTTATTCAAAAATTATCAAAATTATCGTAATTTTAGAAAATTATGTAAATACCGGTATATTTTGTCCCGTATAAGTTTTTGGTTGGTAATCGAAATAACAGTTTTTAGCGAGATTTCAGAAATATCAGAGGGTTTTTTCTTTGTTTGCGAAAAAATATTCTGTTCAGAGTACTGGTAAATTTTATTTAGATTAAAATTTTCTTGTAGTTAAAAGGAATTACTGGTTTCGGTGAGATTTCGGAAATCTCAACTACTCTGTAGAAAAAAATAAAAATTCACATCCTACAATTTTCACATGAAATCATCAAGCCTCACGGCTAACCGAAAACAAAACAAAAATCCATTCTCCCCGCTTCAGCTACCCTCTACCTCACTCCCGTTTCCTACAATGCCACATCTTCATCTCCCATATTGGTCACACGCCTCCTAGCTCCAGTCTCCTACAACGCCCCAATATAAAATATATATGAGCCATTTGGGGGAAGAAAGAGGAGGGGAACAAGCGCCACTTTTTTTTTTTTGAGAGAGTGACATTTGTATCTTCTTCACATGCGTTCTCCCGATGCAACGCATGGGCATGTGTGTGCTAGTAGTATATAATAATAGATAGATGGCATGTTGACAACCAATAGGCTGATTTCTTTAAGTCGACGGGATAGCTAGAGCCCAACAGTGGATCCTAACGAGGGCCTTGAGCCATCAAGGCATCAACAGAAGCCAGCAGTAGCCCAAGCAAAGCACGAGAAAGGGGAGCCCCTATTCATCGCTTTTAGGGAAATTGCTCCCTAGCGCGCGCGCGCGTCGTAGCGCCGGTTCGCTAAAGTATGTTTCTTACTGGGCCGGCCCGTTTGAGCTGTCTGGTTCGTTCGTTCCCTACAGGTACAAGTGCGTAAGCTAAAAAAAAAATGCTACAAGTGCTCGTTCGTTCGTTCCGCACGACAGCTGGTTTGGCTGGCCACATCGTGAACTTAGCAAGGTATAATTGTACAACTACAGTACTAAGATACGTATATTTCTGTAATTTTTTCCTTTTTCATTTTCGTTTTGCTGGTATGTTTCTTTTCTAGATTTTTCTATTGTTTATTTCTTGTATTTTTTTAATTCTTTTTGGACTAGAATTATTCTAGTTACTTAAAATAATTGGACTAGAATTATTATATGTTTTTGCTGATGTAGTTGTTCCCTGCCGTGTAGATAGTTGTTCCCTGTCGTGTAGATAGTTGTTCCCCGCAGTGTAGATAGTTGTTCCCTGCTGTGTAGATAGTTGTTCCACGCGGTGTAGATAGTTGTTCCCTGTCGTGTAGATAGTTGTTCCCCGCGGTGTAGATAGTTGTTCCACGCGGTGTAGATAGTTGTTCCCTGCCGTGTAGATAGTTGTTCCCTGTCGTGTAGATAGTTGTTCCCCGCGGTGTAGATAGTTGTTCCCCGCCGTGTAGATAGTTGTTCCCTACCGTGTAGATAGTGTTATCACCAGAATTTGACCGAGTCAGAGGTGGGCCACGATTGAGAAAGATTTGAAGATATACATGGAAGGAAAAACAAGAATTGGCCTTATACACGGAGTTGGGCTGAATTGCCCATTGTATCTGTAATATAGTAGATCGTATCTTTAGATTAAAAGTTAGAGTTTTACTCGTGCACGGTTAGGTGCACGTCCGAATTAGAAAGTCCGCCGGACTATAAATATGTATCTAGGGTTTATGGAATAAACAACAACACAACGTTCACCCCAAAAACAAACCAATCTCGGCGCATCGCCAACTCCTTCGTCTCGAGGGTTTCAATCGGGTAGCGACATCTTTGCCTAGATCGCATCTTGCGATCTAGGCAGCACAAGCTCCACGTTGTTCATGCGTTGCCCGTACTGAAGCGTCTTTGATGGCGGGCAACGTAGTTATCATAGATGTGTAGGGTTAGCATAGCTCTTCGTATAACATGCTTACGTAGTGCAACCCTTGCATGTCTAGCCGTCCTCACGCCTGTCTCAGGTGTGGGGGCGGCACCCTGCTTGTTCATCATTTAGTAGATCTGATCCGTTACGATTGCTCCTTGTTATGCAAGGATTAGTTTAATATCTGCAATAGTTAGGCCTTACAAAGGGGGGGAGGATCCAGTGGCACGTAGGGTGGCGTTCGCAAGTCCTAAACAGGATGTTCCGAGGATCAACATCATGTTGGTGTTTTGGCCTTGTTTAGGATCGGCTTATGAGCACCGTGCGTGGCCGCGAGGCCCAACCTGGAGTAGGATGATCCGATTATGCGGTGAAAACCCTAAATCGTCGTAGATCTCATTAGCTTTATCTTGATCAAGCAGGATCACCAAGTATTCGTGCACCCCGTACGAATCATGGGTGGATCGGCTCTTTGAGCCGATTCACAGGATAACCTGAGAGCCGATCGAGGCTCGTATTTAATGTTTACGTGTATGCCATGCAGAACTAAGCGAGGCATCCCCATCACCTTCGACCAGGTATAGGTCAGGTGGCACGTCCTTGCACTTCGCATCGCCGCGTGTGACCAGAAGAGCATTGCGGGCCGTCGCTCGGAGGGGTCTCGGCCAGCCGCAGCTCTAGGCTCTTCCGGCTCTACCGTGTTGACAGGGCCGCCCGCCGGTGGGTTTTGGCGATCAACACATTCTCGCACGCCGGTGGGACAATCATCTACATCAACCACATCGCCATCTATATCCGAGATGGCGACGGACGGCACGCCCGATCACCTACGAGGAGCTGCTGCCGAGCTCAAGAAGAAACATGACGAGATCAAGGCCACCCTCGAAGCCGACCTCATCGGCTCTTTCGTAGAACCCGTACCCATGGCATCGATGGAAGGGATTCTCACCACAAGGTGCACTCGATGGGATAGATCTCTCGCCCCGTCGGAGGAACGCACCAGGGCCCTACGGCGGAGATCAACTACTTGGTGGCTCACTCGCTACACCGCCACTCGAAAACTTGGTCAACGTGTTGGAGCGTCTCGCTCTGCGCGTGATCCAGGAGATCATGAGCCACCAGTACTCGCCGTCAGGACCAGCTCTCGGGACGCATCAAGGAGAGTTGCCACTCCAGTCCCGTCCACCGCTGCCATATGCGTTGGCAGCACCAGCTGAAGTGCCGGCTACACCGGCATTCGTCGTCTACAAGATTGGTGGTGACCCTAGTGACTACCAGTTCTTGGCTGAGGCGCCTAAGGAGATCCCTCAAGGATACGCGTGCACGTATGTGCCAGATTGTGGCAACTGGGCACTCTCAAACCAGGCCACAACGTCAGGGACTCCGGCGCAAACGGGAGGAACGTCGGCGACGAGCTTGAGAAGCGTACGTGGCTAACTAAGTACGCCACCCCAACGAAACTCCCGAGCCCAGCTCCTGCAGGTTGGCTCGAGCTGGAAAAGCAAACATGGCTGGCTAAGTACGCCACCCGGCGAATCTTCGAGTGCATCTCCTGCAGCCAGACACGGCGGATCAGATCGGTACCATACTAAGAGACCAGTTCGGCATTATGCCGAAAAGGAGGGCAATCGGCTATTCCAAGCCGTACTCGACGAGTACGAGATGATCCCGCTGCCACCTAAATATCGGCTCCCTGACTTCTCCAAATTCAGTGGATCAGATGGCTCCAGCTCCATCGAGCACATCGGCCGATATTTGGCGCAACTAGGACCGGCTTCAGTGTCGGATCAGCTACGCGTGAGGCTCTTTTCACTGTCCCTCACAGGATCGGCTTTTGGATGGTATACCTCTTTGCCAGCAAACTCCATCCAGTCTTGGAAGCAATTGGAAGAACAGTTCCATATGCAATACCATTCAGAAGCTTCCGAGTCTAGCATTGCCGATCTAGCACAACTACGTCGAAGCGCGGAGAAACGGTGACAGAGTACATCCAGCCGCTTCAGGAATCTTAGGAACCGATGTTATTCGGTTCGTATAACTGAAAAGGAAGCGATCGAGTTGGCAGCGGTGGCCTTGCAACACGGCTCAAGGACATGGCCTCCCAAGCAGATTATCCCTCGTCGGCGCACATGGTTCGAAACTATCGGCATATGAACAGCGCCACCTGGACTGTACCAAGACAAGTTCAAGCGTGCGATAGTCATGGTCGATACAGAGGAAGGTGAAGTGCTGCGGGAGACCAGGAAGTAGCAGTGGCTGAGTGGACTCGGGGAGGAACCCCGTGTCCTGCAAATGGGTAAAGCCACCGGGGCCGCCTGTGGATTTGATTTTGACGTGACCAAGACTGAACAAATCTTCGACCTCCTGCTCAAGGAGAAACAGTTGACGATTCCTGAAGGTCTCAAGTTCCCCACGGCGCAAGAGCTAAACGGAAAGCCGTACTGCAAATTCCACAACTCGCTTTCCCATGCCACCAACGACTGCAGGGTGTGGCGTCAGCACATCCAAGCGGCGATAGAGAAGGGGCGTTTAATTTTCAACCAGTACGCCATGAAGGTAGACACCCAGCCCTTCCCCGCCGTTAACATGGTAGAAGTCATCTACCCCGAGGGCTGCCAGCCAGGTCCCACGTTCAGCATCAACATGGTAGGACCTGGGAACCACTCTGGCAAAGATGGAGATGAGGGTAGCTGCTCTCATAGCAAGGACACAGAGGAGGCCGCTCCACGCGATCGGCTCCATCATGATGGCAAGCGCTACGTCACAGAGGGAGAAGTGAAGAACATAAGATATCAACGACCTCTCTCTGATCACCTCCTCAACAAATATGTGAGTCAGTATGACCAACGCCGACGGTCCAACTATGATGATGAAGGAGATCGTCTGGCTAGAGAAGCCAGAAGACATCGTCGGCAGGATCGCGATGAGGAGGAGCACGAGCGCCGTGCCGCGAAAAAATCAAGGGAGCAAGATGACAACGCCAGACACTGGGACTGCCCTTTCTTCAGACACTGCTGGGATTCAGGAATGAGCCGATTGCCCACAATCGGCAATTGCCCAGAATGCAACAAGAAGAAGAAGGAGGCAGCCAACGTGTCTGTGTTTGAGCGCTTAGGGCCTCTCCCACCACCAAGCAAACGTGCTGAGTCACTTCGTTGGGCAGATCTTGAGGATTCCGAAGACGAGGGACTAGCAGAAGAAGAAAACAGGTGCCACCGTCCAAGGTGGTGCCCTGACGGACTCGGCCGTTCACAGAAACGCAGGGTTCAGCGGTTGCGCGGCCTGGAGGAAGCCGAAAGGTTATACCTGCATACGCTAAGAAAGGCACGGCCTGATCTGGCTGCAAAGGTTCAGCGAGCCCTGGATGAAGAGGGTCGTCCACGAAAAATGGAGTGGCGCCCCAAACAAAGGAGAGCCGATGATGAAACATCGGCTGGAACGAACATGGTGTTCATCCTCCCTTCAGAGTTCAGTGCCCCAGGGTTAGATGAGACATCCGTGGCACAACTTGATCTGCGGCCCACGGCCGGTTATCTTTGAGAAGCCACGAGATAAGAGCTACGGGCATCTGAAGGCCCTATACTTACGAGGATATATCGATGGGAGGCACCGTGAATAAGATCTTGGTGGACACCGAGCGGCGATTAACATCATGCCGTACTCTATGCTACGTCGGCTAGGACGCTCTAGCTCGGATCTAATCAAGACCAACGTAACATTGAGCGATTTCAACGGCCAAGCGTCCGAGGCACAAGGAGTTACGAACGTGGATCCGACCGTAGGAAGGAAAACTATCCCTACAACGTTCTTCATCGTCGATAGCACGAGCGATTATCTTGTCTTCTGGGAAGAGATTGGATCCACGCTAACCGCCGTATTCCCTCCACGATGCACCAATGCATAATACAGTGGGATGGAGATGAAGTAGAGGTCGTCCAGGCCGATGACTCAGCCGAAATTTCTACGGCTGGCATGAACGCATGGGAAGCAGCAGGTCAAGAACCCCTCTCAGGCATCAACTTGGACGACTGCGAGCGTATCGATGTGACAAAGGGAAGGTTAAGCTGGTCTTATCCACTGGCCTGACCATGTAGTTGAAGCGAAGCGATGCGCAACTTAGCGAGGCTGATCCTTGTGATCGGCCCCAAAGGTCTATGAAGGGACGTTCTGAGAACCTTCAGTCAGCGCTCCAATCATTCTGGAGGCCGATCCCAGCAATCGGCCAAAATTATCCTCACCACATGTTCTGCTTGTGTTCACCCTCGACCCTATCAGGAGCCGACGTGCGAATTACAGAGCCGATATCTGCCATTCTTTAACAGATTCGGCTCGGGGGGCACCTAAACACGGGGACAGATGCAGGGGTACATGTGTGCAATGAAGTACTGGGGGCCGATAGGAGAAAATCGGCCAGTAAAAAATTTTTTTACAGCCGATGCAAGGGCATCGACTTTAGAATCGAGAAGCAGCCGATGCGCAGCCATCGACTCTAGTTGAATTATGTGATGTTATCTCAGGCCGGCGGTGGTGCCTTCTGTTGCTTCGAGGGAATAAAACAATGGAAATTTCTTCAGCCGCTTCGAGCCGATCCAAGGTTCCTGCACCTTTTTGTCGAGAACTTCCAATCTCTGGGGCTAGTTCAGCTGAAACGGAAGATTATCGGCTGTCGGAGGAAGAAAAGAGGATCGGCTGTGGTGCATTCTCTCTGACATTCTCGCCGCTGTGGTGCGTTATCTCTGACATTCTCGCCTCGAGTAAGGCTCGGGGGGCAGCAGGCTCGAGTAAGGCTCGGGGGGGCAGCAGGCCTGATGGTTACTCTGTTTTACTCTGTTTAAAGAGCCGATGGGGATGCCATCGGCTGCTCCTTCATTGCAACCTTCTTCACAATGATGAGTACTGAAGAGGATTATTGGATTTGGTTGGAAAAGTTCAAAGGTTTCCCTGAAGATCCTGCATTCTCCACCAGATTTAGAAAATCATCAGTTGAAAAGGGGAAGGGTGAATCTCAAAGAACCGATGCGGTGCTATCGGCTCAATACGCATTGGCAAAAGGGACGAATCGGCAAGGTCAGTAGAAGAGGGAATCGGCTCAATTAAACTCAGAAGAAATCGGCAAAATCAAATTGGGGAAAGTTCTTCATTGATAGATTTCTTACATAAAGAGCTGATTGCTCTCAAAAGGAAGTACTAGGGGATACATTGCCCCATCTACTACTACTGGCCCTATTCTAGGGGTCCTATCTACGGGCCATCACTGCCCTCGTCGTCGCCGTCGTCGCCGCTGTCGGCGCTGCTTCCGGCGGGCTCGTCGTCGCTCCAGTGGCCGCCGATCGGGCCCTCATTGTCCTCATCTTCTTCGTCAGTGTCATCGTCGCTGTCGAAATCGCTGAGGTTGCCCGGCCAGGGGCAGAACCGCTTGGCCGGCGGCTCGTCGGAGGAGGTGTCATCCTCCTCCTCCTCCTGCTCTTCCCCCTCCCCGGGAGAGGTGAAGTCGCAGGAGAAGCTGTCGTCGTCGCTCTCCTCCTCCGTTTCCCCTACGGCGAGGAAGCGGAGGTCGCTCTCCCCGTCCGTCGAGGATTGGTCGTCCTCGGACCAGATGGAGAAGTCGTGGTCTGACTCCTCCCCGGCCGCGATGGCGCGGCGGATGTTCGCCGCATGGACTTCTGCCGGTTTGTACTCCGGCGTCGGCTCACGGGATGTGGAGGACTGGCTGGAAGGATCCGATGGAGCAGAGGAGGAAGAAGACATGGTGGCAGGAGGGCTTTTGGGGTGCTAGTGCGAGGGAGATGCAGAGGAGAACTGTTCGTAGCGGTTAAATAAAAGGAGATATAGTGGAAATTCAATGCCACAGTAGTTTCCGAGGAAGTGGTGCCTAAAGAAAAACTGCCAGATCACGCGGAGAAGTTGAGAAGGCAGGACATCATGATGAAGGATACTGCAACGGTTCTGCCACGACATGACCCGACGAAGGAAAACAGAGTGATTTTGGAATTACCAATTCCAAAACCAGGGGGGCATGTGTTATCACCAGAATTTGACCGAGTCAGAGGTGGGCCACGATTGAGAAAGATTTGAAGATATACATGGAAGGAAAAACAAGAATTGGCCTTATACACGGAGTTGGGCTGAATTGCCCATTGTATCTGTAATATAGTAGATCGTATCTTTAGATTAAAAGTTAGAGTTTTACTCGTGCACGGTTAGGTGCACGTCCGAATTAGAAAGTCCGCCGGACTATAAATATGTATCTAGGGTTTATGGAATAAACAACAACACAACGTTCACCCCAAAAACAAACCAATCTCGGCGCATCGCCAACTCCTTCGTCTCGAGGGTTTCAATCAGGTAAGCGACATGCTGCCTAGATCGCATCTTGCGATCTAGGCAGCACAAGCTCCACGTTGTTCATGCGTTGCCCGTACTGAAGCGTCTTTGATGGCGGGCAACGTAGTTATCATAGATGTGTTAGGGTTAGCATAGCTCTTCGTATAACATGCTTACGTAGTGCAACCCTTGCATGTCTAGCCGTCCTCACGCCTGTCTCAGGTGTGGGGGCGGCACCCTGCTTGTTCATCATTTAGTAGATCTGATCCGTTACGATTGCTCCTTGTTATGCAAGGATTAGTTTAATATCTGCAATAGTTAGGCCTTACAAAGGGGGGGAGGATCCAGTGGCACGTAGGGTGGCGTTCGCAAGTCCTAAACAGGATGTTCCGAGGATCAACATCATGTTGGTGTTTTGGCCTTGTTTAGGATCGGCTTATGAGCACCGTGCGTGGCCGCGAGGCCCAACCTGGAGTAGGATGATCCGATTATGCGGTGAAAACCCTAAATCGTCGTAGATCTCATTAGCTTTATCTTGATCAAGCAGGATCACCAAGTATTCGTGCACCCCGTACGAATCATGGGTGGATCGGCTCTTTGAGCCGATTCACAGGATAACCTGAGAGCCGATCGAGGCTCGTATTTAATGTTTACGTGTATGCCATGCAGGAACTAAGCGAGGCATCCCCATCACCTTCCTGACCAGGTATAGGTCAGGTGGCACGCCCTTGCACTTCGCATCGCCGCGTGTGACCAGAAGAGCATTGCGGGCCGTCGCTCGGAGGGGTCTCAGCCAGCCGCAGCTCTAGGCTCTTCCCGGCTCTACCGTGTTGACAGGCCGCTGCCCGCCGGTGGGTTTTGGCAGTCAACAGATAGTTGTTCCCCGCCGTCTAGATAGTTGTTCCTCGCGGTGTAGATAGTTGTTCCCTGCCGTGTAGATAGTTGTTCCCTGCCGTGTAGATAGTTGTTCCCTGCTGTGTAGATAGTTGTTCCCCGCGGTGTAGATAGTTGTTCCCTGTCGTGTAGATAGTTGTTCCTCGCGGTGTAGATAGTTGTTCCATGCGTGTAGATAGTTGTTCCATGTGGTGTAGATAGTTGTTCCCCGCGGTGTAGATAGTTGTTCCCTGCGGTGTAGATAGTTGTTCCCTGTTGTGTAGATAGTTGTTTCCTGCTGTGTAGATAGTTGTTCCGCACCGTCTACGTTGTTAAACAGCAAGCTAACGACAGCATGCGTCGCACCGTCAGGTTCAGTAAAAAAGGCATCGCTCGTAAGGCTCGACGCTCTAACATTTTTCACGTACGATGATAAGAAACTTTTTTTTGAGCCACCACGCACATGCATGCGGGAAAAGGAAGCTAGAAGAAGCAAGCAGCTGTCACTCCGTACGTACTGCATGCATCGATCAGCATTGCATGCGCATGTTCAATAAAAAAAGAATCGCTCAATAAACTAGCATGCTGTTTTTCATGCGAGCTGATTTTCTCTTTATCTTGGTGATTATTTGTCTTTTTTTTTACATCAAGATTTTATTTATTGTCAAACAGCGCAAGTAGACTCAGTTTATAGATCACATAGTCGTTTGCACCTGGAATACTGCTACGAAGGAAAAGTACAAGGAAAATCATAATATTAGTACCACAAATTTATAGCTTACATAGCTGACAATATAATTTTGGTCTGATTTGTAGTTTGGACGTGCGGTAAACAACGTACGGTAGTTAATCACAGCTCGCCGGACAGCTAAGCTCCAGCTACAAATACTTCGTTTGTAGCTGTGTTAATCTGGGCTAGTGTTCACACGCAGCTATAGACACTCGCAGACAACCGAAGACACTACGCTGGTAGCTGTAGCCTACGAGTGTGCTCCTATCGGCCAGCAAGTTGATATTTAGTCCCACCTCGGGAACCGAAGATGAGACAGAGCAGTTTAAATAGCCCCGTGCCCCTACAGATTACCGAGCTGACGTGGTGCTCGGTTCATTCCACGTTGGCTTGGCTTCCTCCGTACTACGTATTTGCCTCCTTGGTGGGCCACGCATTTGCCGGCCCAATTGCCCACACTCAGCACAGCAGCCTAGGATTCTTGAGCGAAATGAAAATAACAGAGCGCGCGGGCGCCAGGGAGGGGGACCCGCTTTTAGCGTTGATTCCCCTCGGGGCCGCTCAGGGAATCATATGCTCTGAGCTTTGTTGGGCTCGGTCCATGTACGGCGCGCTGGTACAGTCCACGTCCACGGTCCACTGTTTCCGCTGGAAAAGTACCGTGCTTTATTTATTGAACGTAGATTATTTCATCCACTTTCGGAATTTGCTTCGTTCTCTTTTTCTGTTTCCCTCCTATACATATGGTTCCCTGGCGGTTTTTATTTGAAATTTTCGATTTTTTGAAAACTTCGGGATTTCGAAAAATATGTTCAAATTTGAAGAAGTTCAATGTTCAAAAAAGTTTAAAAATGTAAATTCTTAAAATTTTAAAAAGTTCAAATTTTGAAAAAGTTAAAAAGAAGTCAAATCTGAAACGTTCAAAACTTGGAAAATGTTCAAAACAGAAAAATGTTCGAAAATAAAAAACATTCAATACTTAAAAATGTTCAATTTTTAAAAAGTTCAAAGAAAAACATATTTAAGAAATGTTTAAATATAAAAAATTGTTCAGATCTAAAAATGTTCATGTTTAAAAAATATTCAAATAAAAAAATTTCTCATATGTATAAGTGCTCAGATTTTGTAAATTTTCAAATTTAAAAATTGTTCAAGTCTAAAAATTCAAATTTTGAAAATGTTCAAATTAGTTTAGATTTGAAGGTTTTAAAATTTAATTGTTCATATTAAATAAAAACGTAAAAACAGAAATAGAAAAAGAAAAAGAAAAAGAAAAAAAACTGACAAAAACGGAGAAGAACCAGGAGAAAAACCGAAGAGAAAACGAAGAAACCAAACTAGCGATGTGATTCAGACCCAACGTGAAACGGGCCGGCCCAAATTACCAGCCCCCTGTGCGGCGAGCCAGTTACAGCCCGCATTAGGCGGAGAATAGGGTTTGCCACGAGAAAGCCACAGAAATAGCTCTCACACGGGCCGCACCACCGCCGTTCCCGTGCTGTGCTGACCCGCCTCCTGTAGCTAGCCGGATAGGGCCGTGCACCGCACGAGCCCGACGCTCTTCCTCGGTTACCCCGCTGCTGCTCGTGGACCAACCTCGCTGTACTATCTGTACGAACTGGCTGTTCACCGAGGCTGTACTGTAGTCTACCGTGTGCGCAGAATGTAATTGATGTGTACAGTGCAAACTGTGGTTACTTGGCAAGCCGGACCAAATATTTTGAAAAGAGTTACCGTTGCTCCATGCTTCTAACGGTCTGGGATGGGATTGGGGCATGCGCCTATGTTCCTCCAATTTGAACTTTTGAAATCATGCATGCACAACGGATCCCCTTGGTTACTCGAAAACTGGGGCAATCAAGTTTGCACCGCTGAATTTTAGACTAAATCATTATACTGTGGCGAACCTCGAATTTTTTGAAAGCCTGGACAAACAAGCTCAAATTGCTGAATTTTAGACGAAATCACAAGGTTGCGCCATGACTGCATAAGCGGATCTGTATCTAGAAGAAAGAGAGTGCAAAAATTTCGATGGCAATGTTTACTCTGTTCATGATTCATCTTTTTCGTTTCTCTTAACAATTGTAATAATCATTAATTAATGGACATTGTGTTTTTGGCTCATAGATGTAGAAGCACCCATTATAAAAAAAATCTAATTTTAGAATGTAAAAAAAGTTGGACAAAATATCCCTAGTGTACATTCATACATTCTGTTGTTCGCACACAAAGTTTCACGGAAAAGGAATATTTTTTTTTGCCTATGTAAAAAGGACAAAAGATGTCTCGTGAAAAAACTATTTTGAAACACATAAAAATTGTTGTTTTTTTACATAAGCTACAAAAAATAAATTAAAAAATCCTCGAAACTATGTTTGCAACCATAGAATATATGGATGTACATCCTCCATATATTCGGACGTTTTATTGTTCGCACACAAAGTTTCACGGAAAAGGAACGTTTTTTGTTGCCTATGTAAAAAAGACAAAAGATGTCTCGTGAAAAACAATTTCGGAACACACAAAATTGCCTTTTCTTTACATAAGTCACAAAAAATAAATAAAAATTCTGCGAAACTATGTCTGCAACCATAGAATATCTGGATGTACATCCTAATAATTTTTCCAAAAAAATAAACATTTTAAAAGACGTTTTTAGACAGTGGATATATCTACACCTATGAGCCAAAATAAATTTTCCTTAATTAAGTCTTTGGTTACTCAAGAGATTCTGCTCTAGTTATCACTAACCTGTTTCAGTTAAAGCTTTCCTTTAGACAAACACAAAGTTGCTCTAAAATAACCTGTTCTCGGTTGAACATTAGAATGCTTGTGGCTTGTGGGATGCTGAATCGGATGTCTTTAGATATGGGATATATCTCTTGTTGCATGTGCTTGAGCTGAACTTATACCCCTCTCACCAACCTTCTGTTTCCACCATGAAATGGAAAAGTAAAGCATGGCTGCCAAAGGATAGCCTGGAGTAGATCCCACAACGCCAGGGGATTCATTTCACGAGTCCAAACGAGCAAAGATATACTGTAGTAGAAACCTTAAGAAAACGCTACTAGTATAAAATACGGCAAACATAATTACCATTTAACATGTGAATATGTGATACATCAGGCAAACACAGGAGCACACTGAGCACGCATCTTCAGATGGTACACACACACCACACACCTCTATCGTGTCATGGACAAAGCTTAAGGACCGCGTGTCAGGCCTTACCACTACGCGGTAGTCCACTAGTTTACTGAACCCCAGATTAAGCTGTGTCTAGATCGCACGTACACGTGCAGCCACGTACGTACGTACGCACGCACGCGAAGAAGACATTCACCGTATAGAGTACGTACGCCTGCCGCTGCCGGCGAGGCGGCGATCGATCGATGCTCAGAGCTGGTGGCAGCTGCCTTCGAGCGGCGCGCCGCTGTGGCACTGGTTGTGCAGGTAGGGCTTGCATCCGTGGCGCATGACGCCGTGCAGCTTGGGGAGCGGCCCGCAGAGCTGGTTGTAGCTGAGGTCGAGCGTCTGCAGCGTGGAGAGCTGCTCGAGCGACTTGGGCACGGTGCCCCTGATGCGGTTGTGGCTGAGGTCGAGGTAGGTGAGGTCCTTGGGGAAGACGAGCGTGCTGAGGTCGAATTCGAGGTTGTTCCAGGAGAGGTCCACCTTGCCGATGGGCCTGCCCTCGGAGAAGAGGAAGGAGGCGTCGCCGGTGAGCTTGTTGTGGGAGAGGTCGACGGTGTTGATCTCGTCCTGCGCGTCGTCGCGCGGGATGGGGCCCGTGAGCTGGTTGTAGGAGAGGATGAGGGACCGGAACTGACCCTGCACGAGGCTGGCCGGGATGGAGCCCGTGAGCTGGTTCCGGCGGAGGTCGAGGGAGCGGAGGTTGGGCAGGTCGGCGAAGGTGTTTGGGATGGAGCCGGTGAGCTTGTTGTTGGAGAGGTCCACGGAGTCGAGGCTGTGGAGCTTGGCGAGGGAGTCCGGGATCGGGCCGGAGACGTTGGAGTGGGAGATGGTGAGGAACTGGAGGTTGGCGAGCGTGGTGAGGCAGGGCGGGATGGCGCCCTGCAGGCCCGGCAGGCGGAAGAGGGAGAGCGACATGAGCTGGGTGAGCCCCGCGATGGCGGACGGGATCTGGCCGTGCACGTCGTCAGCGCCGTCGATGAAGACGTTGTTCACGCGCCCGGCCTCGTCGCACCGGACGTGGTCCCACGCGCAGTAGTTGGGCGACGCGGCCGACCACGTCTTGAGCGTCGCGGGGTTGCCCAGCGACTGCTTCACCCGGAGCAGCGCCTGCAGGTCGCCCTGGTTGACCATCGTCGGCGAGCAATGCACCGCCGGCGCTACGAGCAGGAGCGCGAGGAGGAAGAGCGGGGCCATTGTGGCTGGCTGGCCAGCTGAGCTGAGCTCTGGAGCTGAAGGTGGTGGCTGGGGTGGTGAGTGCGGAAGTGATGAGCTCGCTCTGCCTGGAGGTGGTATTAAAAGGGCGTGAGGGGATAAATGTTCCACTTTACTCTCATTTTTTAACTGACATCGAACCGGGACCGGCCAGCGGCGTGGGAGCACGAGCCGGAACATGGTGGCATGGCGCCGGGAACGGAACCATTCTCATCGGTGAATCCCAGATTGCAACCGGACAAGGAGGAGAGGCGGTGACCGGGAAGCATCCCAGTGGGTTCGGCTCCACCACTTGCGTCGCGCCATTGGGGCGATCATGATTAGCATGTGGAGCTCCCAGAGGGACGTACCCCAGGCTTTCGCTCCTCTGTTTTCTGGCGTCCACATATCGGGCCGTCACGTAGAGGTATTAATTCGCGTGCATGTGCTCGCAGATCTCCCGAACCGAAGACCGGCGTCGCCTAGCGCAGCTCTTTGTTTGTTTTAGTCAACAGGAGAACAATTAGAGCTTCAATAATCCAAGAAACAACTATGCCAAAGAATGTAAATTTACAAAAAGGAAAAAAACTATACCAAATATACATGAATATAATAAGCAATCTGTAACGTACCCTCTCATTTAGGGTTTCCTGCTCCGGGGGCGATTCCATCGCCACCGTGAGATCGGGCCGGATTCCGGCTCCCCCTTCCGCCTTTCGTTCCCCCTCGTCCTCGGTTTCGCTCTCCCAATCTTTTCTCTGTGACTCTCCGCTGGTCTCCCTGTGGCGACTGTGTTCTGGACGCATCTCTAGGGTTTTGGCGAGGTTGGTGATCATGGACGCAAAGGAAGACGAGGAAGCAAGAACGAACCCCGTGACCCTGTCGACGGTGGTTGAGGCTGTGTCTGCTGCATCGGGTGCCTCTGCGTCATCTAGTAGAGGAAAGGATGCGGATCTGGATGACATGTTCAGCCATCTAGAAATGAACGAAGAAGAACTCGATGGTGTCGTGATCGGGGTGGATGAAGCAAAAGTATATCAGCAAACAGTCAGGTGGCTCACGATTTGCAAGGTTCACACATCCTGCACCTTCAGTACGGATGCCCTGGTGGAGAAGATGAAAGTCGTCTGGAATCTGTCCCGCGATCCGATCTGTAGAGAGGTTGGTGAAAACTTATTCATCTTCCAGATGTTTTGCTTGGGTGACTGGAAGAAAGTGGTTCATCAGGGCCCCTGGACCTTTCGGGGTTGGGAGTGCTTATCGAAGATTACGATGGCTTAAGTGACCCTGAGAAATTCGTCTTTGATGGCGTCTATGTCTGGGCACAAATTCATGGCATACCAGAATTATACCGTAAGAAAGAAGTAGTGGATGATCTTGCTCGGCGTATTGGCAGAGTTAAGGAGGTACAGATGACCCCAAAACTGTTATGTGATGGAAACTATGTGAGAATTCAGGTGAGAATCGATATCTCCAGGCCCCTTATGAGGTTTGTGTCATTAACAATGCCTGAAGGGAAGCGAAGGTTGGAGGTGAAGTATGAGAAAATTACTTTTTTCTGCAAGCGGTGTGGTCTTCTGGGGCATGATCACGAGGAATGTGGTGACGGTGTTTGGACTGAACAACAACTGCAGTATGGTTTGTGGATGCTAACTGTTCGAACAGCAAGCCAGCCTACACCGGCACCTCGCCGTTTTGCTCCTCGGGCTCCTTTACGTGGAGGTTTTGTTGGTAGAGCTAAGGCACACAGCACTAGCCCAAAAAAACGGTCTTCAGGCGATGCTGATCTAGACAATATGGAAGATCTGCAAGACTCTGCCACAAGTCCAATCAAAACGGGTGCTCATAACACCCATGTGGTAGAAGGAAGCGAGAGCGATCCTGGAGCTAGGAAGCAATTGGATATGAATCTGACCGAGGAGAGTGGTGACAACAGTATGGAGGCTGATCCTAGAGCAGGCGAAGCCCCTACGCCCCCACTCCCCCCACCGTATGTGAAAACAAAAGATTTGAAGAAGGCAAAGAAAGTGCACAATCAGGATAATGAATTTGAAAATCTGGCATCATCGGTGGCATCCCTCGAGGATGACCACCGGGCCTAATGTTTCTTCTAGGCTGGAACTGTCGTGGGTTAGGGAATCCTACAACAGTTCGAGAGCTGGACTGCCTAGTACAGTCCTATAAACCCTGCTTGGTGTTCCTGTGTGAAACTAGACAGAGTGACGATCGAGTTAAAAACCTCCGCTTCCGTATTGGTATGAATGTTGCTTTCAAGTCTCTGGTGACGGCAAAGGAGGCGGTATAATACTATACTGGCAGGAAGGGATTAATGTTGACCTGCTTTCTTTTAGTAAGCGACATATTGATGTGCACATCAGTGGGGGCCCTTATGATCGTATGTGGCGGTGCACCTTTGTTTATGGCAAACCAAAAGAAAGTGATCGGCATCAGTTCTGGACTACCATTAGATCAGTCAAAAATAGTTCATCTGAACCCTGGTTAATGTTAGGGGATTTTAATGAGGCAATGTGGCAAGAAGAGCACTTCTCACGGACAAGACGTTCTGAAAGTCTGCTGAGGGATTTCAGAGAGACATTGTCCTTCTGTGATCTCTATGATATTGGTTTTGTGGTACTCCTTGGACTTGGGACAATAAACAGAAAGGAGATTGCAATGTAAAGGTCCTTTTGGACAGAGCTGGGGCTACCCCAGCTTGGTCTGCATATTTTTTTAGATTATAGACTAAGGCACATCTCCTCGTCCTGGTCGGTTCATACTCCTCTCCTTTTATCAGTGGAACAGGCTCAAAATTTTCGGATGGATAGACCGATACGTCGATACGAAGTGGCTTGGGAACGGGAGCCTTCCCTATCGGCGGCAGTAGAGGAAGCTTGGTCGCGTAGAGTGCCCTGTCAAGATCTAGGTGACATAAATAATTCCCTCAAGGAGGTGATTTCCGGATTGTATAGGTGGAAGGTTGTCCACTTCAAATCACTGTCAAAGGAAATCGAAAAGAAGAGAGCCAAACTTGAAGAGTTGCACGGTCGGAACGATGACAATAGGAGTATGGAGCGATGATGTCTACGCACACTCCTTTTCCTGTAGACAGTGTTGGGCCTCCAAGAGCAGAGGTTTGTAGAACAACAGCAAGTTTTCCCTTAAGTGGATCACCCAAGGTTTATCGAACTCAGGGAGGAAGAGGTCAAAGATATCCCTCTCGTGCAACCCTGCAACCACAAAGCAAGAAGTCTCTTGTGTCCCCAACACACCTAATACACTTGTCAGATGTATAGGTGCACTAGTTCGGCGAAGAGATAGTGAAATACAAGTGGTATGAATGTATATGAGTAGTAGTAACGGCACCAGAAAATAGCTTGATGCTACAACTGGCGTGTGGTTGATGGTGGTAATATTGCAGCGATACGAGATGCGGTAAAAACGATAAACAAGCAGCGATTTCAGTATTTGGGAACAAGGCCTAGGGATTATACTTTCACTAGTGGACACTCTCAACATTGATCACATAACAGAATAAATAGATATATGCTATACTCTACACTCTCTTGTTGGATGATGAACACCACTAATTGTGTAGGATTACACGAACCCTCAATGCCGGAGTTAACAAGCTCCACAATATTCGATATTCATATTTAAATAACCTTAGAGTGCATGATAGATCATTGCAATTACACCAAGTACTAACATAGCATGCACACTGTCACCATCACACTATGAAGGAGGCATAGATCACATCAATACTATCATAGCAATAATTAACTTCATAATCTACAAGAGATTACAATCATAACCTACGCCAAGTACTACACGATGCACACACTGTCACCATTACACCGTGCAGGAGGAATAGAGTACTTTAATAACATCACTAGAGTAGCACATAGATGAATAGTGATACAAAACACATTGCAATCATAAAGGGATATAAATAAGCACTTCACTATGCTATTCATAACAGTGAATAAGTATTCTGTGAAATATAGCCTAAGAGACCCACACGGTGCACACACTGTCACCTTTACACACGTGGGACAAGGAGTCTCCGGAGATCACATAAGTAAAATCCACTTGACTAGCATAATGACATCTAGATTACAAGCATCATCATATGAATCTCAATCATGTAAGGCAGCTCATGAGATTATTGTATTGAAGTACATAGGAGAGAGATTAACCACATAGCTACTGGTACAGCCCTTAGCCTCGATGGAGAACTACTCCCTCCTCATGGGAGACAGCAGCGTTGATGAAGATGGCGGTGGAGATGGCAGCGGTTGATGGCGTGTAACTCACACGTTCGTTGGGAACCCCAAGAGGAAGGTATGATGCGCACATCAGCAAGTTTTCCCTCAGAAAGAAACCAAGGTTTATCGAACCAGGAGGAGCCAAGAAGCACGTTGAAGGTTGATGGCGGCGGGATGTAGTGCGGCGCAACACCAGGGATTTCGGCGCCAACGTGGAACCTGCACAACACAACCAAAGTACTTTGCCCCAACGAAACAGTGAGGTTGTCAATCTCACCGGCTTGCTGTAACAAAGGATTAACCGTATTGTGTGGAAGATGATTGTTTGCAGAAAACAGTAGAACAATATTGCGAGATGGGTGTATTTCTCAGAAAGAGAATTGGACCGGGGTCCACAGTTCACTAGAGGTGTCTCTCCCATAAGATAAACAGCATGTTGGGTGAACAAATTACAGTTGGGCAATTGACAAATAAAGAGGGCATGACCATGCACATACATATTATGATGAGTATAGTGAGATTTAATTGGGCATTACGACAAAGTACATAGACCGCCATCCAGCATGCATCTATGCCTAAAAAGTCCAGGTTATCATCCGAACCCCCTCCAGTATTAAGTTGCTAACAACAGACAATTGCATTAAGTATTGCGTGTAATGTAACTAGTGACTACATCCTTGAACATAGCACCAATGTTTTATCCCTAGTGGCAACAGCACATCCATAACCTTAGAGGTTCTTGTCACCCCTCCAGATTCACGGAGACATGAACCCACTATCGAGCATAAATACTCCCTCTTGGAGTTACTAGCATCAACTTGGCCAGAGCATCTACTAATAACGGAGAGCATGCAAGATCATAAACAACACATAGACATAGCTTTGATAATCAACATAACAAGTATTCTCTATTCATCGGATCCCAACAAACGCAACATATAGAATTACAGATAGATGATCTTGATCATGTTAGGCAGCTCACAAGATCCGACAATGATAGCACAATGGGGAGAAGACAACCATCTAGCTACTGCTATGGACCCATAGTCCAGGGGTAGACTACTCACACATCACACCGGAGGCGACCATGGCGGCGTAGAGTCCTCCGGGAGATGATTCCCCTCTCCGGCAGGGTGCCGGAGGCGATCTCCTGGATCCCCCGAGATGGGATCGGCGTTGGCGGCGTCTCTGGAAGGTTTTCCATATCGTGGCTCTCGGTACTGGGGGTTTCGTCACGGAGGCTATTTGTAGGCGGAAGGGCAGGTCAAGAGGCGGCACGAGGGCCCCACACCACAGGGCCGCGCGGCCAAGGGGGGGCCGCGCCGCCCTATGGTTTGGGCGCCTCGTGGCCCAACTTCGTCTCCTCTTCGGACTTCTGGAAGCTTCGTGGCAAAATAGGCCCCTGGGCGTTGATTTCATCCAATTCCGAGAATATTTCGTTACTAGGATTTCTGAAACCAAAAAACAGCAGAAAACAGCAACTGGTACTTCGGCATCTTGCTAATAGGTTAGTTCCAGAAAATGCACGAATATGACATAAAGTGTGCATAAAACATGTAGATAACATCAATAATGTGGCATGGAACATAAGAAATTATCGATACGTTGGAGACGTATCAGCATCCCCAAGCTTAGTTCTGCTCGTCCCGAGCAGGTAAAACGATAACACAGATAATTTCTGGAGTGACATGCCATCATAATCTTGATCATACTATTTGTAAAGCATATGTAGTGAATGCAGCGATCAAAACAATGTATATGACATGAGTAAACAAGTGAATCATAAAGCAAAGACTTTTCATGAATAGCACTTCAAGACAAGCATCAATAAGTCTTGCATAAGAGTTAACTCATAAAGCAATAATTCAAAGTAAAGGCATTGAAGCAACACAAAGGACGATTAAGTTTCAGCGGTTGCTTTCAACTTGTAACATGTATATCTCATGGATAATTGTCAACATAGAGTAATATAATAAGTGCAATAAGCAAATATGTAGGAATCAATGCACAGTTCACACAAGTGTTTGCTTCTTGAGGTGGAGAGAAATAGGTGAACTGACTCAACATTGAAAGTAAAAAAATTGTCCTCCATAGAGGAAAAGCATCGATTGCTATATTTGTGCTAGAGCTTTGATTTTGAAAGCATGAAATTTTTTTGTCAACGGTAGTAATAAAGCATATGTATCATGTAAATTATATCTTACAAGTTGCAAGCCTCATGCATAGTATACTAATAGTGCCCGCACCTTGTCCTAATTAGCTTGGACTACCGGATCATCACAATGCACATGTTTTGACCAAGTGTCACAAAGGGGTACCTCTATGCCGCCTGTACAAAGGTCTAAGGAGAAAGCTCGCATTGGATTTCTCGCTATTGATTATTCTTCAACTTAGACATCCATACCGGGACAACATAGACAACAGATAATGGACTCCTCTTTTATGCATAAGCATGTAACAACAATTAATAATTTTCTCATTTGAGATTGAGGATATATGTCCAAAACTGAAACTTCCACCATGGATCATGGCTTTAGTTAGCGGCCCAATGCTCTTCTCTAACAATATGCATGCTTAACCATAAGGTGGTAGATCGCTCTTACTTTAGACAAGACGAACATGCATAGCAACTCACATGAAATTCAACAAAGAGTAGTTGATGGCGTCCCCAGTGAACATGGTTATCGCACAACAAGCAACTTATTAAGAGATAAAGTGCATAATTACATATTCAATACCACAATAGTTTTTAAGCTATTTGTCCCATGAGCTATATATTGCAAAGGTGAATGATGGAATTTTAAAGGTAGCACTCAAGCAATTTACTTTGGAATGGCGGAAAATACCATGTAGTAGGTAGGTATGGTGGACACAAATGGCATAGTGGTTGGCTCAAGTATTTTGGATGCATGAGAAGTATTCCCTCTCGATACAAGGTTTAGGCTAGCAAGGCTTATTTGAAACAAACACAAGGATGAACCGGTGCAGCAAAACTCACATAAAAGACATATTGAAAACATTATAAGACTCTACACCGTCTTCCTTGTTGTTCAAACTCAATACTAGAAATTATCTAGACCTTAGAGAAACCAAATATGCAAACCAAATTTTAGCATGCTCTATGTATTTCTTCATTAATGGGTGCAAAGCATATGATGCAAGAGCTTAAACATGAGCACAACAATTGCCAAGTATCACATTACCCAAGACATTAATAGCAATTACTACATGTATCATTTTCCAATTCCAACCATATAACAATTTAACGAAGGAGAAACTTCGCCATGAATACTATGAGTAGAAACTAAGGACATACTTGTCCATATGCTACAGCGGAGCGTGTCTCTCTCCCATAAAGTGAATGCTAGGATCCATTTTATTCAAACAAAACAAAAAAACAAAAACAAACCGACGCTCCAAGAAAAAGCACATAAGATGTGATGGAATAAAAATATAGTTTCAGGGGAGGAACCTGATAATGTTGTCGATGAAGAAGGGGATGCCTTGGGCATCCCCAAGCTTAGACGCTTGAGTCTTCTTGATATATGCAGGGGTGAACCACCGGGGCATCCCCAAGCTTAGAGCTTTCACTCTCCTTGATCATGTTGCATCATACTCCTCTCTTGATTCTTGAAAACTTCCTCCACACCAAACTCGAAACAACTTATTAGAGGGTTAGTGCACAATAAAAATTAACATATTCAGAGGTGACACAATCATTCTTAACACTTCTGGACATTGCATAATGCTACTGGATATTAATGGATCAAAGAAATTGATCCAACATAGCAGAAGAGGCAATGCGAAATAAAAGGCAGAATCTGTCAAAACAGAACAGTTCGTATTGACGAATTTTAAAATGGCACCAGACTTGCTCAAATGAAAATTCTCAAATTGAATGAAAGTTGCGTACATATCTGAGGATCACTCACGTAAATTGGCATAATTTTCTGAGTTACCTACAGGGGAAAACAGGCCAGATTCGTGACAGCAAAGAAATCTGTTTCTGCGCAGTAATCCAAATCTAGTATGAACTTTTCTATCAACGGCTTTACTTGGCACAATAAAACACTAAACTAAGATAAGGAGAGGTTGCTACAGTAGTAAACAACTTCCAAGACTCAAAATAAAAACCAAGTACTGTAGTAAAATAACACATGGGTTATCTCCCAAGAAGTTCTTTCTTTATAGCCATTAAGATGGGCTCAACAGTTTTGATGATGCACTTGCAAGAAATAGTATTTGAAGCAAAAGAGAGCTTCAAGAGGCAAATTCAAAACACATTTAAGTCTAACATGCTTCCTATGAAGAGGAATCTTGTAAATAAACAAGTTCAAGAAGCATAATGCAACAAACGTAGAAAGATAAAACAAGTGTAGCTTCAAAAATTTCAGCACATAGAGAGGTGTTTTAGTAACATGAAAATTTCTACAACCAGATTTTCCTCTCTCATAATAACTTTCAGTAGCATCATGAGCAAACTCAATAATATAACTATCACATAAAGCATTCTTATCATGAGTCTCATGCATAAAATTATTACTCTCCACATAAGCATAATCAATTTTATTAGTTGTAGTGGGAGCAAATTCAACAAAGTGGCTATCATCATATATAGGAGGCATATTGTAATCATAAAAGAAAATTTTCTCCTCAATGCTTGGGGGACTAAAAAGATCATGCTCATCAAAGCCAGCTTCCCCAAGCTTAGAATTTTCCATAGCATTAGCAACAATGGTGTTCAAAGCATTCATAGTAATAACATTCCCATTAGCATGCATATAAAGTTCCATGGGTTTTTTAATTCTCTCTTCAAACACATCATGTCCTAATTCAAGATAAAGTTCATAAAGATCTCTCATATTTTTGTTGTTTTCCATTATGCTTAACTAGTGAAATAAAAACATGCATGATATTAAGTAAAGTAAAACAAGTAACTAATTTTTTTGTGTTTTTGATATAGAAAACAAGATAGCAAATAAAGTAAAACTAGCAACTAGTTTTTTTGTATTTTGATTTAGTGCAGCAAACAAAGTAGTAAATAAAACTAAGCAAGACAAAAACAAAGTAAAGAGATTGAGAAGTGGAGACTCCCCTTGCAGCGTGTCTTGATCTCCCCGGCAACGGCGCCAGAAAAAGAGCTTGATGGCGTGTAACTCACACGTTCGTTGGGAACCCCAAGAGGAAGGTATGATGCGCACAGCAGCAAGTTTTCCCTCAGAAAGAAACCAAGGTTTATCGAACCAGGAGGAGCCAAGAAGCACGTTGAAGGTTGATGGCGGCGGGATGTAGTGCGGCGCAACACCAGGGATTCCGGCGCCAACGTGGAACCTGCACAACACAACCAAAGTACTTTGCCCCAACGAAACAGTGAGGTTGTCAATCTCACCGGCTTGCTGTAACAAAGGATTAACCGTATTGTGTGGAAGATGATTGTTTGCAGAAAACAGTAGAACAATATTGCAATAGATTGTATTTCAGTAAAGAGAATTGGACCGGGGTCCACAGTTCACTAGAGGTGTCTCTCCCATAAGATAAACAGCATGTTGGGTGAACAAATTACAGTTGGGCAATTGACAAATAAAGAGGGCATGACCATGCACATACATATTATGATGAGTATAGTGAGATTTAATTGGGCATTACGACAAAGTACATAGACCGCCATCCAGCATGCATCTATGCCTAAAAAGTCCACCTTCAAAGTTATCATCCGAACCCCTCCAGTATTAAGTTGCTAACAACAGACAATTGCATTAAGTATTGCGCGTAATGTAACTAGTGACTACATCCTTGAACATAGCACCAATGTTTTATCCCTAGTGGCAACAGCACATCCATAACCTTAGAGGTTCTTGTCACCCCTCCAGATTCACGGAGACATGAACCCACTATCGAGCATAAATACTCCCTCTTGGAGTTACTAGCATCAACTTGGCCAGAGCATCTACTAATAACGGAGAGCATGCAAGATCATAAACAACACATAGACATAGCTTTGATAATCAACATAACAAGTATTCTCTATTCATCGGATCCCAACAAACGCAACATATAGAATTACAGATAGATGATCTTGATCATGTTAGGCAGCTCACAAGATCCGACAATGATAGCACAATGGGGAGAAGACAACCATCTAGCTACTGCTATGGACCCATAGTCCAGGGGTAGACTACTCACACATCACACCGGAGGCGACCATGGCGGCGTAGAGTCCTCCGGGAGATGATTCCCCTCTCCGGCAGGGTGCCGGAGGCGATCTCTGGATCCCAGAGATGGGATCGGCGTTGGCGGCGTCTCTGGAAGGTTTTCCGTATCGTGGCTCTCGGTACTGGGGGTTTCGTCACGGAGGCTATTTGTAGGCGGAAGGGCAGGTCAAGAGGCGGCACGAGGGCCCCACACCACAGGGCCGCGCGGCCAGGGGGGGGGCCGCGCCGCCCTATGGTTTGGGCGCCTCGTGGCCCAACTTCGTCTCCTCTTCGGACTTCTGGAAGCTTCGTGGCAAAATAGGCCCCTGGGCGTTGATTTCGTCCAATTCCGAGAATATTTCGTTACTAGGATTTCTGAAACCAAAAACAGCAGAAAACAACAACTGGCACTTCGGCATCTTGCTAATAGGTTAGTTCCAGAAAATGCACGAATATGACATAAAGTGTGCATAAAACATGTAGATAACATCAATAATGTGGCATGGAACATAAGAAATTATCGATACGTTGGAGACGTATCAGCGGTGTTGATGGAGAAGCCTTCCGGGGGCACTTCCCCGTCCCGGCGGCGTGCCGGAACAGAGAGTCCTGTCCCCCAGATCTTGGCTTCGCGATGGCGGCGGCTCTAGAAGGTTTCTCGTACCGTGGCTTTTCCGTATCGAAGATTTAGGTCAGGGACCTTTATATAGGCGAAGAGGCGGAGTCGGAGGGCTGACGAGGCGACAACACAATAGGGGGGCGCGGCCCACCCCCTGGCCGCGCCAGCCTGGTGTGTGGGGCCCCCAGGGCTCCCTTCTGGTGGCTCTCAGGTGTTCTGGAAGCTTCGTGGGATTTTAAGACTCTGGGCGTTGATTTCGTCCAATTCCGAGAATATTTCCTTACTAGGATTTCTGAAACCAAAAACAGCAGAAAACAGGAACTGGCACTTCGGCATCTCGTCAATAGGTTAGTTCCGGAAAACGCATAAAATCATCATAAAGTGTGAACAAAACATGTAGGTATTGTCATAAAACAAGCATGGAACATAAGAAATTATCGATACGTCGGAGACGTATCAGCATCCCCAAGCTTAGTTCCTACTCGTCCCGAGTAGGTAAACGATAACAAAGATAATTTCTGAAGTGACATGCTACCAACATGATCTTAATCATACTATTGTAAAGCATATGAGATGAATGCAGCGATTCAAAGCAATGGTAAAGACAATGATTAAACAACTGAATCATATAGCAAAGACTTTTCATGAATAGTACTTTCAAGACAAGCATCAATAAGTCTTGCATAAGAGTTAACTCATAAAGCAATAAATTCAAAGTAAATGTATTGAAGCAACACAAAGGAAGATTAAGTTTCAGCGGTTGCTTTCAACTTGTAACATGTATATCTCATGGATAGTTGTCAACATAAAGTAATATAACAAGTGCAATATGCAAGTATGTAGGAATCAATGCACAGTTAACACAAGTGTTTTCTTCTAAGACAGAAGGAAATGGGTAAACTGACTCAACATAAAAGTAGAAGAAAGGCCCTTCGAAGAGGGAAGCATTGATTGCTATATTTGTGCTAGAGCTTTTATTTTGAAAACATAAAGAGAGCATAAAAGTAAAGTTTTGAGAGGTGTTTGTTGTTGTCAACGAATGGTAGTGGGCACTCTAACCCCCTTGCCAGACAAACCTTCAAAGAGCGGCTCCCATGAAACATTTTTATTTTTGGGTGGCACTCCTTCCAACCTTTTCTTTCACAAACCATGGCTAACCGAATCCTCGGGTGCCGTCCAACAATCACATACCATGGAGGAGTGTCTATTTTTTTGTAAAATCATGAAAGTTAATTAATTGGGGCTGGGAACCCCATTGCCAGCTCTTTTTGCAAAATTATTGGATAAGCGGATGAAGCCACTAGTCCATTGGTGAAAGTTGCCCAACAAGATTGAAAGATAAACACCACATACTTCCTCATGAGCTATAAAACATTGACACAAATAAGAGGTAATAACTTTTGAAATGTTTAAAGATAGCACTCAAGCAATTTACTTTGGAATGGCAGAGAAATACCATGTAGTAGGTAGGTATGGTGGACACAAATGGCATAGTTTTTGGCTCAAGGATTTGGATGCACGAGAAGTATTCCCTCTCAGTACAAGGCTTTGGCTAGCAAGGCTATTTGAAGCAAACACAAGTATGAACTAGTACAACAAAACTTACATAAGAACATATTGCAAGCATTATAAGACTCTACATTGTCTTCCTTGTTGTTCAAACACCTTTACCAGAAAATATCTAGACCTTAGAGAGACCAATCATGCAAACCAAATTTTAGCAAGCTCTATGTATTTCTTCACTAATAGGTGCAAAGTATATGATGCAAGAGCTTAATAATGAGCACAACAATTGCCAAGTTTCACATTGTTCAAGACATTATACCAATTACTACATGTAGCATTTCCCGTTTCCAACCATATAACAATTAACGAAGCAGTTTCAACCTTTGCCATGAACATTAAGAATAAAGCTAAGAACACATGTGTTCATATGAACCAGCGGAGCGTGTCTCTCTCCCACACAAGCATTTATTCAAACAAAAACAAAAATGAAAACAAACGGACGCTCCAAGTAAAGTACATAAGATGTGACCGAATAAAAATATAGTTTCAAGAGAGGAACCTGATAAATTGTCGATGAAGAAGGGGATGCCTTGGGCATCCCCAAGCTTAGATGCTTGAGTCTTCTTGAAATATGCAGGGATGAACCACCGGGGCATCCCCAAGCTTAGAGCTTTCACTCTTCTTGATCATGTTATATCATCCTCCTCTCTTGACCCTTGAAAACTTCCTCCACACCAAACTCGAAACAAACTCATTAGAGGGTTAGTGCATAATCAAAAACTCACATGTTCAGAGGTGACACAATCATTTTTAACACTTCTGGACATTTCTCAAAGCTACTGGAAGTTAATGGAATAAAGAAATCCATCCAACACAGCAAAAGAGGCAATGCGAAATAAAAGGCAGAATCTGTCAAAACAGAACAGTCCGTAAAGACGAATTTCTAAGAGGCACCAGACTTGCTCAAATGAAAATTCTCAAATTGAATGAAAGTTGCGTACATATCTGAGGATCACTCACGTAAATTGGCATAATTTTCTGTGTTACCTACAGAGAATTAGGCCCAGATTCGTGACAGCAAGAAATCTGTTTTTGCGCAGTAATCCAAATCTAGTATGAACCTTACTATCAAAGACTTTACTTGGCACAACAACGCAACAAAACTAAGATAAAGAGAGGTTGCTACAGTAGTAACAACTTCCAAGACTCAAATATAAAACAAAATTGCTGTAGTAAAATAAGCACATGGGTTATCTCCCAAGAAGTTCTTTCTTTATAGCCATTAAGATGGGCTCAGCAGTTTTAATGATGCACTCGCAAGAAATAGTATTTGAAGCAAAAGAGAGCATCAAGAGGCAAATTCAAAACACATTTAAGTCTAACATGCTTCCTATGCATAGGAATCTTGTAAACAAACAAGTTCATGAATAGCAAAGTGACAAGCATAGGAAGATAAAACAAGTGTAGCTTCAAAAATTTCAGCACATAGAGATGTGTTTTAGTAACATTAAAATTTCTACAACCATATTTTCCTCTCTCATAATAATATTCAGTGGCATCATGAGCAAACTCAACAATATAACTATCAAATGCAACATTCTTATCATGAGTCTCATGCATAAAATTATTACTCTCCACATAAGCACAATCAATTATATTAGTAATAGTGGGAGCAAATTCAACGAAGTAGCTATCATTATTATTCTCATCATCAAATATAGGAGGCATATTGTAATCATAATCAAATTTATCCTCCATAACAGGCGGCACCAAAAGACTACTATCATTATAATCATCATAAATAGGAGGCAAAGTATCATCAAAGTAAATTTTCTCCTCAATGCTTGGGGGACTAAAAAGATCATGCTCATCAAAACCAGCTTCCCCAAGCTTAGAATTTTCCATATCATTAGCAACAATGGTGTTCAAAGTGTTTATACTAATATGTTCCATGGGTTTTTTAATTTTCGCATCAAACCATCCATGTCTTAACTCAGGAAATAGTTTTAAAAGCTCACTGTTGCTTTCCATTATGCCAAACTAGTGTAAAACAAGAAACAAAAAGATGCAATTGCAGGATCTAAAGGAAATAGCTTCGAGTACTTACAACGGCGCCGGAAAATAGCTTAGTAGCCGAGATCCGGAGTGTGAGTACCTTTTACCTTTCCTCCCCGGCAACGGCGCCAGAAAATATGCTTGATGTCTACGCACACTCCTTTTCCTGTATACAGTGTTGGGCCTCCAAGAGCAGAGGTTTGTAGAATAGCAGCAAGTTTTCCCTTAAGTGGATCACCCAAGGTTTATCGAACTCATGGAGGAAGAGGTCAAAGATATCCCTCTCATGCAACCCTGCAACCACAAAGTAAGAAGTCTCTTGTGTCCCCAACACACCTAATACACTTGTCAGATGTATAGGTGCACTAGTTCGGCGAAGAGATAGTGAAATACATGTGATATGAATGTATATGAACAGTAGTAACGGTACCAGAAAATAGCTTGATGCTACAACTGACGTGTGGATGATGGTGGTAATATTGTAGGCAGTACAGATGCAGTAAAACAGTAAATAAGCAGCGATTTCAGTATTTGGGAACAAGGCCTAGGGATTATACTTTCACTAGTGGACACTCTCAACATTGATCACATAACAGAATAAATAGATATATGCTATACTCTACACTCTCTTGTTGGATGATGAACACCACTAATTGTGTAGGATTACACGAACCCTCAATGCCGGAGTTAACAAGCTCCACAATATTCGATATTCATATTTAAATAACCTTAGAGTGCATGATAGATCATTGCAATTACACCAAGTACTAACATAGCATGCACACTGTCACCATCACACTATGAAGGAGGCATAGATCACATCAATACTATCATAGCAACAATTAACTTCATAATCTACAAGAGATTACAATCATAACCTACGCCAAGTACTACACGATGCACACACTGTCACCTTTACACACGTGGGACAAGGAGTCTCCGGAGATCACATAAGTAAAATCCACTTGACTAGCATAATGACATCTAGATTACAAGCATCATCATATGAATCTCAATCATGTAAGGCAGCTCATGAGATTATTGTATTGAAGTACATAGGAGAGAGATTAACCACATAGCTACCGGTACAGCCCTTAGCCTCGATGGAGAACTACTCCCTCCTCATGGGAGACAGCAGCGTTGATGAAGATGGCAGTGGAGATGGCAGCGGTGTCGATGGAGAAGCCTTCCGGGGGCACTTCCCCGTCCCGGCGGCGTGCCGGAACAGAGAGTCCTGTCCCCCAGATCTTGGCTTCGCGATGGCGGCGGCTCTGGAAGGTTTCTCGTACCGTGGCTTTTCCGTATCGAAGATTTAGGTCAGGGACCTTTATATAGGCGAAGAGGCGGAGTCGGAGGGCTGACGAGGCGACAACACAATAGGGGGGCGCGGCCCACCCCCTGGCCGCGCCAGCCTGGTGTGTGGGGCCCCCAGGGCTCCCCTCTGGTCCCTCTCGGGTGTTCTGGAAGCTTCGTGGAATACTAAGATGCTGGGCGTTGATTTCGTCCAATTCCGAGAATATTTCCTTACTAGGATTTCTGAAACCAAAAACAGCAGAAAATAGGAACTGACACTTCGGCATCTCGTCAATAGGTTAGTTCTGGAAAACGCATAAAATCATCATAAAGTGTGAACAAAACATGTAGGTATTGTCATAAAACAAGCATGGAACATAAGAAATTATCGATACGTCGGAGTCGTATCAAGCGACTAAACCTCACAAAGGAGATGGATGAACTTCTATATAGGGAGGAGATAGCATGGCTACAGCGTTCTCGTATTACATGGCTGCGGGAAGGGGATCAAAATACATTTTTTTCATCGACAAGCATCAAAGAGACAAAAGAAAAACAAAATTCAAAAGCTGAAAAGACCTGACGGCTCATGGACAATGGATACAAATGAGATGGAAAATATGACCTCTGCATTCTTCCAAAACCTTTACACAAAAGATGATTCTGTTGCTCCAGATGGGGTTACGAATTTGGTTAATGGAGTTGTGACCGATGCCATGAATGAGGCTCTATGTGCAACCTATACAGAGAAGGAAATTAGTGATGCGCTTTTTCAGATTGGTCCCCTAAAGGCCCCGGGACCTGACGGTTTTCCTGCTAGATTTCTTCAACGGGACTAGGGTTTACTCAAAGAGGAGGTTGTTGCAGCCGTGCAGCTGTTTTTTGAAACTAGAATTATGCCATCTGAAGTTAATGGCACCGCTATTGTCATGATCCCCAAGAAGAATGAACCGCAAGAACTGAAGGACTTCAGGCCTATTAGTTTATGCAACGTGACCTACAAAGTGGTGTTGAAGTGTATTGCAAATCGGTTGCGCCTTATTTTAGATGAGATCATTGCACCGACTCAAAGCGCTCTTATCCCCGGCCGATTAATTACTGACAATGCTTTGATGGCGTTCAAGTGCATCCATTCTATTCAGACAGGGGGTGTTGCTAGATCAAAATTTTGTGCGTACAAGCTGGATATGGCCAAAGCTTATGTCTGTGTAGATTGGAGTTTCTTGGAAGGAGTTTTAGCAAAGTTGGGCTTTCAAAGCAAATGGATACGGTGGGTGATGGCATGTGTGACCTCGGTATGGTACTCAATTCACTTTAACAGACATATGTTGGACTCTTTCTCTCCTTCTCGCGGCCTTCGCCAAGGTGATCCACTTTCGCCATATTTATTTTTGTTTGTGGGTGACGGTTTATCTTGCTTGATCAGAAAAGAGATTGAAAATGGGGCACTCCATGAGTTCCAAATCTGTAGACGTGCCCCTGGCATCTCTCACTTATTCTTCGCGGATGACAGTATATTATTCTTTGAAGCCTCGGTCCAACAGGCAACGGTGATCAAGTCAATTCTCGACAAATATGAAAAAAATACGGGACAACTTGTTAGTCTGGGCAAGTATTCAATAATGTACGGCAATCGATGCACCCCTGAGACGCAACGTGAGATCAAAGTGCTTCTCAACTATGAAACCTAAAGTTTTGAGTAGAAATATCTCAGACTTCCGGTCCCTGAGGGTGAAATCAAGAAAGGCAAATTCAAAACGTTGAAGAAAAGCTTTCAAAATAGGGCCTGTGACTGGACAGAGAAATATTTGTCGAGTGCTGCGAAAGAAACACTTGTAAAGGCTGTTTTGCAATCTTTGGCGACATATGCTATGGGGGTTTTCAAATTTCCAATTGGCCTAACTGAAGATCTATCTCACATTATTCAAGACTTTTGGTGGGGAGATGAAGAAAACAGGAAGCGTATGCACTGGATGTCTTGGGAAAAATTGACTCGACCAAAATCATAGGGTGGTATCGGCTTCGGGGATCACATAATTTTTAACCAAGCTCTCTTGGCCCGTCAAGCATGGCGTTTAATCCAACGTCCTAATAGTTTATGTTCACGATTATTAAAAGCACGATACTATCCATCAGCGCACCTTCTTGACACAACGTTTATTCGGAATGTATAGCCGGCATGGGAAGGGGTTATGCACGGTCTGGAGCTGCTTAAGAAAGGTGCTATTTGTAGGATTGGGTCTGGATCGAGTGTACGGATATTTCATGATAATTGGATTCCCCGATCAGATGCTCTAAAAGTTATGGCTAGGAGAGGGAACTCGAGGCGCCGATGGGTTTCAGAACTCATAAACCCCGGTACTAGGACATGGGATGAAGAGAGGGTCCGAGAGTGCGGTATACCTATGTATGTACAAGCGATCTTGGCAATTCAGATTCCGAGACGACAATGTGATGATTTCGTGGCCTGGTTCCCGGAAAGTAATGGTCTATTCTCAGTTCGGTCGGCTTACCGCCTTGGTCTCCAACCTCGTCTGACAAGTCTGAGCGGTGGGCAGTGTAGTTCGGAACCAAATGGAGACAGGAAAATTTGGGAGTTAATCTGGAAGGCCAAGGTTCCTCGGAAACTCCGTGTTTTCGCGTGGAAGGTGGCCTCATCGACCATGGCTGTTCGGTCTGCCCTACATCGTCACATACACTCGATTGCACCGACTTGTGCCATCTGCGGGGTCGAAGGAGAAGACTGACATCATGATCTTATCAGATGCACATTGGCAAAGGCCCTGCGACATGGGCTCCGAAATCACTGGGACCTTCCTACTGAAGAGGCTTTCAGGTTTAATGGGGATGATTGGTATTTCCTTCTACTGTGTAATGCTTCAGAAGAGATGAGAACGAAAATCATATTCATGATGTGGAGAGTATGTCACCATCGAAACAACATCGTCCATGGGGATGGGAAGGCGAGGGTCTCTGCCTCGGTGCCCTACCTTTGTAGCTACCTTACTTCCTATGTGGCTGCAACCGGAGCTGGGTGGGAGCTGAAAGGCAAACAACTAGTGGAACCAGAGCGTCTAGCAAATACTGATGGCACACAAGCTGTTTCGGGATGGATTGTTCGGACAGAAGGTGAGCTGAAGGCGAATGTTGATGCAGCCTGGGACTCAACGACCAGACGAGGTGGAATTGGCGTTGTGGTACGTGATCACCAAGGTAATCCAGTCCTCACGGATTGGAGGATCATACCTGGGTGTGCAGGGGCAGAAGATGTTGAAGCACTAGCATGCTTGGAGGGTTTAAAACACTTGATTGCCCTTAAGGGTCGATCATCTGTTCTTGAATCGAATTGCTTGCGGGCTGTTCAAGTTCTCAGATGCAATGATATGGACAAATCCAATAGTTGGTGCATCTAAGTAGGGAGTCGGGAGCTGCTGAAAGTGTTCTCTAGTATTAGAATTGCAAAAGTAGATCGGGTGAGTAATTCAGTAGCTCATAGTTTAACACAATTAGGTAAGAGTGGTACTTCGGGTTGCCTCCTTGGTTCTGCCGCGACGTGTGTGTTGGAGGGTATCAAGAAGGATTGTAATTTGGCTCTACGTGACTGAAGCAACAAGTTTCTGACGCACTATTTTCCTTACCAGGGTACCCTAAGGGGACTTGAAGGGTTTTAATGAGGCGGCTTCCTTGCTTAATATATTGTGCTATTATTTCAAAAAAAAATGCATGAAGATATATGAGTTGTTAGGGCATCTTCATGCCCGACACACGACTAAGATACGCCGATAGATCCATTCCAATCTTAAATTTAGGCTGGAAATACGTCAGCTCGGACAACACTCAAGTCCCCCTATTCTATTCTGAGGGCCCACCCGCCAGTGGTGACACCGCTCACCAAGCTCTAGCCTTCAATGGAGGAAGCCGTTGGTGCATGGTCCCCGCCCCTATCCCCCACCATTGTCGTCAAGCGCAAGGCAAGATCAAGGCGCCGGAGAAGAGGACGCTCCAGATCAAGAAGCGTGGTGCCCGGGCGAGCCGTGAGGGGAAGGGCGGCCAAGGCATACGTTGCCTCCATCATAGCCATGTAAAAAAGGCCGAGATCATTTTGTCCCTGTAGGTCAAGGCCAACGCCGAATTCTTTGCCTCCTAATTATGCCATTGCCTACGACCGCCTCTACGACCACGGTCGCCTGTATTATGCGGGGAGGGGTGCTATGCCTCATCCGTCACGTCCAGGCGCCGGCCTCCCAACTCGGTGGGTCACGATCACCGTCGTCGGAGGTCCCGTCCTCGAAGGATGGTTTTGTTGTGGTTTGGCCTCGATCTCAACAGCACTCGTATGCCCGGTGATTGAGGCCAGGGGACATGCAAGAGGCCACATGCGATCCCAGCATCCCGCTAACAAACATGCCCGTGCCCTACAACATGTTCATGGGAATGCCAGGACCGACGCCAGCTGAATATAGGTTAAATTGGCGACGTCCTAAGGTACACGCGTAGAACTAATAAATCGTTATGGATGGAGTACATGGATTAGCTGAAATAGTACTAATAAATACTACTAGTTTGTGTAATATTTCTTAGAATTTAGAATGAATCAGAACAGAGGAAGTATATTTGATGTCTAAAATGAATTGGGCCATAGCACAAGCCTTAAGGGAAAAAAAAAAGTCTATGTGCCTATGTCATGTTCATGGCCAACCGATCGCTTGAATTCCTCGATATTTCATGCATGGAAGCGCCTATTGTCATGCATTGTTTTCTGCACACAAGACCAATCCCCGGGGCCGGAAGCGATGAAGAAGGTGCCGTATGTGTGTGCCACCTACTGCCGTGCCACGTAGCCACTCAGCACGGAAAAGGCGCACGCATGTAACACATTGACCCAAAACGTAGAAGCTAGCGGCCGCCCTCTAGCTCCGCCTCGGCATCCTATCATACGACGCACGTCTCGAGTTCTTCGCTGTTTTAGCGGCCCATGTGAGGCGCTGAATAATTCGGCATGGACGGGTGTTCGATCCGACAGGGTTCAGGCCGCACACGAGACCGCATGTGGAGGAGGAAAGAGGCGCCCGGCCGCTCGCTGCGTCGCGGAGAAGGCAGGCTGCAGCTTGATCGAAAAGAAAAATTAAGGATTATTATTACTTCGGCTTTCCGTGGCGATTTTTTTTTAAATAATACACATTTTTTGTTTATTTCAGAAATAATACTCGGTTTTGAGATATTTCAGAAATAATACACTGTCGGGTTCAGGAAACCCGAAATTTGAAACTCGGGGTAGAGGAACCCGAAATTTCAAAAATCGGGGTAGAGGAACCCGACTAATCCTGTTTCCGCGCGAAAAAGAAGGAATTGGGGTAGAGGAACCCGAAATTTCAGAATTAGGGTAGAGGAACCCGAAATTTCAAAAATCGGGGTAGAGTAACCCGAAATATGTGGGAATCTCGGGGTCGCCTAACCCGATTCACTAATATCGGGTTTCTAAAACCCGATTCTTTCTTTTCCTTTTCTTTTTCCTTTTTCGCCCTCCCGCCAAAAGAATAAGTCGGGTTCCTCTACCCCGATTTTGAAATTTCGGGTTCCTCTACCCCGAGTTTTAAATTTCGGGTTCAACGAACCCGACGGTGTATTATTTCTGAAATATCTCAAAACCGAGTATTATTTCTGAAATAAACAAAAAAAAGTGTATTATTTAAAAAAAATGCGCCTTTCCGGGCCGATCGATGAGCTTCACATGGGGGGCCGTCGTCCGTCGAGATGCTGCTTCGCTGTTCGTTCCGCGAGCGTGCACGTTGCGCTGCGCTGCGCCACCACCCTGCGCTGCCTTGCTTGCTTGCGCGAAAGATAACGCAATGGATGGATCGTCCTCTCTACGCTTTTCTTTTAGCGGCACGGAGGTGCGTGCGTGGGGCCGGTGAATTAGGCCGTGTGTAAAACGAGGCTGCCGAGGTGTCGACGCGATCCGTCGGAAGGGACGATAGAAATATCTTTACCAACTGTAGCAAGATCTGTACTGCTCCAGTATACACCAGATCGATGTTAAGTTAGAGCGAGTACAATAAGTTCTAGTCAGCTGGCTATAATGATTAAAATAATATATTGTTGCCTAGTTGGAGGAGAGAGAAGAGGAGAGAGAAGAGGAGTGGACTCTTATGAAGAGCCAGCTCTAGCACGTGCTCCTAGGCACTATGTGAGAGTGAATGGTGGGTCATGCACTAATAAAGTAGTACAATTTTATAGCTCACTATTGTACATGTTGACTCTAAGGTGACTATAGATGACATGGCACTTGGCTTATAGCCAACAGTTAGCTCTACTATTGAACTTGCTCTTGGCCTATCCTACTGACGAGAGAGTGAGTGAGTGACAACTGACAACTAGCAGCTGGCTGGCGGGTCCTCACGTGCCATGTAAAAAGGTGTAGAACCACTAATGGCTGTCTGTCTGAGCTGTGCCGCTGTGCCGCAGCGCACAGGCAAGGAGTGAATTCATACTCAGGGCAGGGGTAGTATTGTAGGGATAGATTTTTTTTGGGGGGGAATATTGTAGGGATTATTGATGGATAAGTTAATTGCCAGCGTACACGGCATTCTGCGTTCTGCCGGGCCACCGCCCGCGCGGGCGGCTGATCTGATGCTCATCACATGCCCCCGAGCCAAACAAAGGACTCCGCCCAGGCCAGGCAGATCGATTCGTTCCGTCCTACGCAATTATCACAGGTCGATTCTCCGAGCTAATCACTGATTCGTGAATCATACACGACGGGCGCCCTGTGAGGCGAAAGAGAAGGGCCCGAGAGATGCGCTCCAGCCCGGCCCACCGGAGATGCGCAGCCCCACCACCGGTGCGCGACAGCGGTGGCGAGACCCGTCGCGATCCGCGCGGGTGATCCTCCGCTCCGGTCGCCGAGAGCTCGACACCGCGCTCGCGATCGATCGACCTTGGCGTCGCCTCCGGCCAATCGCGCGCATGATCATGGGCCAGGCGGCCGCGTCTGGGAGCTGCGGGGCGACGACCATCTGCCGACGCGGCGCCCGCGCGCGGATGCGGCCGCGGCGACGTGTACGTCCGGTGACCGTGTTCGCGGCCCAAACTTTCGTCCGCTTGCTCCGGATGAGACGCACCAGATCTGTGCCGAGCACCCCACATGCATATGCATGCATGGTCGATCGATGCGGACACGAAACGGGGGCGATGCGTGCATGCAGTTCGTGGACGAAAACGATGGCACGCGCGCGTGACGCCGCTGGACCTCACTTCGCTTCTCCTCAGATCTCTCAACTGCTAACTTGCCAAGCGAGGTCAAATTTGCAACAGTAGGCTGATTTCTCGGCCGCTAGCTCGAGCTGTACATTGCTTCGCGCAGAAAAAGACGTCACTCTGGGTCGCGGCCACGTGAGGTGCTTGTACGTGTAACTCGATCGGTGGCACAGATCCAGCGAGACTGCGAGAGTTGAGGTATGTTCTCCTTTGGAAAAGGTAAACTATATATGCCCTCCATGTTACCAGATGGATTCCTCTAAACAAATACGGTTCACCAGGTATATCTGTTCGAGCGAGGTTAGGTTACAAATACTTAGAAAATGCAGAATAAATAAAGAAATCAACACTTGGGAGAAAAATAAGGAGGGACAGCATGGTAGACCTACATACAAGGTTCAAAGTAGGGTCAAAGTTCCACATGTTCTGTACGTAGCCGAATCGAAACCGGCCCAAAATAGGAGCCGCCCCGACCGGTCATCTCTTTTCCTCTCTCGAGCTCTCCGCTCCCTCTCTCTTCAGGTCTCTCAAGATCTGGGCCGCTCGGCCCCTCTCCCTCTCTTCTCCGGCGTGAGCCGGCGTTGAGGCGGGCGGGGGACCCTCCCCTATGCAGTAGTAGTTTAGCTGTAGCGTATTTGGTTAGGTTTCTTCCTGGTTCTGCCTCCATGGCGTATGGCGTCATGCCGATGTGGGGGATTTGGTCGCCGGTGCACGCGAGCTGCACCTGGTGGCCGGTGGCTGTTTCTCTCCTTCTCATGGAGCTCCGGTGGTTGGAGCCGTATGTGAGCGGGAATGGGCTTCTCACCGTCCCAATGAATAAGCTCGAGCTAGTTGCCGGTGAGGATGAAGTTGGATTTGCTTCTCTTCATGTCTGCTACAATCATCAAGGAGGTGGGGGAGTGGACCGGAAGGGAGACGTTCTGATTTCTTCTCAGCGGTGGGGATTGATGCTGCATCTTGCGGAGATTCTCAACGGCGGCGATCTGGCGCCGCTGTTATCCTCGGCCATGGTGGCTACTCCGCGCCGCGGTCCTGTGGGCTCTGTGGCTTCTTCAACCTCCAGGCCGGCGGGCCAAGAAGGGGGCCTTTTCGCGACTCCGTCACGGCGCTCCATCGTCACGCCTTCGCCAAGTGGTCTCGTCCCCGGCGTCGGTGATGTCGGCCGTGATGCCGAGTTCATCATCAAGCTGCGGTGGAGAAGGACTCAAGGACTTGATTGCTTTCTCTTGTTTTGTTTTGGGGTCCTTTATGTAAAAGTGCAGGTCATGGTTGTATTTTCTTCTCTGTTTTGGACGTTGCAGCAATTTGTAATCCCACCGCTTTAATATAAGCAGCATCTGGGACCTTCTGGTCCCGATCCTTGTTCAAAAAAAAAAAAAAAAAAAAAAAAAAACCGGCCCAAAATATAGTAATCTAGGAATTACTCCCTCCCGTCGGCAATAGGTCGTCCATAATTTTGCATTCAACTGAACTTTGCAATCTTTAACTAATAATAAATATACATGCAATAATAAAAATATATGTACCAAATACATATAATATGAAAATATATTTTATGATAATACTAAAAATATTAATATATCATTGTATAAGTTTATATTTTTATCAATATATTTGATCAAACTTCATAAAGCTTGATTTTGACCAAACTTTATATGCAATTAAATTAGTGGATTTTTTTGAAAAATGGATTTTTCTGTGGTTAAAATAGGAGACAGGTCAAAGATGTACTGCACTCCATCAACGACTACAAAGCAACCACAGAATCTTGCTCAGAGAAAGCGAAAGCCAACGAGAAAGCTCTCTGATTTTTACTGGAACCCAGCTGAAACTGCCGACAGGCTAGCAACGACAGAGTATTATCCGGAAGAGATAAGGCAAATTGTGCAAAGAGAGAAACGAAAATCGAAAAGAGACAAATAACTACAAGTACTCGTAGATCCTCGGGACCCTGCCACGGGAGTGCGCTGCTGGTCTGCTTCTGAGCTTCTCTCGCGTGTCACGCGACGTTTGCTCGCAGCTCATATCCATGTCGGCGCTCTGGAATTTTCCTATATCGGCAATGTTGCTGCAAGCTGTTTAATCAGCTATTTTTTTCCCCGGCGTGGTTGATTAATGCAAGAAGAGGAAACTTGATCTATTTTTGAAAAAGAGGCAATTTACTCTCTTTTTTTTCCTTAAATAAGGTGCAATTTACTCTCGAAGTTTCTCGTCCATGATTAGTGCTGATAGCCTGATATAATTGCTAGCAGTACACCACTTGGGCCTGATTTGTTCGATCCGGGTTGATTGATCATCATTGAGTTAAAGGAAGCTGCTAATACAAAAAAATATTGTTATATGCATCAATGCATGCACCAGTGCATGTGCAACACCTCGGCATGCATGATGAACAAACCCTCAATGCCAGCAAAACATGGTTTGCTTTGAACACATGTTGGTCTTAAATACCAAAAGCAAATCGTATGAGGCACAAAGGTTCCATTTAAATGCGATTTTTTTAATAATATGGATTAAATATTTAATTCCTGGAATAGCGCACGATTTCAAAAAAAAAAAATCAAATCTGTGACCGGGTCGGACATCTGCCGACAGACCGGATAGCTACTGGCCGATCGGTCGGCTGATGCCTGACCGTGCATGGCATGACCTAGCTGGCCCGCAGATGCTCCCGGCCACGCTGCTTTCTTCTTCTTCCTTCTTTCTTCTTCCTGGCTCTCCTCCCTATTCGTCGGCAGCACGAACAACAACCACCCAAAAACACTCCTTTTCTCATATTCCTACTGATTTAGCCACCAAAATTTCACTATTTTGCTGCTATTAGTTCAGGAAGCCCGATCTACATTAGGGTTTGTAGGCGATTGGTGGTGCTGTTTAGCAATAATGGTGATGAAGTGATGGAGGTTGTTGGTGGTGTAAGGGGCTGAGCTCCTGCTGCAGATTGGTGCTGGTGCTGGTGTTGAGCTGCTGCGTGCTGTTCGTGCTGCTGCAGTTGGAGAGGCTGCTCACGCTACAAGGGCAAACCCTAATCTTTGCATATTAGTGGTAACTGTGTAGGTTTATGTGGGTTGCTGTTGGTGTTAGTGTATTTATGTGTTGTGTAGTAGTTACGTTTGTTGACGTGGATGGAATTTTTTAGGTGAGCAAACATGACAGATATTGACAAAGGATTAACTTATCAATGGCTACAAGTTGTAGACTAGGGTTTAGTTGGAAGTAGAGGGCAAGTAGATCTCGAGGGTTTCAGCCGAAAAGTACTCGACGATTGAGAAACTAGGGTTTTCGTGAAACAATGAATCGATCCTTTCTTTGTCCCTCGACTCCCCCTTATATAGGAGGCGGAGCCGAGGGATTCGTGGTACACAAGTTTACAGAGTCCGGGAGGGTTTCTGAATCGTCCCGTAATAATTACAAGCTGATATTCCTAATACAATTCTATCTTTCCTTAATACTAATTGGGCTTCCACGCTTCATATTCTTTGACTCGTGGACCTTCAATAAACCCTGGGTACCATCTTCGGCAGGCCCATTGGGGATGCCTATGTCAGTAGCCCCCGAGATTTTGCTTCAATCGAAGAATCGGGGAAAATCTCCAACTTTATAATCATCAAACAACCTTTCAAAACATCACATAGCTTTAGACATTTATATATTATACAGGGATAACGGTAATTGGGGCTAGTTCATCTGACGGATCAGGTACTAGTTAACTGCTCTAGTGGCAATCCGCAAAAACCTACTTCAAGATCACGTCTCTGGGCATGATCTCGGGATACTGGTGTTAACTCGACATGCGCCGCTTAAGGTCTTACCATTTGTCGAGTCCCAGTCATGTTTTATCGGGTACCTAACGCGTCCGTTAGGATTTTTCTTCGTATCTGTTGATACGGAAAAAAGTAGCAAACCGATGTCATAGACGGTGCCACGCCGCTCAGAACGGATCTGGGGTCCTACCTTTGCAGAGTTTTGTGGCATTCAGAGATTATTCGCGGCTTTGGCGCTCTGAGAATATTTTGTCGAGTGTTTTTTCGGCTGTTGGAATAGCACATTTTATTGAGTCAACGAATGAATTATCTTGTCTTCCCGATGGGAGTATATGGAGAGTTATTTGTATAACTCGAAATATGCTCATTATACTTTTTATAATATCATCGGGCACGCGAACAGCGTTCCCGATGGGAGTAGCCCCCGAGGCTACAGCCAAGGACTTGTACTTGGTTGTAGGCTCATCATTTCAATATCTTTTGTCGCTATATTGTCGTGTTGCCGAGTTCTTCTATCTTTATCAGGTGCGCGACCAGCGCTCCCGATGTGAGTAGCCCCCGAGGCTATGGACGAATGCTTGCATTTGATCATAGGCTCTCGCCATTTCTATTTTGCCATACCCGAAATTTCCCTTTTTCAAAAGTAGCCCCGAGCATTTGATCATAAACTTGTATTTGATCAAAGGCTCTCGAGATTATCAATAGTCCTTTACTGTCGCCATTTTCCTTAACCTCACAGCCGAGATTTTCATGTAGTAAGGTGGCATCAGTGCTGATGATAGCCAAGACCACTGCATTGGGAAGACGCAAGTACTATCCTCTCCCTGACCTGCGGGCCCAAAACCCACGACACGTTGACACGTTATCGTAGTGGGGGACACACGTCCTCCACTTTTTCTGGCACGCGCGCTGTAGCGTCTGTCTAGTTCCATCACAGTAAAAATACTGCTTTACCCCTTAGGCCACATGTAAATCATCAAGTCCGTTCGTAGATAATCCAACGGTGCGGCGTTTTGACTGAACCTGCTACAAATAGCCATCGTCTTCCTCCGTCAATCCCCTTCGATGCGCCGCACCTCTGTTCTCTCTCCAAAAAATCTCCCATTGCACCCAAAACTTCCTGAGCTCAGCCATACTCTTACTCACGCCTTCGCCATTGTTGATGCCACCCGGCGCAAGGCTCACCAGGCACAGCACACCGGAATCCAAGATGGCAGCGCAAGATCTGGGAGCGGCGAAGTGGGAAAGATCGAAGATCTCCAACCAGGACATCAACCTGATGAAGAAGCTCGGGCTGATGAAGAAGAAGGACACTCTGCGCTTCCCCAGCGAGGAGAGCTACCCGACGCCTCCTATCGGATATCGGGTTAGCTTCGTTGACCACCTTATTCACGGCCTCTCTGTTCCTATTCACGATTTCCTCCGCGGTCTTCTCTTTGTGTACGGGTTGCAGCTTCACCAACTGACTCCCAATTCCATCCTCCATGTCTCTATTTTCATTACTCTTTGCGAATTCTTTCTCGGAGTCCATCCTAATTGGGCTCTATGGAAACGCATCTTCTTCCTCCGCCGTAATGGCTCCCATAACATCGCCTACAACATAGGCGGTGTTGTTATCTGTGTTCGCCCTGATGTTGAATACTTTGACATCAAATTTCCCGACTCCGTTCAAGGGTGGCGCAAAAGATGGTTGTACATCCACGAGGAGTGCCTTGACTAAGTGGAGTATAACATCGCTCCTTTTGATGGAGGTGCCGAAATTCTTCGCCGCCGGTCCTGGGACGCGGAGGCCACTGAAGAGGAGAAAACAGCGACAGAGGCGCTGATGTCCCGTATCCGCGAGCTTCAAAATACCCGTGGCAAGGAATTGTCGGGTATCCAAATCACAGCATATTTCCTTAGGATTAGAGTGCAACCTTTACAAGCTCGCAAAAATCCCCTCTGGACGTACGCTGGCGAAGAAGATGTCGACCGACTCTCCAAGGACCTTACTGTAAAGGACTTGGAGAAGCTTGTCCGAAGAATTTCGTCGCTTAGCAAGAAAGATGCGATTCCATCCTCTTGCCGCGTGGAGCCATATAGCGGCACCAACGCCCTCCCCGAGGTAAATTGTCGGCTGCTATTTTTCCCTTTCGAATTTTTTAACGTTTGTCGATTACTATTTTGCTGACACCCTTTATATAATTTCTTGTCGACATATCTTGTGCTTGTAGAATCATCAAGTTCTAGCTTCTCTTTCTCCTCTTCCTGATGGTGGGGAAGTCGAAGAATGGGCTGTTGTCACTGACGACAACCAGGGTACTTCTCGCCCTGAGAGTGAAATCGCGGGTTCCCGCAAATCCGTGGCTTCCTCTGAAAGAGAGATTGATTCTGAGGCTTCCGAATCTACGCGGTCCATTCCCTCTGCTGCTTCTCCGACGAATAAACGGAAAAGGGATGAGGTCGCAGATTCCGGTGCCTCCAAGACTGACAAGGCCCCTCTCGAGGAAATTTCACCCGAAGAGGAGGAAAGACCCTTCAACCCGTACGACGATGCCCTTGTTAGCTCGTGAGTTTCCATCAACTATTTCCTTTTGCCTCAATAATGTTTCCTATCTTTGTTTCTCATATTTTTCCTTGCTTCTATAGTGGCGACGAGGAGGAAAATCCTCCTATTAACGTGACTGCTCGAACGAGCATGTCTCGTACTTTAGTTATTTCCGAAGCTCATCCTGACGCGGATGAAACCTCGCCCCCTCAGCAACATATGGAGCATCCGACTCCAGTTGCGAGCCCCCGTGCCTCTTCGCCAAAGAGAGCTAGGATTGAGCCGGTCAAAGAGTCTAATCTTTTGATTGGTGATTCTGCGACTCCTTCGATGGATGATGTAAGTCTTCCTTTCATTTATGTTTCGAACTTTTCAGCTTTTTCGACTCTCCTTTGGTTTTTGTTTGTGCTGTCGAACTTTTTGCTTCCTATGTTGATTTCTCTTTCTCCGTTTTCCCTTTCAGCCTTTTATGAAGGAATTTATCCGTCTTGGTACCCAATTCATCGGGTACCGTGATCATGCTAAGAAGCTTGAAGGTATTCTTTTCTTGCCTCTTTCCATTGAATAGGTTCTCCTTCATTATTTTGTTGTGACGTTTGTTGTCCTTTGTTTTGCTGGATACTCTTGCAGAAGCTAACAAACGCGCTGATGCTCTTGCTCTTAAGTTAGAGCAAAGTGAAAAAGCTCGCAAGAAAGTTGAATCAGATACCAAAAAAAACGCTGTCGAAGATCTTCGAAAAAGACTTCATGACGCGGAAAATTCTTTAAGCGAAAACATAACTCAGCAGTCTGCTCGTGAAAGAGAAATCATCACTCGTTTGGAGTAACAGAGCCGACATTTTGTTAGTAAGTACTCTGACCATTTTAATTTCTTCGGGTAACCGTGCTTTTCTTTGCGCATTTTTTGACAAGCTATATTTTGCCTCATCAGGGAAGACGCAGCAAGATTATGATCTTGAGAATCCTGAAGGTGATCGCCTTCTTGACGCACTCTCCCTCCTTGAAATTCATGGAGATGAGGCACGCCAGGGCCTTGCTGACACTAGGTCGGGTCTGTCACGGCTTTTCCCTACTTCTTCGCGAAGAAAGAAGAACCTGACACTTTTACTGCCCTAGCCAAGTGCTTCAACTCCCAAGAAGATCTTGGGCTGGGTCTTCGTCAAGAAAGCTTGAAGATTGGCGTTGAAGGCACCATCGCATTGGTTGCTGACAACCAACAAGACGGCGACTGGGCGAAGGTTGTGATGCGAACAAGATGGAAACAAAGAGATGGCAGTCTTTGATTAAGGCTGCCAAACCGAACTCGAAGAAGATCCTCTCCTTCCTCGGATGCAAACCGACTCCTGCCCCTAGTTCATCGAAGCCGGAGGTCAAGTAGACCATCCTGTCTCTAATTTTTGTTTTGTTTCTCTTTTGATGCTGTCGCCATAGTAGCTTTGGCGACAACTGCCCCGTTAGTTCACTAGGAACCTTCTTTTGTAATGCCCATGTAAATATCTGATCCAATCAATGAAAAGCTATGTTGCCAAATTATTGATATCGAAATATTTCTCTCCAGTTGATTTTTGACAACTATACCATGGTGCCTCATTCTTCGGATGCATTACCCGCTGCGTCCTACTCGAAAAGGTCCTCCGCTGTCGAGTTTATTGGAGGTTCTTCGAGTGCTGCACAGAATGAAGACTTGGACGATCTTTGACAACAACTGCAGTCGATGAAAAAACAAGCTCTCGTGATAATGGAACAGTCTCGAAGATCGTCTGAAAGGAAAAACTTGTTGTTCAACAAGCTCGAGAAGCCCTAGCGTTGAAGGAAACCGCGGTTGCTGAAGCTACTTCCCAGGAAAATTATATGCTTCAACTGATGAACGACTCCAGCTTGGATATGACGGGTACACTTCTTTGAACTTGGTCATATTATGTTTTACCGTATGTTCTTCCTCTCTAATGCTTCCACTAAAAATATGTTCTTTTTTGGATACTGATGCCGAAGATCAGTGTGTTGAATCTCGATCCAATGTGCTTATCAAGCTTGCCCTGGAGCATGATTCTAATTTCTGGGTTACACCTGAACGTACCAGCCAAATCGTCAGATTTTAAGATCGCGCGGGTCAAGTCCGTGATTTTTTATCGACTTCTGCACGAGGACATTGTCTTTAATTTATAACACCATGTTCCGCGTAACAAAACACGAGAAACTCTTCCTACTCTGATGGATAAGTTCCGGGATGCCCCTCGAATCCATGAATTTGTGCGGGCCCAACTGTTTGCTGGAGCAAGATTTGTCTCCAAGTCTGCTACAAGGCTGCTACCCGAAATTAGACATGACTGGAATTGTCTCCAAGTGCCAGGCCAAGCTGACGAGGAGGAGGAACATCGACAAAATCAACGATGTTGTAACCCCCGTAGCAGAAGAGATGATGGATGAACTGCTTCGGCTAGATGTCGAATTCTTTGTGAGAGGTAGCTATGCTGAACATAGAACTGGCGCTGCAAACAATGAAAGGGTAAACATAGATGATATACTAGGTGGCAACTGAAAGTTTACTTATCCTTGTCGAATTTTCCTTGATGATGTATATTGTAAATACAATCTATATTGCAAAGCATCTTTAAGACATTTTTTTTTCTTTTCAATCAAGCCCCCGAGCCTTTCGGTGTTCGAGCTATTTTTACGCCATGGTGAATTACTATTTTGCGGGAGTTTATATATAGGGATTTCTATTTTCGTGCCCCCGCTTCGTTAGTTGTACTCAGTTTTCCCCAGCCCCTTAGTTTTTCCTCAGTTTTCCCCAAGCCTATGTCTGAAACCCGCAGAAGGAGCTCAGACGGAAGGAATCCGTCTATTTGGACGTTCTGTGCTGACGTGTTGTGCCACGTCGTCTGTGGGGCCGCGTGGGGCTGTGTCGCGTGGGGCTGGTAGAAAGGGACCGCGTGGGACAGGACGAGAAACGTTTGGTTGCACGTGAGCAGGAGCTGGGTTTTGTCTCTCTCGGTCCAAATTGGCATTTTTAAGAGCACCTTTTCCCCTCTTTCTCTCTCTATATTTTTCACTAAATTAGTATCAAATCTAGAGAAGCTTCTATTTCTGTCTTTCTTCAATATGGCAGCAAATCTAGTAGCAAATCTCTGGGGTTATTTATGCCTTTTGGCCCTCGTTTTTTGCCCAATATGGCAGCAAATCTAGAAGCTAGTATATGATAAATTCACAACAGCATAATCAGAAAACTAAGTATAATACATAAGCGTATCTGACAGCCAAAAGCAGCCAATAACGTTGTTAATGCTAACGACAAACTAAACTGAAAAATATACAAGACGCACGCAATGTATGGACAACAAGAAGATTAGGATAGGGACCCCCGGATGAATGAATTTGTTCTTCATTCCTCCCCATATATTTCTTCCTCCCTCCATTCGTGCATTACCACAAGGAAATATGCATTGAACTCCTTCCGTCTGCAGTGTGAGGCCAATACATCCTCCAAACGGTATGGCCTGTGTTCATTTCTCAAACCGTAGAGTCCTATTCTATCCACACGTAGTGGCCACTCATCCCAGGCATTTGTATCATGAGAGTACTCTCTGATATAACCCAAATCCGTGTAGTAGATGCTGCCAGGTTGAAGTGTCGGGTACGCTCTGGTGTCGACGGAGATACACCGGATATAATTCACGAAGAAGGCATTACTGCCAATGTTACTGACCGGATGGATAGAGCGGCTCTGAGTGTCCACACGGTACACCAATGGTTTGCCCGCCAAAGCCTCGCTGACCAACAACACAAGCAGCAGATCACCATCCGACTTCACAAGGTAGAACTTCTGACGTCCAAGTTCTGGAAATGAAATTAGTGTCTCCATCTTGACAGTGCTCGCGCGCTGCTGCAACTGTACATTGGTGCACACTATTCTTCCGATCTCAAAATTGTCCGCAGCTACTGCATACAGTTCACCATTGAACGGGGTAATGCAACGCAAACAATGGTTCTTGATTGAAAATCTTCCTTCTCCCCAATCTTCATTTATATCCTTAGTTGGAGTGCTCTCATCGACCCAACCAATTTCCGGCGGGTAATGTGCGGCAACGAAGACCATAGTCGGGGATTTGATAACAGCGACTGATTTCAGAAAAACAGATGGCATCTGCGCCTCAAACATAGTGTTCGATTTCTTTGTGAGTGGGTTCAGCAGCCGTATCTTGTGCGACGGGTTCTTCTGGGCAAGCACGATGATGCCACGGTAAAAGCCGATGAAGTAGTATCTAAAATATATTGATGAAGATAACATTCAGCACTAAGATGTTTAAGATTGAAAATAAAAAGGTAGATATGGAGGAATTTGAACCTTGTATGAACTTCCGATAGATCTATGGTGACATAGCGTGATGTGCCGAGTTGGAGGAAGGTGAACTCAGCGACGCGTGGAAGGGCGTGGTCTAGCATGATCCATTCATCCAGGTGCACGTCGGGCTCAGGCAAACCTGAGCGCCAAATTCTATAGACTTGCCTCATAGCAGAGTAGGTGTCGGCGTACTCCTCGTTCGCCAGTAAGCATTCACCGATCTTGTGAAGTGGTCCATCAGCCGAGAGAGAGGCCCAGTTCATGGAGGCGCCGCGCTTGGATGCGCCGCCCTCGGCGGCGATGCGCTCGGCGGCGACGGGCTCGGCGGCGACGGGCTTGGCGGCGACGGGCTCGGAGGCGACGGGCGCGAAGGCGACGGGCTCGGAGGCGACGGGCGCGGAGGCGACGGGCTCAGAGGCGACGACCGCCGGCGCATTCTTCTTCTCCATCGCCGGCAGGGTAGCGTGCGTACGGCGGTTGGGGTTTTTTCGATTTGGAGAAGTTGATGGGACGTGAGAGGGGTGGTTTCGTGCGTGAGCGAGAATGAGACGACTATGTGCAGAGGGAGGGAGGGAGGGGCTTACGCGTCCTAAATGCGACCCGCGTCCTACGCGTCCACTATTTGCACGTCTGCACCGCGACACGCGTCAACAATGGCACGTCTTCCACTTCTGCATCGCAACACGCGTCCTCGGGTCTAACCCTGGAAATTTAGATATACTCAGGTATACCCTCGAGTCATATACTAGCATTTTTTGTGTGCTCAGTTTTCCCCTTGAGTGCTAATGCGGCTAGTGCAATATACTCAGTTTTACCCTCAAGTGGCTGGTCAACAGAGAGTCAACAAATGGGATTAACTAGTTAAATGAGTTATTTAATGTGCAAAAAATTCCGAAAAAGAGTGGCACTTACTCATTGAGTCTTTACCACAAATTGCCACTTCTCAAATCATAGATAAATCAAGTTTCACCACAAATTGCCACTTCTCAAATCACCTAGTAGCTATGAAGGTGCATGGTTTTCCATAATAAGCCCTACCCAAAACAGCTTTCCCCAAAACATACTTTGTCTGAATGAGGCCATAATTTTCACACTCATGTAGATTTGTATTGCAAATAGTTTGAGGTAGGCCAAGATGGGTTTCATTGTACAAAACACGCATTTTCCATTTTTTAAATCTCATATTTGAATCCCTTAGTCTGTTTACTACTCACTTGCCCTTGGTTTCTTGATACTACTCAGTTTTGCCCTCTCCCTTCACAAACTCTCACAGACGCCCAACATTGCCCTGATTGGTCTAGCCCATGTCACGCGGATCGTGCCCACCGACCGTTGATCGTATGATCTAGCAGGCGAGGATAACCCTATCTCTCTCTGGTCGGGGCCACCACCCTCTCTCTCTCTGTCGTCGGTTAGCTTCACGCAAAGTTTGGTTTTCTGCATTATTTTTCACGAGCTAAATTATAAACTCTTTTTAGGCATTACGTTTCACGCAAAAAATGATAAACCATCACCGATTTGTTGTAGCCATTACTTTTCACGCAAAAAAATGATACACCATCACCGATTTGTTGTAGCCATTACTTTTCACGCAAAAAACGATAAATCATCACCGATTTTGTTGTAGCCATTACTTTTCACGCAAAAATGATACACCATCACCCATTTCTTGTAGCCATTACTTTTCATGCAAAAAACGATAAACCATCACCGATTTTGTTGTAGCCATTACTTTTCACGCAAAATGATACACCATCACCCATTTCTTGTAGCCATTACTTTTCACGCAAAAAAACGATAAACCATCACCGATTTTGTTGTAGACATTACTTTTCACGCAAAAAATGATACAACATGACACATTTCTTGTAGCCATTACTTTTCACGCAAAAAACGATAAACCATCACCGATTTTGTTGTAGCCATTACTTGTCACGCAAAAAATGATACACCATCACCCATTTCTTGTAGCCATTACTTTTCACGCAAAAAATGATAAACCATCAACGATTTGTTGTAGCCATTACGATAAATGATAAACTATCACAAATTACCATTTCTTTTAGGCATTATTTTTCATGATAAAATGATAAACTATATCACGAAGTTCCATTTCCATCAAGATAGTCCGCATTACTTTTTAATTTTGTTGAGATATATACCCCCACAACGGTCGTCTCCTCCTTAATTTATTGTGTAAACCCCCACAACGGTCATCTCCTCCTTAATTTATTGTGTAAACCCCCACCAACATTCACCTCCTCCTTATTTTATTGTGTAAACCCCTACAACGGTCATCTCTCCCTTATAAACACCCACACGGCCATCCCTTGTGTCAATAGGTTCTGCCTCTCTCTTCTTCGTTCACATACACTTGATCCATTGCCATGGCTTCCACGTCTCGGACGCGGACCGGAAGGGGAAGGGGAAGGGGAAGGGGAAGTGGATCATCATCATTGCCACCACCACCGTCAACACTGCCATTGATCATAGAGGAGTTCTTCATCGTCGTCTATGAAGACCCTTTGGTCAAGAAGGTACGTACGTGTTCCCACATATATGATGCATGTGATTAATTATGGGCATGTTCTAAAAAACCTTTAATTTCAAATGATCGGCGCTCGATCTCTTTGCAGGCTCTCCCAAAAAAGTTTGCGGACTATCTTGACGGCCAGGAGCCAGCTAAGGTGTATCTGCGACGGTGGCTTGTGGTCCTCGTCTCTGGACCGTGGAGGTCCTATTTGACGGTCAAGGCCGGATGTACCTTGACAAGGGCTGGGAGAAATTCGCCATCGCGCACGGTGTGGATTTCGGCTGCTTCGTACACTTCAAATATGAAGGCGATGATTGATACGTCCAAAACGTATCTACTTTCCCGAACACTTTTGCTATTGTTTTGCCTCTAATTTGTGTATTTTGGATACAACTAACACGGACTAACGCTGTTTTCAGCAGAACTGTTCTGGTGTCTCGTTTTTGTGCAGAAATCCAACTTTCGGGAAAATCCTCGGAATTTATGCAGAAGGCCCTATTTTCCCAGAAAACTGACGGAGCCAGAAGGACAAGTCAGGTGGAGGCCCGAGGGCCCCACACCATAGGGCGGTGCGGCCCAGGGGGGCCCGCGCGGCCATGTGGTGTGGCCCCCTCGGCCGGCCTCCGACGCCCTCCTTCGGACTACTTATTGGCCTCGACCTAAAAACGCACGGGGAGAAGTCGAAGTCACCAGAAAGCCTCCAGAATGCCGCCACATCGCGAAACTCCGTCGTGGGAGCCAGAAGTCTCCGTTCTGGCACTCCGCCGGGACGGGGAATTGGAGGAGATCATCGCCATCATCACCGCCAACGCCTCTCCATCAACCAGCCATGTTTCCCCCATCCATGAGTGAGTAATTCCCCCGCTGTAGGCCGAAGGGGATGGTAGGGATTGGATGAGATTGGTCATGTAATAGCATAAGATTGTTAGGGCATAGTGCCTAGTGTCCGTAATTGGTACTTTGATGATATTGTTGCAACTTGTTATGCTTAATGCTTGTCACTAGGGCCCGAGTGCCATGATCTCAGATCTGAACATGTTATTGTTTCATCATGATATTCATTGTTTATTGATCTTACCTGCAAGTTGTATACACATGTCGCTGTCCGGAACCGATGGCCCCGAAGTGACAGAAATCGGGACAACCGGAGGGAATGGTAGTGATGTGAGGATCACATGTGTTCACGGAGTGTTAATGCTTTGCTTTGGTACTCTATTAAAAGGAGTACCTTAATATCCAGTAGTTTCCCTTGAGGCCCGGCTGCCACCGGCTGGTAGGACAAAAGATGTTGTGCAAGTTTCTCATTGCGAGCACGTACGACTATAATTGGAACACATGCCTATTGATTGCTTTGTACTTGGACACCGTTTTATTATTATCTGCAAATGCCCTGCTATGATTGTTACATGAGTTTCTCTCATCCATGCAACGCCCGTCATCCGTCCCCGTGCCTACAGTATTTTAATCCTGCTGTTTACTATAATCACTGCTGCTGTCTTTGTTACTCTGCTGCTGTTATTTCACTACTGCTACTGCTATAAAGCTGTTACTCGATAAACTCTTGCGAGCAAGTCTGTTTCCAGGTGCAGCTGAATTGACAACTCCGCTGTTAAGGCTTTCAAGTATTCTTTGTCTCCCCTTGTGTCGAATCAATAAATTGGGTTTTACTTCCCTCGAAGACTGTTGCGATCCCCTATACTTGTGGGTCATCAAGACTATTTTCTGGCGCCGTTGCCGGGGAGCATAGCTTTATTTGGAAGTTCACTTGGATTGATATTGTTCGCTGCAAATTCTCCATCATGGGTTAACCTCGCGATTCTAAAATCGCCATATTACCATCCACTACAAGAAAAGGTACAATTCTGAGTACCTCCGCTACACTTGATTCACCATCTGTGATTGATAAACTTGTTTCACCGCCGCATGCTTCACATGCGGGTACTTCTGCTGAATCTGAAAACTCTCATAATATTGATAATATTTCTGCTGTGCTTGATGATAGTGGTTCATTGGGATCCTTTCTAGATGCTACGATTGCTAGGTCTAGACAAATTGAAAATACTGAAACTCCTAATGCTACTACACCTGTTAATTCAACTGAACTTGATTATTTTAGTGATGATCTGATGAAGATTATGTGGAGCTTAATGATGATTTTATTGAAAAATGTAATGCTACTACTGATGCAAGAAAAATTAAAAAGTTGCTTGCGAACATCTTTATTAGATATAAAGCTGTCTCCTGATCCTAAATTTGCCACATCTCCTATAAACATTAAGGATAAAGATTATGATTTTTCTCTTGATCTATCTCATATAGCTATTGTTGAGAAAACACCCTTTTGTGGTACTGAAAAAGAAAGTGCTGTTGAACACATGATTGAGTTATCTACTCTGAGTAGCTTGTTTTCTGATGATGTTAAGAAGCGTACTTACTTTGTTGCTAAAATCTTTCCATTCTCGTTAAAAGATGACGCTAAAACTTGGTATAATAGTTTGCCACCTAATTCTATTAAAAGTCCAAAAGAATTGCTTGATGTTTTCTTCCGTAAATACTTTCCTGCTAGTGCTCAACATATTGCTTTGCAGAGAATTTATAATTTTGACCAGGAAGATGGAGAGAAATTGCCGGAGGCTTGGGCGAGATTTTGCCCTCTTATTAGAGCTCGGCCTGATCATGATTTGGAAAAGTATGATTTACTTGATATATTTTATAGTGGACTAACCATTGAGTCTAGGGCATACCTGGATAGTTGTGCTGGTTGTGTTTTCAGGAAAAGGACTCAGGGCAATATTTGAAGAATTATTGGCTAAAATAGGCCGGAATCATGATGATTGGACTACGCCTGAACCAACTCCAACGCCAATATTAAAGAAGAGGGGTTTAATTAAATTGAATGATGAAGATATGAGGGAAGCCAAGAAGTCTCTCAAGGAGAAAGGTATTAAATCTGAAGATGTGAAGAATCTTCCTCCCACAGAAGATATATGTGAGATAATTCCCCCTTCATCCATGATTGAGGTAAACTCCCTTCAACGCTTTACTAGGGAAGATATTCCGTATTCGAAACCTCCTGCACAATGCTTAGATGAGTTTGATAATTATATTGTTAAGCAAGAAAATTTTAATATGAGAGTAGAGAATCATTTAATGGAAAATTCTCGAGCTATTAGTGAATTGCATGATATTGTAGAGAGAACCTCCAATGATGTTAAGATGCTTGTTAAACATTTTCATATGATTCAAACTCAAATTGATCAACTCACTAAAGTGCAAAATGACTTGTTGGGGAATAATTCTAAAGAGAAACATGCTTATGAAGTAACGACTAGAGGTGGTGTCTCTACCCAGGATCCTCTATATCCTGAAGGGCATCCCAAAAGAATTGAACAAGATTCTCAACGCATTGAACCTAGTGCTCCTTCTAAGAAGAAAAAGAAGAAGAAACACAAAAATGTTGTAGAATCCTCTGAACCTGCTAATGATCCTAATAGTATTTCTATTTCCGATGCTGAAACTGAAAGTGGTAATGAACATGATAAAGATAACGATAAGAATGATGCTTCTGATAAAGCAGAGGTAGAAGATGAACCTGAAAAGCATGCTAAAAAAAAGTACACTAAAGAAGATTTTATTGCTGAGAAACATGGTAATGAAAGAGAACCTTGGGTGCAAAAGCAAATGCCTTTTCCTGCTAAGAAATTAAAATCAAAGCAAGAAGAACATTATAATAAATTTTGCGATTGGATGAAACCTTTATTCTTGCAAATCCCTTTGACTGATGCTATTAAATTGCCTCCTTATTCAAAGTATATGAAAGATATTGTTACTAACAAAAGGAAAATCCCCAATGAGGAAATTTCCACTATGCTTGCTAATTACTCTTTCAATGGCAAAGTTCCGAAGAAGTTGGGCGACCCAGGTATACCTACTATTCCTTGTTCTATTAAGAATAATTATGTTAAAACTGCTCTATGTGACTTGGGAGCCGGTGTTAGTGTTATGCCTTTTTCTCTTTATAAGAGACTTTATTTAGATAAGTTGATACCTACTGATATATCTTTGCAAATGGCTGATAAATCTACTGCTATTCCTGTTGGTATATGTGAGGATGTTCCTGTTCAAGTTACTACTAACTGCTTGATATTAACTGATTTTGTTGTGTTGGAAATGCCTGAAGATGATAATATGTCTATTATTCTTGGGAGACCTTTTCTTAACACCGCAGGGGCTGTTATTGATTGCAATAAAGGAAAGGTTACTTTCAATGTTGATGATAGGGAGCATACCGTTTATTTTCCCAAGAGGATTGAGAAAGCGTGTGGAGTTAATACTATTTCTAATGTGAGAACTATCAAAGTGGGAACTATTGATTGTCCTATATATGAGCCTAAAGAAGAATATCAAACTCTCGTGATTGGATCCATATCAATACAATTCAAGGTAACATGATTGATTTGAGGTTTATTTCTTCTTATGCTATGTAAAATTTATTTGGTGGCAAGACTTGATCAACCTTGTTAACAAATACTTCTTATATGCATAGAGGAGGTAAACAACATCTATTTCTTCCTCCACTTGCTCTAGTTGCTGTAGCACTTTTAGTTTGCAAAGTTCCTTAGTTAATTGGAGATTTCAAAAAATTTCCTGGCCAGTAATAATAAACTAAATACCCAGAAATGTGCATTTTTCAAAGTTTTCAAAAATTCACAAAAATTATACCGTTGGTCCTATTTTTTGACGAGGCACCTGGGAGCACCAGAGGATGACCTGTGGGGCACCACAGGGTGCCACACCACAGGCCGGCGCGGCCAAGGAGGGGGGCGCGCCACCCTGTGGTGTGGGCCCCTCCTTGCCCCACCATCTCATCTCTTTCTCCCAGCATCTTCTCTCTCCCGAAAAAACTCGCACCAGGTTCCTCTCACTCACATTTTTGCTCAAGAGCTCCAGATTTCTCGATCTCTTTGCTCAGCCCAGATTTCTGTCTGAAATTTGGCACATTTGCTCTTCGGTATGTGACTCCTCTGCCTATCCAAGTAGAATTTTGTTTGGTTGAGTATATCTTGAATATTTTGCTGCTATAGGTAACATGTTTAGTGAGCTTGCATGCTTGTTCTAAGTTGTATAAACTAGTTTTGATGCATGATTAGTACTCTAGCAAGTTCCTATAGTAGTTCCCCTTGATTATATGTCACCAAATCAAATTTTATATTGTTTGTTGAAAATTTCAGAAAATGGAGTGGAGTAGATATCAACTTAACCAACAAGAATTGGAGGTCCAACAAGTTATGAGAGTGAATCGTGAAGAGAGAGTATACCCCTCTTACTACCCGTGCGCGGATTTCATGAGAAGCGCGGGAATATTGGAAGATGTTCGGAGTCTAATTTCTCGAGCAGGGCTGAGTGATTTTGTTGAAGGAGAGCCAAGACAATATGCAAAATTAACTATGTCTTTTGTGCTGGACTTTAAGTTCAATTGGTCGCGATCTAACCCCACGGTTCAGTATAAAATTTACAATAAAACTGTCAACTTGCCATTCAGTGATTTTTGTGCAGCAATTAGAGTACCGCAATGGGGATCATGCGAGAAGATAAGGGGATCGCCACAAGAACTCTTAAGCCTCTTCAAGATGATTTGCTATGGAAGGAGTTTCTCAGAGGATAGTGGTAAAATCACTAGCATTCAGCTCCCGGCTATCCGCTACTTTGCCTATTTCATTACTAAATGCGTTCTTGCTAGAAAGATCGGTGGTAAACTTTCTATCCCGGATTTAGCTTTTCTAGCTGCGGCACTTCAAGGTAGTAGGACTTATAATTTGGGGGCATTGATAGCTTATAGACTCGCTACTAACCGTGAGAAAGGTGGAATTTGTGGAGGTCTCATCGCCTCTCGTTTACTAGCTTTTCATAATGTAGAACCTCATCATCTTGATATTCCATTCTCCATAGAAAAACTTGACATAGCCTCTATGATTAAACATGAATTTGTTTCTGATTCCTCCAACTTGGGTAACCTATTTTACAAGATGACATTTTATAAGAAAGTCTGGAGAATAACTAAGAAAACTGAGAAACTAGTAAAATTGCTGCTTTGTTTTGTCTAACCTTGATTCCAGGGGAGATTGGTCGGTCACAGAAGGTGCACTGGATGCACACATAGAGGGAGGAGGCCAACATGCAAGAGACGACACGGAGGTCGAGGAGCACCTCGACTCATCATCCGATGCAGCAAGTTCCTCGCATCAACATGTTGGACATGTGGAGCCTCCACGCTTTTCTTCTGCACAGGAACTTTACTATGACTACTCCATGAATTATCCACCGGCGAGAAACAGCGATCCTCGTTGGGGTTGAACTCCACTTAGGCCAAAAGCCTAAGCTTGGGGGGAGGTATACCGGCATCACTCATTCTTTGCATATTATTATTGCTGGATACTTGTACATATTTGTTTTGTTCGTTTGAGTGGTTTTCTAATGAGAGGAAGATGATATTTGGGGAAGTGCTGCCTGAAAACAGATTCTGGACTGTTACTAGAAAAATTCGTGCGCACAGCCAGAACGTTATTTTGAGCTGCCAATTTTTGTGCAGGTTCCCCAGGTTGTTATCTAACTTTCATTAGTTGAACACTTTTCGAGCTGAGCAACGTAAGATTTTTGTAAAAATCGATTTCTGTACTGCTGTCAGGTTTTGGCAGATTTCTGTCATCTCGCTTTTCTGTGTTTCTTTTAGTTTGCTATTTCTTGTTCTTGCTTTGTTTCTTTCCCAAAACATAAAAAGACCAAAAATATTTCTGTTGTTTCTCTTCACCATTTGTTTGCTTTGGTTTCTTGCATTTGTTTCACTTTATCTGCTATTGCTAGTTTGCTATAAGAAAACCCAAAAAGATTTTGCTTTGTTTGTTTGTTTCCTCTTGTTCTTGTTCTCAAATTCGAAAACACCAAAAATATTTGCTGTTCTTCTTTGATTTTGTAAAGTTCTTTATGAGTTCAATGGTCTTCGGTGGCTAGAGCGTGGTTTTCATTTCATATTATCCAAGCTGCACAAGTGAAAGGCAATAATGACGATCTACGACAATTGGATTGTGGTGAGAGGCTGGTATGAACTCTATTTGTTTTCATTTTTGTACATATACTCATCCATGTGAGCATGCTTAGTTGGTTCATGTGAGGTATATGTTAATTGAGAAAGTCTAGTAGTTCATGATCTCTTATGTTAAGCTCCAATTTATTAATATGAGTAGCATGTCATGGATGTTTGCTTGCATTGTTTTATTCATAAGTAAGTATGGCATTGTGGTATCCTCCTCTGAATAATTCATTTATATCGACTTGGCACATGCTCACGCATGCATATGACTGAACAAAAAGTCAATTAAGCCTCGATGATCTATATTGCTTCAGAGTTCTTGTATCACTTTTATGCCTCCGTTAAGTTATTTTGCCGCAAGCATGATTATGACGATTCTTTGCTCTCTTGATTTGTCGCTCCCTAGTCCTTTGCTAGCCTTCACTTGTACTGAGCGGGAACGCTGCTCGTGCTTCCAAACACCTGAAAACCAAGTTGTTCCAAAGTGTCCACCATAAATACCTATGCATGGCATTTCAAACCATTCCAAGTAAATTCTCATGCGCTACCTTTAAAACCTTCAAAATGCTTCTCAATTTGTGTTTATGTTTCATAGCTCATGAGGAAGTATGTGGTGTTTAGCTTTCAACCTTGTCATTTACTTTTGACGGACTCTCATATGGACTAGTGGCACATCCGCTTATCCAATAATTTTGCAAAAAGAGCTGGCAACGGGATTCCCAGTCCCAAATTAATTAACCTAAATAGACACTCCTCCATGGTTTGTGATTGTTGGACGGCACCCGAAGGATTCGGTTAGCCATGGCTTGTGTAAGCAAAGGTTGGGGGGAGTGTCATCATCATAATAAAACTAAAATAAAAAGGCACTCCTTCATGGTATGAGATTGTTGGCAGGCACCCGAGGATTCGGTTAGCCATGGTTTGTGTAAGAAAGGTTGGAAGGAGTGCCAAATAAATATGCAATAATTCATGGGAGCCTCTTTTGGGAGTCCGGTTGGCGAGGTAGTTGGTGTACCCATTACCATTCGTTGACAACAACAAACACCTCTCAAAATAATTTTACTCCTGATTTCATAAATGAAAAGCTCTAGCGCATGTTAATCCCTGCTTCCCTCTGCGAAGGGTCAATCTTTTACTTTTATGTTGTGTCTCCATTATTTCTTTGAGCACTATCTTGAGAGCACAACTGTCATTCTTAGTATAATATGCTTGTCTCAAAATATGATTGATTGTGGTATAACTTTGATGCTTTTATCTTTGACAATCACTACTTCTAGTCTTTCTATGAACTCGAGAGGTGCACAGGCATTTATGTTTTGCCGATCAAATACGGGCAAGCGAGATACCACTTTATCATACTCTCTTATGAACATTGCAATCCTGCTTATATACATGATTCATGATGCTTATTATTAATTGTTGGTACCTCTCCATGATTGACATAGCTGTTAGATGATCTTATTTGCATGTATCTCATTATGAACTGCTTAAGTATTAGCCATAGCATGAGAATATATACATCATATGAGCAAATGTGTTCGTGAAAGTTCTTTTATCGCTCAGTTGTTAACTGAATTGCTTGAGGACAAGCAATAAGCTAAGCTTGGGGGGAGTTGATACGTCCAAAACGTATCTACTTTCCCGAACACTTTTGCTATTGTTTTGCCTCTAATTTGTGTATTTTGGATACAACTAACACGGACTAACGCTGTTTTCAGCGAAGCGTTACAGTGTCTCGTTTTTGTGCAGAAATCCAACTTTCGGGAAAATCCTCGGAATTTATGCGAAGGCCCTATTTTCCCAAAAAGCGACGGAGCCAGAAGGACAAGTCAGGTGGAGGCCCGAGGGCCCCACACCATAGGGCGGCGTGGCCCAGGGGGGGCCCGCGCGGCCATGTGGTGTGGCCCCCTCGGCCGGCCTCCGACGCCCTCCTTCGGACTACTTATTGGCCTCGACCTAAAAACGCACGGGGAGAAGTCGAAGTCGCCAGAAAGCCTCCAGAACGCCACCACATCGCGAAACTCCGTCGTGGGAGCCAGAAGTCTCCGTTCTGGCACTCCGCCGGGACGGGGAATTGGAGGAGATCATCGCCATCATCACCGCCAACGCCTCTCCATCAACCAGCCATGTTTCCCCCATCCATGAGTGAGTAATTCCCCCGCTGTAGGCCGAAGGGGATGGTAGGGATTGGATGAGATTGGTCATGTAATAGCATAAGATTGTTAGGGCATAGTGCCTAGTGTCCGTAATTGGTACTTTGATGATATTGTTGCAACTTGTTATGCTTAATGCTTGTCACTAGGGCCCGAGTGCCATGATCTCAGATCTGAACATGTTATTGTTTCATCATGATATTCATTGTTTATTGATCTTACCTGCAAGTTGTATACACATGTCGCTGTCCGGAACCGATGGCCCCGAAGTGACAGAAATCGGGACAACCGGAGGGAATGGTAGTGATGTGAGGATCACATGTGTTCATGGAGTGTTAATGCTTTGCTCCGGTACTCTATTAAAAGGAGTACCTTAATATCCAGTAGTTTCCCTTGAGGCCCGGCTGCCACCGGCTGGTAGGACAAAAGATGTTGTGCAAGTTTCTCATTGCGAGCACGTACGACTATAATTGGAACACATGCCTATTGATTGCTTTGTACTTGGACACCGTTTTATTATTATCTGCAAATGCCCTGCTATGATTGTTACATGAGTTTCTCTCATCCATGCAACGCCCGTCATCCATCCCCGTGCCTATAGTATTTTAATCCTGCTGTTTACTATAATCACTGCTGCTGTCTTTGTTACTCTGCTGCTGTTATTTCACTACTGCTACTGCTATAAAACTGTTACTACTGATAAACTCTTGCGAGCAAGTCTGTTTCCAGGTGCAGCTGAATTGACAACTCCGTTGTTAAGGCTTTCAAGTATTCTTTGTCTCCCCTTGTGTCGAATCAATAAATTGGGTTTTACTTCCCTCGAAGACTGTTGCGATCCCCTATACTTGTGGGTCATCAATGATGTGCTCACAGTGAAGGTGTTCGACGGAACAATGTGCAGGAAGTACTACTACTCGGACGACGAAGATACTGACGATGAAAGCGACAATGACGTGAAGCCATGCATCCATCCCCTTTAGATAAGGGGATTATGACCAAGAATATATATGTAGCTTCATATGCATCGATTTAGAGATCTAACTATTTTCTATATATTATGCACATGTAAAAGATAATGTCGCATTTCCACTATTATTCGAGCACCACATCCTCCAAACGATGCCGATGCCGATGCCGATATCGGCATGGTCAGAATGGCTATGCTCGCCGCCACTGCTAGGTCAACGTCGGGATGCACAATGTTTAGCATAAGAGTCACTTTAGATTAAGCTGCGAAAATAGTCACCTGCCACAGCGGTCATTGGCTGCGGAGGCCCCACAGAGCGGCAATATAATTTTCTATAAATAAATAGACGGCCCACTGGTCATTGGCTGCGGCAGCCCCATAGAGCGGCCCCATTTGTCATTGGCAGCACCGTGTATACAATCAGGAAATAAAACGATCCACGCGTCAACGGTAGATGGATGGCTACCCGTCAGCACGAGACGGTCAGAGAGGAACCGCCCTCTATGCAGCCCCACCTCTGTGCAACCCCACCCGTCAGATTAACGGTAACGGTAAGGCCTCTGACCTGACGGCAACCCGCGTCTTCGAGGGGTTTCAAACTAGAGGGAGGGGAAAGCTGAGGAAAAACTAACGAGCTGGGGAAAACTGAGTTCAACTAACAAAGCAGGGGCACGAAAATAGAAATCCCTTATATATATGTTGTTGCCGCGGGTTATGAGCCCCCGAGCCTGTCGACGAAATAGATGTATATCATCAATATCTTTACTATAATGCAGCACTGGGAGCCCGCCTCATTAAAAACCTTTCAGCCCCACTCGGTGCCCTGAAAGGAAAAGAGTGTGTCTGAAAATTCGCGGGCGTTTCAGTACATTGTATGTTTACAGAGAGGACTATATTTCGACTTCAAGCGTAAAAACGCCTAAGTTGCGCCACGTTCCAGGGATTTGGCTCGGCGACTCCTGTCTTCTTGTTCTTTATTCTGTACACTCCTCCTTCAATTACTTATGTGACGATGTATGGGCCAACCCACGGCGACTCGAGTTTCTCATGGCTAGTTTGCATGAGACGAAGAACTAAGTCTCCCACCTGAAAGGATCTTGGTCGCAAACGTCGACTGTGGTAATTTTTCAGATCTTGCTGGTACTTGGTAACTCGTGATAGTACTTCGTCTCGAGCTTCGTCGAGTGCGTCGACATCGTCCTCTAATGCCTTTCGTGAAATTTCTTCATCATACTCCGCCACTCTCGGAGAATCGTGCTCTATTTCTATTGGCAATACTGCCTCAGCTCCGTGAACCAAAAAAAACGGTGTTTCATGTATCGCTGTATTTGGTGTTGTTCGGATACTCCATAAAACACTGGGCAACTCTTCTGACCATGTGTGCCTAGCTTTTTCCAATGGTGTGAGCAGACGTTTCTTGATGCCGTTGCAGATGATACCGTTTGCTTTCTCGACTTGCCCATTGGTTTGCGGGTGCGCAACTAATGCAAAGTGTAGCTTGATGCCTACCTCTGCACAATAAGCTTTGAATTCCTTAGATGTGAAATTGCTGCCGTTGTCTGTGACTATGCTATGAGGGACTCAAAACCGAAAGATGATGCTTTTCATGAACTTAATTGCAGATGCTGCATCTGGTGAATTTATCGGTTTTCCTTCTATCCATTTTGTAAACTTATCGATAGCTACGAGCATATACTCGTATCCTCCTGGCGAGGCCTTGTGCAATTTTCCCACCATATCGATGCCCCATTGAGCAAAGGGCCATGATAATGGTATTGGCATCAACTCTGCTGCTTGGGAGTGTGGTTTTGCGGCAAACCTTTGGCACGCGTCACAAGTGCGTACTATGTCCTTTGCATCCTCGATTGTTGTTAGACAATAAAACCCTGCTCTAAAAACCTTGGCTGCTATGGCTCGACTGCTTGTGTGGTGTCCGCATACTCCTTCGTGTACATCTTTCAAAATTAGCCTTCCCTCCTCGGGTGTGACGCATCTTTGTAACACTCCCGAAATACTTCGTTTGTATAGCTCCCCTTTGACCACAGTAAAGGCTTTAGAACGTCTGATAACTCGCCTTGCTTCAACTGGATCGTCTGGTATTTCCTTTCTTAAGATGTATACTATGTATGCTTGCATCCAAGGAATTTGTACCATCATCACTACGTCTGGTTCCTCTTCTTCTTCCAGTGATGCTATTTTAGCCCCCGAGGGTTTCGCATCCTTCTCCTTCTTCTGCGGTCTCTTCGGCTTGGTTGATCTCTCGGCTATCTCCTCCCAAAACACGCCAGGTGGAATCGCGAGGCATTGCGACCCGATGTTTGCGAGAACATCGGCTTCATCGTTGCTGAGCCTGCTGATATGATTTACTTCGCACCCGTCGAATAATCTCTCGAGCTCGTTGTATACCTCTTTATATGATATCATGCTATCATTGACTGCGTCGCATTGATTCATCACTTGTTGGGCCACAAACTGTGAATCAAATATTTTTAGTTGGGTTGCTCCACAAGCTTTTGCCATCTTCATCCCGTGTATGAGTGCTTCATACTCTGCTTCATTATTGGATGCGTTTGGAAACGTCATCCGCAACACATATTTCAGCTTGTCACCTTGGGGTGATACTAATATCACGCCTGCTCCTGCTCCTTCTAATCTCTTGGACCCGTCGAAGTTCATAGTCCAGGTTCTCGACAAATCTGGAGGTCCCGTGTTTTGTAGCTCCATCCACTCTGCGATGAAGTCTAGCAGGATCTGCGACTTTATTGCTTTTCTCTTCTCGTATGTGATGTCCCGAGGGGAAAGTTCTATTCCCCAAAGGGAGACACGACCCGTGGCTTCTGGATCGTTTAGTATGTTGGATAAAGGCGCTTCATTAACCACTATTATCGGGTGTACCGAGAAATAGTGTCGTAATTTTCTTGCGGTTGTGAATACTCCTCCATATGCCAACTTCTGATACTGCGGGTACCTCTGTTTTGAAGGCGATAAAACTTCGCTGACGAAGTATACCGGCCGCTGCACTCCATGGAGTTTTCCTTCTTCTTCTCTTTCGACCACTAGTACTGTGATGACCACCTGAGTCGTGGCCGCTATATATAATAGGAGAGGCTCCTTCTCCTTAGGTGCCACCAGGATTGGTGGTGTCAAAATTGTGCGCTTGAGATCCTCGAAAGCTCTGTCTGCTTCTTCGTTCCATTGAAATTTGTCACCTTGTTTGATTAGAGCATAGAATGGCAATGCCTTTTCTCCTAGCCTGGTGACGAATCAGCTTATGTATCTCCTTCAGTTTTGTTGGCTTCCGCATCGTTACGATGGCTTGAATTTTCTATGGATTAGCCTCTATTCCTCTTGCTGAGACTAGGAAACCGAGAAGTTCTCTCGCAGGAACACCAAAGGAGCACTTTGTCGGGTTCAATTTAAGGCAGAACTTATCAAGGTTGTCGAAAGTTTCCTTCAGGTCCTTGATTAGAGTTATTCCCTTCTTAGAGTTATTCCCTTCTTTGTTGTTATGACGACATCGTCGATGTATACTTGTACATTTTTGCCAATCCGTGTTGCAAGACACTTCTGCATCATCCGCTGGTATGTTGCTCCCGCGTTTTTCAAACCAAAAGGCATTGTTTTGTAGTAGAACACGCCATAAGGTGTTATAAAAGCTGTTTTGACCTCGTCATCTTCTTTTAATCTGATCTGGTTATAACCAGAATATGCATCCAAGAAGGAAAGACGTTCACATCCTGCCGTAGAGTCGATAATTTGATCGATCCTTGGGAGGGGAAAGTGATCCTTTGGACAAAGTTTATTGAGACACGTGAAGTCAACGCACATGCGAAGGACCTTTGTGTTTTTCTTTGGGACCAGTACGGGGTTAGCTACCCATGTGGCCTCTGTATGTAATTCTTTGATAAAACCAGCTTCTCTTAGTCTATTGATTTCCGACAGCATGGCCTTGCGGTTTGGTTCCGAAAAACGCCTCAAGGGTTGTTTTATTGGCCTCGCCACTGGATCCAAGTTAAGGTGGTGCTCGGCAAGTTCCCTGGGTACTCCTGGCATGTCAGTTGGACACCATGCGAAGATCAGCGGCTGAACTCGACGAGTGCGCTTTCCTATGCGAGATCCATATTTGCTGCAATAGATGTCGTCTTCTTGGGATCTGTCGGATGGATCTGTACTTCCTTAGAATTCTTGGTGGTGCTAAAGGTTGGTTCCTGGAGTGGCCTCCCCACGTCTGGCAACACATCATAGTCAGTTGTGAGCCTTGATTCCATATATTCTGCTTGCATTCCGAAGGTTTCCGATAATCGATGAAAATCCCTGTCGCACTTATCAGCTAGCGCAAAACTTCCTTTTACTGTAATTGGTCCTTTGGGTCCGGGGATCCTCCACAATAAGTATGTGTAATGTGGTACCGCCATAAACCTGGCATAGGTTGGTCGTCCCACCAACAAGGCGTGGTATTGTGATGGGAAGTCGACAACCTCAAATTCCATCCTTTCAATCCTGTAAATTTCTCGGGTTCCAAACTGAACGTCGAGATTGATCTTTCCCAGTGGATAACTCGGCTTGTCTGGTGTGATCCCATGGAAGCGTGTGTCAGTTGGTTTCAAATTTTCTAAGGAGATGTTCATCTTCCTCAATGTATCCGCGTACATAAGATTTAAACTGCTGCCTCCATCTATAAATACTCGTGAAACGTCGAAACATGCGATCACTGCTAGCAAAATCAATGCTGATTGCCCTGGTCGAGGAACTTGCTGCGGGTGGTCTGCTATGGTGAAGCCAATGTCCTGTCCCGACCAATCTAGGTACTCAATTGTTGGTGGGGGCATGTTTTCTGCCATGAACACTTGTCGCGAGATTACTTTCTGAGCTATGTTGGATGGCCTGGCTTTTTGAATCATTGAAACCGCGCCATTGGTGTCGACATACGGAGGTGGGTTTGGAGCTGCTGCTATTTGTAACTGATGTCGATTTGCATCTGTAATTGCGGGAGGAGGCGGAAGGTGGATCTCACTCCTTGGCCCTTGGGGGTTTCTATTCATTGCCTGTGTATTTTCTTGCCCTGCAAATTTCAGCATTGCTTGAAAATTTCAACAGTCCTTCTGCAGATGTCCAGACTGCCTTCTTCCATTGACGTCGAGATAAAAGTGCATTTGGCATGATCCGTTTAAGAGGTCCCTGGGTGAAACGTACGGTCTCTGAAACCTTGGTCCACTATTTTGTCGGGAGTCATCCTTGTAATGGCTGCGCTGCTCACCACTCCTCTGGTGATCATCTCGATTGTTTCGTCCATTGTTTCCTCGAAAACCAGCCGATATCTGGCTAGGGGCATCGTAATTTGAGAACTGCCGAGGAAATCGTCGCCTGTTTTGAAAATTTCGAGTGCGATCCTCTTTAGGCGACCTATGTCGTTTGTTGTGAACAACATCTTCTCCATCTGCCCACCTATTTTCTATCTCCATTAATGCTGATATTGTCTTTGGGTTGGTTCTCCCCAAGTCTTCGACAAAATCTCCCCGTCGAATTCCAGCCACAAACGCGTCTATTGCTCTCTCGTCAGATATGTTCTCTGCCGAGTTTTTGATGATGTTCCACCTCTGGATGTACTTTCTCATTGATTCATCGCGCTTTTGTCTACAAGACCTCAACTCCTCTAGTGATGCGGGTTTTTTACATGTGGATCGGAAATTCTTGACGAATATATCCTCAAAACTGTCCCAGCTGTCGATGAAACCTGGATGCAGCTTCTTTATCCATGATCGTGCGGCTCCACTCAGGTGTACTTGCATGCTCTGCAAGGCTGTTGCTCTAGTTCCACCCATCAGCTTCACCGTCTCGAGATAATCAACTAACCAATCCTCAGGATCTTGCAGGCCGTCTAATTTTTTGTAGTTATCGGGTAGTTTAAACCCTGATGGAACTCGAGTTTTACGGACTCGTCTTGTGAAACACGGGAGCCCACACATATCTTCTTCATTGACCTCTGGTGAGTGCTTGCGTTCCCTTCTATCTTGTCGCGCTCTGTCTACCCTTGCTTGAGTAGCTGCATCTCTTGCCCTACTCGTTCTAGCAGGATCTTGCACTGCTGCCGTAGGTCGTGGACTATTTTGCCTTGCTGATCCTTCGGGAGGTGTGCCTGCAAATGTTGTGCCCATCACTCCAACTCCTGCCATGGCCATGTTGTACAATGGTTCCCTTGGGTCTCCAGGAGGTGGCCTGGATGCGAGTATAAAAGCTTGCATTGCCATGTACCCAGCTTCTGGCGTTTTGGGAATAATGTTCCCCCTTGTATCTATGGACATGAAGGACATGTCGAGGTTTTGAACTAGATTCTCCCTTTCAGCCTCAGGTATGTTTTGGAGTCGAGATCTTGCTCTGTTACGAGCTGCTCTGTGACTTTCTCCCGAAGTACCCGATTGTCGACTCAAGTCCGCCCTTCGCCTGCTTGACGCGGAAGCTGCGGCTTGCCTCCTTTCTAGCTCAATTCTCTGTTTTTTGAGCTCCCGTCTAGTACGAGCAAGTCTATATTGGTAAGCTTGTGACTCTTCAGGTGTCGCCGCTATGGTCATTGGCTCAGTGCCATCCATGGCTCTTGCAACTCTGTCCCATACTGCCTGCGGAAATTGCACCATCTCTCGTGTTCCAGGCCCGATATATTTGGTCCCCAAACCTCGCGTGAGATCCGCGGGATCGACGTATGAATTTCCCGCGTCGTCGAAGTTCTCTGATGTCTCCTCCTGTGGACGACTTGTTTCTCCAATTGCATATATTTGATGGTATTTTGAATTTTGAACTTTGTCGGGATTGGTGATACCATCATATAGATTGGTGAAGACCTCTCCAACAATAGTAGATCTATCGATGAAGTTGAAGCTGTCGATGATACTCGAGTCATCGCTTATATCGGAGTCCGCAGATGACTCGAGGGACATGTCGCTGAAGATTTTGGCGAGTTTTTCACTTGCCATAGTGTTGATGAAGCGTGACGGCAAAATCTCCTCGTCTCCTGTCTCCGCCGATGACGTGGAGTTCAAAAAATCGGAATCGATCTCCGATAATCCCGACGAGATTGGAATTTCGAGACGATACGATCCTTATTTTTTGACGCGGAAGTGGAACTTGCCAAACATCATCTCCATAGGCTCCTCCAGATATGCATATGCATCCAAACGGGAGGGCGGGTGAGGAACAAAATCGACTAGATCAGTTTCGATATGTTTACCTCTATCCATCACGTTGCTTGCTACCGAAGAAGTCGATGATCTTTAACGTGCCATCGAGATCAGCTCCTTGTCGCCTCTAATCCCCACGGATGGTGCCAATTGACAAGGGATTAACTTATCAATGCCTACAAGTTGTAGACTAGGGTTTAGTGTGAAGTAGAGGGCAAGTCGATCTCGAGGGTTTCAGCCGCAAAGTACTCGACGATTGAGAAACTAGGGTTTTCGTGAAACAATGAATCGATCCTTTCTTTGTCCCTCGACTCCCCCTTATACAGGAGGCGGAGCCGAGGGATTCGTGGTACACAAGTTTACAGAGTCCGGGAGGGTTTCTGAATCGTCCCGTAATAATTACAAGCTGATATTCCTAATACAATTCTATCTTTGCTTAATACTAATTGGGCTTCCAGGCTTCATATTCTTTGACTCGTGGACCTTCAATAAACCCCGGGTACCATCTTCGGCAGGCCCATTGGGGATGCCTATATCAGATATAGTGAAGATAGTATTTTGCTATGGTTTGGGTAGTGTTTGATCAAATGAGATGGGATTTGATCTGAGTGAGTTCAAATCTGTAGAGATGAATTTGACTGTCCCTAGAACATACACAATTGAGCAGGTGAAAGACTGGTTGACAGAATGTTTTGGGCTTAATCCTGAAGTGCACACAGTGGGTGTGCATGCATTGTGGACTAAGTTGTTATCAATTTTTTTTGTATCTGAGGCCTGTAGATGATACCGCTAAGTGGGTGAGCTAGTTAAAAGGGTCTGATAGGAAGGAACTAACCCTGTGGCATTAGTTCTTCCGGTGGCCAAGGAGGTAGCACCTCCTAAAGGCGGTTACGGTGGAGGAGGTGGTTATGAATCGGGCCAGAGCAGTCAAGCACCCGACGGTGGTGTTGGTGGTTACGAGCCTGGACAGAGCAACTATGCGGAAGATGTTTATAGTGGTCAGGGTGATAGTTACATAGGAGAAGACGGTGAGGTTGATGGTGACGAAAAAATGGATACATGTAGAACCAGATGGAAGAGGAAGATACGGAAGGTGAAAGTGATGCTGATGATTCCGATGAGTCTGATGATGGGGAGGATGTGCCTATTCCTGGCAGATGGAATCAGAACTTTTCGTCTACGATGACAATCAACGATGGCCTTGATTCTAACTGGGAGTATCACTAGAACAATGTCGCCATAGGGGCCATGTTTCCGTCGAAGCGACATATGCATGATGCAATAATTAAGTGGGCAATGGCGACTCAGAGGCAGTTGAGAACAAGCGTGTCATCTTGAAAATACCAGACGATGGAATGCCTGGACAGCAATTGTCCTGGAAGGGTGCATGGGTAAGTTCCTAAGCAACATGGCGTGTGAGCGACTTTGTGGCGCACACTTGTGAGCTTGGAAGTATCCGCAACGATCATTGCAACATGTCATCTAATCTCATAGCTTGGTTGTTGTACACTGAAATAGTGGAAGGGCCTACCATGAGAGTAAAAGCCATACAGAAGAATGTTAAGAAGCATTATTTGTACACCATTTCTTATGTCAAGGCTTGGAGGGCTAAGCAGACGGCGTTGGAGATGAGATTTGGTTCGTTTCGAGACGCATACGACGATGTTGTTCATTTGCTGCAGACGATGCAAGCGAGGAATCCAGAAACATATATAAACATCCAGGACTTGTTTTTGCCGGAGTTCCCTTCTGCATAGACTCTATTTCCCGTTCAGTGTTAGCATCGAATCTTTCAGGTACTGTTGACCCGTGTTATGTGTGGACGGCACGTTTCTCACCGGTCAGTATAAGTGTCAAATCTTGACCGCCATTGGAATGGACGGAAACACGTAGGGTATGTACTGTTCTAGCTATTGTGTTCCATATAAACTATACTCCACATAATTTGACATCACTTATGTTTCGTGCCATAGGATACACGCAGCACGCTGCGTCCAATCCTTCTTGGGGAGCTAGTGATCAGGATGTTAAGCACATGGAGTATTACAACACACATCAGAACTATATTGGTATGCAGACTCCTCCACCAGAGCCCACACAAGAGACGCAGTACGATCCCGAGTCCGGGTCATGGATCCCTGCTCACAACGCCAGGGCCCCGGATAGGTTCGGTTGGACACCCTGTGCAACGCCACCCCCACGATAGCCAGACACCATCCATAGTATCAGACATTTATGTATATATCACCTATGTATCATACATTTACGTATGCATCACCTATGTATCATACATTTACGTATGCATCACCTATGTATCAAACTTTTATGTATATATGACCTATGTATTTGACATTTATGTATGCATGACCTATGTATCCGACATTTATGTATGCATCACCTATATTCCCGCCCAGTTTTCCCGCCACTTATCTACCACCCATTTTCCGCCACTTATCTCGCGCCAAATTGTCCCGCTACTTTTCTCCCTCTCACATCTCCCGCCACTTTTCTCCCTCTCACATCTTCCCGTCGAAACTCTTCCCTCCAGCATATAAATACCCCACAACATTTCCTTCTGTTTCTGTGTGCTCTCTCTACAAGATGAATCTCCCATATAATAATCCCCTATATTTTTCAACGAATTCATGGCGAAACCTCTTCTAGACAGTGTCACTATGTGATGAGGGAGAGTAAGGTAGAGACATTTGAGGAGTTCATCAGTAGTGACGCCTTGCTCTGTAAGGTGGGTAGGGAATGTGAGACTTATTCTAAGGGATGGCCAGTCAAGAAGATGCCTGCTCATAGCCCCCGGGAAAGAAAGTGTCAGGTTGAATGAGAAGTGTAAAAAAGTAACATGGAAGGATGATGAAGAAAAGGAAAAGCTTTTGAAATATCAAGCACGGTGGGCGGTTGAGAGCGAGGAAGACGATGATGTCTTTGAGCCTAGAACCAAGGCCATGAGAGCTGCATCGTCGAAGGGCAAAAGTGCCAACTCCTCCAAGGGCAAGGCTGTTGCACCGTCGGTCATCGACTCCGACGATGACTTTGAGCCTAGCAGAAAGGCCATTATAGCTGCATCGTCGAAGGGAAAAAGTGCCAACTCGTCCAAGGGCAAGACTGTTGCACCGTCGGTCGTCGACTCTGACGATGAATTCGAGCCTAGCAGCAAGGGCAAGAGAGCTGCATCATCAAAGGGCAAAGGAAAGGGTGTGTAGCCTTTGTTAGTATTTAACTTTAAGTACCAATTTGTCTTACACTAAGTTGTAGCATTTAACTTTCACTACTGATGTATCTTTCACTATGTTCTAGCGTTTTAGTTTCACTACCGATGTACCGTTCCGTGCTAAATAAATAGTACTTTATTAAAACATCTCAGGAAATAAAGATACAATAGAGATGAAATTGAAATACGGCATATCACCACAACAGAATTTAAGATACAACGACAGACTAAAACTGAAATTAAGATACAAAGGAAGTACGACACATCACTCTACTTTCCCTGCGTCCAGCGTGGCCATTTTCCAAACTTGTCTCCACGTTCTTTTGCCACTTGCGCCTCAGCATCTCTTTCCCTTAGTTTCTTCCTTTCCGCTTCACGGGCCTCCCTGCGCACCTCTTGCTCTGCAAACCTACGTGCAACCTCATCATCCATCCTCTTCTGATTCACCTCAAGATTTTGAGCTTGTTACGCCCTTAATTTCTGGATCTGCCTCTCTCGCTCTGCTTTATCATTAGCACGAGCCTTTTCCTGACGCTCCTCCTCAAAGAACCTTGCCCACGCACACTCGTGTTTCTCCTCAACCTCCTGGAGCCCAAGCCGGCTGCTCAGTGTTTATCCAGTGAAACTGAAACTGTAACATCCCAGGTTTAGAGGCTACAAAACGAGAGAACACTAAAGTGTGCATTGCATTCATGCATAGAAAATCCGGGGAATTTTCGCGCTTTTAAATAAAACTCACCACAGTAACTGAAGTTTCACTTTACTTGCTGGAATTGAAGTAGATAATCAAGTCAAACGCTATAAACTTCACTGTGATCTTTGCTAAAACCTTGTCTTGGGTAGATATGATTTGATCTATGGGCTAGATCAAATGGAATTAGCTTTACAATAACAACACCTTAAGTAAGGGTCGACTACAAGATCTTATAAAAAATCTCAACATGGAATTCCTTACAACAACACATGAATAATTGTTCAACTATAAATCCAAGAACACAATTAATCAAGAAACTATTCTTTAATTATCTTTTCCATGTCTTTTACTAAATAAATATGCTTACCATGATCCACATGGTATATTCCCAACTACAATATTGAACTCATGTCAAGGACATTCACATTAATTCCTTATCAAACCTTAACTATTCCAATCTCATTTCTCCAAACTCATTCCTACTAAACCTCTGAGAAAGGAGAGGATCATTTATATATGTTTACCTCATACATTGAGTATAACCCTAGGTTAATATTCACACCCTATCTAAGTGAGGTAAGTCATTGATACTAACTAATTCTATATGAAAGACAAGCTAAGAACTTAACCTAATTTAAACTAGCCAACACTTGATGGTACGTGAGAGCCTATTTCACTAGTGATTAGTTAGGAGACCAATGTTATGATCATCACACCTGGGTAATGATCATAAACCCTAGGAATCTAGATGACTGTGATGAGAGGAATAGTAAAGAGATATTAGTGAGGAATAAGTTGATCATGATCAATGCATGACCATGCCATGTAGATTTAGATGTTAAGTTAAACCTATATGATAAGTAGATATCATTCATCACATAAAATCCCAGGGAGATCACTAATAAGAAACCCTAGTCATTTTCAACATCTTTAGTAGGGAATCATCTGCATTGTACTAAAACTATGCCTAGTCAAGTCCTTGTGACAACCCTGGTAATATTTTGATGTAAGCATCATATCAATGGTAAGGAAGAGTAAACCCTAGTCAATCCTCAACATATCTGGTAAAGCCCATGTCCTTTGATACTTGTAAAACTCTAGATCATACTCACATAGAACCTATGCTCACCTTTCAAATTTAACTTGTGTATCACATGGTGATCACAAGTAAACCCTAAGACCATGAACTTAGCTTAAGTATAAGTGAGGTGGTTATATGGTCAACCCTAATACTAAACCCTATATTTCAACTAATGAGATTTAACCAAACCATCACTATTGGGATGTAACCCTAGTTTCTGACCTATGTATTTGAACCCTAAAGTGTATTCAAATTTTAATATGATAGAAATAGTAGAAAACTATAAGAACCAAGACCACACTTATGTATATATTTCTAATACCTCTTTACTATTATAAAAATTCACAATTTATTGGAGAGTTTGAGCACATGAAATAATACCCATGAAATCACATCATCAAATATGTATGAAATAATAAGCCTTACTTTGTGAAATATGTAATGACAAGGTAATAAAAAAGAAAACTTTACACGCCCCTAAGTAATTATTTAAGCCTCTGAAAAATATTCTAAACTCTCCAAAGTGCATATTTAAAATTCATACCTATTGAATTATTGAACCCAATTTCCAATAATGTCTATTAAATAAATGTGTTGAGGCACATATTAAAAATATTAATACCCATAGATAATAATTGTAACAACTTAGAGGAAGTGTATTCAAATAAAAAAATCTACAAAACAAAAGTGAATTCAAAACATAATTTAAAATAGAAAGGTTTCAAAATAGAAAAAAAGAAAAAGAAAATGGAGAAGGGCTTACCAGGGTAAGCCACCACAACCCAGATGGCTGCATATGCACAGCCCATGATCAAGCTCATGAGCATCCCAATAATTAGCCCACCAAATCAGCCCGAGGAGCCCAGGAACCGGCCAGTACCATTTGGCAAAATATCAACTGAGGAGGTAGTCTTCTTCTTCCTCCTGTTGTCGCTGGTCGACAGCGCGATGCCGCCACGTAGTTGGCCGCCATTGCTGACCGCCAGGACGACATTGACTGAGCGGAGATCCATCTTATCCTCCATGCATCCGTCCTTATCCAAAAACGTCACGATTCGTGCACCTGAACGCCCCACAGTGACCAACGTATCTCGGCCGTCTCCGACGAGTTGCTGCTGTGCCCAAGCTCAACTCGGCCTATAAAAGCACGAGGGTACGTTACCTAACCCTAGTTAGCTTTGCCGCTCGCTAAATCCCTCTCGCGTTTCCTTTATCGCTCAGAATCAACCGATGAACTTTGCCGGAGTTCGTCACGTTTCCGGCGATGGAAGTCACCCCGGAGCCCCGGAGGTGGTCGAGGAGATGCGCCCAATCACAATGATCCCCAGCTGGAAAGAATAGAGAAAAGGATGTTCCAGACGTTGGTGGTTGACCGTTCCCTTTCGCCGGCAAGACACAGAAACATCGATCGTGTCGTCACCACCATCGACAATCGCCGCCGTCGAGCATCCCCTCAACATCAATGTGAGCTTGCGCATCTTTAGACCTATCTATTGCTTCTTAGCATGGTCCGTAGCTTCAGTTCGTCATCGGTCACCGTCCACCGCCGTAGTTGATCGTTGCCGGCGACATACCGGTGACCTATATAGCAGCGCCACCACCTCTTGGTTCCTTGTGTTGCCCCGGTTCGAACTAGCACACACACACATCCGCAGGAACACTCCAGCATCGCCACCGCCCCCAAACTGCTGCCGGGGGTGAGCCCCTAAGCCCAGTCAACAATTTTGCCCCGTCAAAGCCTACAGGGCAGCCTGTCGTCGTGGTGAACGAGCAGATGCCATAGGATGGCTTAGATTGGGGCCGAATGGACGCAAGAGGATTCGGGGGAGGGTTTGTGATCAGGTGGGAAGAGATTCCGGATGGTTTCCTCAAGAACTTGGCCAAGGCCAGAGGTTGAAGAAGAAAGACACAAGGAAGAACTCCCTCTAGATCACCATGTTCATTGATTCACACAGGTTACAGGTTCTGCCTGCATACATACACGCGTGCCCGTGAAGAAGGGCTGCCCCCTCTCCTTATATAGGGGAGAGGGTGGCTTACAGTGCAAGAAACCCTAATGGCATCTTTGACTGGACAAACTACTTTACCAGCTACTGTACAAAGCTACTTTAATCATAGATGACACCGGGATCTTCTTTAATCAGGGAGGCTGACGTCCTCCGGCTTCTTTCTTCGTCATCTTCTTCTTTATCGTCAGCCCTTCGTTTAAAGCTACTTTGCTTAGCTCATCCTTGTCTTCTAGCTCTGGAGAGGATCTTTGACCAGCCTTGCCGACAAGCCCTTCTTACCGGTGGCCCGGTACCTTTTCTATCCGGTTCCGGTATCCCTCTTATGAGGATACCGGTTTAGCCTGTTCAGCCAAACGCCTATCTTAGACTCCGTCATGAACATCTAACCGGTATCCTGATGGCTCAAACCATCCGGTTTGGCATGCCTTTGGCATACCGGGGGTCATCCCCCCAACATTAGTCCCCGAAGCTGGTATAGTCTGGCGGATCCTATCCAACAGACCATGCCAGGTTCTTATGTCCTTGGATACCGGTTTGATTCATCCGGCCTCACGCTCCGATCCGGCATCTTTGCCCGGATCCTCCTTATCTTTTCTTCGTAAGTCACTCACCGGTATCTTGTCTTCCGGTATCTTAACCATTAAACGCCTCCTCGGCGAAGTCGAGAATATCTCGGGCCCCGCGCCTGACAGACATGCGCACTGTAACGGACGCGCCAGTGTCAGTTGTCATTTCGCTTCGACTCCCGCGCGCCCATTTAATGCACCGCAGCGGATCCCACTAGCCGTTCTGGATCTTCTGTGTACCTCCGTGTGGCTTCCTGTCTTTCGCGTGTATCTCCTTGACACGTGGCGGCCCATGGTGCGAACCGCCGCGGGCCGCGAGGCGAACCGCTGCGGCCCAGCGGTTTCCAGCCCATTTCCCTTCTTCTTTATAAGCGCAACCGCCGCTCCTTCTTCCTCTTCTTCGCATTCTCCACTTCCCTGTGCGCAGAGCTCTTCGCCTCCGTGCCTTTGCCGCTCTTCATCCGCCGTCGCTCGCTCAAGCTCCGGCGCCCGGCGAACTCACGCCGCGCTTCCGCCGGACTTCGCCGCGCGGAGATCCTCAGCAGCAACTTCACCGCGCCCGCCGCATTTGCGTTTCCTCAAGCACTTCTTCGCCTCGCCGTCGACGGACTTCCTCGCCGGCCGCAGGCTCGCCGTTCCTCTGGTGAACTTCTTCCTTCGCGACTCCGCCGCCTCAGGTTAGGCCCGATGTGCCTTTACCCCTTTCTCTCTTGCACTTTGGATCTTGGGGGCGGTAGAGTATTTATCCGTTCTTTGTTTTGCTTTTCTTCTTACTCGTAGATCTTCGCGCGAGGGTCTGTTTGGGGAAAACTGTTTCTCGATAGATTTCAGCATCTCCTAGATCCTCATGTCTAGCGAAGGGTCTCTCCCTGCTGCCACCTCTAGCAACCAAGATAGTAGCGCTTCCGACGGGATGGATCTGGCATCCAGCCGGAAACAAGAGGCCAGCACATCTAGCCGGGCCTCCGGAAAGGACAAGACACGCGGAGCCTGGAGAGGTTCCGACGTGACCCAGTTCGAGATCGACTGGCTCTACCGGTCTAGGAGGATTCCGGAAGGAGTCATCTGCCGGCTTCCAGGCGACGAGATCCAACCGGTGCTCAAACCCGGTGAGGCCGTTGTTTTCCTTGCTCACTTTGAGCGTGGCTTCGGCCTTCCCGCTTCTGATTTCTTTCGCCAATTCCTCGACTTCTATCGCCTCCAACCTCACCATCTTCCCGGCAACGCCGTTTTTTATCTTTCTTGTTTTGTGGCCTTCATGGAGGGCTACATTTGCATCCGTCCCGCTCGCGAGACGTTTGCCCGCTTTTTCTCCCTCCGGATCAATTCGGTCCAGGGCAAGGACATTCCTGCGCCCAAACCCCCCGTTCAATGCGGGTCTTGCATCATCGGCTCCCGCCAAGGGAGCCCCTTTTTTAAGTTCAATGGCCTCGAGTCTTGCCGTTTGTGGCAGACGACGTTCTTCTATGTGAAGAACGCGGGCGACGACGACCTCATCAACCTGCCGGCGTTCAATCCGGCGCCGCCAGCCAAGACCAATTGGCAGTACAACCCCGGTACGGAGCACGCCGAGACGAACCGGGTGGTGCGCTTCATGATGAAGTTGATGAAGGACACCAACATCTGCTCCGACGATATCATCCGCGCCTTCATCAGCCGCCGGGTGCTTCCCCTCCAGCAGCATGCTCACAAGATTAGTGAGATGTACGGCCCCGGTGATCCCACCAAGATCACCGGCCTGGCCTTGAGCAAAGAGGACGTGGTCCTTAAGGCTAGCCAAATCTGCCAAACGGACATGCCGGAGGACTGGGAGTGGGGCCTTTGCCCTCTCAGCGCCAGGAATCCTCCGTCCAAAGAAGTAAGAAGATATGCGGCTCAGGTCGTATTACCGGTAGCTTTTGTACTTGCGTCTAATCTTTCTTTTTTCCTTTGTTTCCAGGCCAAGGCCCGCTTCCCCCGGATTGATTCTGACCGGCGAGGCCCTTGCCGGAAGAGGCCCCTGGACAAGTACGATCCGGATCCCGTCATCCATTGGCTAGATCTGAGGATGGGCCGGACTGCATCCTCTCGCCTCGGCAAGTCTCCGCCGGAACCTGCTGGTTCGTCTGATGACTTGACCATTCTTGAGGTAGCCTTTCTGTTCGTTTTCTTATACTCTTTTCGTTACTGCTATTCTGTAGACACTCCCTCAGCCAGCAACAACCCACAGGTCCACGAGCACGAGCCCCCCCTGCAGGCCGAGGTTGGCGACGAGTTTCTGGATAAGCTCATGGCCGAGGGCCAGACGAGCGATCCTCCAGCTGCCGGCGCCGGCCCCAGCCATGCTTCCTCTGGCAAACGCCCTCGGACTGAGGTCATTGGAGGGAAGCAGGTTGGCACCAAGCGCTACAAGCAGAAGCGGATGCCGATGTCTTCCGGGTAAGTTTTTATCTTCTTTATGCTCTCTTTGTTTCCACCGAGTTCTTTTCCGGTTGCTTTTTTCCAACTTGCTCTCTTTTTCCTTTCTTTCAGCCCTGCGCTTGAGCTTGGCTCTGCCGGCTCCGCGAGGACCTCAACTCCTCCTCCTCACTCAAGCCCGGCACCATCTGGTGCCGGCAACAGCTCTGCCTCCCTTTCGGGAGGCACTACAAGTTCGGGGCGCGCGGCCCCAACACCTCCAGATCACCGCGCGGAGGAGGACTTCACCTCCCCTCCAGAGACCCAAGACACCGGCGCCAGCAACATCGAACCTCTGGTTCCTCCTCCCCCGAAGAAGAAGAAGAAACAACCAAGCTCTTCCCCTACCGCGCCGGATGCTTCCGCGCCGGTACCTTCTCCTCCTCCCAAGGCCACGCCGACACCGCCGCCCAGCCAAGGACCTTCCGCGGCCAAGCAACCGGCGCCGTCCGAGACCCCCAAGATTACCAAGTTCCTCAAGCCCGGGGCTTCCCGCGGCAAGGCTGTGGAGGGCGCCGCCTCAAGCGGCTCAGGGGACGTGGTGCTGCACGTCGGCCCCGCTGCCATCGCTGCCCAGGACAAGCCTACCGGCCTCCTGGGCCGGATTGTTGATTTGAAGCGCACGGGCAAGGACCTGGGGCACCTTCTCCCCTATGCCCAGAAGTGGAATGAGGCGGACATCTCCGCTTCTACCCGCGGCCTAGGAAAGGATCGCCTTCCGGCACCAGATCCCGCCGGGGCTCGGTCCACTGAAGAACATTTCACGCGGCTTAAACGCGCCGTGAAAGAGTTCGACAGTGCCTGGTACGATGCTACCAACAATGTTGTGGTAAGTTCTGCTAAACCTCTTATCTTTTTGTTGATGCCGGTTTCTTTTCTTTCCGGATCTTATCTATTCTCCCAGTCCCCGAGTTTCGTGGTGAAAACGCAGTTTCCAGCGCGAAACTTTAACTAGAGGCATGTGAAACCGGCACAGCCAGTCCCCGAGTTTCGGGTTGAAACCTTGTTTCTTCTTTCTCACACCCATCTTCCCTTGAACAGAGCACTGCCGACGCCCGGAAGCAACTCTTCGAGGAGCTTCTGTGGGAGCATCGGGACCTTGCTGAGGCCCACAGCCACTGCCAAGGTTTGTTTCTTTCCCCTCCGGCATCTTTTCACCGGAATGTTTCCTTCTTTGATACTTACGCATTCTTTTGCTTAACAGTTGTTCCGGAAGCTACCATCGAGGCCCTGAAGGCCCAGGTCGCCAAGCTTCAAGGTATCATCCTTTCTTTTTCTGCTAACCGGTTCCTTTTTTCATCTCACCTATTGTTGCTTGCTAAGACTTTTCTTTCCGGTACTTAGGCGAGAAGGAGCAGCTCCTCAAGGAGCACAATGAGGCGCTGGAGGCCCAGAAGACCGCCCTGGGGGAGCTCAAGGAACAGGCTATACAAGCCACGCTCCGGCATGAGCAAGCCCTGAAGGACGCTCGGGTCGCAGCGGAGGCCAGGCTGGCGGAGGTCGTGGAGGACTCCACGAACTCCAACACCGTCTTGACGGCAGAACTGGAGGAGGAGAGGAAATCGCGGAAGGCAGCGGAGCGCCTTATCGACACCATGACCACTGATCACCGGGAGTACGATCGGTTGGTTATGAAGATAGATGCGCTAGCTCTCCGTAAGTCCTTGCCTTGTCCCTTCTTTTGCTTACAAGCTCTTTCCTTTTGAAGATGTATCTTTGTTCCTTGCTTTTTCTGACATGCTTTTTCCGACATGCTCTTTCCGGTGTCTCGTGTTTATGCTTTTCCTTCTTCCTGTAGAGCACTTCCCGGAATCCCAAGTTTATGCCTTGAAGAAGGTGAGGGAGGATCGGATTGCGCGGGAATTTCCCAATCTGGATGCGCACTGGGATGGGTACGACTATCTTGTCGCCCTCTCCGCGCGTGTCCAGCATATGCGCTCCGTCGACCGGCTTCTTGCTGACCTGCCAGCCGCCGCCATCCAAGTCTTCAAGGTCCTGTGGCCTGAGGAGGAGCTGCCGGGGAACATCACGCTCACCGCCGCGCGGCTCAATGATGCCGGGCACCGCATCCGCTAGTGGCAATGCTCCGCGGCTCGTGCCGGAGCTGACACGGCGCTGCGCTCCGTGTGCTCGTGGTACCCTGCTCTTGATCTAGATGCTCTCCAAGGCGTACGCGCGGATGCTCCCACGGACACAGACCCGGCGCTCACCGCGAAGCGGCAGGACCGGGCATACCGGCTTGCTGAGTATGCCGAGGTCCCCACCTTCATCCCTCCCCCTCCTGGTGTCAAGGACTACCTCAGCGATGAGGAAGAAGAAGAGGAGGGAGATGAAGATGAGGCTACTGAGGACGTGCCGCCGGAAGCTCCCGAGGCCAGCACTGCTCCCCCTGAAGACACCGAGACCGGTGCTGCTCCGCCTGATGCCCCTGCTATCTGATTACCTGCTCTTATGCAATGTTTGCCTGTGATGTGTTTCTTTGTCCTGGTTAACTTAAAACAATGTCTGTTAAATTCTGCCCCGGTATGCCGGGGTCTATGATGTAAAACTTAAGTTTGCTTGTGGTTGCCGTACAACATTTCCTGCCGGTAAGATATACCGGTAGCTAAGTATTTCTAAGTTTGTCTTAGCATATTTGCTTTTGGTTCTGCTTTTATCCTGCACTGCAAAGATTTCTCAATTGTTTCCGCATCCAATTTGATGCATACTTGGTTCTTTTGCCTTGGCTCTGCCTGCCTTCTCTGGGCGTTCTTTGGCGTATGAGCACAAGGTTCTTTCACCAAACAAGCATCTTCTTGAACTTAGAAATAACTTTGAAATTTTGCAAAAAACCGGTTTAACCGGGGTTAGTTATATTTTCCGGATTGTTCTTTCCTGCTCTCCCTTTTCGCAGTTCATGTGCTTATCTCCTACCGGTTTATCTTGCTTGCCATGAAGCCGGTTTGCGGACAGCAGTAGAGTCGAAGACTCCGGTAGGATTTAGCACACTACTAAACCGGAAAGAAAAAACATTCAATAAGCAACCGGTAAACTGAAAAAATAAACAAGTTACATGCAACTTAAGTTGGGGTAGTCCCCGAGATTCATTCAAGGTTCCGGCATCTTTTATTCATAGCATATAAGGTACAAAAAGGAACTTCTTACACCACCACTTCAAGAGTAGAAAGGACGCAACAGAGCTACGTTCCATGGACGCTTGCTCTCCTCTCCGGACCTGTCCGCCTTTCCTTTTTTCCACTCCTGTGCATCGATCAAGTAGTACGCATCATTGTGAAGCACCTTGCTTACAATGAAGGGACCTTCCCATGGTGGCAAGAGCTTATGCTGGCCTTCAGTGCGCTGCACTAGGCGAAGTACAAGATCTCCTTCCCGAAAAACTCTCGGGTTAACCTTCCGGTTATGATAGCGTCTTAGGTTTTGCTGGTAAATAGCTGTTCTTGCCAAAGCCAGCTCTCTTGCTTCTTCTAGCAAGTCCACATCGTTTTCTCTGGCCTCTTTGACCTCTTGCTCAGTATAGAGCTGTACCCTTGGTGAATCATGAATGATGTCGGTTGGTATGACCGCTTCTGCTCCATAAACCATGAAGAAAGGAGTGTATCCGGTAGACCGGTTTGGAGTCGTTCTTATACTCCACAGAACTGATGGTAGTTCATCGAGCCAACATCCCGGTGACTTTTCCACCGCATCAATGAGTCTGGGCTTGATACCGGAAAGCACCAAGGCATTCATTCTTTCCACCTGGCCATTGCCTTGTGGGTGTGCCACTGAGCACAAATCCAACCGGATGTTGTTGTCCTCACAGAACCTTTTAAACTCACCTTGAGCAAAGTTGGTTCCATTATCAGTGATGATGCTGTGCGGGTATCCATACCGCAAAATGACATCTTTTAGGAATTTCACTGCTGTATGCCCATCACACTTTGCGATAGGTTTTACCTCTAACCATTTGGTGAACTTATCCACCATGACCAAGATGTGAGTCATGCTGCTTCTTGCAGTTTTGAATGGTCCAACCATGTCAAGGCACCAAACGGCGAATGGCCATGTTAGCGGTATTGTCTTTAAACTGGATGCTGGGGTATGGTTTTGCTTGGCGTACCTCTGGCAGCCGTTGCATTTTCTGACCAAATCCTCAGCGTTTTCCAAAGCAGTGGGCCAATAAAACCCATGCCGGAATACTTTTGCTACTAGCGCCCTTGATGAAGCATGATGCCCACATTCTCCTTGGTGAATTTCCTCAAGCATTTCTTTCCCTTCCTCCGGTTCCACACATCTTTGAAGGACACCGGTAACGCTTCTCTTGTACACCTCACCGTTGATGAATGTGTAAGCTTTGGACCTTCTTTGTATCCTCCTTGATTCATTTTCGTCAGCCGGCAAGGTGCCGTTGATCAGGAATTCCTTAATAGGTTTAACCCATGATGGTATCTCTCGAACCAAAAACACCGGTGCATCTATCTCCATGCTATTCACCATCATCATTTCTTTCGGTATTGGTACAGCAGTCCCCGAGCTTACCGGAGCAGTCCCCGAGCTTGCCGGAGCAGTCCCCGAGCTTGCCGGAGCAGTCCCCGGGTTCCCTTCATCGATATCCATGGGTACTACGTGTGACTCCGGTACAAAAATTGATTCTGATTCCGGGCTCGGTTTGATCGATGGCACTCTTAAGTGAGCCAAAGCTATTCCGGGAGGAATTTCTTGCCTAGATGAGCCCAGCTTGGACAAAGCATCCGCGGCTTCATTTTCTGCTCGTGGCACATGGTGGAACTCACACCCTTCGAAGAATCCGGCAATCTTTTGCACGTGAAACCGGTACGAGGCCATGTTGGCATCTTTTGCATCCCAATCTCCGGAACACTGCTGCACCACAAGATCTGAATCTCCATAGCAAATGATCCGGTGTGCACCGATTTCTTTTGCGACCTTGAGCCCATGGATCAAAGCTTCATATTCAGCGACATTGTTCGATGCCCTGAAATGTACTTGCAAAACATACCGGAGGTGGTCTCCTTTTGGTGAAGTAAGCACCACGCCGGCACCTAGACCCTCCTTGAGCTTGGATCCATCAAAGTGCATTTTTCCAGTATTCTATCCTCTGATCTGGCGGTTTGTATTGCATCTCCGCCCAATCAACAAGGAAATCAGCCAGAGCCTGTGATTTTATGGCATCTCTTCTTTCATATACCGGCACGTACGGTGATATCTGGATTGCCCATTTTGCAATCTGGCCGCTGGCATCTTTGTTGCACATGATGTCGGAAATTGGTGCTTCGCTCACCACCTCCATGGGGTGCTCCTCAAAGTAGTGCTTGAGTTTGGTGGCGGCCATGTACACGCCATAAGTCATTTTCTGGAAGTGAGGGTAGTTTTGTTTTGAGAGGGAGAGCACCTCGCTCAGGTAGTATACCGGCCTCTGGACGGTTTTTTCTTCCTCTTCTCTTTCAACTACAACCACTACACTCACCACCCGGTTTGTTGCCGCTATGTATAACAGCATAGGCTCCCTTTCTAGAGGTGAAGCCAGTATAGGTGCTGTGGCTAGCATTGTTTTTAGCTCTTTAAACGCTGCATCTGCCTGAGGGGTCCAGACGAACGTGTCAGATTTTTTCACGAGAGCATAGAGTGGCAGAGCTTTTTCTCCCAACCTGCTTACAAACCGGCTTAGCGATGCCAAGCTTCCGGTAAACTTCTGCACATCTTTTAACTCTCGAGGGATAGCCATTCTTTCTATTGCCCGGATTTTTACCGGATTAACTTCTATGCCTCGGCTTGATACCAGGAAACCGAGCAGCTTGCCGGCAGGGACACCGAAGGTGCATTTCGCCGGATTGAGTTTCATCCGGAACCGTCTTAGGTTATCGAATGTTTGCCGGATGTCATCGATTAAGGTGTTCTTTACCTTAGTTTTTATCACAATGTCATCCACATAGACTTGCACATTTTTTCCAATTTGATCAAACAAGCACTTTTGCATACAGCGCTGGTACGTTGCACCAGCGTTGCGCAAACCAAAAGGCATAGTGACATAGCAATAAGCCCCGTGCGGGGTAATGAACGCAGTTTTTATTTGATCTTCCTTTTTCAAGGGAATCTGGTGGAAACTGGAATAGGCATCCAGGAAGGACAACAACTCACACCCAGCAGTTGAATCAATCACTTGATCGATTCGTGGCAAAGGAAAAGGATCTCTTGGGCAAGCCTTGTTTAGGTTGGTGTAGTCGATGCACATGCGCCACACCTTCGGAGCTTTTGCCTCCAGGTTCTCATCTTTCTTCTTTTCAACCATCACTGGATTGGCCAGCCACTCTGTGTGCGTGACCTCCACGATGAATCCGGCAACAAGCAGCTTTGTCACCTCTTCTCCTATGATCTTTCTTCTATCTTCAGCGAACCGGCGTAGTGGTTGCCGCACCGGCTTGGCATCTTTCCGGACGTTTAGAGAGTGCTCAGCCAGCTCCCTCGGAACACCTACCAAATCGTCAGTTGACCAGGCAAAGATATTCCGATTCTCACGGAGGAAGCTGACGAGCGCGCTTTCCTATGCTTGATCAAGGCCGGCACCGATACGAACGGTGCGTTCTGGGTAAGCCGGATCCAGCACAATGTCCTTTGTTTCATTTGTTGGCTTGAATGCCGGTGAGCCCATGTTTTCACTCATTGCCGCTAAGCTCAATTGTGAGGACTGAGCCAGCGCAACAGCTGTTTGCATTCTTTTCTTTTCCTCCGCGATCACCAGCGATTCCGCTAGGTTCGATCCGGCAGATGCAGTTTCCAGTGAGATCTTATAGTTTCCCACCACAGTCAATGGCCCACGAGGTGCCGGCATCTTCATCTTGAGGTAAGCCGTATGAGTTGTGGCCATGTAGGCTGCCAATGCCGGTCTCCCCAGCAATGCATGGTAGGGACTGTCTAGATCCACCACCTCAAACTCCAGATTTTCCACCCGGCAATTGTCACGTCCTCCAAATGCTATGTCCACCCGAACTTTTCCTATCGGGGCACAGGACAAGCCAGGAACGATCCCGTGGAACGTTGTGCGTGTTGGCTGAAGCATGTTTTCTGTTATGCCCAGCGTATGCATAGTGTGCTTGTACATGATGTTGATGCTACTGCCATTGTCTATCAGCACCTTGCTGAATTTTACTCGAGCTTGCGGCCCTTTCATGATTGGGTCCACAACAAGAGCATATCCACCCGGATTCGGCATGATCTTAGGGTGATCCTTGAATGACCAGGTAATTTCCTGATTGGACCACAGCATGTACTTGGGAACTGCCGGCATTACAGCATTGACCTCCATGGAGCGGCGGTGCACACTTTGCCTGTCTGTTGGCTCAGTGACAAAGACAACACAGCACAGATGCGGATCTTCGTAAACATTCCGGCCTAAAGGTGCCGGTGGAGGTGGCTGATTATCGTTTTGCTCCACCCGGTTAACTTGCTGGTACTGCTGCCGGTTTGGCTGCACCGGTAAGGCGTTTGCCCCGGTAAGTGGCGGTGGTGGCGGTAGCTGTTGCTGCTGCCGCGGCATGTCTTGTGGTGGCTGCGCATCTTTTGCTGTTCCTTTTTGCATCAAGTACTTGGTCCAGGTACAATCCTTCGTTAGATGGTTTGACGGGTGTGCCGGATTCGGTGTGTGCCACCGGCAAGGTTGATCCATGGCAGCTTCCATGGTGTATTTTGCGGGTTCTTGCCAGTTTCTTTTCTGGACCCAGGGTTTCTTTTCCACCCATTGTTTCTTAGGACCTGCCCATGGCTGCGATCCGGTTTTCTGCCTCTGACTGCCGCTGGCCTCAGAGTTTTCCTGCACAGCAGCAACTTGCTGCGGACTGTACCTTCGATCCGGAAAATCTTCCCTTCTTTTGTTGTTCCGGTTATCCCGGTGTTGTTCGTGGCGCAGCTGTTCCGGCTCCGGTTGCACTGCCGGCAGCGTTGGGTCTCCCAACGCATAGCTATCCGCCACACGTATCATCTCTACCAACGTTGTCGGCATGTTGCGCTGCAACTTTTGCCACAACGGTGAACCTCTTCTGCATCCACTGCTAAACCAAGCAATGGCTTGTGCCTCGATTACCCCTTCACAGGAGTTCCTTGTAGTGTTCCACCGGGCCAGATAATCCTGGTCTGTTTCGTTCGGGCGCTGCACACACAGAGCAAGTTGTTGCGGCCTGTTTGGCCTCTGATAGGTGCTGCTGAAATTGCTCACAAAAGCCTCCTCAAAATCCAACCAGCCATTTATGCTTCCTGCCGGCAAGTTGTTTAGCCAGATTCTTGCCGGTCCAACCAAAAACGATGGTATGATCCTCACGGCCCAACGCCGGTTTCCTCCTCCTGCTACGGTTCCTCCTCCGCCTGCAACGTATACCGCGGTCACGTAATCTGCGAGCCAGTCTTCCAGCTTCGTGGTGCCATCGTATGTTTTTGTGTCACGGGGCAACATAAAGTTGCGAACTGGTGGTTTTTCTTTCATGATCCTTGGGCCAAAGCACTTTGGACCTGGAGGACCTTCCTCCTCGATCATTTCTGACAAGTACACTCTATCCAGACGGTGCCTCGCATCCCGTTCCGGTAAGTATCTCTCTCCCAGGCGTTCTCCCAATGGGTTCCGGTATGCTGCCGGTCTCGCAGAATCAGCTTCATCATAACATTCCGGTACCGCGGCCCTTGCCTGCCGGTACCTCAGGGGATCTATTTCCTCCTCATCGTACGCTGCCCTTGCAGCTCGATAGTTTTGCCCGGTCTCATATCTACCGGCATGATTGTTTCCGGCATAGCCTCTGGCGTAGCCTCGCTCTGCCCCTTGGCTTTTTCTACCGGCATCATGTTGCCCGGCTTGTTGCTTTCCGGCAAGAACTGGATCGTACACAGTCATCTGCTGCGCATTCACTTCTTTTTCTCTTCTTCTATCCGGATGGGGGGATGATGCCTGCCCATGGGACTTGCTACCGGCATTCTTTGTTGAACGCGCGGATTTTGAGGCCGCTGCCTTGTTCAGCTTAGCCAGCTGCTCAGCATTTTGCTGCTCTATGGTTTCCAACAGCTCTCTAACACGCTCTTGCTGCTTTGCCAAAGCCTCTCCGGAAAGCGACTCGCATAGCTCTACTGCAGCCTTAGCAGCTTTTATAGTTTTATCCGGGCTGCTATACTTAGGTTTTTCCACGATGCTAATAGATGCAGAGGCACTCTTGCCGGTAAGAATCTCTTTGCGCAAATCTTGATCTAGGTTGCGAGCTTTTAGCCGGTTTTCCGGCATCCTGGCAGCATGCGCGCTAACAGAAGCAAAGCCATGGGCAGCGTTATACTCACGTACGGTTAGGTTCACCTCGCGCTGCGCCCTGACGATGTCCTTGCCGCTCTCCAGCATCTTCTGACGCTGCGCCTCTAGCTCCGCCTGAGCCGCTGCCGGATCGATGTTCTGCGCGATGGGGGTGGCGAGGACGTTCATCGCCGCTTGGAGCGGTGTCTCCGGTGGCGCGGATGATGCTCCCGCTGCGCCTGCGCCGCGCTCCAGCGGTGGCTTAGCCGCACGGGTCGAAACCGCGCGACCAGCACCTTCAGCCGCAACCTCCTTTCCTGCACCAGCCACACCGGTCATCATTACCTCGACGCTGCCGGCGGCGCGGCCAGCGCAGAGCCATCTTGGCGGGTCCGGTGCTACCAGCACCGGCGAGAGGCGCTGGCGCACGGGGACGGTGCCGAAGTAGATGCGGTGGCTGCTGAACTCGATGATGCGGCCGTTCTTGGGGAAGACGCCGCCATTGGCGAAGCAGCCCGCGTTGTCGTTGATGAAGTCCATGGCGTAGATGCGCTGCACCAACGCGGACACCGTACGTTCGCCGGAGATCTCGAGGACGCCCGCCCGAATGTGAACTCCATCAAGCGCCACTTCATGCCCCACGGTGGGCGCCAACTGTCATCGTGGTGAACGAGCAGATGCCATAGGATGGCTTAGATTGGGGCCGAATGGACGCAAGAGGATTCGGGGGAGGGTTTGTGATCAGGTGGGAAGAGATTCCGGATGGTTTCCTCAAGAACTTGGCCAAGGCCAGAGGTTGAAGAAGAAAGACACAAGGAAGAACTCCCTCTAGATCACCATGTTCATTGATTCACACAGGTTACAGGTTACGCTTTGCATACATACACGCGTGCCCGTGAAGAAGGGCTGCCCCCTCTCCTTATATAGGGGAGAGGGTGGCTTACAGTGCAAGAAACCCTAATGGCATCTTTGACTGGACAAACTACTTTACCAGCTACTGTACAAAGCTACTTTAATCATAGATGACACCGGGGTCTTCTTTAATCAGGGAGGCTGACGTCCTCCGGCTTCTTTCTTCGTCATCTTCTTCTTTATCGTCAGCCCTTCGTTTAAAGCTACTTTGCTTAGCTCATCCTTGTCTTCTAGCTCTGGAGAGGATCTTTGACCAGCCTTGCCGACAAGCCCTTCTTACCGGTGGCCCGGTACCTTTTCTATCCGGTTCCGGTATCCCTCTTATGAGGATACCGGTTTAGCCTGTTCAGCCAAACGCCTATCTTAGACTCCGTCATGAACATCTAACCGGTATCCTGATGGCTCAAACCATCCGGTTTGGCATGCCTTTGGCATACCGGGGGTCATCCCCCCAACACAGCCAGCGTGGCATAGGTCACACGGGTCAACCTCATTTATTAGGGTTTGACCGGTATAGAAAGTCCTTTCCATTTAATTCAAATTCCATAAAGTTGCTGAAACTTTGCAAAATCATAGCTAATTCGTTTCAAATCCAAAAAATACAAGTAAGATATCAAAATACTCACAAAAATAAACTATATTCAATAAAAATATAGTTCCTTGTGTTGCCACCACCTCTTGGTTCCTTGTGTTGCCCCGGTTCGAACTAGCACACACACGCATCCGCAGGAACACTCCAGCATCGCCGCCGTGCCCAAACTGCTGCCGAGGGTGAGCCCCTAAGCCCAGTCAACAATTTTTCCCCGTCAAAGCCTACAGGGCAGCCAACGTGGCATAGGTCCCACGGGTCAACCTCATTTATTAGGGTTTGACCGGTATAGAAAGTCCTTTCCATTTAATTCAAGGGATTTCTATTTTCGTGCCCCTGGTTCGTTAGTTGTCCTCAGTTTCCCTAGTCCCTTAGTTTTTCCTCAGTTTTCCCCTCCTCTAGTTTGAAACATGCACAAGTGCTGGAACGGTCGGTAGCCGTCAGGTCAGAGGCCTTGACTGTTAGTCTGACCGGGTGGGGCCGCACAGGGGCAGCTCCTCCCTGACCGTCTCGTGCTGACGGGTAGGGTCAGGAGACACGTTGGAGCAGCCATCCATCTATCGCTGACATGTGGGCCGTTTTATGTCATGATTTTATACGCGTTGCTGCCAATGACAAATGGGGCCGCTCTATAGGGCTGCCGCAGTCAATGACCAGTGGGGTCGTATATTTTTCAGGAAAAGACATATATTCCCGCTCTGTGGGGCTGCCGCAGCCAATGACCAGTGGGGTCGTCTATTTATTTAGAGAAAATCATATATTGCCGCTCTGTGGAGTCTCCACAGCCAATGACCAGTGGGGTCGTATATTTTTCAGGAAAAGACATATATTGCCGCTCTGTGGGGCTGCCGCAGCCAATGACCAGTGGGGTCGTCTATTTATTTAGAGAAAATCATATATTGCCGCTCTGTGGGGCCGCCGCAGCCAATGACCAGTGGGGTCGTATATTTTTCAGGAAAAGACATATTGCCGCTCTGTGGGGCTGCCGCAGCCAATGACAAGTGGGGTCGTCTATTTATTTAGAGAAAATTATATATTGCCGCTCTGTGGGGCCTCCGCAGCCAATGACGAGTGGGGTCGTCTATTTTTCAGGAAAAGACACATATTGCCGCTCTGATATATGTCTTTAGAGAATATCATAGAGAGAAGCAACAAGTTCGCTAATTAATTATTCTTAAGCTAGACCGGAGAACCGCTGGCAGCTCGTTCCCCACCGTCGGACGGAGCAGCCATCGCCGGCGCCTCGTCGCGCCGCCGGCTCTGTCCCCCGGCGGCGTCAGACGGACTGCGGCGCTGCACATCAACCACGGCTCTAGCACTTGTTTCATCCGCACACATTGTACCCGCCGCAGGAAAGTCCGCCGCAAGCAGATCCACCGCCCACGACGACCGGGATTTGTTCCGCGCACCAATTGGTAGTATAGCTTGGTAAGACCTCCGCTTCTGCCTCCCCCGCCCCCTAATCGATTCGGTTCCCGTAATTTATTGGAGTTTGCAGGTACGAAATAGTCCTCAATGTCTGGTCGTAGCGGGTACACCGGCGAGGGTGGGGATTCGATCATGTCGTGGCCATGTTCTACTTCTCCTACCTCGTCGGAAGTGCAGGTATCTAGCTTCAGCTCTCTGTACTACCGTTGAAAGTTCCGCCATGACCTGTTGGAGTGATTTGAGTTGTTCTTTTTTCCATTATTGTTACAGTTAGCCAGGCAAGCCGATGATCCATGGTACATTGCATACCAAGATGAATCAACCCAGTGGTGTAGCCAGAGGATGGATTTGGAGGAGAAGGTGGCCAATTTAGGTGATGAATTGGCCCGTAAAAACCTGATGATATTCAAGCTGAAGCGTATTGTGGAGGAAGAAAAGAAGAATTCAGAGCTTATTCGCAAGGAGAAGTTGAGAGTTGAGACAGATCTTGCCGTATTTGATCAAGTGGTAGAAAATCTAGAACATGAACTTAAAGTGATGGGAGAGGAGAAAAGTAGATTCATCTGGGCAGTTTTATTAGGTGTCATCCCTGTCCTAGCAGTTATGTGGTTCTGGTAGACGATTTTGTATAGAATTGTTATTCAGTAGATGGCTCTAACCACTGTATTTTGTTGTGGCTCTAAGCACTGTATTTTGGCATACAATTTCCTAGTTGTGCTATGTAATGCGCGCGATAATTTTAGCATGCATGAACATTTTATAAAAGTGAAGGGATCCCAAAAGTGAAAGCATGTACCAGCCTCCGGATCAAATACATATCAATATCTTCCCAATCAAGTTGGGACAGAATTCAAATCATACATACGGATGTACATGGACACATAGAGAACGTGGAGAAGCTTTTTTTGAGACGGTGGTAGTAGTTCGAACAATTTTATCCCAATTGGAAATTGAAAAATACAAATTTATCATAATTTATCTCAATTTGCGGTGTCGAACACGGCCGCGCAGCTATGGGAAAGAAAGGCCGGGTCGACGGGCGGCTGAGGGTGGTCATCTACGCCATCCGCTGTTGAAGCGATGTTATCGGCGATGGCTTCAATGTTCGTGGCATCGATGACCACTGTCGGAACCGCCGCTGTCTTGGTGTACTTCATCAGCGACGGATCTGCGGAGGGCTGGATCGGCAGCTTTGCAGCGCGGTTGCAGGTGATGGCTTCAATGTTCGTGGCATCGATGACCACTGTCGGAACCGCCGCTGTCTTGGTGTACTTCATCAGCAACGGATCTGCGGAGGGCTGGATCGGCGGCTTTGCAGCGCGGTTGCAGGCGATGGCTTCAATGTTCGTGGCATCGATGACCACTGTCGGCACGGCCACCGTCTTGTTGTCCTTCACCAGCAACGGATCCGAGGAGGGCAACGGAAGTGAGACATCAACAGCCTCCGACATTGAATGCTGGATCTGCACCGTCGAAGCGATGTTGTAGGCGATGGCTTCAATCTTCGTGGCATCAATGACCACTGTCGGCACGGCCGCCGTCTTGGGGTTCTTCATCATTCAACAGATCTGAGAAGAGAAACGAAAGTGAGACAGAGAGAGACATTTCAACTATTTCTGACGGTTAGATCCTCACCGGCACTCTTAGATCCGCGCCGCCGCACGCCACCGCACGCACGGTTAGATCCGTGCCGCTGCACGCACGGTTAGATCCGCGCCGCCGCGACCGCCGGAGTAAGGGAGGAAAGAGGAGAGAGGAAGATGCGATTGGAATATGCGACTGCCAGGGTTGGTAGGTATGTGCTCTGCTCTTGTCTCCGTATGCGTCCATCATGGTAGAGAGAGATATATAGGCTGTCCGATCATAAATGATCATACGGTGCAAGCGTTCGTTGAGCTTTCAACCAACCAAGATCCGTGTGACATACATCTCGACCAATCAGAGATCAGCCAGTGAGTACAAGTTAGGAAAACTGAGTAGAACTAAGAGGGGGAAAAGTGAGGAAATGTTTATCGGAAGGGCAAAACTGAGTAGGACTGAGTACAACAAGTGGGCCCGGAGGGGGAAAACTGAGTAACACTAAGTAAAACAGGGGCACCCAAATAATAAAGGGACTAAGGGAAATTGAAGCTTTTGGCATAAAAATTGTAAAATTGTGTTATTTGAACAATATATTACATTTTGGCCGACTAGATATTGTTTGCAATTCAAAGATACTCAAGTGTGATGAATTTGGACTCATTTGGACAAAGTTTGTAAGCATAGTGGGTATTTGGGAGGTGTATTGAGCAGAAAGCCCTCCATCTTCATATCTAGTAGCTCATGGACTAGGAAGTGGTTTTGAAGCTTTTGGCATAAAAACTTCATATCTCTATATTTCCTTTTCCATTATTATTTCTCTAGGTTGTAGGTAACATAACAAGGCTCCATGGGAAGGTTCCACCATGTTTTGAATTATTTTGAATTGAACCCTAAAACCCTAAACCCTAGAGAAAATGATAAATGTGGCTTAAATGTGGCATACAAATTGTTCATACAAATTCAAATTGTTGAACACAAAGGCATCCCCAATACAAATTGTTCATACAAATTCAAATTGTTCATAGAAATTCAAATTGTTCAACACAAAGGCATCCCCAATACAAAGGGAACCCCAATACAAATTGTTCAACACAAAGGGATCCCCAATACAATGGGAACCCCAATACAAATTGTTCATACAAATTCAAATTAGTTGTTCAGAATAAAATCTTTCTCTTGCTCCTGGTGTGACTCGCCGGGGCCACCACCTTACTCCGGGTAACCCTACCAGGGATATTACCAGTGTCTAACTTCCTTTTGCCCTCTTTCTTGTTCTTCTTCTTCTGTGAAGCTTGTGCTTTTTCTTCTGCCATGTACTCTGCGAAGTTAGCATCTACCATGGCCTTAGTACTTTCGAGGCACTCTCGATTATACTGTTCCCTCTCCCCTGATACGTCTCCGATGTATCGATAATTTCTTATGTTCCATGCCACATTATTGATGATATCTACATGTTTTATGCACACTTTATGTCATATTCGTGCATTTTCTGGAACTAACCTATTAACAAGATGCCGAAGTGCCGATTCTTGTTTTCTGCTGTTTTTGGTTTCAGAAATCCTAGTAACGAAATATTCTCGGAATTGGACGAAATCAACGCCCAGGGTCCTATTTTGCCACGAAGCTTCCAGAAGACCGAAGAGGAGAAAAATGGGGCCACGAGGTGGCCACACCCTAGGGCGGCGCGGCCCCCCCCTTGGCCGCGCGGCCCTGTGGTGTGGGCCCCTCGTGCCGCCTCCTGACCTGCCCTTCCGCCTACTTAAAGCCTCCGTCACGAAACCCCCAGTACCGAGAGCCACGATACGGAAAACCTTCCAGAGACGCCACCGCCGCCAATCCCATCTCGGGGGATTCAGGAGATCGCCTCCGGCACCCTGCCGGAGAGGGGAATCATCTCCCGGAGGACTCTACGCCGCCATGGTCGCCTCCGGAGTGATGTGTGAGTAGTCTACCCCTGGACTATGGGTCCATAGCAGTAGCTAGATGGTTGTCTTCTCCCCATTGTGCTTCATTGTCGGATCTTGTGAGCTGCCTAACATGATCAAGATCATCTATCTGTAATTCTATATGTTGCGTTTGCTGGGATCCGATGAATAGAGAATACTTGTTATGTTGATTATCAAAGTTATGTCTATGTGTTGTTTATGATCTTGCATGCTCTCCGTTACTAGTAGATGCTCTGGCCAAGTAGATGCTTGTAACTCCAAGAGGGAGTATTTATGCTCGATAGTGGGTTCATGTCTCCGTGAATCTGGGGAAGTGACAGAAATCTCTAAGATTATGGATGTGCTGTTGCCACTAGGGATAAAACATTAGTGCTATGTTCGAGGATATAGTCACTGATTACATTACGCGCAATACTTAATGCAATTGTCTGTTGTTAGCAACTTAATCTTTGGAGGGTTCGGATGATAACTTTGAAGGTGGACTTTTTAGGCATAGATGCATGCTGGATAGCGGTCTATGTACTTTGTCGTAATGCCCAATTAAATCTCACAATATTCATCATAATATGTATGTGCATGGTCATGCCCTCTTTATTTGTCAATTGCCCAACTGTAATTTGTTCACCCAACATGCTGTTTATCTTATGGGAGAGACACCTCTAGTGAACTGTGGACCCCGGTCCAATTCTCTATCTTGAAATACAATCTACTGCAGTACTGTTCTACTGTTTTTCTGCAAACAATCTTCATCCACACTATACATCTAATCCTTTGTTACAGCAAGCCGGTGAGATTGACAACCTCACTGTTTCGTTGGGGCAAAGTACTTTGGTTGTGTTGTGCAGGTTCCACGTTGGCGCCGGAATCCCTGGTGTTGCGCCGCACTACATCCCGCTGCCATCAACCTTCAACGTGCTTCTTGGCTCCTACTGGTTCGATAAACCTTGGTTTCATACTGAGGGAAAACTTGCCGCTGTACGCATCACACCTTCCTCTTGGGGTTCCCAACGGACGCGTGTTGTACGCGTATCAAGCTCTTTTTCTGGCGCCTTTGCCGGGGAGATCAAGACACGCTGCAAGGGGAGTCTCCACTTCCCAATCTCTTTACTTTGTTTTTGTCTTGCTTAGTTTTGTTTACTACTTTGTTTGCTGCACTAAATCAAAATACAAAAAAATTAGTTGCTAGTTTTACTTTATTTGCTATCTTGTTTGCTATATCAAAAACACAAAAAAATTAGTTACTTGCATTTACTTTATCTAGTTTGCTTTATTTACTGTTGCTAAAATGGCTACCCCTGAAAATACTAAGTTGTGTGACTTCACAACCACAAATAATAATGATTTCTTATGCACACCTATTGCTCCACCTGCTACTACAGCAGAATTCTTTGAAATTAAACCTGCTTTACTGAATCTTGTTATGCGAGAGCAATTTTCTGGTGTTAGTTCTGATGATGTTGCTGCCCATCTTAATAATTTTGTTGAACTATGTGAAATGCAAAAATATAAAGATGTAGATGGTGACATTATAAAATTAAAATTGTTCCCTTTCTCATTAAGAGGAAGAGCTAAAGATTGGTTGCTATCTCTGCCTAAGAATAGTATTGATTCATGGACTAAATGCAAGGATGCTTTTATTGGTAGATATTATCCCCCTGCTAAAATTATATCTTTGAGAAGTAGCATAATGAATTTTAAACAATTAGATACTGAACATGTTGCACAAGCATGGGAAAGAATGAAATCTTTGGTTAAAAATTGCCCAACCCATGGACTGACTACTTGGATGATCATCCAAACCTTCTATGCAGGACTAAATTTTTCTTCGCGGAATTTATTGGATTCAGCTGCTGGAGGTACCTTTATGTCCATCACTCTTGGTGAAGCAATGAAGCTTCTTGATAATATGATGATCAATTACTCTGAATGGCACACGGAAAGAGCTCCACAAGGTAAGAAGGTAAATTCTGTCGAAGAAACCTCTTCCTTGAGTGATAAGATTGATGCTATTATGTCTATGCTTATGAATGATAGGACTAATGTTGATCCTAATAATGTTCCGTTAGCTTCATTGGTTGCCCAAGAAGAACATGTTGATGTAAACTTCATTAAAAATAATAATTTCAACAACAATGCTTATCGGAACAATTCTAGTAACAACTATAAGCCATATCCTTATAATAATGGTAACGGTAATGCTAATTCTTATGGGTATTCTTACAACAATAATAGGAACACACCCCCTGGACTTGAAGCCATGCTTAAAGAATTTATTAGTACACAAACTGCTTTTAACAAATCTGTTGAAGAAAAGCTTGGGAAAATTGATATACTTGCTTCTAAAGTCGATAGTCTTGCTGCTGATGTAGATCTTTTGAAATCGAAAGTTATGCCTAATAGGGATATTGAAAATAAAATTGTTACTACAGCAAATGCCATCCAAGTTAGAATTAATGAGAATATAAGATTGATGGCTGAACTGCGTGCTAGGTGGGATAGAGAAGAAAATGAAAAACTAGCTAAAGAGAAGAATGTAGCTAAAGTTTGGACTATTACCACCACTAGTAATGCTAATACTACACATGTTGCTGCACCTCCTACTATTAATAATAAAAGAATTGGTGTTAGCAATGTTTCCACTTCTAATGCAAAGCGCGAGAAACTGCCTAAAACTGCCTGTGATAAAGCTGCTGAAATTTTTTCCAACATTGGGGATGATGATCCCATTGCTTTAGATTATAATGGTTTGAATTTTGATGATTGCCACATCTCTGAAGTTATTAAGTTCTTGCAAAAACTTGCTAAAAGTCCTAATGCTAGTGCTATAAATTTGGCTTTCACGCAACATATTACAAATGCTCTCATAAAAGCTAGAGAAGAGAAACTAGAGCGCGAAGCCTCTATTCCTAAAAAGCTAGAGGATGGTTGGGAGCCCATCATTAATATGAAGGTTAAAGATTTTGATTGTAATGCTTTATGTGATCTTGGTGCAAGTATTTCCGTTATGCCTAAGAAAATTTATAATATGCTTGACTTGCCACCGCTGAAAAATTGTTATTTGGATGTTAATCTTGCTGATCATTCTACAAAGAAACCTTTGGGGAAAGTTGATAATGTTTGCATTACCATTAACAATAACCTTGTCCCCGTTGATTTTGTTGTCTTGGATATTGAATGCAATGCATCTTGTCCCATTATATTGGGAAGACCTTTTCTTCGAACTGTTGGTGCTATCATTGATATGAAGGAAGGTAATATAAAATATCAATTTCCTCTCAAGAAAGGTATGGAACACTTCCCTAGAAAGAGAATGAAGTTACCTTTTGATTATATTATTAGAACAAATTATGATGTTGACACTTCGTCTCTTGATAATACTTGATGCACACTTTCTGCGCCTAGCTGAAAGGCGTTAAAGAAAAGCGCTTATGGGAGACAACCCATGGTTTTTACTACAGTACTTTGTTTTTATTTTGTGTCTTGGAAGTTGTTTACTACTGTAGCAACCTCTCCTTATCTTAGTTTAGTGTTTTGTTGTGCCAAGTAAAGTCGTTGATAGTAAAGTTCATCCTAGATTTGGATTACTGCGCAGAAACAGATTTCTTTGCTGTCACGAATCTGGGCTGTTTTCTCTGTAGGTAACTCATAAAATTATGCCAATTTACGTGAGTGATCCTCAGATATGTACGCAACTTTCATTCATTTTGAGCATTTTCATTTGAGCAAGTCTGTTGCCTCGATAAAATTCGTCAATACGAACTGTTCTGTTTTGACAGATTCTGCCTTTTATTTCGCATTGCCTCTTTTGCTATGTTGGATGAATTTCTTTGATCCGTTAATGTCCAGTAGCTTTATGCAATGTCCAGAAGTGTTAAGAATGATTGTGTCACCCCTGAACATGTTAATTTTTATTGTCACTAACCCTCTAATGAGTTGTTCTAAGTTTGGTGTGGAGGAAGTTTTCAAGGATCAAGAGAGGAGTATGATGCAATATGATCAAGGAGAGTGAAAGCTCTAAGCTTGGGGATGCCCCGGTGGTTCACCCCTGCATATATCAAGAAGACTCAAGCGTCTAAGCTTGGGGATGCCCAAGGCATCCCCTTCTTCATCGACAACATTATCAGGTTCCTCCCCTGAAACTATATTTTTATTCCATCACATCTTATGTGCTTTGCTTGGAGCGTCGGTTTGTTTTTGTTTTTTGTTTTGTTTGAATAAAATGGATCCTAGCATTCACTTTGTGGGAGAGAGACATGCTCCGCTGTAGCATATGGACAAGTATGTCCTTAGTTTCTACTCATAGTATTCATGGCGAAGTTTCTTCTTCATTAAATTGTTATATGGTTGGAATTGGAAAATGATACATGTAGTAATTTGCTATAATGTCTTGGATAATGTGATACTTGGCAATTGTTGTGCTCATGTTTAAGCTCTTGCATCATATACTTTGCACCCATTAATGAAGAAATACATAGAGCATGCTAAAATTTGGTTTGCATATTTGGTCTCTCTAAGGTCTAGATAATTTCTAGTATTGAGTTTGAACAACAAGGAAGACGGTGTAGAGTCTTATAATGTTTACAATATGTCTTTTATGTGAGTTTAGCTACACCGGTTCATCCTTGTGTTTGTTTCAAATAAGCCTTGCTAGCCTAAACCTTGTATCGAGAGGGATTACCTCTCATGCATCCAAAATACTTGAGCCAACCACTATGCCATTTGTGTCCACCATACCTACCTACTACATGGTATTTTCTGCCATTCCAAAGTAAATTGCTTGAGTGCTACCTTTAAAATTCCATCATTCACCTTTGCAATATATAGCTCATGGGACAAATAGCTTAAAAACTATTGTGGTATTGAATATGTAATTATGCACTTTATCTCTTATTAAGTTGCTTGTTGTGCGATAACCATGTTCACTGGGGACGCCATCAACTACTCTTTGTTGAATTTCATGTGAGTTGCTATGCATGTTCGTCTTGTCTGAAGTAAGAGAGATCTACCACCTTATGGTTAAGCATGCATATTGTTAGAGAAGAACATTGGGCCGCTAACTAAAGCCATGATCCGTGGTGGAAGTTTCAGTTTTGGACATATATCCTCAATCTCATATGAGAAAATTATTAATTGTTGTTACATGCTTATGCATAAAAGAGGAGTCCATTATCTGTTATCTATGTTGTCCCGGTATGGATGTCTAAGTTGAGAATAATCAATAGCGAGAAATCCAATGCGAGCTTTCTCCTTAGACCTTTGTACAGGCGGCATAGAGGTACCCCTTTGTGACACTTGGTTAAAACATATGCATTGTGATGATCCGGTAGTCCAAGCTAATTAGGACAAGGTGCGGGCACTATTAGTATACTATGCATGAGGCTTGCAACTTGTAAGATATAATTTACATGATACATATGCTTTATTACTACCGTTGACAAAATTGTTTCATGTTTTCAAAATCAAAGCTCTAGCACAAATATAGCAATCGATGCTTTTCCTCTATGGAGGACCATTCTTTTACTTTCATTGTTGAGTCAGTTCACCTATTTCTCTCCACCTCAAGAAGCAAACACTTGTGTGAACTGTGCATTGATTCCTACATACTTGCATATTGCACTTATTATATTACTCTATGTTGACAATATCCATGAGATATACATGTTACAAGTTGAAAGCAACCGTTGAAACTTAATCTTCCTTTGTGTTGCTTCAATACCTTTACTATGAATTATTGCTTTATGAGTTAACTCTTATGCAAGACTTATTGATGCTTGTCTTGAAGTGCTATTCATGAAAAGTCTTTGCTTTATGATTCACTTGTTTACTCATGTCATATACATTGTTTTGATCGCTGCATTCACTACATATGCTTTACAAATAGTATGATCAAGGTTATGATGGCATGTCACTCCAGAAATTATCTTTGTTATCGTTTTACCTGCTCGGGACGAGCAGAACTAAGCTTGGGGATGCTGATACGTCTCCGACGTATCGATAATTTCTTATGTTCCATGCCACATTATTGATGATATCTACACGTTTTATGCACACTTTATGTCATATTCGTGCATTTTCTGGAACTAACCTATTAACAAGATGCCGAAGTGCCGATTCTTGTTTTTCAACATTTTTGGTTTCAGAAATCCTAGAAACGAAATATTCTCGGAATTGGACGAAATCAAAGCCCAGGGTCCTATATTGCCACGAAGATAAAAGAAGACAGAAGAGTAGACGAAGTGTGGCCACGAGGTGGCCACACCCTAGGGCGGCGCGGCCCCCCCCTTGGTCGCGCGGCCCTGTGGTGTGGGCCCCTCGTGCCGCCTCCTGACCTGCCCTTCCACCTACTTAAAGCCTCAGTCGCGAAACCCCCAGTACCGAGAGCCACGATACGGAAAACCTTCCACAGACGCCGCCGCCGCCAATCCCATCTCGGGGGATTCAGGAGATCGCCTCCGACACCCTGCCGGAGAGGGGAATCATCTCCCGGAGGACTCTACGCCGCCATGGTCGCCTCCGGAGTGATGTGTGAGTAGTCTACCCCTGGACTATGGGTCCATAGCAGTAGCTAGATGGTTGTCTTCTCCCCATTGTGCTTCATTGTCGGATCTTGTGAGCTGCCTAACATGATCAAGATCATCTATCTGTAATTCTATATGTTGCGTTTGTTGGGATCCGATGAATAGAGAATACTTGTTATGTTGATTATCAAAGTTATGTCTATGTGTTGTTTATGATCTTGCATGCTCTCCGTTACTAGTAGATGCTCTGGCCAAGTAGATGCTTGTAACTCCAAGAGGGAGTATTTATGCTCGATAGTGGGTTCATGTCTCCGTGAATCTGGGGAAGTGACAGAAATCTCTAAGATTATGGATGTGCTGTTGCCACTAGGGATAAAACATTAGTGCTATGTTCGAGGATATAGTCACTGATTACATTATGCGCAATACTTAATGCAATTGTCTGTTGTTAGCAACTTAATACTGGAGGGGGTTCGGATCATAACCTAAAGGTGGACTTTTTAGGCATAGATGCATGCTGGATAGCGGTCTATGTACTTTGTCGTAATGCCCAATTAAATCTCACAATATTCATCATAATATGTATGTGCATGGTCATGCCCTCTTTATTTGTCAATTGCCCAACTGTAATTTGTTCACCCAACATGCTGTTTATCTTATGGGAGAGACACCTCTAGTGAACTATGGACCCCGGTCCAATTCTCTATACTGAAATACAATCTTCTGCACTTCTTGTTCTACTGTTTTCTGCAAACAATCATCATCCACACTATACATCTAATCCTTTGTTACAGCAAGCCGGTGAGATTGACAACCTCACTGTTTCGTTGGGGCAAAGTACTTTGGTTGTGTTGTGCAGGTTCCACGTTGGCGCCGGAATCCCTGGTGTTGCGCCGCACTACATCCCGCCGCCATCAACCTTCAACGTGCTTCTTGGCTCCTACTGGTTCGATAAACCTTGGTTTCATACTGAGGGAAAACTTGCCGCTGTACGCATCACACCTTCCTCTTGGGGTTCCCAATGGACGCGTGTTGTACGCGTATCATCCCCTGGACTCATCGGTTGAAGCCATTCTACATCCACCTGTTCCCTCTGCTCTCGATCAATCGGTTCAATCTCCTCATGTTCAATTGCTGCTTCAATCTCCTCTGCATTTTCTGCTTCAATCTCCTCTGCATTTGCTGCTTCAATCTCCTCTGCATTTGCTGCTTCAATCTCCTCATGTTGAACTGCTGCTTCAATCTCAAGTTGAATTGCTGCTTCATTCTCCTCTGCATTTGCTGCTCCCGCCTGATCTTCCATTCCAAAAGCTGGGTCAACTGCATTTTTACAAAGCCTAGCAATGTTTCCAGGGATTCCACAACGTTTGCACTTACGTTTTCGAATCGGTGCACCACCCTTTGCACTATCTCTGATCATATTCTTCCTCGGCCTACCTGCCGGTCTAGTCAATACTGGAGAGTACAGTTTGAAGCCTGGATCGACTTTCATCCATTGGTCTTTTCCCAACAAGGTAGGAACATTCATAGCATATGCAGCCCCAAATTTGGCAACAGAGAAATACTCTGACACATACTGATCAACTTCACCATCTTCACCCCCTATAACACTCATGAAAAACAATGCGTGTATGCAGGGTATCCCACGGATCTGCCATCCCCTACAATGGCATGTCCTATCAACCAAACTCACTGGATACCTCCACTGCCTGTTTTCTTTGTCAGTGTAGGTTACCTCAGCCTCCATTCCTTTTCTAACGCATTGCATCCTCAATTGTTTTGCCCTGGCATGCAAAGACTTAATCAAAGATGGGAGCATGAGATGGCCAACATAATTTGTGGATGCAATTCTTTGACGCAGATCGATCTTTATCATGATCATCTGCCTAATCTTATCAAATATTTGCCACAGCATATGCCCTTTCAATGACTTGACCTTTGAATTGAAACTCTCCGCAAGGTTACTTGTTACATAGTCTACCTTGCAAATTTCATTGAATTGGCTTCTTGACCACACCCTACCATGATGTTCATCCAAGTACTCCTTCACCCCAGGTTTTTGTTTATACAACACATCCAAATGAAACAGATGCTTCCTAGAGCTGCATGTGTATGAAGCTGGCCATAGGTTGTCAGTAAAAACTTTACCCTTGAATTTCTTTGTAAAATTCTGTACCAAGTGTCGCATACATTCCCTATGCTCCACTCCAGGGAATACTGCTTCTACCGTAGTCTCCAAACCTTTGCAAGCGTCTGTGTGGATAACAAGTCCTGGTGGATGACCTATAAGGTCGCGCAAATTCTGCAGAAACCAAGTCCAACTTTCCTGTGACTCAACCTCCAAAACCCCATAAGCAACAGGGAACATCCAATTATGTCCATCAACTGCAGTAGCAGCAACTAGCTGTCCTTTAAACCTGCCATGAAGAGCTGATGCATCCACGGCCAAATAAGGCCTGCAACCGTCCAAAAAGCCTTTCCAGCAAGCTTTGAAACAAACAAAAGCCCTTCTAAAACATTCCGTGTGCATTACCTTCCCGCTTTTCAATTTGTAGGGAACTGTATGCTTGTCTATCGCTACAACACTGCCTGGACTAGCCATCTCCACTTCAGCTTTGAAAGTGTAAAGCAACTGAAAGCTTTCATTCCATGGACCATTGATCTTGTCAAGAGCCATTTCCTTTGCATAGAACATCCTCATGTAAGGTACTTCCATTTTATACTTCTCAACCACCTTTTTTACGAGTGCTGTTGGACCAAGTGAAGGATTTTCTCTCAGCCAATCTAGGATTATATCTGCCAACCACCTAGTCTTCGCTAGCTTTGTTTTCAGCTCTGGCTCTCCCCCTAGAGGTGGAAACCTATGGATCTCCTTATTCTTTTTTATCTGAAACATAATGATAAGGGATGTCAGTAATAGATAACAAATTTTACACCGTGATCTAAATACACAACTGGTTGGCGTAGTACCTGAACCAAGCTGCTTCTGCACATTGTGGATGCATGCAGTCTAAACCTACACCTTGGGTATGGGCATTTAATTGTGAACCTACCTGGCTCACTTTTAATAACCTCATAATTATTCTTAGTGAGAATGTGATATGTAGTAATTGCATTACGGTAGTCCATCATCGTTTGAAACACGGTGCCTTCTGCAAGCCGGGGATTCTCCCTGTTCCACTCAATTGTTGGCAAGTCTTCACCTTCGTAATCGGCTAAAACGAGGTTGTCATCATTCTCATTCTTCTCTTCATCATCAGTGTCATCAAATCTGGCACCAAAAGCAATATCTTCCATGTATTGATCCTCCATTGCACCTTCTTGCATCGATCTACCAATTCAGGAAACATCAACTCATCCTCATCATCTTGAGGACACTGATCCTCAATGTCTGCATCGTCCTCCACATCGACCGTACGAACGATCTGGCTAACACTAGCACTGGGGACAGATGGTGCTGCTGTGGACCTACAAGGAGCGCCACGGCGCACACTATTAGCAGAGGCAGCAGCAGTAGAGAGACATGATGCCCGACCACCTGATGATGCCACAGCACCAGATGATGCCTGGCCCCTATCCACACGGATACGAATTTTACCGAACCGGCAAGAAGCATTCAAAGCAAAAAAGAATTCCCAGATCGTCTTCGGAAATTAGTGGAACAAATCTTCCCTCCGGGCTGTTGAAATATTCGAAATGAACTGCATCGAAAGAGCTCTAGGGGTACTCATCGTAGATGTTAGCTTTGAAATCCCTTAACGAGATGGTGGTTGCAACCACCGCAGGGAAGTCAAACCCAGTCTTACAGCGTTTAGAATCACGCGTAAAGCTAGAATCCAGCCTAACCACCAGCCGAAAAGCCAGCGCTGGATCCATCCTATTCGAAAAGCAACGCAGTTAGTTGAGCAACAACGATTGGCGCTCAAAAACTGCCTACTGTTAATTCACATAGGCAGACGATGCTTACCCAGATGGAATCCATGCGTTAGATCCCTTCGATTCCCAATCTTCTCCACGGCTGACAGGAATAGGCGGCACACCAGACGGAATTACAAAGAGGACAGGGGTAGATCCAGATCTGGTGGAGGCGGAGCCCGGGGGTGGTGGTGGGGGCGGGGCCGGCTCGGCGGCGGACGATGCCATAAGGTAGGTGGGAAGGATGGCGTGGCGGCGGAGGCGCGGTGTGTGAGCTCCTCCAGTATCGGGCGGAGGGGAAAGCTTTGGGTCAGCTCTTCCAGTCAATAGTCAACACATTTTGAAAGCAACGGTCAAGTCAAAACCACCGCGGCTCCCTAGCCGTCACCGGTAACGGAAGGCCTCTGACCAGACGGCAACCCTCCCGTCCGAGCCTCTGCGAGGGGTTTCAAACTAGAGGGAGGGGAAAACTGAGGAAAAGTTAAGAGGCTGGGGAAAACTGAGTACAACTAACGAACCAGGGGCACGAAAATAGAAATCCCTTAATTCAAATTCCATAAAGTTGCTGAAACTTTGCAAAATCATAGCAAATTCGTTTCAAATCCAAAAAATACAAGTAAGATATCAAAATACTCACAAAAATAAACTATATTCAATAAAAATATAACATGAAAATGTTTATCAAAATAAAAGTTCAATTATTTTAACCTTTATTAATTATGCTCTTTTCTTTTATCTAAAGATACAATTTGAATTCAATAATTAGTTAAGTTTCAAAAATAAATAATAGCTATTTAGTAACTAAATAAAATATTAAGATTAATTTTCTTTATCATATTTTCATTAACTTAAATACTAGTGGTATTTTAAAAACCTTAATTTGCAAAATACCATTTACCATTTTCTCTAAATAATAATTAAGTAAGAAAATTAAAAAAACTAATATTCTTTTATAGTCAAAAGTTGTTTATTGACATCAACCTTTTTAATTAACATGTTACTATTTTAAAATTTAATAACAACTATAAAACCCTAATTCCTGAATTAAACCTAAACATTATTTATCTTAATTGTTAAATCTTTTAAAATAACAAAATGATAAAACCATTATTAATTTTATTTCAAAGTACGTAATCACATTAACTCTATTACCAATTGTTATTTTAAGAATCACATTAACTCTATTACCAATTGTTATTTCAAAGTACTTAATCACATTAACTCTATTAACTTAAGAAACCTCGATAATCATCCTTTGATATGATACCCTATGATCAACCATAGTAATAAACATGTCAATACTTGCTGCATATAGACCCATTCAACTTAAGAACCAACTAGTCTCTATTAATGAACAAAATGAATCCAATAGTAAACCCTAGTAGCACATAGCTCCTATTTGTAATAGATCTTCTTCTTTATTAAACATTTTCTTCAAAAGTTATTCTTTTGAAGTAAATATAAAGCAAACAATAGAAGCCAATAATTCTTACTTAAAATACTTCTTATTTATTATGTAACTTGTTCTTCAAGAGTTATTCTTTTGAAGTACAGAATAAAGATCATAAACCATGCATTATAGAACTTAAAACTGACAATTATTCTTTACATCACTTGTTTTGACATCAATATAACCAAACCCTAATGAGAACCTTGTTTGAGAACCCTTCTAGAAGTGCAACGCACCCTAAAGAAATCTTTACAACTCACCAATCCTAAATCATCGGGGTTAGGTTACGCTCGGGGCGACTGCATCTCATAATATGCATTATAGCATCTTTGCCAGTTCTTTAAACATTGTCCTTATCGGACGATGATGGTATTTCAAAATTTGGAGTTATCACGTATCGAAGCTTTTGCCTGCATAATCTTGCAGTCAAGAAAGGCAAGTTCATCGCTTGCTCATGTCATTTGATTATTTTTATCAAACTATATGCAAAGTACTATACTTATCACTCTTGCATTGAAAACCAAAATATTATTTTACAATTATGAATATGACTATGTGGTGGGCAGTGGAACCATGGTATGTATTGATTGGTGGAGGTTCCATTGCAAGGGTTATACTCATCTAGGACTAATCACCAATGCCATCTAGTGATTCTAGCGCCGTACATATCGTGTTAACCATAAGATCTATAATGGCTCTTGGGAAGTCAGCTGTATCTTTTGCCTTCTACATATCAACGGACTTGATAGAGCCTGGCTGGGTGTTGTGATAACACCGTAGTAGGTTGGGAAGTCCTTTTAAATCCCCATTCAAGTGGATGAGAGCGCTCTACCGTCTATGATGGATTGTCCATAGCATATCGAGGGTAAAGTCGTATGAACATAAGATGTCTACCGTGGATATGTGAGTGGGACAAAAGGGTGGGGTATGCAGGGTCGTGGAGAAGGCAGTGATTATCTTGGTTCTTATACTAGGTCTCACACCAAGAAAGTGTGGACGGGAATATGCCGCCCGGTTGGCAACAAGGATAAGTTCTTTTATGCATAAAGTAACGCACCTCTGCAGAGTGTATCAAATTGTGACGGTCACTCCCTGTTACGGGAAGGGAACTATGAACGCGGCAGGAAAGGAACTCCGTAAAGTTCTGGTCAACCTGTGAAGACTGACGGGCATAGTTTTGAGAATAAAATAAACCTTTTGAATAAATGTTTATGAAAACTTGCATTCGCCTATGACTTTCTGGTCTGTGGCTGTAGCTATACACCTATTTCCTATAATGAACTTGCTGAGTACGCTCGTACTCATTTCCTCCCTTTTGAACCCCCTTCTTAGATCAAAGTCACCGAAGGAGAAACTACCGTGGAACTCGAAGACAAAGGAGTCAACTTCAACAAGATGGAGAACTGATACGTCTCCAACGTATCGATAATTTCTTATGTTCCATGCTACTTTTATGATGATACTCACATGTTTTATACATACTTTATGTCATATTTATGCATTTTCCGGCACTAACCTATTAACGAGATGCCGAAGAGCCAGTTGCTGTTTTCTGCTGTTTTTGGTTTCAGAAATCCTAGCAAGGAAATATTCTCGGAATTGGACGAAATCAACGCCCAGGGGCTTATTTTTCCACGAAGCTTCCAGAAGTCCGAAAGGGAAACGAAGTGGGGCGACGAGGCGGCCACACAACATGGCGGCGCGGCCCACCCCCTGGCCGCGTGGCCCCCCTTACCTACCCTTCCGCCTACATATAGTCTTCGTCGAGATAACCCCAGTACCGAGAGCCACGATACGGAAAACCTTCCAGAGACGCCGCCGCCGCCAATCCCATCTCGGGGGATTCAGGAGATCACCTCCGGCACCCTGCCGGAGAGGGGAATCATCTCCCGGAGGACTCTTCACCGCCATGGTCGCCTCCGGATTGATGTGTGAGTAGTTCACCCCTGGACTATGGGTCCATAGCAGTAGCTAGATGGTTGTCTTCTCCTCATTGTGCTATCATTGTCGGATCTTGTGAGCTGCCTAACATGATCAAGATCATCTATCTGTAATGCTACATGTTGCGTTTGTTGGGATCCGATGAATATGGAATGCTATGTTATGTTGATTATCAATCTATCATCTATGTGTTGTTTATGATCTTGCATGCTCTCCGTTGCTAGAAGAGGCTCTGGCCAAGTCGTTACTTGTAACTCCAAGAGAGAGTATTTATGCTCGATAGTGGGTTCATGCCTCCATTAAATCTGGGACAGTGACAGAAAGTTCTAAGGTTGTGGATGTGCTGTTGCCACTAGGGATAAAACATCAATGCTATGTCTAAGGATGTATGTGTTGATTACATTACGCACCATACTTAATGCAATTGTCTGTTGTTTGCAACTTAATACTGGAAGGGGTTCGGATGATAACCTGAAGGTGGACTGTTTAGGCATAGATGCATGCTGGATAGCGGTCTATGTACTTTGTCGTAATGCCCAATTGAATTTCACACTACTCATCATAACATGTATGTGCATTGTCATGCCATCTTTATTTGTCAATTGCCCAACTGTAATTTGTTCACCCAATATGCTATTTCTTATGGGAGAGACACCACGTACTAGTGAACTGTGGACCCCGGTCCATTCTTTACATCAAATACAATCTACTGCAATACTCGTTCTTACTGTTCTCTGCAAACATCATCATCCACACTATACATCTAATCCTTTGTTACAGCAAGCCGGTGAGATTGACAACCTCACTGTTAAGTTGGGGCAAAGTATTTTGGTTGTGTTGTGCAGGTTCCACATTGGCGCTGGAATCCCTGGTGTTGCGCCGCACTACACTCCGCCGCCATCAACCTTCAACCACTACAAGAAAAGTTCTGATAGACAACGTCTCAAAATAGTCCGCTAAGGGGTATTTTTCGTCGCCTATGGGCCTAACCCGACGATATGGGTTCTGTTGTCGAAACTGCGTCAGGCAAAGTCCTACGACGATTTTTTCGGTCCATCGCGCTTGGGTGCCCTTCCGCCACGGAAAATCGGACCATTGCAGAAGTGTTTCCGGGAGCCCGTTGACTGCTGACGTCATGCAAACTGACACGTGGCAGACGCCGTTAACTGGCAGTTAACGGCGTTAACCGCTGAAACCCCGTGGTAGATGGTAGGCCCACACGAGGCCTGCCACGTCTTAAGCGGGCCGGCCCATTAAGTTTGCGGGCCGGGCACCGACTTAGTTTGACCGGTCAACTATATAGTTGGGCTGGTCCATTAGTTACGTGGGCCGGGCCTAACCTCTAAGGTTGACTGGTCAAAACATTAATGGGCCGGCCCACTAAGCATGTGGGCCGGGCCGAATGCACTCGTTTGACCGGTCAACAGGCAAAAGGGCCGGCCCACAAAACATGTGGGACCCACTTTCATGTTATCGGGCCGTCCTATTTACCAAGTGGGGTCCACCTTAAAGCAAGTGGGCCGGCCCAAGAAGTTATTGGGCTGGCCCAATTAGCACGTGGGTCCCACTTTCCTGCTAATCGGGCCGGCCCATTTAGTGCGTGGGGTCCACATTAGATCAAATGGGCCGGCCCACCAAGCCAGTGGGCCGGGCCAAAAGCACAGGTGGATCCCACTTTCCTGTTAATGGGCCAGCCCATTTAGTATGTGGGGTCCACCATATAGCAAGTGGGCCGGCCCAACAAGATAGTGGGCCGGGCCAAAAACACAGGTGGGTCCCACTTTCCAGTTAAAGGGCCGGCCCATTTAGTATGTGGGGTCCACCATATAGCAAGTGGGCCGGCCCAACAAGCTAGTGTCTTAGGGCCAAAAGCACAGGTGGGTCCCACTTTCCAGTTAAAGGGCCGGCCCATTTAGTATGTGGGGTCCACCATATAGCAAGTGGGCCGGCCCAACACGCTAGTGGGCCGGGCAAAAAACGCAGGTGGGTCCCACTTTCCTCTTAAAGGGCCGGCCCATTTAGTATGTGGGGTCCATCATGTAGCAAGTGGGCCGGCCCAACAAGACAGTGGGCCGGGCCAAAAGCACATGTGGGTCCCACTTTCCTGTTAACGGGCCGGCCCAGTAAGTAAGTGAGTCGGCCCAAAATGAAAGTGGGTCCCACACTACTGTTAATGGGCCGGCCCAATCTGTTATAGGGCCCTGGTTGTTTGACTAGTCAACTTGCATTAAATTTCATGAGCCTAAAATCTGATATCTATGATACACACAATTACATACACAAATAAAATAACTAGGAAAATTACAAGGCAATTAATGTGCCCAAATAAAAAAATTACATAGAATCATTGAGGACTTCTATTAGCATCATCAATAACACGTTGACATTTGGCAATCGCCTTGATTGAATCTTGTGTACTCTTGGTTAACATATCGACTCTACGAGACCTTACAAAGACAATACCATGTCTTTTATAAAGTACAGCCTTGAGATGTTCACTGTTTGATGAAAAGAATGGTCTAAGTTGACGGCTATGAGAGGATGCATCAGAACAAAGATCAGAAATTTTTGTGGGCCTCTCTTCTAATGAAGATTGCTTCATCAGAACTGCATTCTGATAATAATGCAAAAAGAGTTAAACGATGAACTATGCAAACATGTATTAAGCATTGTCGATATGAGATAGTCACAAGTTCTAAGCGTAGACTTACATTATATCATTGCATAGGCTCACGCCGGAACCTTTTTTGCGCTCTATCTTCTACTAAGGACTTCTTCATTACAACTGCATTCTAGTAATATTGCAAACATAGTTACAACAGTGAACTATTCAAACATTTATTATGCAATGTAGATATAAGATAATAACAAGTTGCATAAATAAGACAATGTATGGAACTTGTACTAAGCAGACTTACATCATAATGTTGCACAGGGTCGCTTTGGCGACTATCTTCTAATGATGACTGCTTCACTAAAGCGCATTCTGGTAATATTGCAAAAATAGTTACAACAATTAACTATTCAAACATGTATTACGCAATGTAGAGATCAGATAACAGCATGTAGCAGAACATACTGGCTCGCTGCAGGTCCTTCTCTTGCGTGCACTAGTCGTGGTCGACATGCATGTCATTTTAGGTTCAGCCATCAAGTGAAATGCTAATCCTCCTGCTCCATTGTCCTTAATCTGTGTTTAGATATCACATTTAAGACCAAGTCAGCTGGTTTCAGATAACAAAAAACTTGAGCTGCCAAATGAATAAGCCAATATTTACCAGATATCAGATTAAAACCAACTAGATGTTGCTTTGCATGAGATACGAATTTCAGACATTCAGATTTAGAGTAGGGTAATGCCAAGGTTTTCCACATAAAGTAAAGCGGCATTAAGAATGACCAAATGTCGTGTTCAAATCACCTTTGATTGCTCCAAGACAAGCATATCAAATAGGCAGAAACATAGTAAAGCATGGATGGCATTGCTATGGCAGGGTTCCAAGTGTTTATCTCTTGCATAAGGAACAATGCATATAGGTTATAGATAATAACGGAAGTAAACTGCCAAAGTTACCAACCAAGAACTCAGATTCCAACCTTCCCTAGCGTCCCCGCTGTTAATGTTGGATATTCTAATAAGTGGTTCGCATGATCAATCCCTAGGAAAAATAACATTGACAAGTTAGTCTACGATAATACAAAGACCAGACATGCACGCAGCAATAACTATACAAGCTGTGCGACAGGAGCATTCATGGAAAAAAATAGCTATAAGCTAAAGACGAGGTATAAGAGCAAGCAGATTGGAAATGCACATAGCATGATTATAAAAGCAGTAAAAGAATAGTAGACACGAGAAAACAGCTAGCGGCTAGCGGTGAGCTAATGACGTGGTATAAGAACAACTAGATTGGAAATGCCCATAGCATGACTATAAAAGGAATAGCATGCAGTACAAAAACAGTTGGCAGCAAATGAATGGGTCCCCTATAAATATGTGGATGCACACAGGTGTCAGTAGAATGAACAGGATGGTAGCGACCGGATAATGCTTTGGTACTGTACAATATTTAAACGAACTTCATGCGAAGTAACACATCAAGAAATTTAATGGCATATGAGATCTGCAAATAACTACACAAAACATGGCTAAAGAAACACCGCGATCTAACGGGCCAGCGTACTAACCAAGCTGCGGCGGGGTGGACGGGGGCGGCAACTTGCATTCCAGCGGCGGCGAACGCGGGAGACGATGAGTCGACCCTGTTTCAGTAGAAGCGGGCGTTAGTGAAGCAGATCTGGTTGGCTGGCAAGGGATTCGGTGAAGTTGATACAGCCGCTGCGTCGAGGTAGTCGGTGGAATAGATCGGCTTCTGTGGAGGGGAGGGCGCGGTGAAGTAGACACGGTTCCGTTGGAGAGGATCCGGTGCGTCGACAGGAAAGGCGTTGATTGCTACGCTGTGGATGAGGTCGGCGGTGAAGCAGATCCGTCGGTGGCGAGGTCGGTGGTGAAGCAGATCCGTCGGTGGCGAGGTCGGCGGTGAAGCAGATCCATCGGTGGCGAGGGCGGCGGGGGAGCGGATCAGGTGGGTGGACAACCAACACGATCAAGGCTACGCTGTGGAGGAGTATGCCGGCGGCGAAGCAGATCTAGTACTGCAGAGAGTCAGAGCTTTGGCGTATGAGAGTATTTTTGAGCTAATGGGGAGAATGGTTGGTGGGTGGGTGTGGGCCTGTGGGGAGGGTTCGGGATCTAGGCAAGATATTTCATTGTTACCGAATGAGCCCTCCATGGTCGGTGGGTTGTAGCTTCCGGACCAGGGTTAAAAGGGTAAAACTCGTCACGGGATTTTCGAATGGATGCGGCGGGATGATTTGGCGCGCGGCCGAAATTTTCAGTTTCAAGCTACGAGCAGAACGACAAAAATAATGTTCTTCCCCAGGGAGCTCTCATTTCTTCCTCTTCTCTTTCTCTCTCTCGAGTCTCTCCCACTCCCCTGGCTCCTCTCCCCCTTCTCTCTGGCAGCCTCGCCGGCCGGAGACGAGGCCGACTTCTCTCTGTATATCGTACACCCTCCGAACTAAATTAATTGATTCAACTTTCCTTAGACGTGTATGTATCTCGAGTAAAAACATGTGTGGATACATCCATATTTAGATAAGCAAAGTTGAGTCAGTTAATTTGGATCCGAGGGAGTTCATGTTGTTGTAAGCTTAGATCCAGTGTTTCCCATGAGCAGAATGGCGCAATGGAGTCGGGGATCTCGTCATCGGCTTCAGATCTGGCCTACGGTGAATCTGGCGGATCTTGTCGGCCAAACCCCGATCTGGTGCCATCAAGGTGATGGCGCTAACGGTGAGGCTTGCTTTGGTCAGTGCTTCAGATCTGGTCAATGGGGAAGTCAAGCTGCTAACGTTCACAAGCTCGGGGCATACGACGGCGTCATCCGTCTTGCCCGTGAACATCTTGGCCTTTCAGCGGCCCTTCTCAGAGCCAATGTGCCGTTGCTGAGGCCCTTCTTCTCCTTCGTCCTGGCGACTACCGGCGACACCGTCCCAAGTGGTGCGTCCCCGGTGACGGAGTTGCTGGAAAGGATGCGGAGCAGAGATCTGATGTGCGGTCCAGAAGGACTCGATTGATTTTCTTCTATATGTTTTGGGGTCCTTTTTGTAAAGTTGCAGGTCCTATTAGTTATTGTCTAGTTCTCTTGGACCTCTATGTAATTTTTTGGACTAGTTTCCATTTGCATCGATAAACTTGAATTTTGACAAGTTCACGGGAAAAAAAATTCCTTTGCACATATGGCCTATCATGTATGAACATTTTTGAGTTTTAAACTATATGTAATGGCCAGCACTTGCGCAAGGGGCTCGTCTAGTGCGCACTAGTTTCCATTAGCACCGATAAATTTGAATCTTGACAAGTTCTTGGAAGAAAAAATTGATTCACATATAGCCTATCATGTATGAACATTATTTGGATTCAAACTATACATAGATGGCCAACACGTGTAAGAGGGGGTCCTCTAATGTGCACTAGTTTCCATTAGCACTGATAAATTTGAATCTTTACAAGTTCTCGAAAAAAAATTGCTTCACACATATGCCCTATCATGTATGAACATTATTGGGATTCATATTATATATAGATGGCCAATACTTGTGCAAGGGGTCCTCTAATTCTTGGGGATTTCAATCTATCTATCTCTCCCGATCTATCGTTGGTGGCCAGAACAACACACATATGCATGCACTTTATGCGCAAAGGCGCGGGTGCCTCTAATAATTCATGTGTGTGCGTATATTTGAACATATTCTTGGGGATTTCAATCTCTATCTCTCGATCTATATATCGTTGGTGGACAAGAAACACACTTATATATATACGCATGCACTTTATGCGCAAAGGCGCGGGTGCCTCTAATAATGTGTGTGTGCACTCAATCGATGATCCCTAAACCTTAAACCCTAAAACCCTAATCCCTAATTATACCCTAAACATACACCCTAAACACCCTAAACACTAAACCCTAGACCCTAAACCCTAAACACTACTCCATATACCCTAAACCCTAAACACTAGACCCTAAACCCTAAACCCCAACCCTTGACCCTGAACCCTAAACCCTAAACCATAAACCCTAAATATATTTCAATCTCTCTCTAGATCTATATATCTTTGGTGGCCAAGAAACTTACTTATATATATATACGCATGCACTTTATGCGCAAAGGAGTTGGTGCCTCTAATAATTAATGTGTGTGTGCACTCGATCGATGATCCCTAAACCTTAAACCCTAAAACCCTAATCCCTAATTATACCCTAACCGTACACCCTAAACACCCTAAACACTAAACCCTAAACCCTAGACCTTAAACCCTAAACCCTAAACACTAAACCGTAAACCCTAACCCTAGACCCTAAAGCCTAAACACGTACTAAACCCTAAACCCTAAACCCTAGACCCTAAACCCTAATTAACCCTAACCCTAACCCTAAAACCCTAGCTAGCTAACTCTAAAACCTAAACCCTAATTAAACACTACATATATATAGGCCAACGACACTTAATTGCGCATCAAGCAGGCGACGAAATAATTAGCGCTGATAAATTAATTAACTTGAATCTTGACAAGTTCTCTCGAATGAAAACACATTTGATTAAGTTGCCTCATAATATATATACAATTAGTGTGCATGCGCGCATGGCATACCATGGACATATCATTCGTGCATATATATATCTCAATATATATCTGAACATATTCTTGGGGATATATATATATTTCAATCTCTCTCTCGATCTATATATATCGTTGGTGGCCAAGAAACACACTTATTATATATATACGCATGCACTTTATGCGTGCAAAGGCGCGGGTGCCTCTAATAATGTGTCTGTGCACTAGCTCGATCGATGATCCCTAAACCTTAAACCCTAAAACCCTAATCCATGATCCCTAATTATACCTTACACGTACACCCTAAACACCCTAAACACTAAACCCTAAACCCTAGACCCTAAACCCTAAACCCCAAACCCCAAACCCCAAACCCTAAACCCTAAACCCTAAACCCTAATTAATTAACCTTAACCCTAACCCTACCCCTAAAACCCTAGCTAGCTAATCCTAAAGCCTAAACCCTAATTAAACCCTACATATATATAGGCCAACGACACTAAATTGCGCATCAAGCAGGCGACCAACTAATTAGCGCTGCTAAATTAATTAACTTGAATCTTGACAAGTTCTCTCGAATGAAAACACATTTGATTAAGTTGCCTCATAATATATATACAATTAGTGTGCATGCGCGCATGGCATACCTTGCACATATCATTTGTGCATATATTTCAATATATATCTGAACATATTCTTGGGGATAAATATATATATTTCAATCTTTCTCTCTTGATCTATATATATATCGTTGGTGGCCAAAAAACACACTTATATATATGCATGCACTTTATGCGCAAAGGCGCGGGTGCCTCTGATAATGTGTGTGTGTGCACTCGATCGATGATCCCTAAACCTTAAACCCTAAAACCCTAATCCCTAATTATACCCTAAACGTACACCCTAAACACCCTAAACCCTAAACCCTAGACCCTAAACCCTAAACACTACACCCTAAACCCTAAACCCTAACCCTAGACCCTAAACCCTAATTAAACACTAAACCCCAAACCCCAAACCCTAAACCCTAAACCCTAGACCTTAAACCCTAATTAATTAACCTTAACCCTAACCCTAACCCTAAAACCCTAGCTAGCTAATCCTAAACCCTAAACCCTAATTAAACCCTACATATATATATAGGCCAACGACACTAAATTGCGCATCAAGGAGGCGACCAACTAATTAGCGCTAATAAATTAATTAACTTTGTTGAATCTTGACAAGTTCTCTCGAATGAAAACACATTTGATTAAGTTGCCTCGTAATATATATACAATTAGTGTGCATGCGCGCATGGCATACCTTGCACATATCATTCGTGCATATATTTCAATATATATCTGAACATATTCTTGGGGATAAATATATATATTTCAATCTTTCTCTCTCGATCTATATATATATCGTTGGTGGCCAAAAAACACACTTATATATACGCATGCACTTTATGCGCAAAGGCGCGGGTGCCTCTAATAATGTGTGTGTGCACTCGATCGATGATCCCTAAACCTTAAACCCTAAAACCCTAATCCCTAATCCCTAATTATACCCTAAACATACACCCTAAACACCCTAAACACTAAACCCTAAACCCTAAACACTACACCCTAAACCCTAAACCCTAACCCTAGACCCTAAACCCTAATTAAACACTAAACCCCAAACCCCAAACCCTAAACCCTAAACCCTAGACCCTAAACCCTAATTAATTAACCTTAACCCTAACCCTAACCCTAAAACCCTAGCTAGCTAATCCTAAACCCTAAACCCTAATTGAACCCTATATATATATAGGCCAACGACACTAAATTGCGCATCAAGGAGGCGACCAACTAATTAGAACTAATAAATTAATTAACTTGTTGAATCTTGACAAGTTCTCTCGAATGAAAACACATTTGATTAAGTTGCCTCATAATATATATACAATTAGTGTGCATGCACGCATGGCATACCTTGCACATATCATTCGTGCATATATTTCAATATATATCTGAACATATTCTTGGGGATAAATATATATATTTCAATCTTTCTCTCTCGATCTATATATATATCGTTGGTGGCCAAAAAAACACACTTATATATACGCATGCACTTTATGCGCAAAGGCGCGGGTGCCTCTAATAATGTGTGTGTGCACTCGATCGATGATCCCTAAACCTTAAACCCTAAAACCCTAATCCCTAATTATACCCTAAATGTACACCCTAAACACCCTAAACACTAGACCCTAAACCCTAAACACTACACCCTAAACCCTAAACCCTAACCCTAGACCCTAAACCATAATTAAACACTAAACCCCAAACCCCAAACCCTAAACCCTAAACCCTAGACCCTAAACCCTAATTAATTAACCTTAACCCTAACCATAACCCTAAAACCCTAGCTAGCTAATCCTAAACCCTAAACCCTAATTAAACCCTACATATATATATAGGCAAATGACACTAAATTGCGCATCAACCAAGCGACCAACTAATTAGCGCTAATAAATTAATTAACTTGTTGAATCTTGACAAGTTCTCTCGAATGAAAACACATTTGATTAAGTTGCCTCATAATATATATACAATTAGTGTGCATGCGCGCATGGCATACCTTGCACATATGATCATTCGTGCATATATTTCAATATATATCTGAACATATTCTTGGGGATAAATATATATATTTCAATCTTTCTCTCTCGATCTATATATATATCGTAGGTGGCCAAAAAACACACTTATATATACGCATGCACTTTATGCTCAAAGGCGCGGGTGCCTCTAATAATGTGTGTGTGCACTCGATCGATGATCCCTAAACCTTAAACCCTAAAACCCTAATCCCTAATTATACCCTAAACGTACACCCTAAATTAACACCCTAAACACTAAACCCTAAACCCCTAGACCCTAAACCCTAAACACTACACCCTACCCCCTAAACCCTAAACCCTAACCCTAAACCCCAACCCCAAACCCTGCTAAACCCTAAACCCTAGGCCCTAAACCCTAATTAATTAACCTTAACCCTAACCCTAAAACCCTAGCTAGCTAACCCTAAACCCTAAACCCTAATTAAACCCTACATATATATATATATATATATAGGCCAACGACACTTAATTAATTGCGCCTCAAATAGGCGACCAACTAATTAGCTAGCGCGCTGATAAATTAATTAACTTGAATCTTGACAAGTTCTCTCGAATGAAAACACATTTGATTAAGTTGCCTCATAATATATATACAATTAGTGTGCATGCGCGCATGGCATACGTACCTTGCACATATCATTTGTGCATATATTTCAATATATATCTGAACATATTTCTTTGGGATAAATATATATATATATATATTTCAATCTTTCTCTCTTGATCTATATATATATCGTTGGTGGCCAAAAAACACACTTATATATATACGCATGCACTTTATGCGCAAAGGCGCGGGTGCCTCTAATAATGCGTGTGTGCACTCGATCGATGATCCCTAAACCTTAAACCCTAAAACCCTAATCCCTAATCCCTAATTATACCCTAAACGTACACCCTAAATTAACACCCTAAACACTAAACCCTAAACCCTAAACCCTACACCCTAAACCCTAAACCCTCACCCTAGACCCTAAACCCTAAACACTAAACCCCAAACCCCAAACCCTAAACCCTAAACCCTAAACCCTAGACCCTAAACCCTAATTAATTAACCTTAACCCTAACCCTAACCCTAAAACCCTAGCTAGCTAATCCTAAACCCTAAACCCTAATTAAACCCTACATATATATATAAGCCAACGACACTTAATTGCGCATCAAGCAAGCGACCAACTAATTAGCGCTGATAAATTAATTAACTTGAATCTTGATAAGTTCTCTCGAATGAAAACACATTTGATTAAGTTGCCTCATAATATATATATATATAATTAGTGTGCATGAGCGCATGGCATATCTTGCACATATCATTCGTGCATATGTTTCAATATATATCTGAACATATTCTTGGGGATAAATATATATAGTTCAATCTCTTTCTCTCTCGATCTATATATATATCGTTGGTGGCCAAAAAACACACTTATATATACGCATGCACTTTATGCGCAAAGGCGCGGGTGCCTCTCTAATAATCTGTGTGTGCACTCGATCGATGATCCCTAAATCTTAAACCCTAAAACCCTAATCCCTAATCCCTAATTATACCCTAAACATACACCCCCTAAACACCCTAAACACTAAACCCTAAACCCTAAACCCTAAACACTAAACCCTAAACCCTAAACCCTAACCCTAACCCTAACCCCTAGCTAACCCTAAACCCTACATATATAGGCCAACGACAATTAATTGCGCATCAAGCAGGCGACCAACTAATTAGCGCTGATAAATTAATTAACTTGATTCGTGCATATATTTCAATATATTTTTGAACATATTCTTGGGGATATATATATATATATTTAAATCTCTATGTTATCTCGATCTATATATCGTTGGTGGCCAAGAAACACACTTATATATATATACGCATGCACTTTATGCGCAAAGGCGCGGGTGCCTCTAATAATGTGTGTGTGCACTCGATCGTTGATCCCTAAACCTTAAACCCTAAAACCCTAATCCCTAATCCCTAATTATACCCTAAACGTACACCCTAAACACCCTAAACACTAGACCCTAAACCCTAGACCATAAACCCTAAATGTACACCCTAAACACCCTAAACACTAAACCCTAAACCCTAGACCGTAAACCCTAACCCTAAAACCCTAGCTAGCTAACCCTAAACCCTAAACCCTAATTAAACCCTACATATATATATATATATATAGGCCAACGACACTTAATTGCTCATCAAGTAGGCGACCAATTAACTAATTAGCGCTGATAAATTAATTAACTTGATTTTTGACAAGTTCTCGATCTCCAATGAAAACACATTTGATTAAGTTGTCTCATAATATATGTAATTAGTGTGCATGTGCGCATGGCATACCTTGCATATCATTCGTGCATATATTTCAATACATGTTTGAAGATATTCTTGGGGATATATATATTTCAATCTCTCTCTCTCGATCTATATATCGTTGGTGGCCAAGAAACACACTTATATATACACATGTACTTTAATTTATTTGCCTCACAATATATATAATAAATATGCATGCATGGCCTAACCATGTATTCTTATATATGTGTTTAATTTGGAGATTTCAATCGCTCTCTCACCGCTCTCTCGTTGGTGGCCAACAACACACACATGCACTTTGTGCGCAAAGGCATGTGCCTCTAATAATGTGTGCGCAGTCGATCGGTCTAGTTTTGATTAATCATAGCACACAAATATAGAAGTTGTATTTGAATCCACACAACCCTAATCTAAAACACATAGCCCCTAACATGGCCTAATTAACTGACCCCTTCTCTCTAGCTAATTAGTGGAAATTGCACAAAATCAAAAGGGGTCCCTCACTAATTATACATATATATCTAGATTGTGATAAACTTTTGCCCCATATTTGGTGGATGGGTGCATCTTGGCATGTAAAACAATTAATGTTTGCAAATGGCATTGTCAAAATTTATGTACAAATGATTTCTTTCCATCCAAAGTGCATAAAATGGGAGTTTTAATGAAGAAGGTACAAATAAAACAGCTCAACATGCCTCCACACCCCGATTTTCACAGGAAGTAGAGCATATTTAAAGGATAATTCTAGAGTTTTACTATTTTTCAAGCAACTTTGCTAATTTCCACCCACTCACATGACTTTATGTCGATTTAACGAAAATATGGCGAATTTAAACTACATGGGCGGGATAGTTTGAATTGTGCGCGCGGCAAAGGGAACCGCCTATTCCTCAACCTTGTGCACGGCAAATTACACACGCAACTCCATTAAACACCACCTACCGGGCGGCTCGGCCGCATGACCCCCACCCACCGCTACACAACTTATCCCCGTCCGTGCGAAGAGCTTCCCCTCCCCGTCCCGTCCGTGCGAAGAAGAAGCTTCCCCTCCCCGTCGTTCTTCTCGAGACGCACCGGCGGTCAAGTTGATCCACGGTAGGGTTGCTATCTCTAGCTCAATCATGCATCGGGCAAGACGGCCTAACGATTTATATTTTCTTGATGCTGCTAAAAAAATCGTCAGTATGCTCGAACTAATTGGCACTTTATAGTTTTCCGCTCGATTTGTCCTCGATCAATTTGTTCATTTGCGTGGGCATATAGAGTCAGTTCTGCACTCGATCCGTTAATTTGCTGAAATGCCATGGCAGAGATTTGTACACGATCTGTTTGCTAAAATGTCGATGGGCATTTTTTGTTTTGTACTCGACATGATTGCTGAAATGCATAATCATGTACTAGTATAGTTTTGTACTCGATGGATATACATTTCCTACTTCGCCTTAAATTAATCACCAACCATTGTATCTCATAATTAAACAGATGGACAGAACTTGGATACTGCATGGACACTTATGTTCCCCTTCATATATAAATGGTGTTCAACCCTTTATGGGGTTTATTAGAGCTCATGAAGGTCACGACCTGGACGTGTATTGCCCGCGCTGCACATGTATGAATGGTGAGAAGAGGCCTCACCATGTAGTGGAAGATCATTTACACATTTTTGGGAAGGACCGCACATATGTTAGGTGGGTTTATCATGGTGAACCACATAATGATCCTTCAGCGGGAGAAGCAGATCTTGCTCACACTGTATGTGTGCTGGCATATGTAGTTAATTATTTATATTGATGCTGCCGCTGTTTCGATCAATAGTTTGCATTGCTGTGCAAGTTCTGTACTCAAATTTAACTTGTTGCAGATGGATGGACGGGAAGGAGAGAAAAAGCGCTTGCTTCAGGAACCGGGTTTCAGCTCTGGGACATGTGTTGTGCCAGATGAGAAGGTAAATATGTAAAACGGCATTTGTTCAGGTTGCATCCCTTAGATGTTTGTCTAATCTGTTGATGTACTAATTGCGAAGCATAGAGTTGAAGAGGTCTCTCGGTTTGATGGGAGATTTGAAGATGAATCTCAGTTTGATGCACCCGTGGATGGTGCGATGACGGGCCTTTCATAGACGAAGGTCCTGCACCTGAGATTATCCAGCCTACAGAAGGAGGCCGTGGACCGAGTACACAGCTTTGCATTGAAGTGGATGCACGCCCAGAGATCATCAGTGGCGTCCGGGTAGTCTCAAGACCACCCAGCCCTGATGCACCTGTGGATGGTACTGATGACGATCCTTTCATAGACGAAGGTCCTGCACCTGAGATTATCCAGCCTACAGAAGGAGGCCGTGGACCGAGTACACAGCTTTGCGTTGAAGCGGATGCACGCCCGGAGATCATCAGGGGCGTCCCGGTAGTCTCAGGACCACCTAGCCCTGATGCAAAATGTTGAGCTACTTTATGATTCGTACTCTTATGTTCTGGTGCTGTAGTATGTACTATCTTTGTTATGATTTGTACGCCTTTGGCGCTAGAACTATAATTAAGCATTCAGTGGATGATCGCGTTGCAAAATTTGACACCCACACAATCAGTTCATCATATGAGTAGTAGCACAATTACTTCTACAGCCAGTCCTGCCAGCGCATTAATTGGTAGCATGAAACACTTTCAGGCACTCCCCTCTGATTCATATTAATTGACTCAATTTTGTCTAGATATGGATGTATCTAGATGCATTTGTTAACTAGACTAACAAACTTGAGTCAGTTAATATGAATCGGTGTAAACCGCCCAAGTCCTCCAACAGCTAGTTTATTGACTCTGGACTCCAAGCCTCTCGCGGCAAGCCATCGACGAAGCTTTGACCAGATCTTGGCCCGCTTTTTTTTTGCGAATAGCAAAGCTTTGACCAGTTCCTCTCGGGATACAGCACGCCGGTGAGCTTGCACGGTTGCCATGAGCAATTTCCGGTGGAACTTCCTCTGCAGCGCCCTCAAGCCGCCGCTGCGAGACGGCACGCAGTGCCTCGAGGTGGACGGAACGGACGAACTCGGGATCTCAGGGTGGGGGGTCCGCCTCGTCCGGGAACGATCTCTAGCGGGTTAACGAGGACATGCATGGCGGCCAGGGGATTTGGTTTTTTTTTGTTGTTGTTTGAGCTTGGGATTCGGGGTTTTTTTGGATAGGGGAGGAGGAACCGAGGAAGAGGAAGGAACAGCCCGCGTGCTTGGCGCGTGGCAGTGTGCTTGAATTTCGAATTTTTGTGAAATGTTTCATTTCCCCGCTACAATTCGGGGGTTTTCTTGACGCGCCAATGCGTCCCGCCGTGCAGGTTTAAGTGAATTTGGGGTGCCACACTATGCGCCCCAGTTTCAGTGAGACATGTAATGACTAGTCACATCAGTAAGTTCACTGTGTAATAAAATATGTTACCCCTCCCCTTTATGTAGCCCCTTTGTCTCTCCCGATCGAGTGCCGACAGCCGACGGATGCAAGCCGCTAGCTCGATCCCCTCCTTTCGCCTCCACCGTCCAGGCATCCAGCTTGGAGGGGCAAGCTGCATCTAGACCAAGCGGATTAGGTAGTACTAGTAATGCTCTTTCCTTTCTCGAGATCGGTTCTTTTTTCCTCACCTCGATATCTTGCGCATCTACTATTTCCTATTCTGGGCGAAGGGGTGTCTTTCTGGTCACCCTCGCGCTGGGAGTGATTGATGGGGGTGGGGGGCGGGGGCTACCTTTGCTTGGATTGGGGTGTTCTTCCTTTATTTGTCGACATTTGCAACCTTTGTAGTTTCTGCAGATCCTCAATGTATCTTTTGTCAGCTTGTACAGGAAAGGAAATACCTCAGTGGTGGTGGGAGGGCAATGGAGCGTAAGGCCACCACGCATGTGGGCAGTTGGCTGAGCCTGAGCTGCGTCCCCAGCCCCGCAAAGCAGGTACTCCGTTTGCTTATCCACTATGTCTGTGTGCATCCTCAATCTGTTCCTGTTCTGGAAGATGCTTAAAGTAGCACATGTCTTCAGCTGTTTGTGCATAAAGCCTCTGTGACACCATGCTCTATATTCTCTGTATCAGGTTGGTACCTCCAGGTTCCGTGCTGAGGCTATGGGGAACGAGAATAGCGCCCCACCTGCTTTCTGCAGCACAAGAAGCGAAATGCCACTGCCGAGCTGGGCAGGGACCGCCGAGGGGTAATTTTTTTTAACCAACTTACCATGATGTAGTCTGAATCTGATACTCCCTCAGATCCAAATTAATTGACTCAACTATCTGTAGATACGGATGTATCTAGATGTATTTTTAGCTCTAGATACTACTACCTCCATCCCAAAGCTTAGGGATTATAATATTTTTAGAAAGTCAAACTATACCATGTTTGACTAAGCTTTTACCAAAAATCATTAACATGCAAAATACAAAATTAATATCATTAAATAGGTTGTGAAATATATTTTTCCTACGGTATCTACACAATATTATATTTGTTGATAGAATGTTCTAAAATTTTGGTCAAACTTTACTTGTTTTGATTTCTCAAAAATAAATAAGCCTTAAGCTTTGGGATGGAGGTATCTAGACAAAGCTGAGTCAACTGGAGTAGTTTTTTTGTCTGTCCATAGCTAGTGTCCATGGTGCAAAAGGCTAAGAGCATCCACTATATGCATCAGTCTATCTCATACAGTAATTCAATATCACTGCTGAGGTCTGCCTTTTGTTTTGCTATTCATATGCAGACTGAAACTTTAGGGCCTTTACTCAAAAGGAAGATCAAAACTGCGGCTGATCAGGCTGCCAGTATGTTGATGCCGCCCCCATCTTCTAAATGCCTCTACAAGCACAAGGCCACGCGCTACTGGGTGGTGATCTTTTAATGAATATGGTATATTTTCTTAATCCACAAAACATGCCTTGATATTTGTCTGTTTATTGTCGGTTTTTTCTAATGCTTGCCAAAAGTTTACAACAAAAACAACAACAACCAAGCCTTTCAGTCCCAAACAAGTTGGGGTAGGCTATAGTTGAAGCCCATAAGATCTCGAAGCCAAAAGTTTAGAAACACCAAATTCGTTTGCTTACAATCATCATACAGTAATGTTCATCTACTCTCTAGTTCCCCTAACCCAACAAAAAATGATGTTAATTACGATTTTTAGATTAAAAGAGCACCATTAGGCGCTGTTAATTACGATTTTGAGATTAAATGTCATTTGCAATTGCTAATTACAATTTTGAGGCAAATGATTAGTTTAACCTTGATCTGTTCCGCTCTCCATTTTTCCCAACCGAAAAAAATGTAACCATTCCATTCCTCTGAAATGGAACCATTCCATTCCATTCCACGCTGTTTCAGAACTGAACACACCCTTGCATTGTTGTGAACTATTGTCCATACACAGCCATACCCTTCCACTTACATCCAGCACTATATGCATCAGTCTGTCTCGTAGTCATTCAATATCAACTGCTGAGATCTGTTCCCATTCTTATGCAGGCTGAAACTGCTGCGCCTTTACTCAAGTGGATGCAAAATGAGGCTGATGAGGCTGCTGTGAGGACGACGGTGCCGGCACCATCATCCGAAAACCTCTACAAGCACGAGGCCATGGGCCAGCTGGGTGGTGACCTTTTAATGAATCTGGTATATTTTCTTAATCCACATACATGATTTTATTATTATCTGTTTAATTACTGTTGGCTTTGCCTAATGCTTACCAAAAGTTCAGAAACACTGCGTTTGCTTACAATCATCGTACACTAATTTTTCACTTTTCAGTCTGTCTCATCCAGTATATAAACTGTTGAGTTCCGTTGGCTTCTTTTGTAATCATTTGCATTGTTGTCAACTGTTGTCTATGCACAACCATATTCTTCCACTTACATCCTGCACTTTTTGCATCAGTCCATCTCATAGATTTATTAAATATCAATGATGAGTTCTGTTGCTATTCATATGCAGGATGAAGCTTCTGTGCCTCTACTCAAATGGATAAAAAATGATCCTGATGAGGCTGCTGTGAAGATGATGGTGCCGCCACCATCTTCTGAAAACCTCCTCAAGCACAAGGCCACGGGCCAGCTGGGTGGTATCCTTTTTAAGCAGGTATATTTTCTTAATCCTCATACATGATTTGATTTGTCTGTTTATTGCCGGCTTTGTCTAAATATGCTTACCAATAGTTCAGAAACACACACAACCCTATTCTTCCACTTACATCCAGCACTATATGCATCAGTGTCTCATAGATTCATTTTATATATCACTGCTGATGTCTGTTGCTCATCAATTTTCATATGCAGACTGAAACTGCTAAGCCTTCATTGGTCAAAAGGATTGCAAGCTGCTGCGATGAGGCATCTGCAGAGGCTGCCACCAAGTTATTGTCAGCCCCACCTTACGGATGCTTATATAAGCTCAAGTCCAAGGACCAGCCGGGCCGTAACCATCCAAGGGTTCGGGTATATTTTCTTAAGCCACATATACATGCCATGATTTATTTACGATATTATCACCGGCTCGTCTCATCGCTTCTTGGAATTTGGAAACGCCAAATTAGCATGCTTATATTCATCATACACTAAATTTTGACTGCTCGGTTTGTAACATAGTGTTATGCACTCGCTTGTCAACATTTGCATTGCTCTGAACTATGCACTTTACACAACCTAATTCTTCCACTTACATTCAGCGCTACGCACCAGTAGTACCTCCCATGTTTCCTTCACCATCCCGATGCCGAGCTTGCAGGAATATGGTGGGCCCATGTACATACCCCGCATATAACACCTCCTATGGCTCTATCTACCTTTCTAATAACTCCTTCACAGAGTTACAGGTATGTATTCTCAGTGGTTTAGCATGAATTGTCATATAGTAAAGTCTTGTTTTTAGTCTTCCTGCTTCTTACATTAGTATCAATTTTCACCTGCAGACTATACCTTGTGAACTTCGTCCAATGATTAACCAGATGTGTCCGCATGAAGGGTCTTTCACTATGCATGGCAATGGCAAATTGATGAACACCTACACGGTCTATGAGGTGTATGTCTACAAGACGCAGGCCATCACATATTTGTATGGACATGATTGGAGAAAGTTTGCTTTTGACTACGGTCTGAAGAAGGGCGACGAGCTGAGGATCAGAAACTCAAACGGGCAGATATATGTAACTGCTTACAGAGTTGGAGACACTTCCAAATATATAATATGTAACTTTTTTGTACTCATATCCTTTGATTACTGCATTCTGAGCAGTTGTTCTAAACCATTCCCTCTGTTCTAGCTTGCTGGGTTTAACATGATCAAAGCTGCAGATCCCCTGATGGAACAGGAGCGGATGTCACAAAGGGCACCCACACCAGCACCGGCACCGGCTTCCCACTCTCCTGCATCAGCACCGGTTCCTGTACCAGCACCGTTTATTGCATCTACCCAGCAGGCCCCTACATCAGCATTGGTTCCTGTAGAGGCCCCATATACTACACCTGCCCGCAGTTCCCGCATCAAAGATCGGTTCCTCTAGCCGCACCGTTTATCGCACTCGCCCAACGCCTCTGCATCGCACCGGTTCCTCTAGAGGCACCGTTTATTGCACCTGCCCAGCAGTCTCCTGCATCGCACCAGCTCGTGTACCAGCCTGTGCTCCCGCACCTGCCCCACCGGATCACCGAGGTCTCGGCTCATTGCCGTGGCCACCCGTGTGGTGACCAGGACGCATCCGAAGGCTATGTTCGTGAGTATATGACAAAGATAACCGCTCTTATCTTGATGTCTTCTCTGCTCAAAGTCTCACATGGTTCAGTCTTCAGTGCATTGGTGCCATTGACTAATTTTTGTTGGTATCTCTTGCTTTGAATCAGAAATTGCCTAAAAGTGTCGCCAAGGATCTCAATGCTGGCCGAAGGGGCAAGATTTCCCTCGTCATGGAGAGTGAAGGTCTCACCGTGGAGGGACGGTACTCCGTCAGTCCCACAGATGGCCGCTTGGCTGTTACTTCCAGGTGGAAAAAGTTTATTGACGGTGCCAAACTTTGCATTGGATCAAAGTTGAAGGTCAAGATCTTTCGATGCTGCTGTGACATGCTGGTCATCAAGTTTGCGGTTGTCTAGTTCTATTGTCCCATGAGCCCTTAGCAAATGCATTTGTAGTTATACTTATATAAGGTTATCTTATCTGAACTGCTAATTAATTGTATGGGTGGTAAAACTCTGGCAAGCTTTTGCTCTTAGCAAGTATGTATGTATGATCAGCTATTATGATAACTAATGTTTGTGTTCATCTTAATTTGCATTTCCGTTTTAGAAAAAAACTTAATTTCTATTTTGGCTGACCTGTTAGAGAACTATCAGATTGAATCCACAACATGATTCAAATAGATTCATTACACCAAGCCACATGTCTTGACCTTGCTATACACTAGTTCCATTAATCAGGAAGGCTTACCTGAGCTGCCTGAACCACGACAGAATCGAATCCACCTTAGCTATCTAGCTAGAAATACAACCTTTGCAGAAAGAGGATTTGCAGTACGGGGAGGCTGACATTGGGGACCCATGAGCCAGCAGCGTCGTCAACGTTTTAGAGGCGGCAGGAGATCGAAACAAAGAAAAAAAGCCAAAAATCAGTTGGTAAACAAAATCCAAGAAATGAAACTTTTACCTTTCTGAGAGGATGACATGCGGGACCCATGAGGCAGCAGCATCCTCAACTATTCCAAGGCGGCAGGGGATCAAAATAAAAATAGGAAATAGCCAGAAATTAATTAGGGTAAAAAATAAATCTATCAAAGGAAACCTTTATTGTTCATAGAGGATGACATGTAGGACTGATGTCTACGTTCCCCCTCTTTTCCTGTAGACAGTGTTGGGCCTCCAAGAGCAGAGGTTTGTAGAACAGCAGCAAGTTTTCCCTTAAGTGGATCACCCAAGGTTTATCGAACTCAGGGAGGAAGAGGTCAAAGATATCCCTCTCATGCAACCCTGCAACCACAAAGCAAGAAGTCTCTTGTGTCTCCAACACACCTAATAGGTGCACTAGTTCGGCGAAGAGATAGTGAAATACAGGTGGTATGAATAAATAGTAGCAGTAGCAACGGTGCCAGAAAATAGCTTGCTGGCATGTAGTTGATGGTGGTAGTATTGCAGCAGTAGTAACACAAGAAACAAGAAACAAGCAGTAGTAATGCAGCAGTATTTAGGAACAAGGCCTAGGGATTACACTTTCACTAGTGGACACTCTCAACATTGATCACATAACAGAATAGATAAATGCATACTCTACACTTTTGTTGGATGATGAACACATTGCGTAGGATTACACGAACCCTCAATGCCGGAGTTAACAAGCTCCACAATAATGCTCATATTTTAGTAACCTTTAGTGTAAGATAGATCAACATAACCAAATAGATCACATCAATACCATCATAGTAATAGTTAACTTCACAATCTACAAGAGATCATGATCATAGCCTACGACAAGAACCACACGGTGCACACACTAGTCACCTTTACACACGTGCAGGAGGAATAGAACTACTTTAATAACATCACTAGAGTAGCACATAGATGAATTGTGATACAAAACTCATATGAATCTCAATCATGTAAAGCAGCTCATGAGATCATTGTATTGAAGTACATGGAGAGAGATTAACCACATAGCTACCGGTACAGCCCCGAGCCTCGATGGAGAACTACTCCCTCCTCATGGGAGTAGCAGCGGTGATGAAGATGGCGGTGGAGATGGCAGCGGTGTCGATGGAGAAGCCTTCCGGGGGCACTTCCCCGTCCCAGCAGGGTGCCGGAACAGAGTTCTGTCCCCCGAATTGGAGTTTCGCGACAGTGGCGGCGCCCCTGGAGTCTTTCTGGAGTTTCGTCAATTGGTATCGAAGTTTTAGGTCACGACGGCTTAAATAGGCGAAGAATCGGAGTCGGAGGGTCTCTGGGGGACCCACACTATAGGGGGGCGCGGCCCCCCCCCTGGCCGCGCCGGGGTGTGGTGTGGGGCCCCCAGGGCTCCCCTCTGGTCCTTCCCGGGTGTTCTGGATGCTTCCGATGAAAATAGGAACTTGGGCGTTGATTTCGTCCGATTCCGAGAATATTTCGTTACTAGGATTTCTGAAACTAAAAACAGCAGAAAACAGCAACTGGCCTCTCGGCATCTCGTCAATAGGTTAGTTCCGAAAAACGCATAAAAATGATATAAAGTGTGAACAAAACATGTTGGTATTGTCATAAAACAAGCATGGAATATCGGAAATTATAGATACGTTGGAGACGTATCAGCATCCCCAAGCTTAGTTCCTACTCGTCCTCGAGTAGGTAAACGATAAAAGATAATTTCTGAGGTGATATGCTACCAACATAATCTTAATCATACCATTGTAAAGCATATGAGATGAATGCAGCGATTCGAAACAATGTAAATGCAATGAGTAAACAATTGAATCATATAGCAAAGACTTTTCATGAATAGTACTTTCGAGACAAGCATCAATAAGTCTTGCATAAGAGTTACTCATAAAGCAATAAATTCATAGTAGAGACATTGAAGCAACACAATGGAAGATTAAGTTTCAGCGGTTGCTTTCGACTTGTAACATGTATATCTCATGGATAGTTGTCAATGCAGAGCAATATAACAAATGCAATAAGCAAGTATGTAAGAATCAATGCACAGTTCACACAAATGTTTGCTTCTTGAGGTGGAGAGAGATAGGTGAACTGACTCAACATTGAAAGTAAAAGAATGGTCCTCCATAGAGGAAAAGCATCGATTGCTATATTTGTGCTAGAGCTTTGATTTTGAAAACATGAAACAATTTTGTCAACGGTAGTAATAAAGCATATGTATCATGTAAATTATATCTTACAAGTTGCAAGCCTCATGCATAGTATACTAATAGTGCCCGCACCTTGTCCTAATTAGCTTGGACTACCGAATCATCACAATGCACATGTTTTAACCAAGTGTCACAAAGGGGTACCTCTATGCCGCCTGTACAAAGGTCTAAGGAGAAAGCTCGCATTGGATTTCTCGCTATTGATTATTCTCAACTTAGACATCCATACCGGGACAACATAGACAATAGATAATGGACTCCTCTTTTATGCATAAGCATGTAACAACAATTAATAATTTTCTCATTTGAGATTGAGGATATATGTCCAAAACTGAAACTTCCACCATGGATCATGGCTTTAGTTAGCGGCCCAATGTTCTTCTCTAACAATATGCATGCTTAACCATAAGGTGGTAGATCGCTCTTACTTCAGACAAGACGAACATGCATAGCAACTCACATGAAATTCAACAAAGAGTAGTTGATGGCGTCCCCAGTGAACATGGTTATCGCACAACAAGCAACTTAATAAGAGATAAAGTGCATAAGTACATATTCAATACCACAATAGTTTTTAAGCTATTTGTCCCATGAGCTATATATTGCAAAGGTGAATGATGGAATTTTAAAGGTAGCACTCAAGCAATTTACTTTGGAATGGCGGAAAATACCATGTAGTAGGTAGGTATGGTGGACACAAATGGCATAGTGTTGTTTGGCTCAGGATTTGGATGCATGAGAAGTATTCCCTCTCGATACAAGGTTTAGGCTAGCAAGGTTGTTTGAAGCAAACACAAGCACAGACTAGTACAGCAAAACTCACATAAAAGACATATTACAAGCATTATAAAACTATACATCGTCTTCCTTGTTGTTCAAACATCTTACTAGAAAATATCTAGACTCTAGAGAAACCACTCATGCAAACCAAATTTTAACAAGCTCTATGTATTTCTTCACTAATAGGTGTAAGGTATATGATGCAAGAGCTTAAACATGAGCACAACAATTGCCAAGTATCACATTACCCAAGACATTATAGCAATTACTACATGTAGCATTTTCCAATTCCAACCATATAACAATTTAACGAAGAGGAAACTTCGCCATGAATATTATGAGCTAAGAACACATGTGTTCATATGCAACAGCGGAGCGTGTCTCTCTCCCACACAAGCATGATGTAATCCAATTTATTCAAACAAAAACAAAAATAAAAGCACACAGACGCTCCAAGTAAAGCACATAAGATGTGACCGAATAAAAATATAGTTTCAAGAGAAGGAACCTGATAATTCGTCGATGAAGAAGGGGATGCCTTGGGCATCCCCAAGCTTAGACGCTTGAGTCTTCTTGATATATGCAGGGGTGAACCACCGGGGCATCCCCAAGCTTAGAGCTTTCACTCTTCTTGATCATAGTATATCATCCTCCTCTCTTGACCCTTGAAAACTTCCTTCACACCAAACTTCTCATAAACTTCATTAAAGGGGTTAGTACATAATCAAAAACTCACATGTTCAGAGGTGACACAATCATTCTTAACACTTCTGGACATTGCTCAAAGCTACTGGAGTTTAATGGAACAAAGAAATCCATCCCACATAGCAAAAGAGGCAATGCGAAATAAAAGGCAGAATCTGTCAAAACAGAACAGTCCGTAAAGACGAATTTCTAATAAATACTTCCGTTGCTCAAATCAGAAAACTCAAAACTAATGAAAGTTGCGTACATATCTGAGGAACACGCACGTAAATTGGCATATTTTTCTGATTTTTCTACAGAGAGACAATCCCAGATTCGTGACAGATAGAAATCTGTTTCTGCGCAGAAATCCAAATCTAGTATCAACCTTCGATTAGAGGCTTCACTTGGCACAACCAAACACAAAACTAAGATAAGGAGAGGTTGCTACAGTATTAAACAACTTCCAAGACACAAAATAAAAACAAATTACTGTAGCAAAATAACACATGGGTTATCTCCCAAGAAGTTCTTTCTTTATAGCCATTAAGATGGGCTCAGCAGTTTTAATAATCCATTCGCGGGAAATAGTATTTGAAGCAAAAGAGAGCTTCAAGAGGCAAATTCAAAACAAATTTAAGTCTAACATGCTTCCTATGAAGAGGAATCTTGTACACAAATGAATTCATGAAGAACAAAGTGACAAGCATAAGAGGATAAAACACGAGTAACTTCAAGATTCTCAACATAAAGAGGGGAAACTTAATATTATTAAGATGCATATAACCATATTTCCCTCTCTCATAATAACTTTCAGTAGCATCATTGATGAAATCCACAATATACCCATCACTTAAAACATTCTTATCATGGTTCATATGCATAGAAGTATCATTAAATTTGGCATAAGAAGAGTTATTCTCATTAATAGTAATTGGAGCAAGATTATTATCAAGAATTTGAACATGGTAAACAAGTTGCCTATTAAGGGGATTGTTTTTGGTAATCCAATCATGACTATGACAAGTTTCATAAGGATAGTTAGAACCTATATCATAGCATTCTTTATAATAATCATTAGAGATCGGAGGCATAGTGTCATCATAAGAAATAGAATAGTTATCCTTCACAATCGGTTTATCTGTCCACACCATTATTGTTATTAGAAGGAGATGTATCAAGAACATAATGACCAGTAGCTAAAGGATTTGCAAACACCTCTTCCCCAAGCTTAGAGCTTTCTATATCATTATGGGAGGAAGCATGGATAGTACTGACACTATGGCAATTATTATCATCATCATTTTCAGAATTAGTTTCCCAGAGATTTGCAATATCAAAAGTAGTGTGCTCATTCAAATCATGATTGCTAATGTATGTAAAGGGCATAGGAAGATCATCATATTCAGATTCATTATCACAATAATCATTAGGAGCAACATACTTACGGTTACCTATTGTTATCTCATATACGCGGGGATATGATGTTACCTCTTTCTTTTTATTCCCCTTCTTCTTCTTCTTCTTCTTCTTCTTCTTCTTCATTCCCTTCTTCTTCTTTTTCTCTTCCTTCTCCTCGTTCCCTTCTTCAGGAAGAAGAGGCTTGAAGGGTGGCTTGTCCGCATAACCTGATTTACTTTCAGAAACAATAGAAGAAACTTGGGAGGATCCCTCCTTTTCGTTAATTAGTTGAAAACACACAGCGGTCCTATCATATTTTGGCAAGGTGTCATCTTCTAAAATATTTTGTATGTAAGTATTTGTATGGCTATTATCAATGCAATAAGAAAAACACCCATGCAGGACATCATCAATATCAAGATCACTCATATGTAACAAAGAGATTTTTCTCAACAGTTCTTCACACCCCAAAAATAAAGTAAGTTCATCATGCTGATTAGGAGTAATTTCATCATCACAATACAAATTTGCAGCACTCATTGGGTTCAAATTATCATTGGAGGAGCATTGAAAATTAAAATGACCCACTTCATGGCAAACTTCACAAATAAAAGGATAGAGGGCACAAACTTTTTTACCAAGATCATCTAGAGCCCTAAACCACTTTCTAGTTTTTTCATTAGCATGATGGATACAATATTCATCTTTGATTTGATTAATTCCACAAGGTCTATGTATTCCACAAAAATTAACATGCTTATAGGAAATAGCATTCTTAGGAGTTTGAGCATGCTTATTGCAATAATTAACAACAATTTCATTCTTCATGCAAGCCTCTTTAAAAGGTTCATGATACTTATCAAAATTATTTTTAGGCAATTCGAAATGAGAAGCAAAGGCTTTATAAAGATTTGCAGCAACTTGAGAGTCAAGACCATAAGTAGCACTCATATTTCAAAATTTATCGGTATCCATAAAAGCTTCAATGCATTCATAATCATAATTTATACCTGACTCTTTACCTTCATTGTTCTCCCATCCTTCAGCGTTGTCCTCAATCCGATCAAGGAGGTCCCACCTAGCTTCAACCTCCTTGCTTGTGAAAGATCCCTCCGAACACGCGTCCAGATAGTCCTTGTGTTGTCCTGAAAGCCTCGCATAAAAATTGTTAACAATAACATTACGGGGGAGCTCATGAATGGGACATTTGAGCATTAGTGATTTCAATCTCCCCCACGCTTGAGAAATACTCTCTCCATCACGAGGATAAAAGTTATAAATATAATTCCTATCAATATGCACTTCATGCGGAGGATAAAATTTAGAATAAAAGAGAGATGCAATTTCCTCCCAACCAAGAGAATGCCTATTCTCCAACAATTTATACCAATGCGCTGCTTTACTGCAGACAAATAAACAGAGAATAGCTTCTTCCTCACTTCATCCATAGAGATACCTGCACACTTGAATAACCCACATAATTCGTGCAAAAACAGTAAATGATCTCTAGGATGGACAGTTCCATCCCCTTTATAGTGGTTGTCCATAACACGTTCAATAATTTTCATGGGTATTTTATACGGAATACTTTCAGCAGGTGGATTTAAAATATCAGAAGCATTATTAGAGTTATCGCATATGGGAGATAAAGCATTATCGTAACAAATTTTCTCCCCTAAAGATGGGAAGCTAAAAAGACCACAAAAACTAGCTTCCCCAAGCTTAGACTTCTTCATAGCATTAGCAGTAATTGCATTCATACTAATAACATCGCTACTAGCATGCAAATAAGGTTCCATAGGTTTTTTAATTTTCGCATCAAACAATTCTAAATCAGGAAAAAGATTAAAAAGCTCACAAATTTTGTTGTTGTTTTCCATTATGCCTAACTAGTGTAAACAAGAAACAAAAAGTTGCAATTGCAGGATCTAAAGGAAATAGCTTCGAGTACTTACAATGGCGGAAAATAGCTTGGTAGCCGAGGTCCGGAGTGTGAGTACCTTTTACCTTTCCTCCCCGGCAACGGCGCTTAAAAGTGCTTGATGTCTACGTTCCCCCTCCTTTCCTGTAGACAGTGTTGGGCCTCCAAGAGCAGAGGTTTGTAGAACAGCAGCAAGTTTTCCCTTAAGTGGATCACCCAAGGTTTATCGAACTCAGGGAGGAAGAGGTCAAAGATATCCCTCTCATGCAACCCTGCAACCACAAAGCAAGAAGTCTCTTGTGTCCCCAACACACCTAATAGGTGCACTAGTTCGGCGAAGAGATAGTGAAATATAGGTGGTATGAATAAATAGTAGCAGTAGCAACGGTGCCAGAAAATAGCTTGCTGGCGTGTAGTTGATGGTGGTAGTATTGCAAAGAGTAGTAACACAAAGAAACAAAGAAACAAGCAGTAGTAATGCAGCAGTATTTAGGAACAAGGCCTAGGGATTACACTTTCACTAGTGGACACTCTCAACATTGATCACATAACAGAATAGATAAATGCATACTCTACACTTTTGTTGGATGATGAACACATTGCGTAGGATTACACGAACCCTCAATGCCGGAGTTAACAAGCTCCACAATAATGCTCATATTTTAGTAACCTTTAGTGTAAGATAGATCAACATAACCAAATAGATCACATCAATACCATCATAGTAATAGTTAACTTCACAATCTACAAGAGATCATGATCATAGCCTACGACAAGAACCACACGGTGCACACACTAGTCACCTTTACACACGTGCAGGAGGAATAGAACTACTTTAATAACATCACTAGAGTAGCACATAGATGAATTGTGATACAAAACTCATATGAATCTCAATCATGTAAAGCAGCTCATGAGATCATTGTATTGAAGTACATGGAGAGAGATTAACCACATAGCTACCGGTACAGCCCCGAGCCTCGATGGAGAACTACTCCCTCCTCATGGGAGTAGCAGCGGTGATGAAGATGGCGGTGGAGATGGCAGCGGTGTCGATAGAGAAGCCTTCTGGGGGCACTTCCCCGTCCCGGCAGGGTGCCGGAACAGAGTTCTGTCCCCCGAATTGGAGTTTCGCGACGGTGGCGGCGCCCCTGGAGTCTTTCTGGAGTTTCGTCAATTGGTATCGAAGTTTTAGGTCACGACGGCTTAAATAGGCGAAGAATCGGAGTCGGAGGGTCTCTGGGGGGCCCACACTATAGGGGGCGCGGCCCCTCGGCCGCGCCAGGGTGTGGTGTGGGGCCCCCGTGGCTCCCCTCCGGTCCTTCCCGGTGTTCCGGATGCTTCCGATGAAAATAGGAACTTGGGCGTTGATTTCGTCCGATTCTCGAGAATATTTCGTTACTAGGATTTCTGAAACCAAAAACAGCAGAACAAAGAACTGGCCTCTCGGCATCTCGTCAATAGGTTAGTTCCGGAAAACGCATAAAAATGATATAAAGTGTGAACAAAACATGTTGGTATTGTCATAAAACAAGCATGGAACATCGGAAATTATAGATACGTTGGAGACGTATCAAGGACCGACCTGCCAGCTGCGTCGTCATGGTTTCAAAGGGGGCAGGGGATCAAAAGAAAAAGGCAAATAACCAGAAATTAGGGGTAAAAAATAAATCCAACAAAGGAAACTTTTATTGTTCATAGAGGATGACATGCGGGACCCATGAGCCAGCAGCTTCCTCAACGTTTCAAAGTCGGCATGAGATTGAAAGAAAAAGGCAAGTGACCAAATATCAGGAGCCAAAAATAATCCAAGAAAAGAAATTTTATTGTACATAGATGATGACATGCGGGTCCCATTTTGCAGCAGCGGTCTCAACATTTCCAAGGCGGCACAGGACCAAAAGGAAAATGAAGTAGCCAGAAATCAGGGGGTGAAAAATATCCAAGAAAAGAAAGATTTCAATTGGGCTGCATCTGGACATCTGGGCCTTCGAACTATCCTGCTGGGCCTTTTGACTCGTACAATTTCAGCCCACTCCAAAACAGGAAAGTTCGGATTTTTCTAAAAAAAACAGGAAAGTCCTATGCTTCGCAAAAACACAAAACAAGGAGATTCAACATATAAGTTTGTTTATGTAAAAATAAAGATTTAATTTATCCGTTTGCAATAGCTCAGAGCGAAATACAATGTTTATTGTCTGCAAAATAATCAAGATATCACATGTTTCTTGTACGGGGAGGCTGACATCGGGGACCCATGAGCCAGCAGCGTCGTCAACGTTTTAAAGGCGGCAGGGGATGGAAAGAAAAAATAAACCAAAAATCTGTTGGTAAAAAATACAAGAAAAGAAACATTTTCGTTCTGAGAGGATGACATGCGGGACCCATGAGGCAGCAGCATCCTCAGCGTTTATTGTTCATAGAGGTTGACATGTGGGACCCATGAGCCAGCAGCGCCCTGAACGTTTTAAAGGCTACAGGAGATCGAAAGAAAAAATAAGCCAAAAATCGTTTGGCCAACAAAATCCAAGAAAAGAAACATTTACCGTTCTGAGAGGATGACATGCGGGACCCATGAGGCAGCAGCATCCTCAACGATTCCAAGGCGGCAGGGGATCAAAGGAAAAAAGGAAATATCCCGAAATTAATTAGGGGTTCAAAATAAATCCATCAAAGGAAACTTTTATTGTTCACAGAGGATGACATGTGGGACCGACCTGCCAGCTGCGTCGTCATCGTTTCAAAGGGGGCAGGAGATCAAAAGAAAAAGGCAAATAGCCAGAAATTAGGGGTCAAAAATAACTCCAAGAAAGGAAACTTTTATTGTTCGTAGAGGATGACATGCGGGACCCATGAGCCAGCAGCTTACTCAACGTTTCAAAGGCGGCATGAGATCAAAAGAAAAAGGCAAGTGACAAAATATCAGGAGCCAAAGATAATCCAAGAAAAAAACTTTATTGTACATAGAGGATGACATGCGGGTCCCAATTAGCAGCGGTCTCAACGTTTCAAATGCGGCTTGAGATCAAAAGAAAAAGAAAGTTGATTGTACATAGAGAATGACATGCAGGTCCCATGAGTCAGCAGCTTACTCAACGTTTCCAAGGCGGCAGGGGATCAAAAGAAAAAGGAAATAGCCAAAAATCAGAGGGTGAAAAAAAACCCAAGAAAATAAACTTTTATAACACATAGAGGATGACATGTGGGTCCCATGAGCCAGCAGGGTCCTCAACGTGGCATGAGATCGAAAGAAAAAGGCAAGTGACCAAATACCAGGAGCCAAAAATAATTCAAGAAAAGAAACTTGATTGTACATAGAGGATGACATGCGGGTCCCAATTAGCAGCAGCGGTATCACCGTTTGAGAAGCGGCAGGGGATCGAAAGAAAAAGGCAAGTGACCAAATATGAGGTGCCAAAAAGAATCCAAGAAAAGAAAGTTTTATAGTACATAGAGGATGACATGCGGGTCCCATGAGCCTGCAGGGTCCTCAACGTGGCATGAGATCGAAAGAAAAATGCAAGTGACCAAATATCAGGAGCCAAAAATAATTCAAGAAAAGAAACTTGATTGTACATAGAGGATGACATGCGGGTCCCATTTAGCAGCAGCGGTATCACCGTTTGAGAGGCTGCACGGGATCGAAAGAAAAAGGCAAGTGACCAAATATGAGGTTCCAAAAAAAATCCTAGAAAAGAAAGTTTTATAGTACATAGAGGATGACATGCGGGTCCCATTTAGCAGCAGCGGTCTCACCGTTTGAGAGGCGGCAGGGGATCGAAAGAAAAAGGTAAGTGACCAAATATGAGGTGCCAAAAAAAATCCAAGAAAAGAAAGTTTTATAGTACATAGAGGATGACATGCGGGTCCCATTTAGCAGCAGCGGTATCACCGTTTGAGAGGCGGCAGGGGATCGAAAGAAAAAGGCAAGTGACCAAATTTGAGGTGCCAAAAAAAACTCCAAGAAAAGAAAGTTGATTGCTCATAGAGGATGACATGCGGGTCCCAATTAGCAGCAGCGGTGTCAACGTTTCCAAGGCGGCAAGGGATCAAAAGAAAAAGGAAGTAGCCAGAAATCAGGGGGTCAAAAAAATCCAAGAATAGAAAGAATTTTGGTTCATAGAGGATGACATGCGGGACCCATGATCCTGCATCGTAAACGGCTCGATCAGAGAGCGTTGAACGAGATGGCGCGATCGAGAAAAAAAACAATGCCAGAGAGGCTGCCATCTGGGCCCTACATCCCTCGGCGGTGCGTATTTGCGTTGACTCGGCCGGCGAACCCGAGAATTCGAGATGCACCACATCCCGGGCCACCATACGCAACGTTTTGGCCGTTTTCGTCGGGCTAGGTGGCCTCAAAAACGAGAAAAAAAAACGTTTTGACATGCACAACAAACAGACCCAAAATCGTCGGCCATGGTACACCAGCAACCACGGCGCGACTTCAACTTCGTCAGCCATGGCAACTTTTCTTGTAGTGAACGTGCTTCTTGGCTCCTACTGGTTCGATAAACCTTGGTTTCTTACTTAGGGAAACTTGCTGCTGTACGCATCACACCTTCCTCTTGGGGTTCCCAACGGGCGTGTGCTTGACGCGTCATCAAGACTGTTTTCTGGCGCCGTTGCCGGGGAGATCAAGACACGCTGCAAGGGGAGTCTCCACTTCCAATCTCTTTACTTTGTTTTTTATTGCTTTATTTTTATTTACTTCTTTGTTTGCTGCATTATATCAAAATACAAAAAAATTAGTTGCTAGCTTTACTTTATTTACTATCTTGTTTGCGTACCCCATATTAAAAACACAAAAAAAAATAGTTATTTGAATTTACTTTATTTTTTTATCATGACTAGTCCCGTAGTTGTTACTCTATCACCCGAGGAATCAATCTTTACTTTTAAACAAGGGGGTGAGGAGAGTTTTAAAGAAGCCTGGTCTAGAGTTTTTGATTCTTATAATAAAACTGAACCTAAAATGACGCTAAGTTTACTTCTTAGTAATTTTTATTTTGGGATTATTTTTCGTTATAGATATGCCTTAGATGCTGTAGTGGGAGTAGATTTCCTTCATTGTGATGGGGATCAAGCTTTTAATGCCATAAAAAAATTGGTTACATCATCTAGCTCCACTAATAATTTTGATCCATCCCTTGTTAGTATTTATAATAGATTGAACACTCTTGAGACAAGTGTATCTTGCTTAAAAGAAGGGTATGGTCGGATTCGTGAGCATTTTGATTATGTTCCAATAAACTCTGAACCATCAATGTGGGACCCCACTATTAAAGTTACTATTGATGGTAAAATTTTCGATGCTCGTTGTGATATTATGACTGAATTTTGCCTTATGCCTGAAAGTATTTATGAAACTTTGACACTCTGGGGACTTACTGAAGGTGGAGAAGGAATAACTCTCACTGATAACTCTGTTATAATTCCTAAGGGAATAGCTGAAGGAGTATTCACAACCCTTCTTGGAAAAACGGTATCCACTGATTATCTCGTTATTGAATGTGTAGGTACAGGACAAATCACACTTGGAAGATCCCTGCTGAAGCTCTTCGGAGTAACCATAGATGTGGGAAAAGGCACTCTAAATTCCTCCATACCTGGATGTAGTCATATATTCCCCAAACCAAAGAGTAAGAATAAGAGTAAGAAGGGTAGACGCAGAGCCTCTGGTAAGAATGCCAATGCTTCATCTCTTGATAACACTTGATACACACTTTCTGCGCCTATCTGAAAGGCGTTAAAGAAAAGCGCTTATGGGAGACAACCCATGATTTTACTTCTGCACTTTTGTTTTATATTTGAGTCTTGGAAGTTGTTACTACTGTAGCAACCTCTCCTTATCTTTATTTTGTTGCATTGTTGTGCCAAGTAAAGTCTTTGACAGTAAGGTTCATACTAGATTTGGATTACTGCGCAGAAACAGATTTCTTGCTGTCACGAATTTGGGCAGTGTTCTCTGTAGGTAACTCAGAAAAATCTGCCAATTTACGTGAGTGATCCTCATATATGTACGCAACTTTCATTCAATTTTAGAATTTTCATTTGAGCAAGTCTGGTGCCCCAGAAAAATTTGTCTTTACGGACTGTTCTGTTTTGACAGATTCTGCCTTTTATTTCGCATTGCCTGTTTTGCTATGTTTGATGGATTTCTTTATTCCATTAACTTTCAGTAGCTTTGTGCAATGTCCAGAAGTGTTAAGAATGATTATGTCACCTCTAAACATGTGAATTTTTGATCATGCACTAACTCTCTAATGAGTTTGTTTTGAGTTTGGTGTGGAGGAAGTTTTCAAGGATCAAGAGAGGAGGATGATACAATATGATCAAGGAGAGTGAAAGCTCTAAGCTTGGGGATGCCCCCGTGGTTCATCCCTGCATATTTCAAGAAGACTCAATCATTTAAGCTTGGGGATGCCCAAGGCATCCCCTTCTTTATCGACAACATTATCAGGTTCCTCTAGTGAAACTATATTTTATTCCATCACATCTTATGTGCTTTACTTGGAGCGTTTGTTTGTTTTTGTTTTTGTTTTGTTTGAATAAGTTGGATCCTAGCATTCATTGTGTGGGAGAGAGACACGCTCTGCTGTTGCATATGGACAAATATGTCCTTAGCTTTATTCTTAATGTTCATGGCAAAGGTTGAAACTGCTTCGTTAATTGTTATATGGTTGGAAACAGAAAATGCTACATGTGGTAATTGGTATAATATCTAGAATAATGTTATACTTGGCGATTGTTATAGCTCATGTTTAAGCTCTTGCATCATATACTTTGCACCTATTAGTGAAGAAATACATAGAGCTTGTTGAAATTTGGTTTGCATGATTGGTCTCTCTAAAGTCTAGATATTTTCTGGTAAGGGTTTGAGCAACAAGGATGACAGTGTAGAGTCTTATAATGCTTGCAATATGTTCTTATGTGAGTTTTGCTGTACCGGTTCATACTTGTGTTTGCTTCAAATAACCTTGCTAGTCTAAGCCTTGTATTGAGAGGGATTATTTCTCGTGCATCCAAATCCTTGAGCCAAAAACTATGCCATTTGTGTCCACCATACCTACCTACTACATGGTATTTTCTGCCATTCCAAAGTAAATTGCTTGAGTGCTATCTTTAAATAATTCAAAATTTATCATCCCTTATTTGTGTCAATGTTTTATAGCTCACGAGGAAGTATGTGGTGTTTATCTTTCAATCTTGTTGGGCAACTTTCACCAATGGACTAGTGGCTTCATCCGCTTATCCAGTAATTTTGCAAAAAGAGCTGGCAATGGGGTGCCCAGCCCCAATTAATTAACCTTCATAATTTTACAAAAAAATGGACACTCCTCCATGGTATGTGATTGTTGGACGGCACCCGAGGATTCGGTTAGCCATGGCTTGAGAAAGCAAAGGTGGGGAGGAGTGTCATCTAAATCTTTACTATTAAATGTCAATGCGACCCGTACGTCGTACGTCGCTGCGCGCTAGGATCGATTCGATCGATTTGTTTCCAGTTACGTTGCTCTGCGCTAGGTTCGTTTAGAAACAAAATCCCTCTCTAGCCCATATAAACGGCAAAGCGACGTAGGTCGTACGTCGTAGTTAGAAGCACCCGCACGATCGTATCGGCCCAGTCACATGGCCCATCAAGGAAAAAAAAAATTGAGAACCATGAACTCATCCGACTGTAACACGAACAGGAAGATCCTACTTTTGCACGAATACTACTACATCACGATGCATATAAACAACTTGATTCGCCCACCGCCGCAGCCACAGCAGGCAGGGAGCCCCCTCAGAATAATAATGCTGCCGATTGGATATCGCTACGAACGTGGAGCTCGGCTGCCTTCACGGGATACAAACGGCCACGAGGCTCGTTCACCCGCCGGGCCTCGATTTGGTCGCTACATAAAAACGCTAGGTTAGCTATAGAAAAACGCTACGAGCCGCTGGGTACCGGAGGAACAACAGGAAAAAGGTTTGGCGGCGCCGGAGGAACAACATTAAAAGGTTTGGCGCCGCCGGAGGAACAACAGGAAAAAAGGTTTGGCGGCGGGAGGTCAAGACCGCGCCCGACGGGTGGATCGCCTGGGGGTTCAACCAATCCGGCATCGGCGTGCTCGACCCGAGGGCGGTGTCCAAAAGTATGACATCTCAGGGTAGTCGCTCCGCTCGCGTTGGGACATGGCCTATCTGACATGGCGCCGGCGGCCGCATCAAGATTTTCGGGAAGCTGACGCTCAGAGTCAAGAACTGCATCATCTTCTCAATTCTGACTAGAAGAGCTGGTGGCCTCCCTGCATCTTCCCATGGCGGAGAAGACGTGGGGGGACAGTGCGGCAACGGGTTGTTGATCAGTCGTGTCGCTTCGGAGCAGCTGCATCCGCGCGCACGGCCTGCAGAATCTCCGCCGTGCGTCGAATCCTCAGTATTTGCAGTTCCTTCTCGTCAGGATGGGTGCAAGCAGAACGAAAAATGGCTTGTGGATGCTAGCAGAACGAGGAGGAGCAGAGTTGTAGAGCAACAAGGAGTAGCCTCCTTTTTCTTCAGAAGAACATCCAGCAACATACGGTGATTCAATTTAAATACAGACTTTTTGGTGTTATTATGGAGCACTCCAACATTGCTATTCATCTATTTAGGATTTTTGCATTATTTGATTAGAAAGTTCAATCCTATAAATTTTAAAAATTTACATAGTGTTGATTTAACTTGTTCAAATTCATACTGTAAATACGTAGTCAAAAAATGGGAGGTGTCCCTTAGGTGTTATCCATCTCCCAAATCATCTGTCGGTCTTTCAGATGGAACCCTTGAAGATGTCCTAACGGGTAGTCGGTATGGATTTGTTATTTTTGTCGATTTATCCATCAGCGAGATGGTTTTTGGAAAATAAACATGCGATGAAAGAGTGGTAATAATACTGAAATACTCGAAATTGTAGAAATATAATGATTTCGGTAGTACAAAATAGGAAGATATCAGCAGCAACGCGCGGGCATTTTGCTAGTAAAACTAAAATAAAAAGGCACTCCTTCAGGGTATGAGATTGTTGGCAGGCACCCGAGGATTCAGTTAGCCATGGTTTGTGAAAGCAAGGTTGGAAGGAGTGCCACCCAAAAATAATTTTTTTTCATGGGAGCCGCTCTTTGAAAGTATGTCTGGCAATGGGGTTAGAGTGCCCACTACCATTCGTTGACAACAACAAACACCTCTCAAAACTTTACTTTTATGCTCTCTCCATGTTTTCAAAATAAAAGCTCTAGCACAAATATAGCAATCCCTGCTTCCCTCTTCGAATGGCCATTCTTCTACCTTTATGTTGAGTCAGTTTACCTATTTCCTTCCACCTTATAAGCAAACACTTGTGTTAACTGTGCATTGATTCTTACATGCTTGCATATTTGCATTCATCATATTACTTTATATTGACAATATCTATGAGATATACATGTTACAAGTTGAAAGCAACCGCTGAAACTTAATCTTCCTTTGTGTTGCTTCAATGCCTTTACTACGAATTTATTGCTTTATGAGTTAACTCTTATGCAAGACTTATTGATGCTTGTCTTGAAAGTACTATTCATGAAAAGTATTTGCTATATGGTTCAGTTGTTTAATCATTGTATTTACCATTGCTTTGGATCGCTGCATTCATTACATATGCTTTACAATAGTATTGATCAAGATTATGATAGCATGTCACTTCAGAAATTATTTTGTTATCGTTTACCTACTCGGGACGAGTAGGAACTAAGCTTGGGGATGCTGATACGTCTCCAACGTATCGATAATTTCTTATGTTCCATGCTACTTTTATGATGATACTCACATGTTTTATACATACTTTATGTCATATTTATGCATTTTCTGGCACTAACCTATTAACGAGATGCCGAAGAGCCAGTTGCTGTTTTCTGCTGTTTTTGGTTTCAGAAATCCTAGTAAGGAAATATTCTTGGAATTGGACGAAATCAACGCCCAGGGGCTTATTTTTTCCACGAAGCTTCCAGATGTCCGAAAGGGAAACGAAGTGGGGCGACGAGGCGGCCACACAACAGGGCGGCGCGGCCCACCCCCTGGCCGCGCGGCCCTAGCGTGTGGGCCCCTCGCGTCGCCCCCTGACCAACCCTTCCGACTACATATAGTCTTCGTCGAGATAACCCCAGTACCGAGAGCCACGATACGGAAAACCTTTCAGAGACGTCGCCGCCGCCAATCCCATCTCGGGGGATTCAGGAGATCGCCTCCGGCACCCTGCCGGAGAGGGGAATCATCTCCCGGAGGACTCTTCACCGCCATGGTCGCCTCCGGATTGATGTGTGAGTAGTTCACCCCTGGACTATGGGTCCATAGCAGTAGCTAGATGGTTGTCTTCTCCTCATTGTGCTATCATTGTCGGATCTTGTGAGCTGCCTAACATGATCAAGATCATCTATCTGTAATGCTACATGTTGCGTTTGTTGGGATCCGATGAATATGGAATGCTATGTTATGTTTATTATCAATATATCATCTATGTGTTGTTTATGATCTTGCATGCTCTCCGTTGGTAGTAGAGGCTCTGGCCAAGTCATTACTTGTAACTCCAAGAGGGAGTATTTATGCTCGATAGTGGGTTCATGCCTCCATTAAATCTAGGACAGTGACAGAAAGTTCTAAGGTTGTGGATGTGTTGTTGCCACTAGGGATAAAACATCAATGCTATGTCTAAGGATGTATGTGTTGATTACATTATGCACCATACTTAATGCAATTGTCTGTTGTTTGCAACTTAATACTGGAAGGGGTTCGGATGATAACCTGAAGGTGGACTTTTTAGGCATAGATGCATGCTGGATAGCGGTCTATGTACTTTGTCGTAATGCCCAATTGAATTTCACACTACTCATCATAACATGTATGTGCATTGTCATGTCATCTTTATTTGTCAATTGCCCAACTGTAATTTGTTCACCCAACATTCTATTTCTTATGGGAGAGACACCACTAGTGAACTGTGGACCCCGGTCCATTCTTTACATCGAATACAATCTACTGCAATACTCGTTCTTACTGTTCTCTGCAAACATCATCATCCGCACTATACATCTAATACTTTGTTACAGCAAGCCGGTGAGATTGACAACCTCACTGTTAAGTTGGGGCAAAGTTTTTGGTTGTGTTGTGCAGGTTCCACGTTGGCGCCGGAATCCCTGGTGTTGCGCCGCACTACACTCCGCCGCCATCAACCTTCAACGTGCTTCTTGGCTCCTACTGGTTCGATAAACCTTGGTTTCTTACTGAGGGAAAACTTGCTGCTGTATGCATCACACCTTCCTCTTGGGGTTCCCAACGGGCGTGTGCTTGATGCATCATCAAGAACCCAATCAACGAAGTCAGTGGAGTCAACTTCTACATCATCTAGAGTGGAAACACGACCAGTAATAGAAGGGAACCATTTCCCTAATCCTAGCATCCAAGTAGCTAGAGTTCTATAGCAAGCCAAGTAGCTCTAAGAGCTAGTGTTAGCAATAAGATAGACTTCGAGTTGTTCTTCTGAAGCTTTATTTGAAGTTTTACCTCACTGTAAAGTAGGAGGCTATGTTGATCTTGTGTAAACTGTTCGTGTATCCTTCTACAGACATGCCTTGGACTCGCATATATTTCTGTTGTACCACTCTGAGGGATGTAATATAAGTGGAACGGTGTTTCACTTTTGTTATGTCAGCGACTTGCGTACTACACCATGCAGTGGTATGCTGGGTCACCGCAACCATTGGCACAGGGATGGGGGAGACTGCAATACAAACAGTAACATTAAACCACATACATAAACACATATGAATATGCCTAAATAAAATTATGTCAAAACATACCGGCGGACCGGTGGACGACGAAGCTGAACTTCGGGGTGGATCAAGATCATAGTTCGCACACATGAAAAATTTCATGCCAAACTGATCAGAGAAATCCTCCACCTACTTAACCTTCGCAAGACGGCCGCACCAACACCGCTCCGCTATCACAACCTGGGGCAAACTTGCAACCTTAGTCTTCGTCGGCCTAGACTCCTGGTCAGAGCACGACACACTCATGGTAGCTAAGTGTGTGATGGCAGGAAAAAGAGGGGTAGAAGCACCTGTGCACTGAAGTGTCTCGATCCCTGCTTTTTATAGGGAAAAATCCGAGAGCGTGGCGGGAAAATATTGCGGGAGAGCGGTGGCGGGAACATATGGCAGGAAAGCGGTGGCAGCAAAAGATAGGTTTGAGAAGTGCCGAGAGATATCACCTCTACTAACACTAAACCAAAACCATGCAAACCATCGGTTGTTAGGCAGCCGGTCGGATAGTAGAAGGCCAGTCGGTCTATAACTGACCAGTTGGCCAGCTATCGACCAACTAGCCCTGCTCTAAATTCCGATCGATCAGCTACTGACCGACCGAGTCACACTTTTGAAAATAATTGAAAACACGTGCTATTCCTAGAAATAAATAATTATTTCGTATTATTAAAAACAAATTCACCCATTTAAATTAGATGGAGAATCGCATCCCCTCTTGCTCTACCAAACTGTATTACAGTTATAATGTGCTGTCTATAAAGCTAGCTACTAGAATCGTCGGGCTGCTAGAAGCGTGGGTCAGCTAGAGGCACTCTCTGGGTTCTCACCGCCTGCTCGACGTTGTCCATGGAAGGCTTGTTGTATAGATTGAACATGACGCTGGTGAAGATCGTGAAGACAAAAAGTGCCCAATTGTCTTCACAAGAAAACACGATTCTAACCTCTCCTTATTCCGAGGAAGAGATAAGGAAAGCGATTTTCCAAACGGAACATAATAAGGCATCAGGCCCGGATGGTTTTCCAGCTGAATTTTATTAGATCTTCTGGTACATAATTAAATAAGATTTATTGGAACTATTTAGTGAACTCCATGAGGGCCAACTTGAGCTCTTCCGTATCAATTTTAGTGAAATCATTTTTTTTTACCAAAAGTGCTAGATGCGGAACAGATTCAACAATACAGACCAATTTGTCTTCTTAATATTTGCTTCATTTGTTTTTACCAAAGTGGCGACTATTAGATTAAATTCGGTGGCTGGTCATGTGGTGCTTCTATCCCAGACTGCTTTTATGCAAGGTAGATACATCCTAGATTGTGTTGTCACCTTGCATGAAACAATTCATGAGAAGCATCAGAAAGTTGAATGGGGTAATACTCAAAATCAACTTTGAAAAAGCCTACAATAAGGTTAAATGGTCTTTTCTTCAACAACACTCAGGATGAAAGATTTTTCTGAAGAGTGTCGCGCTCTGATTAATAACTTTGTTTTTGGAGGAAGTGTTGCCACTAAAGTTAATGATGACGTTGGCAAATATTTCCAGACAAAAAAAAAGGTTTGAGGCAAGGCGATCCGCTATCTCCAATGTTGTTTAACATTGTGGCGGATATGCTTGCTATTATAACTGAGCGGGCTAAAGTTGATGGCCAGATTGAAGGGGTAGTTCCTCATTTGGTTGATGGGGGCTTATCTATGCTTTAATATGCCAATGACACAATTTTATATATGGATCATGACTTTTAGAAAGCAAGAAATCTGAAGTTAATTCTTTCAGAGTTCGAGCAATTGTCAGGTCTTAAGATTAATTTACATAAAAGTGAATTGTTCTGTTTTGGTGAAGCCAAAGATGATGCCAACCTATATGTCGAGTTATTCGGATGTGGGTTTGGGTGTTTTCCAATTACCTATCTTGGTATTCCGATTCATTATCGGAGACCGGCGTTGGCTGAATGAAAAATTGTTGAGGAAAGACTTCAGAAACGTCTGAGTAGCTGTTAATCTGTTAATGTATATGATATCTTTCTTCCAATTGCCCAAAGGAGTCCTGCATAGATTTTATTATTTCTGATCATGATTTTTCTGGCAGGGGGATAATGAGAAGAAAAAATATCGATTGACGTAATGGAGTGTTGTTTGTCGATCAAAAGATCAAGGTGAACTAGGTGTTCATGATCTTGAAGTTAAAAACATGTCCTTGTTAGGAAAATAGTTGGCCAGGTTGTTAACTGAGGATGGAGGATAGCAGGAACTATTGCGGAAAAAGTATGTGAGCTCAAAAGCAATATCTTAGTTTCTTTGGAAACCAGGAGATTCACCCTTTTGGGCTGGCATTATGGCAACTAAGAATCACTTTTTCCCATTTGGTTCCTTCTCCATCAGGAATGGGTCTGAGATAAGGTTCTGGGAGGATAGGTGGTTGGTTACAAATACTCTTCGAGAACAATATCCGATTTTGTACAATATTGTTCGACATAAGGAGATACCTTAATGAAGGTGATGGAAACTTCTCCACCCTCTATGTCATTCAGGCATGATTTTATTGGTCCCAGACTGGCTACTTGGAATGAATTGCTACAAGAGGTTAGCTTCAATCTAGTTGGTTCAGGGAGCCGATGAATTCCGTTGGAGCCTTACCAAGAATGGTCAATTCTCGGCCAGCTCCATGTACAAAGGTTTAATTATGTCAAGTCAATTGGTTGTTAATAATAAATCCATTTGAAAGATGAAAATACCTTTGAAAACAAAGATCTTTGCATCGTATCTTCGTCGGGATGTGATTCTAATTAAAGATAACCTTGCAAAACGCAACTGGCAGGGCTGTATGAAATGTGTTTTCTGTCATGCAGAAGAGACAACAAAACACCTTTCCTTCAGCTATCGGGTTGCTAGGTCTATATGGTCAATCATTCAGATAAGTTTTACCTTATATTCACCTCGCAATATTGCATATATTTTTAACAATTGGCTAAATGAGACCGAGTCTAGTTATAAAACATTTATCAGGTTGGACGCGATTGCTGTCGTATGGTCGCTTTGGCTATGTAGAAATGACAATATTTTTAATGACAAAAACTCTTCTTTATTGCAGGTTGTTTACTGCTCTACGGTTTTTCTATGTTCATGGTCGCCACTCTAACGTTTGGAGGATCGCGATCTCTTTATAAAGGTGTCTACACGGTTGAACAATACGGCCAAGGAGTTTATTTCCTAACATGGGTGGCTGCATAATAGGCGTATTAAGGCCAATGAAGCTTAGCCGTATTCATTTTTTTTGTTTTCTTCTATGACTACTTTGTTCGTTACTATTGATACTCGAACGGATGTGTGCAAACTAATTACGCATAGGCTAAGTGTAATGCATAAAACTTTTGAGTAATAAAACGCCTTTTATCGAAAAAGGTAAAGGTATGTGCCAAGCCAGACAGAATGCGAAGGAATTTCAGGGTTAGTATATATGTAGCCATCAGCAATTGCGGAATTTTAAGGATCAGTGTTGCTTCCTATCTGGAAGCAGAAGACAGTAGAAAGATGGTTGTACGTTGTGAAGTAAGTTATAGTGTATTCACTTACACCAAGGACATTGTCGCTACGAAAGAACATCCGAGAACAGATGAGTTCAACTGCATTCTGCACTGTATTACTAGTGCACTTCCCAAAGTTTCGCCTGTTTTCTAGCCACATAGAAACCAAGCCTAACAAACAAACTAGGAAAAAAAACAAAGATGTAATTTGAAAAATAAGAATGGAGGGAGCTGTGATGTAATAGGAGACAAACCAAGATGGACTGTGCTCCCTCTCCATCTACGGTAGGAAAGCAACCAAGAATCTTGCTTAGCGAAAGCGAGAGCCAACGAGAAAGCTCTCTGATCTTTACTGGAGCCAAGAAACTGCCGACACGCTAGCAACTTCAGAGCATAATCCGGGAGAAAAACGAAAATCGAAAAGAGCCAAAGAACTGCAGGTACTCGCAGAGCCCGGGACCCCTGCCACGGGAGTACCTTGCTGCTCTGCTTCTGAGCTTCTCTCGCGTGTCACGCGACGACTGCTCACTGCTCATCCATGTCGTCGATCTGGAATTTTCGTATATCGGCAATGTTGCTGCAAACAGTTTATTCAGCTATTTTTTCCCGATGTGGTTGATTAGTGCAATAAGATGCAACTTGACTTCTCTTTTTAAATAAGTGGTATTCTTTTATAAATAAGATCCTAACATTAAAAGAAACATCAAACAGTACAAAGCACGTCAATAAAAACGAAAATTGCCTCAACATTTGGTACCGCCTCTCTACACTCTTGGTGGGGCATGATGAAAAAAGCGTAAAGATATGTCATCTTTGACCCTTATTATGTCGTGGGAGGTTTGGAATGAAAGGAACCGGGGCTTCAAGAACAAGCGTGCGCCCCCCGCTGTGATTTTCCATAAGGTTAAACATAAAGCTAGGCTTTGGGTGTTACCGGGTCACATATGTTTGAGTAATTTAATGTCGCGAGAGTAGTCTTTTGTGCAAACGGGTTGTAACCGAACTATCGTTGAACTTCTTCTTCTTATTAATTAATGAAATAAGGCAAATCTTTTGGCCTCTTTTTTTCTTAAAAAAACGAAAATTACACTCCCCTGTCCTGAAACAAGGGGCAATTTACTCTCGAAAGTTTCTCATCCATGATTACTGATGATAGCCTGAATAATTGCTAGTAGTACACCATTTGGGCCTGATTTGTTCGATCCGGGCTGATTGATCATCAATCATCATTGAGTTGAAGGAAGCTGCTAATACCAAAATATGGTTATATGCATGCACCAGTGCATGTGCAACACCTCAGCATGCATGATGAACAAACCCTCAATACCAGCAAAACATGGTTTGCTTTGAACACATGCTGGTCTTAAATACCAAAAGCAAATCGTATGAGGCACAAAGGATCCATTTAAATTAGCTAGAGAATCACATCCCCTCTTGCTCTACCAAACTGTATTACAGTTACAGTGTACTGTCTATAAAGCTAGCTACTAGAATCGCCGGGCTGTTCGAAGCGTGGGTCAGCCAGAGGTACTCTCTGGGTTCTCACCGCCTGCTCGACGCCGTCCACGGAAGGTTTGATGTACAGGTTGAACATGACGTTGGTGAAGATGGTGAAGATAAAAATCGCCGCGGTTGTGAAGGCTACGTACTCCGGGGTCATTTCTGGGAGCTCCTCGCTTGGTCCTCCCCGCTGGATCATCAGATCCCGCTCCAGGAAAGGGTCTGTGCCAAGCCAGACAGAATGCGAAGCAATTTCAGGGTTAGTAATGTTGTAGCCATCAGCAGTTGCAGAATTTGAAGGAGAAGACACTAGAAAGATTGTCGTACATTGTGAAGTAAGTTTTACTGTATTCACTTACACCAAGGCCGGACACTGTCGCTACGAAAGATTGTCGCTACGAAAGAACATCCGAGAACAGATGAGTTCAACTGCATTCTGCACTGTATTGCTAGTGCCACCAATCGAAGCATTCGTCAAACGTTTAGGCACGAGGGTAACAGATATTTGCATACGACTTCACGATGTTTCATCTCATGTTTCAGTCTGAAGACTGATCCATCTCTTCATCTGAATAGCTTAGCTAGGCAGCTGAACTAAAGTTTCAGTAGGACCGACAGACGCACATACTAGTGTTTTGACATCATTTCAGAGAGCACGCGAACGGCGAACACACACTAGTTCACATGTACTACAGCAGAACTCAACATCAACTAATCAATTATTGGCCGGGATCGATGAAGATCGATCATGAATTCTCGACGACGACTTGGGGGAGGACAGGGGCGTATGGCCACATGGCAAACCGGAGCGGCAACTTGGCACGAGGAGAACGGGGTTGGAGAAGGAACCGATTGATTACCCGGGGGAGGAGGGGGCGGCAGCGGCCTCATCGTGGGCTCCTTCAGCCCCTCCAGCTGGGCGTCGAGCTCCGCCAGCCGCCGGAGCGCCTCTTCTGCCCGGCCAGGCTGGTCCTCCTTCTCCGGCGACGGCGAGGAGTTGTCTGCGCTGCAACATAGATGCATATTTCTTCTTGTCAGTTGGCGAGCGGCGACGAAGCTCCTTCCGGCCACGGCGCTCGCGGCGAACGGGAGGTAGCGGAGCTGCATCCTTGCCGACCGCGCTCGGGAAGCATCGTCCGCGGCTGCGGTGGTAAAACATTCGCGGTGTGGATAACGATTTAGAAATGGGCCAAGAAGCCCGAACCACGAAAAGCCCACAGTTTGCGCCATATGGGCTTCATGGCTTTAGGCCCGTTTCTACGTCCATTACCGAGCTTCTGCTTCGAGGGCCCGTAAGATGAGATCCCGCACTTATCTAAAAAAAAAGATGAGATCCCGCACCAGATTCGCGTAGAGAGGAAGCACTTGACGGAATTCGGAAGTGAGCAAGGCGACCACCGCCGATCCCACGCGGCGGGAGGCAGGAACGGCGAGCGATGGCGGCATCGGGATCGGGAGGCGAGCCCGGGAGGCCATGGACGGCGACCAGCACCTGGGCCCCTGCCGGAGGCGCGGCGGTCGAGGATGCCGTGTCGTTCGAGACGACCGCGGTCGACGCCGAGACCTCACCCTCGGCCGTAGCCCTCGCCCGCCCGCCCTCCGAAGGCGGCGAGGATCCAACTCCCTGCGAAGTTACTCGTGAGTCCTCGTTTTTTCTCTTGGAAAGCTCTAGCCTACTGGAAGGATTTTCGAGGTTTCATTGCGAATTGCTTTGTTTCCGTGTTCGATGTCGCTGTTAGGATGCAGATGCAACGAGCTGCTCGAATTTCTATGTTGCGGTAGTCAGTGTATGATGGGTGGATAAACCCTAGCGGGCTAGTACGAGCCTACCCCAAAGTGGCCATCGCTGTTTGAGTTCCAGTGCAGAGCCCCTCTGAAATTCAACTATCATACCGATTTTGTGGATTCTCAATTCCTGTTCACAAGCTCATATTAGAATTGGATATCCCATCAATGTATTTGATATAGTATGTATGAATATATAATACTCTACTGCTGCTTAGTCTGCTCATGACCACAGTAATTAACAGTTTGGTACCACTAGGAAAATACCTGCTATCTGGCTAAAGGGGGAATTGATTTTAACACCCCCAGCTCACCTGCCTTTGATCATATGTCCCTTTGTTGGTCTGCCTCCCTCACAAGCCCCCCACGTCGGTTGATTGTTGATGATGCCCCCCTTTCACATTGTTAGCAGATTTGTCATAACCAACAAATAGGCATAGAAAAGGACATCAATACCCTTCAGTTCAATTCTGATGTAATACTGCATAAGGTCGCACCCTCCCTCAGCAATCTAAATTCGCAAAAATAGGAAGAAATAAATATTGCCTTACCTTTTGGAATTAAAGGAAGGTTGACCGGCTGCTGATAGGGAAGACTCGGCAGCAGTGACCAGGTGCAGGCGGGCGGAAAGAACAAGCTCTGAGGCAGTGAGGAGCAGCAGAGGGCGTGGAGATGGGGGAGGACGGGAAAGGGAGGAGCCGCCAAGCGTGCCGAACGACGTGGAGATTGGGGAGGACGGGAAAGGGGCGAGCCGCGGCGGAGCGGACAAGCGCGGCTGACGGCGTGGAGAGGGGCGGCCAGCGGCAAGACTCGGTCGGGACAAGCAGAAGCGAAAAGAATGGAGACGGGCCAAGCCTCGCAGCTTCCTGACTCGCGAACAGTTGACGAGGGCAAAATAGTCGTTTGAGGACCTAATCACCCTCATTTTATAACTATTAGCTTAGTGACGAGATAAACTGATAAAAGGGAGTCATCATCAACAATCAACCGATTTAGGGGGCTTGTGAGCAAGGCAGACCAACAAAGGGGCATATAATCAAAGGCAGGTGAGCTGGGGGGGGGGGGGGGGGGGGGGGTGGGGGGTTAAAATCAATTCCCCCTGGCTAAAGCTTTAGCTTACACCTTTATCAATGTAATTTGTAGTTTGGCTGTTCCGCTATGAATAGCTCACCCGACAGCGATCATGTTAAAATTCCCATGATCTTTTTTCCTTTCTGAAGTACTCCCTCTGTTCTGAATTAGTTGAAGTTCTAGCTTTGTCTTAAGTCGGACATCTTTAATTTTAACCAAGTCCAAAAAAATATTCTAATATCTACAACTTCAAATATGTATATTATGAAAACATAGTTTAAAATATAGTGTGAAAATATATTCTATGATGAATCTAATGAAACCGATTCAGTGCTGTAGATATGGATAGATTTTCTCTACAATTGGTCATTCTTAAAGAAAGAGTTAGGAGAAAGCTAGAACTTCAATTAAGTTTGAATAGAGGGAGTAGTGCCGATGGCATAATTTTGACAGCTAACTTTTATTAGGAACTCAAGGTAGAGAATTATTACTTCTACTTTCTCATCTTCTATTCAATCAGCGAGAAGGGCGGGCCGGCGCAGTAGTAGAGTATCTCCACTTGTGTCCTAGAGGTCCTGGGTTTGAATCAGCCTCTTTGCATAAAAGCAAGGGAAAGGCTTCCTAGAAATTCCCTTCCCTAGACCTCACAACGTGTGGGTGCTTTCGGCACTGGGTACACTTTCTATTTCAATCGGTGGTATATCCATTGTTTTAGCCTTGAAAATTTGAAGTCAGGCTCTATTTCATTATATGTACACCATAGTTTCTTTCATGGCCAAATTTCCTGCCGGTCTCCATGTTGTTCTGTAAATATGCAGTATTTGACCGGTGATTCTCAAATAATTATCCATTTCATTATCAATGTATCTAATCCATTTCATTATCACTGCATCTAATCCATTTCTTTTCTTCAGTTAATTTCACGGGAAAGTACGAGATTCATAGAGTATATGTTCGAAGCACAGCTCGGATTTATGAAATATACTATTCAACTGACCAGAAGGATACCAGTAAAGATTATTTATGCACTGTACGCTGTGGAATTGCTGCTCAAGAACCACTTCCTTCTGGTGAAGAATGCATGTCTCAGGGTAGTAGCAACGCTGCAACTGGTGAAAAGCATGAACAAGAGACTAAAAGTTTAACCAGTAGCAGTGATGAAGATAGCTGGGTTGAAGTCAAAATTCCAGAGTCTCCTCTTGGAAATAGTACACCTGAATCTCAAGAAAGAAATGTAATAGGAAGCTGCCAGAAAAACATTCTGGTATTTCTTCATCCTTCTTATTTTCCTCATCAACATTCAATTTTTGGTTACTCACTGTTAAAGAAACATGTCTTATCTGCTTACATGTTACTGTTTTTTTCTGTGTAACCCAGGTGCACTACGAAGCAACTGCTGAGATAACTGATGCAAACCCATGTGTATCTCTTACTGTCCGTCTTCTATCACTTCAGTCAAAGACTTCAGTGCACATTGACGAGATCTACATATATGCTGATCCTGTTGAGTCTTCCAGTGATGATTCTGCAGCAGATCCTGGAAACATGGGAGGTAGTTCTTTGTTGGCTATGCTTGTTCCTGGTCTTATGCAAATTTCCAAATCTAGGGACTGCAAAATAGACAACAAATATTTTTCTGATGGCTTGAAAGAGCGTCTTCCTGAAGGTTGTACGTTCAAAGATAGCATCCCAGGTGGAAACATTGCGCAAGAAGCAGGACTGTATGGTGCAAATGATTCAAATTTTGGCTTAGCAGGGCTGGAAAGCAGACTACCACCTGGGCATAGTGGCACGATATGTGATGAAAATGGCAACCAACATGAATCCCTGTTAAATGGTCACATGTCTCCTCCATTGCCTATACAAACAACAGAAACTATTCCAGTGACATCGGCAAAGGACAAGATGGTATCAAATACAAATCAGGATGATAATCCTGTTATGACCGAAAATGTTACTCCACACAATCGTATTGAGAGAATGCTGGATACTCTTCTCTCTAAGGTGGACAAGGTGGAGTTATATTGCTCTAGGTTTGAGGACAAAGTGATGAGGCCCCTCGGTAGCATTGAGGCAAGGCTTCAGCGATTGGAACAGCAGTTCGATTCATTCTCTGTGGAGATTCAGTCTTTACGAGATTCGTCTGCAAGAATGTCAGCGCCAAACGTTTTCGCTGATACAACTGGCAGTTCTGAAACTCCTGCTTCTGTAACAGACATGCATCCAGGCTTGGTTATCAAGGCACCAGAGTTTCCCTTAAAGGAGTCCTGTTGTTCAGATGTGGCAGATGATAATACAGTTAACTCGTGTGGACCTAATGTCGTGCCAAGGCTCCTTGTTAAGGCCCCTGATTTCATCTATGAGCCCGAGTTAACATGTGAGAAGCTTCATGATGGGCCTTTACCTTCTGAGAAAGAACGCAAGACTTCCCCTGGTCTTGTTATCAGTGTTCCTGAATTTGCTAGTGATGATGAAGACGATGAAGTGGAGGAAGATAAAGAAGCAGAAGCTGGCGATCTTACAAATTCTTATGATACTATGAGCAAAAGCACTGACGATGGCTTCAGAGGCAAAACTCCTGTCTCTGTTGATGGTGCATTAGCGTCTGCCTTGGAGGCATTTCTCACTTCAACCAAAGGAACATCACTTTCAAAGTCAGATGCTTGCACTGTCAGTAATTTAAGTGATGGGAATTTTGCTGATTCATCCACTACCTGCTTTGCTCATGAACATGTTAATGAGATACCCACTAAAGATGGCTCAGTTGGACAGTTTCACCGTGCTTTAGTTGACGCAGATAAGATTGGTACAGCCATATCTTTTCAGGAGGTTGAAGTGGCTCCACACATTTCTCTTTCCAAGGCAAACTTGGTTGGCAATGTTGAGGTAAATGAACAGAATATTGATCTCAATCCGGACAAGAAGGCATTTGCTAGCAGTGAACCACTTAATGTTCTTTCACAGTCTGATACAGGATCTGTAGATGATTGCTCTCAGGTAAATGGACAGAACAATGGTCCTAATTCGGACACGATGCCACTTGTCATAAGCACTGAACCTCTGGATGACCCTTCTCAGCTTCCTACACATTTGGGGTCTGTTGACGAGAGAACTCAGGTGAAAGCAAAGCCTCCTGCAATATTTGAATCTGTTGATGAGATAGCTCAAGTGAATGGAAGACCTTCTTTACCATTGGCAGAGTTTCTGGTAGCAAGGAGTGCTAGCTCTGGTACTTCTGAGGTATGCCGTGGTAATGATGGCGCTGCAATACCGTCCTTCCAGAGAAAATTGGCAGGAGCTAATATAAACTTGGAAGGTGGTGACAGCAAGGCAAGCCAGAAGAACCCAACCTTTCAGCTTTCGCTATTGAAGAAAGCTTTAGAGGTTGATGAGGGAGACAGCAAATTTTGCGAGGACATATCCATTGAGACAACCTTTGAACCATCAAGCTATGCAGCTTCTAACGGGCATGGTACAGGTACAATGGATACCCTGTCAGATGAGGATGAAGGTCTGGAGAATAGAGAGGACAGCATTAGTCTTTCTGGTGGGATGAACTCATTATTCTTTGAGCTTCCTGATTGGAAGGAGGGATGGAATGCAAATAGCAACATGTTCCCAGACCCCAATGAAAGCTTCAGAAAACCAAATGTGGAACGCTCGTGGTCAGATTCGAGTAGTATGGAATTATTTGGTGGGCTTTCTTCTACAAAAGGCAACAGTTCAGCGAATGCTGCGGCCGGAAATCTTTTGGCAGATCTTTATGTGGGCAATGGAGCTAGTTCTAATGTAACCCCAATTGCAGGGACACAGCTGCAAAAGGTTTATGACTTGCTTTATGAGTGCGAGCATGACATATTGGGCATGTCTTTTGTAGGCAAGAGAGCAAGTGCGAGCAACCCTTCTCTGGAAGTCTTGCTTGGTGAATCATCGGATTCTGAAGCGCCAATTTCTGATCAGGAGGATGTTAACAGTGATGCTGGCTTTGGTTCAGATCATTTGTTCACTACATTCTCATCTTCAGATGATGATGCTTTTGACATGGATAAGCCTTTAGTTGATGTACCAGTACCATCAGAGGCGAATGTTTCTGTTTCCAACGAGCCCTTGGTTGATTTGGCCGATCTGACAAACCCTTCAGGAACATGTACTCCCTCAGTGAACAAGCCTTTTGCTGATGTGGCTGATCTGGCAGAGCCTTCAGACTTGTATGCTTCTGCGGTAAACGAGTTTTTGACCAGTGATCTGCCAAAAACTTCAGAAACATTTGTTGGAGGGAGCAGTGGAGAACATCCTGATAGCCTTATCTAGGTTACTACTTGTCAAGAGATAGGAGAAAGGTATCCTCAGCTGCACTATTTCTTAGTTCTTACCTTGTGTGCCTTGTACAGTGATCAAGGTGTTCTCTTCCACAACCATGCAGTTGTTTGTACATATAATAACTAGAAAAGGTAGCTTCGGCTCACTTTGCTTTCCTGCCGTATGTATAAAGATATTATCACATTTAGCTTTATGTAAACAGCAAACTTGTACTCTTATGGAAAATGATCTTTAAACCAGTTATGTGTTCAAAATTGCAAAGGAATGAACTTCATGACAGGAGCACTCTCAAGCTGATCTTCAAACATGGAAATTGTGTCATCCACACATTGAAAGATTGTTCACCCATATGCTGACCAAACCAGGAAATGTGCGTTATTTTCTTGCAGTTCTTCAGTATCTCCTTTTATTTTCTGATGCCGCTTATATCTTAATGCCTCCCTTCCAAATTAATTGAGGTTTTATCTTTGTACTAAGTCAAACTTTTTTAAGTCTAATTCAAGTTTATAGAAGAACATATCAACAACCACAACACAAATTAGTTTTATTAGATCTGTTATAGTATATATTTTCGTACTACATATATTTGATGTTGTAGATATTAGCATATTTTCGTATAGGCTTGATCAAGCTTAAAGAAGTTTGATGTAGGGAAAAGCTAGACTTTAATTAATTTACAACAGAGATAATACTTTTCTATTTTTGTACCGTGATTTGAGTAGTGCGATATGATACATCTTCATGCACAGTTCGATTGACATGAGGGCAATCCAGTGATATGTCACAACATAAAAAAAATCCCTTTGACCGAAGAAGTCAGTAAACCTATTTCCATTGTATAATCACCAACACGACATGTGACATGAGCAAACGCAAGAACAGCCGCATTGTTGTAGACATGTGAGTTTGCCTAATGCCCCACCGTGTTCTTCTGCTTTTGGGGGAGGAAGATACCCATTGTGTGTGTACGCATGCATGCACATGGGCTAATCCTGATCATGGGCCAGTGATGAAGCCGCGCTCCACTACAAGGTAGCAGCATTTAACACAAGGCTAGGCCCACTCCCTGGCCATCCTCGCCATAGTGATAGTGTCCAAGTGCAGCGGATCCATGGGACTCTCTTATTCTCTCCTTTGAACACGTGTAGTAGCAGTTCACAGAATTTTCAGGTATTGCCATGTCCAGCATTGAACCTTGGTCGTTTGTTTATGCATGATGGCATGAAATAATATCAAATCTTACAGAAATGCATACTTGTACAGTTGCAGTGCATTCACATGTATAGATATGCTGTTACTATGTCCAGGCGATTCTACTTCCTCTTTGATCGGCAGAATTCCAAATTTTTCTTGGAGGCAAATAGGGGGCACTAGCACCTTTAGGTGTACTAGTGCACTAGGATTTTGATTTCTGTGACATTCGTCTAAAATTTATGTGAAGCAAATAAGGCGAATGTGCATTCGTCCATACTCCGTACTCTGAATCTGAAGTTGCCAAAAGTCAGATACTTCTGAAAGCAGTGCACAGGAATGGTTCCACTTCCACATTAATATGAAGAAGACAGGTCACTGTCGCTTTAGGATGCAATGCTGCTATGTTAGTTTTGCTAAGGGTGTCTACCTTGGAATACGGACATATATTCTAACAACAGCAATCTGTAGACGTATACCTACAAATTATCCCCGAGTTGCAATGGATTATGGATACGTTCAGATTCCTTACACATGCTTCATGACAGCTCTTTCTCTCAGGCTCCCACCTTGTGAATTGGACGTCTTTACTGAGCAGAACTATCATCAATCCAGGACGGTATCCAAATCTGCAATCTGTTTCCTAATTCTCGTTCGGCCGGAGAACTGACCAGGGCAATCCCATCGACCAACACACTTTCGGTTGTTCAAAGTGACCGGTAGGTCGCATGCTAGCATCAAGGCGCAATGTTCACAAGGTTCAGTACTTAACATCCAAATTACTCTTTGCTCGGGTAGTCTTCGGTAGATCTTCAGAAGTCAAAACAAAAGCTACTCTTCCTCAGTACAGTGGGGCTCAAAGCTTTATGTCAAAAGATGTTGTTAGTTGAGCATTTAGGAAACCATAAAGGAAGCAGGACAAGGTGCTGGGGGACAGAGGAACACTATTCAGTTTTAGGTGAAGTATATAGATGACAAATATCAAAACAGAAAACAAGAAACTGGTGATCGATTCAGAAGGCCGGCTTGCAAATGTACACAGAACGGCAATTCACTGCATTATCTTGTTCATATTGACATACACAATCCTTGATGACAAAACAAAATACAGGCAGCTCTTGCCCTAAGACTCGCTCAGCAGGCAGAGCTCACTCTCCCATGTTTATGCTATGACTTCTCACTTTGTAATACACCTTATCAAACACAAGAAAGGAAGAAAAAAAATGATGATAATGATACACCAGACATGTGGATACAGCACTAAAACAAGAGTTCCACACAGCAAGCAGCAGTCGCAGGAGCAGCACAGCATAGCACTGGTCCGGCGAAGTGAAGCGGTGAACGATCCAACGACGGCGAGCAAAAACAAAAAGAAGCGAAGTGGCGGGAGATTAATGGAGAAGAAGGAGCAGAGCAGTTCAGAAGAAGGAGCGCTTGGTGGGAGCCCTCCCGACGGCCCTCATGAAGTTTGCGAGCTCGAGCACGCGCGCGACCTTGGTGCCCCTCTTGGCCTCCGCCGACGCGCGCTTGTCCTCCGCCTTCCGCCGGGCCTTGGCCACCTCGTTCTGCGCCTTCTCCATCGCCTTGGCCCGCTTCTCCTCCAGCTTCCTCTGCACGAACGCGCAAGAAGACCGTCAGAATTTGTTCAGAACGAAGCTAGTGGGGATTAATTAATGGCGTCGAACTGATGGGGAAGAAGATTGGATTGGAGTGGAAGGAGAGTTTTCTGTACCTCGTACTTGTTGAGCCATGCGCTGGCCTTCTCGACCTGGTCGCCCTCCCATCCGTTGATGACGACCTCCTCGCGCTTGAAGCGGTTGTTGACCTTGGCGACCTCGGCGATCTGCCACGCGGCGATCTTGCACTCCACCTCCTCCTTCTTGACCTGCCCCACCGACACCTCGTCGCCCTGCCCCGCGCCGGCCACAACCACCTCGCCGCCGGTCACCGGGCGCGGCGTCGTCGCCCGGCGCGGAGACGGGATGGGGTTGTTGTCCGGCACGATGGCCAGCGGGTTCGTCTCCTCCAGCTCCTCCTCCCCGATCCTCCCCAGCCCGTCGACGTCCCCGGCGCCGTTGGCTACATGCTCGTTCCCGTTAGCTGCTGCTGCTGCGGCGGCGGAGGAAGAGGCGTTGACGCTGGCTGCTGCGGCGACCATAGCGGAGAACTCCCTGCTCATAGTAGGGAAGGGCTCGCTGGGGGCGGTGTCGCTCCCGATGGAGCGGATCGACGTGTGCCTGCTCCCTCCTGCTCCCGCCGCGGACCCCCACGAGTCCCTGCTCCCCGGCCGGCTCCGGCGGTACGACGACGTCAGCGCCCGCGGCGGGCTCACCGCGTGGATGTCCCTGAACTCCGGCTCCTCCTCCTCGATAACCCGCTGCTGCCGCTCCCAGCTGGTCTCCTCCCGGCTCCCGCTCCCCTGCTCGAAGACGACGACGGCGAGGCTGCTGCTGCTGCTACCACTAATCGCCGTCTGTCCACTCAACATGTGGCACCTCACCCGATCGTACCAACCTCGATCAGCCGCTAATGCGCTAAGCACCTAGCACACATGAAACCATCTGCGATTATAATTAGTAGCTATTGAGTGTGTGCTGGTCAGCTCAGCTCAGCTCCGGACGCGATTGATCGAGCTGCGCGCTGTGGTGTTGTGTGGTGCGGTGGTGAGTGATGAGTTGGATGGTGGCGGAAGGAACCTTCTTAAATAGAGCACAGATTGTGGCAGTGGAGGCGCCCACCAATGGCGCGCGCTCGAGGATTAGAGTGAGAGGAGCCGCACTTGGGGTCGAGAATTTGGGATATTTTCCTATTTTTGCTTCCATTTCCTTCGTCTTTCGGGCGGCTTCGTCGCGCTTTCTTATTCTGGGACGTTTTGTTTGTTTTCTGGGAGCGCAAGGGTCGCGTGGGCAAAGTACGCTGACTCACACTATCATATTTCCGTTACGCCCAACTTAGCACCAGATAATTTTTTTTTGCCACCTCTTAGCCTTTTTGCGTGTTTGGATGGATTATGTACGAATGAGCAACCATAATTAAGGGTTAGCAAAGCTAGAAGTAGTATTTTATTTTGTACATACATCACAAGCGAGAATTAGGGCAGCTGGTGTACCATAGACCAACTAATGTATGCTGCCGGTCATGGTATGCGAAAATAGTGATGATGCTTGACAGAGACTGCAGACAGTTTTCCATCTTCGTGTAATCATGTGGAGTAGTTACTACCGTGAGAGTAACACATGCTCCGTATATGTGGATTGAGTTTCCTATAGGTTGCAAGATGAAGAACCTTCACCTTTTGATTCTCTATTCACGTTCAATAAATCTTGAAACCTACCATTCATCACGGCCTGAACTGATTTTTGTGGCTCTTGAATCACAACTATCCCTTTGTAGATTAACTTGTTGGGATTTGACTATAAAAATCACTTTCATAAATAAAACTGAGTTTCTTCTAGATATATATGTGAAATCATATTGTTTTATCGAGTTTAATATCGGGTGAACTTTTTGCTTGTTTTTTTGATGGTTGTCAAAATTAAAACCTAATGAAACATTCCAAAACATGACAAATATATCGATCTCAAATCAAAAGAGATGTTGATTGTAAAAAAAAATACAAGGCTGTTTTTAGAAAGTAGCATCATGAAAATCCCATCAGCTAGAGTGCAAGTTGATATTCTGAAATATAAGTTTGCAAACATATAGGCTACAACCAACATAACATTCGACAGCATTCGAGGAAGAACATCATGCTCAAAACCTATGGATGATTATAGAAATAATTTCGATTATAATTTCGATATTTTTTCTGCAGTTTTATGTCAATGGCACCTATGTTTGCAGCCCTGGACAAAAAATAAATAGTGTATAATCTGAATGTTGTCCTCTCGAAAATAGTGTGTAAAAAATTCTCATCTTCTACTACGTTAGATCATACTTTTTGTTTGATACTCTTGGTTTTGTATCTCACCCTAGAAACTAGTCGAACTCCAATAAATTGTTTTTATACTAAACAATGGTGCTTTTATAGAAAATCATTTAACCATAACTACAATCCCAATATTATGTATAGTTAGCCATAACCATGCTAGTAACTATTAATTAAGATGTTATTTATTAAGTGTTATGATGTGTACAGTTTAATGACACAACTTGCTACTCCTTCCGTTCAGTTTTAGTTTACATTCTAGACCAAAATTTTGTTCCATATTAATCTATATTCTAATTTTTAGTCAACAAAAACATAGGAAGCAAAGCGGTTATCTCTATTGGATAGTGCTACTCTCAATGTAGCTTGGATTCTTCTTTTACATATTTAAGTATTACTAATAAATTAGTACTAGTTTGTATTTTTAGGATGTCAATTAAAATTGAATGAATGGATTATGTGCTAATTTTATCCCTTAACTATTGACATAGGAATGTGTTTTCAGTTGGTTTAAAGACGATGTCTCCTAAATAGATCATTGAAATGAATTATGTAGGGATTGACACTTCAAAATTATGGTGTACATATAGAAGGGTATGCGGGTTTCAATATGTTTAAGTCAATACCACAACATATCATGATACATTCATCCAGATTGTACGGTCTAAAAGAATATCTTTCTAGCGCTATCAAACGTATGATTAGAAATGAGTAGATATAAAATTCTACTAGCAAGCAGAACCAGATACATATTTATTTATTTACTGCCTAGCTCAGGAAAAGAAAGGTAAACGTTTTGTCTACCGCGTCGAGTACGCGGGGAAAATGAGATCGTGTCATGCTCAGGACTGGACTAGACAACCAACTCTCGATCGGTCTGCGTTTTATCATGGGGATAAGACGTGGTCGCCGTGATAAAACGTGGTCGGCCGTGGTAACACATATCGTTGTCACGTACTTAACCAAAAGCGGTGGGAATTGTCCCCATGCAAATGCAGGGAGCAAACAAAGACGTGGTGGCTAATTTAGCGGCAACGTCGCGTGGGCCCTATCTCGATAGCTCCATTATCGGCGGGCCTACTCTCTGCGGTTTTAATTTAACCGGTTGGCGCAGCCAAGCCGGGCCCTTACCCTCGGGTATCCGGCCCAGATGCGTTTGGTAGAGAGCATTATTTCGAGGGATCCCTAAGGCCTTGTTAAGTACTAGAATTTTAGTGGGCATTGGCGGGGATAATCCGCTCCAAACTTTAAATCCCCACTTATCCTCAATGCATGTTTGGTGCTAGAGTATGAGCGAGTTTAATCTTCACTCATCTCCACTTTTCCCAAAATTTTAGTGTAATTTTTTCAATCCCCAATACTCTACCCCTACCTAGTGGATTGGGGATGGGGTTTTGTGGAGATTGAGTGAGAGCAGCGATTCATCTAATACTCTAGAGTATTATCCCCACTAATCCCACTAAAACATTAGTACCAAATAAGCCCTAAAGAGAAAAAAAAATAGTTCGAGGGAAGCATCTTCTGCGAGGAGGCTCACGCGCCGCCGCTCGCCGGCCGAAACGAACAAACCCGTCAGGTGCATGAGGCGTTATTAGTTGTTGAGGCGACATTGCCACGGTCGGCATCGATCTAAGCATGTGTTGGGTTTATGGCTTTCTGCTGAGAATACGCGCTTGTTTTTATGACGAGAGAGTTGACGCACCACATGACAATGTCTCCAGCAGCTCAAATAAGGAGTTCAATCACTGGAGTGCAAGAGCATCTTTACTAGGCCAACTTATTTCCTATGCAAATATGTATTTGTTACAATTCGTTTAGGTTGATCCACCGATACGGGATAGATAGGATACCCCATTTTATCAGCTATGGCCATTTTAGCCCCCTTTGTTTTAGTATTTCACTAATAACTCGACCACTTTGAATAGAAAGCAATAATATAATTCACAACCACCTAAATTTAAATAGTATATAAATAAATGAACAACATAGTTCACAAGCAAATAAAACAAATAAAATAAGATGAGATGACTACTGGTTTTCTACTCGAGTCCAAGTATGCTCAATCAAATCCGTTTGAAGTTGATTGTGAGTGTTCCGATCATGGATCTCATGATGCACATGGAGGAAGGTTGAGGATTAACCAATTCATTTGAAACTGCCACCCTTGGTCAAAAATAATATCATCACGCTCATCCTCAACGATTATGTCGTGCATGATCACATAATCTTTTTTTTTTTTGAACAAGATAGGGTCAAAAGACCCTAGAAGCCGCTAGTATTGACTAAGTGGCGATTACAATTTGCAGAAAAACCCCTACATACCAGGGGATTTCTGGATAAGGAGAGATATTTTACAGAAAAGACTCCGCAGGAAATGAGGAAAAATCAATCAGGTCCTTCGTGCTCAACACCACCAGTGCAGTAAATCGCCGTCGAGTTGCTCCGCCACCGAACAGACACCGGCGCCGGGGACGAACCACTTGGTCCGGCGTCGTGGAAGGAGCTAAAGATCTTCCCCTCAGACTTCTTGGTCTCTGGGAAGTAGGATATCCAGGAGAAGGGCCGCCAATCGACCATAAGATACGGGGGCATGGCGTTATCGCCGACATAAGTCCCCCGTTGAAGAGCTTCTCGATATGGACACCGCCTCAGCATCGATGATGACGAAGAAGTTGCAGCTCCATAGCACCTCTTGGGCAGCCTCTGCTTGGTCGCCAGATCCACCGGCAGATGCTCTTCTCCCTCGCCACCAAGGCCGGCCGAGAGGAGCATCGACAGTGGTTGGCCTCCAAAGAAGAAGAGGCGATGACGCTTATTGAAAGGAGGCCTCACAGATGCGGAGAACTTCCCCATCTCCCACCTCAGGAGCAGAGGGAAGGACCTCACCTGTGATTGCCTGGCACCGCGTCGAAGCACCAGGGAAGAAGTTGACCTTCGACTGAATGCAGGATCCGCTGAGCTAGACCCTAGCTTCCTCATCCCCTTGTCTCCATGGCCGGCCAGAGGAGGAAACCAGAGCAGCAACGCACACCAAATCCAGCAGCAGCAAAGCAGGCTCTTATTGACGGAGATCCCCGAGGTGGAGGAGCTCGCCTTCTCCGGCCGCCGGAGCTCGACGAGGCAGGACCCCCACACCCAGATGCACTAGATCTGACCCCATAGATCTCGTGCCCTACTCCAAACTACCGGAAGACCGCCGAGACACTTAAACCTAACCCTATGTACAACTCCGGCGCCTCCCCTTCGCCATCTCCAGCCGACAGCACCGTCGGAGAGGGCTCGGGTTCGTCCCGGTCTCACTTGGAGGACTCTCAAGGAAGAGGAGGGAGAGAGGAGAGCGGTGGGAGAGGAGAGTAGTTCTGAGCCCCCCTCTCAACACAAGTTCACTTTAGCATGCAGCCATGCTTCCATGATCACATAATCAGTCATCGCCTTCCACATGATCTTATAGCTCCGTATTATTTGAAGGTGCCGAACAATAGCCCATCGAGATTGGAGCACATCGAATGTCCGCTCCACATCCTTCCAACAAGCCTCTTATTTACTCGCAAAGCTCTTACATTTCTCTTCTTCAGAGTTGTGGATAGTCTCCACACCGGCGGCGACCTTCATGTTGGCGTCTCGGAGTTGTTAGCAATGTGTGATTGTCGATCTTTCAGTTTGGTAGCGTGGTATTCTCGCCATTTTTTTAGATCTGGCGAGATCTGTTTCTTGACGTGTCGCTGGCATAAGCGGACCTAGGAAAATTTTGAATCATGGGCAAAATAGGCTTAAAGTGCTAATTTTATATCAAATACATATGAAATAGGGGAGAAAACAAGCCTGGGCGACCGCCCGGGCAAGAGGGATGCTAGGTCCGCCCCTGGTCGCTGGCATTTGTCGTTGTCCACGCCGCCGCTGGGGTCCAGGGCGAAGTGGATGCTCTGGGGCAAGGATGCTGGTCCGAGGGTGTTGGATTTGTCATTAATCCTCGACATCGTCAGTGGGATGCGGCGGATCTTGGTCCAAGATAGCACGGGGATGTCCCCTGGTCGACGTGCCACAACGACATGTGCCTCGCTGCTTGCATCGGTCCTATTCATCGACTCACAAAGCCTCGTTGGCGATGGTCTCTTTTGTATCTGGCAATAGTGGAGGCTCGGTGTCTCTTCCAATACGCGTCTAGGCGGCGTTGGAGTTTGGCGGTTGTTGCTCGCTTCGGTGAGTGCATAGTTTTGTATACTTATGTGCTTTAGGATTTTTTCACAAAAAATCCAAGAGAACTATTTTCTTCAGGTCTATCTGCTAGTTTCCACGCTTTGTTCACTCATGTAACTTCATTTTCTATTAATGAAATATGTGATTGCTCTAAAAAATTGTAACATAATCAGAATAGATGCCATCAACTACCTAATACTCTTGTTCCATGCATCGCCACTGATCTCATAGTGAACTACCGAAGCATTGTTTTTCCAAGCCTAGAGAATGGAGAGTGTTGGAGCACGTTAACGTTATTGTAAAAATCTGCCATGCCGAAGAAAGAGTGTCAAATCCAAATATATTTTGACTCAACAAACTCAAAAATAACAGTGCACCCATCCACATGCATGCTATATTTTCCATGCTAAACAAAAGGATAATTCTACCACCATGAATGCGCATGCAATTTGTGCTTACAAGTATCCTAGAAAACCCCATTGACTCGTTGATTGACAACATCTATGTAAACATTTGACTCAGTCATGAATATGCACTCATCAGCAAGGTCACCAACAACACCATATGCAAGCATGTGAAACATTTTTGGTAAGAAGTGAAGCCAATCTTACCGGTGGCATCGTTCTTGTATTCGAATCATAGTCTGATAAGGGGTGGCCCGATCTTCTCAGTAAGCAGTGGTGGTGATGATGATCACGGGGTGATAGCAGCGGAGGAACACGACGATGTAGTGGATGATAACTTGTAAGACGCAACAAGATCTCTCGATTGGTCCCTGTCGCCAATGCAACAGCTCTCAACCCTGCAAGATATTCGCAACTCCACACACTTGCGCACGTAGCCGTCGATCACGAATCGGTAAGTTGCAACCTTCTAATTCCCAATGGAACAACAGATCACACAAGACTTTCAGATCTACACAATATCAAGCAATATGGTGTAGGGATTCAATAGTTTTGCTAAAACAAACAACTAAGAACTAGGGTTTATCTTAAACGTGGTCTAAAGCAGCTACGGGTGTCCTGAGCACTTATATAGGCGTCCGGGACGACTTCTGGTCGAAAAGATACAAGAATAACCGACCTAGAATAGATCTGGTCGAGGCAGACTCGGACACGGCCGGTCTGGAGGCCGGTCGACCGGGCCTGGGACCGGGCTGGCCGGTTCAAACCGGGCTAGGGACCGGGCTGGCCGGTTCAAACCGGGCTAGGGACCGGGTTCCAACGGGGCTCGGGAATTTTGGCACAGTAACGTCCCCGGTTGGCATCAGCGTGGCGCCCGGTTGGCGCCGGGGTGGATCCAGCCTTGAATGTTCAAGGACGTCGCCTAGAGGGGGTGAATAGGAGGTGTATAAAAACTTCTACTTGAGAGCTAAACTAGGCAGAATAAAACTACACATGTGTTTACTAGTTTAGCTCAAGGCCTATCAACTAGGGGTTTGCCTAAGAGCACCAACAACCTATGCTAGCATGATGAGCACAATGTGATAGCAAGCTAGGTAAAGCACATCAAGCAAGATAGATATAACAAGGTAAAGCGCATAGGTTAAGGAGCTCGGGTTGAGAAGTAACCAGTGCACGAGGAGACGACGATGTATCCCGAAGTTCACACCCTAAGGTGCTACGTCTCCGTCTGGAGTGGTGTGGAGGCACGTGGCACTCCAATGAGCCACTAGGGCCACCGTATTCTCCTCGAGCCTTTCCACCGGAAAGGCCTTGATCCACTAAAGGACCCTTGGGGTGTTCACCGAACCCTTACACGCTTGGGCAAATGCCAAGTATTGGCTTGAGGCAACTCCACAACGAGGAGGCTCTCAAGTACATGGCCACGAGAGGCTTACAACACACCACCAAGCCACCAAGATGCTAATGCGCCACAAGAGGCTAACACACTCCACCAAGGAAACCAACTCCACCAAGGATGCTAATGCACCACAAGAGGCTAACACACTCCACAAAGGCCACAGCGCCACAAAGACCACCACGCCACAAAGACGATGGGATCACTAAGGCTACAAGGCCACAAAGGAGACACGGCGCCACAAGAGGCAACACGGCCACTAAAGGCAAGATGGCCACTAAGGCAAGATGGCCACTAAGGACGAACACTCACTCTACGAGATCGAAACCTCGGAGAGAACTCAAACCGATGCACCTAATGCAATGGCTAAGAACACCACTAGGATGCACAAGTTCTTCTCTCCCAAATTCCAACAAAGCTAGAAGAAGCTATTGGGGGAATAAGGGAGGAAGAACAAAGAGTGAAGAAACACCAAGAAACTCCAAGATCTAGATCTAGCAAGATCCCCTCACTTGGAGAGGGATTCAATTGGTGAAGCTCTAGATCTTCTCTCTCCTTTCCCCAAAAATATGCAACAAATAGTGGGGGGATCAAGAGGAGGAAGCAAGAACCCAAGGTCAACAATGGAGGAGAGAGAATGGAGGGGAAGGGTTAGTTGGGTCGGAGGTGGAAGAGAGGTATATATAGGGGTTCCAAAATATAGTTGTTGGGGGCTGGAAAAACGGTCAGATTCGCCCCAAGCGGTACTACCGCTGTGCAGAGCGGTACTACCGTTTTTCCTCCAAAAAGCAGATCCAAAAATCGGGACAAAACTGGTAGTACCGCTCTGCGGAGCGGTACTACCGCTTGTGCTGAAAATCAGAGGAAATTGCAAATCGGGAGAGAGAGAAGCTGGCAGAGCATGCAGCAGGTGAGGCAGTGCGGTGCAGCGTGCAGGCAGGCAAGTGGTAGCGCGCGCGTGTGAATGCAGCAGGGCAGCAGGCATGCGTGTGCGTGGCAGCGAAGCAGCAGCGCACGCAAAGCAGCAGTAGCAGCTGCGCAGCATCTTGCGGGGGCGCGGGATCGAGCTCCCTCTCCCTCGGGTCAACGCCCCAAGCGAGCGGGTGTGGGGTCGCATGGGGAAACGAGCCGTAGCTCTCCCGCTCGATCGATGTGGGCGCGGGAGCGTGAGGCAGCGGCGGCCAGCGAGCGTGGCGGTGGTGGGCTTGCAGAGCGGCAGCGGCCCGCGGTGGCGGCGTGGAGATGGGTCAAGCGGCCAGGAGGCGGTGGAGACTTGGCTGGGGAAAAAGCAGGCCGGTAGTACCGGGCCCGGTACCGGCCTGGTACCGTAATTGGGTTACGGTACTACCGGGCCGGTACCGGCCTGGTACCGCTTGCGATCCAGTAAGCCAAAACGCGCGTGCGATATTTAGGCTGGTACCGCCCGCGGTAGTACCGCCTGGCCCATGTGCTGTTTCCTTTTCTTTTTCAAATAGATGCATACGGAAAACGCAATATCTTGAGCTAGGAAGATTGGAATGACGTGAAACCAATTTTGTTGGAAAGAGGGCGACAAGAGCTACATCTTTACAAGGTGAAATCATGCAAAGGAGTGAGTGATGATTTTCTCATGGTCATAGAGGTGTAACCTCTCAATACGGTATATCGGGAAAATCATCACTCTCGCATATGCAACATGCGATGCAACCGAAATCCGTTTCATGCATAAGTACCAAGAACATGATACAATGCATGCAAGGTTTGAGCTCTCTCCGACGATGTGACCCACTATCCTATCGAGCACAAACCTTGTCCTTGCACGTTCTTCTTGAGTCGGCAACCTCCGTCTTCATACTCTTCACGGTTGTACATGCCTCCGTCTTCCTTCAACATACACGCCACCGTCTTCTTCCATCTTGTACGCACGACACCGTCTTCATCCATCTTCAATGCCGTCTTCTCTCTTCATCTTCTACACCATCTTCTCTCTTCATCTTCTACACCTCTTTGTCTCTCTTCGACACCATCTTCATCATTGTACTCTGTCTTCTCCATCTTACAACCTTGAGTCCAACATGGTTATGGACTTGAACTAAGATTGATTCTCAATGCAACCGTTAGTCCATAGGGATTGTCATCAATTACCAAAACCACACATGGGGTAATGGACATGTTCTTTCAATCTCCCCCATTTTGGTAATTGATGACAATCTCTTTGAGAGGGTTTAAATATGGAATTTAGCGAACAACCCAAAGTTGAATATTTAGAACAAACTCCCCCATAATATATGCATGTGTTAATGAACTTGAATTTCATTGCATATACCGGCAATTAAAGCCTAGCGGAGTATCCTCTAAATATTCAACCATGCAAAGCAACAAATGCAAGGCATGAGAGGCAAATGCTTAAGAACAACAAAAGCAATTCCCTTAAACCCTCCAAAATTCTCCCCCATTGGCATCGATTGCCAAAATGGACGAAAGGTTTGGAAGGCCAATATAGTGAGCGTTCCTCCATAAGTTGTGCATTTCTCATAATTGTGAGTGAAATCAAATGCACATATTCAATGACGAATATTTGGAGGAAATCAAACTATATTGAGGATCAAAGATTGCAAGAGGATATGAAGGTGAGAAAGCTTCGAAAAATGAAGCAAGCAATCAATGAACCAAAAAGAAACACAAGCTTAATAAGAAGCAAGTAAAAACGAAGCTTGTGCCTAAATCAAGTATGAGTGCTTGAAGATGCAAATAGTATAAAACGAGCACTCATAGCCAAGTTCTTTGTGGAGTCATCAAAGAGTCAAATAAGAATAAAGGAATGGACTCCAACAAACAGGGATATCAAAAGATATGCACCATCTCTTATGTGTATAAGTTTCTCTAAGTGGGCAACATCACGAAGACGTTTATTCACAAAGAAACATGCACACACAAGATATGTACAAGAGAGATAGAGCAAGATATCCAAAACAAGAATGCTCAAGGACTTATCTCATAATAGAAAAGTAAAACCAAAAATCAAGTAATGAGATGACCAACTCCCAAAGAAAGCAAGGTTACAAATGAACCAAACCCTCAACGCTTTTCATGATGGCACAAAAGTACCGAAAAGAAAGGTTTGTCTTCCAAGGTCAAATTCTTGAAACAAGGAAGTGTTCTAGCAAACATAGGAGAGCTCCCCCAAGATTAGTGCATTATTTAGAATTTTTAATTTGAATACAAAATGCACGAATGCGGGATTATTGCTCACCCATGTTTATCAAAACACTAACAAGGTTCAAGTGAAATAAGGAGATCCAAAAGAAGCAAGGAAGACAAATGGGAGTCTAACCCACAAGGACAAATTCTTGGCAAGAAACAAGCAATTGAGCACATGAGACAAGTGTGAGGATGATCCGGAACAATACTACACAATTTGTTACCAATCGTCCATGGACAAGAGGTGTATAGGAAATATCCATATGGTAGTTTGTGAGTATGTCCAAGATCATCTTTACAACTAAGAGACCATATGGAAAAAGCGGGATTTGTTTGAGCACACATGTCACATAGGAACTAGAGAATCTATAATACCAACTCTATGTGACACAACCTCAAATGTTCACATTTTCTAGGCTTGTAAAATGCACAAGGCACAATACTCCCCCGTGATAAAGACATTTTTCGTGCATGAGGCAAATAAGAACCAAGTGAGATAATTAATGGACATTATAGAATTTTAATTCATCATGGCGCACATTTTAGGATTGTGAAATGCACAAAGCATATCACTCCCCCAAAATGGGATAGTCCATTAATTTCTCACACGAGCCAACAACTAAGATATGAACAAGATGCAATAGGCTCAACAAAGAACAATTGTACATGATGTGCCACCCAACATATATAAGAAGCAAGATAAGCAAGTAGGAAGCACAACATACACAATCACATGCAAGGTACAAAACCAACACATGTAAAAGGGGAGCGAGTAACTTTCAATGTAAAGGAGTTGAGAACTCATTACCGCAAGGAGGTGCATGGGTAAAGGATGAAAGGAATACAACTTGACATGAGAAAGTGAGAATGATGAAGATCCCTAAGTCTTCATAAGCTAGTCAAGCCTCCATGCCCTCCACATGTACCTATTGATCAAATTTTGGCTTGTTGGTCCCCAACCAAGTTGGGTCTAAGAAGTTAGTCACAATAGGCTTGGCAACCCAAATGGTTCTTTTTACGAAACCACTTTGAGTGCCAACAAATTTGGCAAACACATCGCCAACCTTATCCTTATGTAGAGAATAAGCACCATGGATCAAGGTAGGGTTGGATGAGTTACCACTAGTGCAAAAGGAGGAGATGTGGCCCTTCTCACGGCATATGTAGCATCTTCTTCTCTTCCCCTTCTTCTCACTTGATTTCTCCACAACGGGAGCCTTGGCTTGATCCTTCTTGGGTAGCGGCCCTTCTTCAAGTTGAGGTAGACCTTGAGCTTGGCCTTGAGGTAGACCATGAGCTCCATCTTGAGGCCGCTTCCCTTGTTTCTTCACGCCAAGTGGCTTCTTCTTCAAGGGGCACAATCTAACATGATGCCCTTCAATCTTGCACTTGAAGCACACAATCTTGGCAGGGTCCTTCACATGCCCTTGGCCCTTCTTCCGCTTGTGCAAGGTGGACTTGTTCTTGTTGTTGGAGTTGAATCCAAGTCCACTCTTGTCATTTGGGAATTGCTTCCCTTCATGACCCTTTACCAAGTCCTTCTTCAAAGAAGTGACTTGGGCCTCAAGCTCTTCGATTTCCCCTACATGGTTAGTAACAACACGAGTACTAGAGGAAGTGGAAGCTTTATTGTTAGAGCAACAAGGCAAGGTATGTAATTCACCACAAGATATAGCAATAGCATGGGTGGGTGAATTACTAGCACTAGCACATGGAATTGTAGAACAAGGCATATAAGGTAGTTCACCACAAGATAAGTCAATAGCATGAGTGGGTGAACTAAAAGCACTAGCACATGGCAAAATAGCATTTTGAGAAGTAGTGCTAGTACTCACATGAGGCTCACAAGATTTTACCTTTGACACGATAGGCTCATGGGCTAACTTTAGCAAATCATGAGAGACTAGAAGATCATCATGGGAGCTAGAAAGCTTTTCATAATTTTCTTCCAATTTCTCATAATTGCTTGTTAGCAAAGCAAGTTGAGCCCTTAGCTCAACATTCTCCTTCAATATGGAGGCTTCACAAGAGGTAGAGTTAGTAGCACAAGCATTATCAATCATAGCACAAGGAGAAGGAAACTTAGCAAGCTCTATTAGGTTGAGAGCCTTAAAATGCTCATGTGACTCGGTGAGTTTGATGAGCTCACTCTAAATAGCCCTAGAGCTACTTTTGAGAAGCTCAAAATCCTCAAGGAGTTTATCATTAGCACTTACTAGCTTCTCATTTTTAATTTGAAAATCATGTGCCACCTCTAAAGCTCTATCACGAGATTCCCTTTCCATAAGTATCCTTAGAGCAAGGTTCTCTTCAAGAGTTTCATTGGTGACTTTTTGTTCTTTAAGAGCTTCACTAAGAGTTCCAATCTCGTTTGCATACTCGCGCTCATGCCCTTCCATTTTCTCAAAACATTTTGTGCTCTCAATGTCAAAATCGAAGTTAGAGCAAGCAAATTTCTTCTTACGAAGAGCATGAAAAACCGACTCTCCCAACTTGTTTAAGGAAGCAACATTAAGTCCTTCCATATCATCATCCTCATCATCACTAGATAGATAGGGTTCCAAGGAAGGAGATACCTTAGAAGCCTTAGCCATAAGACAAGTGTAGGAACCGTGCGATGATGAAGAAGATGAACTACTTGAAGCTCCATCCAAGATCTTGTCTTGGCCCATAGTATCTTCGGTTTCCTCTACATTGTTAGTCACACAAATACTAGAGGAAAGCAAAGTATCTTCATTATGGCAACAAGACAAGAGAAGCATATCATCATGGAATGAAGATATGCAAGTACTATCAACACTAGCATGTAAAGCATTTATAGTGCTACAAGTGTTAAAGTCCAAAGATGAGACATTGCAATGGGATAGGGATGAATAATCATCAAGAGAAAGCTCACCATCAACAATGCAATGTTCATCACCACTCACCATACCATTACCTTGTGTCTTACCACACATTGGTGAAGTGGAAGGAGTGTGATCATCCTCAATGGTCTTGGATCCACCATATGTATCTCGAAGCTTTGTCCAAAACTCATGAGCACTCCGGAAAGGCGCAATGGAGGAAAACACTACATGACTCACAACATGCCAAAGCACTTTAGTAGCTTGATCATCTAGACAAGAGTTTTTCTTCTCTTCAAAAGTTGGATTTTGTGGATCCTTAGGAGAAAAACCCATATCAAGAATTCGCTCCACATGTGGGTGCATGCTCCTAAAATAATCAAGCATGTAGAATTTCCAAGCATCATAATTAGTGCCATCAAATGTAAAGGTGGAAATGTGCACTAATCCTCTAGCCGACGTCATACTCTCTAGGCGGTGAAGCCCAACAAGATAAGAGAGCCCTAGCTCTGATACCAATTGAATGTTCAAGGACGTCGCCTAGAGGGGGGGTGAATAGGCGGTGTATAAAAACTTCTACTTGAGAGCTAAACTAGGCGGAATAAAACTACACATGTGTTTACTACTTTAGCTCAAGGCCTATCAACTAGGGGTTTGCCTAAGAGCACCAACAACCTATGCTAGCATGATGAGCACAATGTGATAACAAGCTAGGTAAAGCACATCAAGCAAGATAGATATAACAAGGTAAAACACATAGGTTAAGGAGCTCGGGTTGAGAAGTAACCGGTGCACGAGGAGACGACGATGTATCTCGAAGTTCACACTCTAAGGTGCTACGTCTCCGTCTGGAGCGGTGTGGAGACACGTGGCACTCCAATGAGCCACTAGGGCCACCGTATTCTCCCCGAGCCTTTCCACCAAAGGAAAGGCCTTGATCCACTAAAGGACCCTTGGGGTGGTCACCGAACCCTTACACGCTTGGGCAAACGCCAAGTATCGGCTTGAGGCAACTCCACAACGAGGAGGCTCTCAAGTACACGGCCACGAGAGGCTTACAACACACCACCAAGCCACCAAGATGCTAATGCACCACAAGAGGCTAACACACTCCACCAAGGAAACCAACTCCACCAAGGATGCTAATGCACCACAAGAGGCTAACACACTCCACAAAGGCCACAACGCCACAAAGACCACCACGCCACTAAGACGATGGGATCACTAAGGCTACAAGGCCACAAAGGAGACACGGCGCCACAAGAGGCAACACGGCCACTAAAGGCAAGATGGCCACTTAGGCAAGATGGCCACTAAGGCAAGATGGCCACTAAGGCAAGATGGCCACTAAGGCAAGAACACCACTAAGGACGAACACTCACTCTACGAGATCGAAACCCCGGAGAGAACTCAAACCGATGCACCTATTGCAATGGCTAAGAACACCACTAGGATGCCCAAGTTCTTCTCTCCCAAATTCCAACAAAGCTAGAAGAAGCTATTGGGGGAATAAGGGAGGAAGAACAAAGAGTGGAGAAACACCAAGAAACTCCAAGATCCCCTCACTTGGAGAGGGATTCAATTGGTGAAGCTCTAGATCTAGATCTCCTCTCTCCTTTCCCCAAAAATATGCAACAAATAGTGGGGGGATCAAGAGGAGGAAGCAAGAACCCAAGGTCAACAATGGAGGAGAGAGAATGGAGGGGAAGGGTTAGTTGGGTCGGAGGTGGAAGAGAGGTATATATAGGGGCTCCAAAATATAGCTGTTGGGGGCTTGAAAAACGGTCAGATTCGCCCCAAGCGGTACTACCGCTATGCAGAGCGGTACTACCGTTTTCCCTCCAAAAAGCAGATCTGAAAATCGGGCCAAAACCGGTAGTACCGCTCTGCGGAGCGGTACTACCGCTTGTGCTGAAAATCAGAGGAAATTGCAAATCGGGAGAGAGAGAAGCTGGCAGAGCATGCAGCATGCGAGGCAGTGCGGTGCAGCGTGCAGGCAGGGAAGTGGTAGCGCACGCGTGTGAATGCAGCAGGGCAGCAGGCATGCGCGTGCGTGGCAGCGAAGCAGCAGCGTGTGCGTGGCAGCGAAGCAGCTGCGCAGCATCTTGCGGGGGCGCGGGATCGAGCTCCCTCTCCCTCGGGTCAACGCCCCAAGCGAGCGGGTGTGGGGTCGCATGGGGAAACGAGCCGTAGCTCTCCCGCTCGATCGATGTGGGCGCGGGAGCGTGAGGCAGCGGCGGCCAGCGAGCGTGGCGGTGGTGGGCTTGCGGAGCGGCAGCGGCCCGCGGTGGCGGCGTGGAGATGGGCCAAGCGGCCAGGAGGCGGTGGAGACTTGGCTGGGGAAAAAGCAGGCCGGTAGTACCGGGCCCGGTACCGGCCTGGTACCGTAATTGGGTTACGGTACTACCGGGCCGGTACCGGCCTGGTACTGCTTGTGATCCAGTAAGCCAAAACGCGCGTGCGATATTTAGGCCGGTACCGCCCGCGGTAGTACCGCCCGGCCCATGTGCTGTTTCCTTTTCTTTTTCAAATAGATGCATACGAAAAACGCAATATCTTGAGCTAGGAAGATCGGAATGACGTGAAACCAATTTTGTTAGAAAGAGGGCGAAAAGAGATACATCTTTACAAGGTGAAATCATGCAAAGGAGTGAGTGATGATTTTCTCATGGTCATAGAGGTGTAACCTCTCAATACGGTATATCGGGAAAATCATCACTCTCGCATATGCAAAATGCGATGCAACCGAAATCCGTTTCATGCATAAGAACCAAGAAGAACCAAGAACATGATGCAATGCATGCAAGGTTTGAGCTCTCTCCGACGATGCGACCCACTATCCTATCGAGCACAAACCTTGTCCTTGCACGTTCTTCTCGAGTCGGCAAGCTCCGTCTTCATACTCTTCACGATTGTACATGCCTCCGTCTTCCTTCAACATACATGCCACCGTCTTCTTCCATCTTGTACGCACGACACCGTCTTCATCCATCTTCAACATCGTCATCTCTCTTCATCTTCTACGCCGTCTTCTCTCTTCATCTTCAACACCGTCTTTGTCTCTCTTCGACACCATCTTCATCATTGTACTCTGTCTTCTCCATCTTACAACCTTGAGTCCAACATGGTTATGGACTTGACCTAAGATTGATTCTCAATGCAACCGTTAGTCCATAAGGATTGTCATCAATTACCAAAACCACACATGGGGTAATGGACATGTTCTTTCAGGCCTGCCGCCTGGTCGGACCGGGCCAGGGACCGGGCGCGCCGATGTGGCGGCCGGTCTGACCGGGTGCTGGGCCGGCCTGGACTTCGTCTTCTCCTCTCGCGCATGCCTCCCACTCCTCCCTCGCGCGTCCATGAGATTTCTTCATCTCCAGCTCCCTGTCCAGCTCCACGTCCATCTTCACGTCCAGCTGCTCTTCTCCTCCTCATGCGATGCTTGTCTCCTCTTCGTACCTGATGATACATAAGTAATGGGACTTAGGTAGTATAAAGTTCTGATCAATCAAAGTATCGTTTAGGAACAAGTTCACCTGTTGTTTAAGTAGCTTCGCACGAGCCCTTGTAATAGGTCCAATCCGAACTTCATTGGACTTGAGCTTCACAACAGGTTCATCTTCAGTTGGTAATGACGGAGGTGGTAGTGAGGTAGGGATGTCCTCATCATCTCCCCCCCCTTCAAAAGGCGTCGACCTCGATGCTCCAAGGTCTTCTCCATCATATGGTGTCAAATCAGCAACATTGAAAGAATTACTGACACCAAACTCATCAAGTGGAAGATCTATCGAATATGCATTATCGTTGATCTTGGCAAGCACTTTGTAAGGACCAGCACCACGAGGAAGCAACTTGGACTTCCGTAGCTTCGGAAACCTATACTTGCGAAAATGTACCCAGACCATATCACCAGGCTTGAACAACATCTCTTTGCGCTTCTTGTTCATCCTTGCAGCATTGCTCTTGCCTTTCTTCTCTATCAACTCTTTAGTCTTCACATGGATCTTTCGCACAAAATCAGCCCTCTTGGATGCCTCCATATTAACTCTCTCATGTATGGGCAAAGGCAACAAGTCAAGTGGAGTAATGGGTTTGAAACCATACACTGCCTCAAAAGGACACAGCTCCGTGGTAGAATGTACCGCCCTGTTGTAAGCAAACTCCACATGCGGCAAACAGTCTTCCCACTCCTTCAGGTTTTTGTTGATCATGGATCTCAACAGTTGTGACAATGTTCTATTCACCACTTCAGTTTGTCCATCAGTTTGGGGATGACATGTAGTACTGAAAAGTAGCTTCGTCCCCAGCTTTCTCCACAGCGTCTTCCAGAAGTAGCTCATAAACTTTACGTCACGATCAGAAACAATAGTCTTCGGGACTCCATGTAGTCGCACAACCTCCCTGAAAAACAGGTTAGCAATATGCGACGCATCGTCGCTTTTGTGGCAGGCAATAAAGTGTGACATCTTAGAAAATCTGTCCACTACCACAAATATAGAATCATGGCCTCTCTTAGTACGCGGCAAACCCAACACAAAATCCATACTAATATCCTCCCAAGGTGTAGTAGGTGCCGGTAAAGGAGTATACAAACCGTGAGGCTTCAGCTTGGACTTGGACTTGTTGCAAATAATGCACCTCTTCACATACCTGTCCACATCCCACCTCATCTTTGGCCAATAAAAGTGGTCAGCTAGCATGAGTAGCGTCTTCTCACGCCCAAAGTGACCCATCAAACCTCCAGCATGTGATTCCTGCAATAAGAGCAAACGCACAGATGACTCTGGAACACATAGTTTGTTAGCTCTAAACAAGAACCCATCATGTATGTGATATTTTTCCCATGCTTTACCAATAGCACACAAGCGATATGGTTCAGCAAAATCATGATCAGTAGCATATAAATCACATAGCACTTCTAATCCAGGAATTTGAACATCAAGTTGAGTTAATAGCATATTCTTCCTAGATAGAGCATCAGCAACAATATTATCTTTTCCCTTCTTATGCTTAATAATTTACGGAAAAGACTCAATGAACTCAACCCACTTAGCAAGACGCTTATGCAAAGTAGATTGAGCTTTCAGATATTTCAAAGCTTCATGATCAGAATGTATGATAAATTCTTTTAGCCACAAGTAATGTTGCCAAACCTCAAGAACTCTAATTAAAGCATACAACTCTTTATCATAGATAGGATAGTTCAACTTAGCACTAGAAAGTTTCTCAGAAAAATATGCAATTGGGCGACCCTCTTGCATCAACACACCACCAATTCCAATACCACTAGCATCACATTCAATCTCAAATTGCTTATTGAAATCAGGAAGTGCAAGCAACGGTGCAGAAGTTAACAATCTCTTAAGTTCATAAAAAGCATGATCTTGGGCTGCGCCCCACTCAAATATAACACCCTTTTTAGTCAAATCATTCAAAGGTGCAGCAATAGTATTAAAGTTGGGCACAAATCTTCTATAAAATCCAGCTATACCATGAAAACTTCTTACTTGACTCACATTCATGGGAGTAGGCCAATTTTGAATAGCTTCAATTTTAGACACATCTACTTCTACTCCATGCTTAGAGACAACATAACCCAGAAATATGACCTTATCTTTGCAAAATGTGCACTTCTCAAGATTACCATAGAGTTTATTATCACGCAACACTTGCAAAACATGTCGAATATGTATAGTATGATCAGATTCATTGCGGCTGTAGATTAATATGTCATCAAAATACACAACCACAAACTTGCCAATAATTTCACGCAAAACATGGTTCATCAGTCTCATGAAAGTGCTAGGTGTATTAGTTAAACCAAAAGGCATTACTAACCACTCATATAAACCAAATTTTGTTTTAAAGGCTGTTTTCCACTCATCCCCTTCTTTCATCCTAATTTGATGATAACCACTACACAAATCAATTTTAGAGAACACAGCAGCAGCACTCAATTCATCTAGCATATCCTCTAAACGGGGAATAGGGTGACAATATCGAATAGTAATGTTGTTTATAGCTCTACAATCTACGCACATACGCCATTGATACGTCCAAAACATATCTACTTTCCCGAACACTTTTGCTATTGTTTTGCCTCTAATTTGTGTATTTTGGATACAACTAACACGGACTAACGCTGTTTTCAGCAGAATTGCCCTGGCGTCCTATTTTTGTGCAGAAACTCAAGTTTCAGGAAAATCCCCGGGAATAATTGCAATGGGCCTATTTTCACAGAAGATTGACGGAGCCAGAAGACGAGACGGAGGGGGGGCACGAGGAGCCCACACCACCAGGCGGCGCGGTGGGCCCCTGGGCCGCGCCGGCCTATGGTGGCGGTGCCTCGGCCAGCCTCCGACGCTCCCCTTTCGACTACTTAAGCCCTCTGACCTAAAAACACGAGGGGGTTCGACGAAATTGCCAGAAGACATCCAGAACTCCGCCGCCATCGCGAAATTCCGTCTCGGGACCAGAAACTCCGTTCTGGCACTCCGTCGGGACGGGGAATTGGAGGAGATCATCGCCAGCATCACCACTGACGCCTCTCCATCAACCATCCATGTTTCCCCCAACCATGTGTGAGTAATTCCCCTGCTGTAGGCTGAAGGGGATGGTAGGGATTGGATGAGATTGGTCATGTAATAGCATAAGATTGTTAGGGCATAGTGCCTAGTATCCGTAGTTGGTACTTTTATGATATTGTTGCAACTTGTTATGCTTAATGCTTGTCACTAGGGCCTGAGTGCCATGATTTCAGATCTGAACATGTTATCAATTCATGATGATATTCATTGCTTTATGATCTTACCTGCAAGTTGTATACACATATTGCTGTCCGGAACCCGAGGCCCCAAAGTGACAGAAATTGGGACAACCGGAGGGGAAGGCTGTGATATGAGGATCACATGTGTTCACGGAGTGTTAATGATTTGCTTCGTAGCTCTATTAAAAGGAGTACCTTAATTACCAGTAGATTCCCTAGAGGTCCGGCTGCCACCGGCTGGTAGGACAATAGATGTTGTGCAAGTTTCTCATTGCGAGCACGTACGACTATATACGGAACACATGCCTATGGTTGTTTAGTACCTGGATACTGTTTAATTACTATCTGCAAATTCCCTACCTTGATTGTTACATGAGTTCTCTCATCCATGCAGCGCCCGTTCATCCATCCATGTGCCTACAGTATTTTAATCCTGTTGTTTACTATAATCACTACTGCTGTCCTTATTACACTGCTGCTTATATTTCACTACTGCTACTACTATAAAACTGTTGCTACTGATAAACTCTTGCGAGCAAGTCTGTTTCCAGGTGCAGCTGAATTGACAACTCCGCTGTTAAGGCTTACAAATATTCTTTGGCTCCCGTTGTGTTGAATCAATAAATTGGGTTTTACTTCCCTCGAAGACTGTTGCGATCCCCTATACTTGTGTGTCATCAAGACTATTTTCTGGCGCCGTTGCCGGAGAGCATAGCTTTATTTGCAAGTTCACTTGGATTGATATTGTTTGCTGCAACTTCTCCATCATGGGTAAACCTCGCGATACTAAAGTCGCCATATTACCATCCACTACAAGAAAAGGTACAACTCTGAGTACCTTTGCTGCTCTTGATTCACCATCTGTGATAAGTCAACTTGTTTCACCACCACAAGCTTCACATGCTGGTACTTCTGCTGAATCTGGAAATTCCTCTTATAATTTTTATGATGCTTCTACTGTGCTTGATGATAGTGGTTCGTTAGGTCCTTTTCTAGATGCTACAATTGCTAAGTCTAGACAAATTGAAAACACTGAAATTCCTAATGAAAATACTGTTACACCTGTTAATTCACCTGAGTCTGTTGAATACTCTAGTGATTATCTTGATGAAGATTATGTGGAACTTGATGATGATTTTATTGATAAATGCAATGCTAGTACTGGTACAAGTAATATTAAAAAGCTTCTTGCGCAACATACTGTTAGATATAAACCGTCTCCTGATCCTAAATTTGCCACATCTCCTATAAACATTAAGGATAAGGATTATGATTTTTCTCTTGATTTATCTCATATATCTATTGTTGAGAAAACACCTTTTTGTGGTACTGAAAAAGAAAGTGCTGTAGAACACATGAATGAGCTTTCTACTTTGAGTAGCTTGTTTTTTGATGATATCAAGAAGCGTACTTATTTTGTTGCTAAAAATTTTCCTTTCTCACTAAAGGATGATGCTAAAACTTGGTATAATAGTTTGCCTCCTGATTCTATTGATAGTCCAAGTGGTTTTCTTGATGTTTTCTTTCGAAAATATTTTCCTGCTAGTGCTCAACATATTGCTTTGCAGAGAATTTATAGTTTTCACCAGGAAGATGGAGAGAAATTGCCTGAAGCTTGGGCAAGGTTTTGCTCTCTTATTAGAGCTCGGCCTGGACATGATTTAGAAAAGCATGACTTACTTGATATATTTTATAGTGGACTAACCATTGAGTCTAGGGCATACCTGGATAGTTGTGCTGGTTGTGTTTTCAGGAAAAGAACTCCGGACGAAGCTGAAGAATTATTGGCTAGAATAGGCTGAAATCATGATGATTTGACTACACCTGAACCAACCCCAACACCAATATTGAAGAAGAGGGGTATGATTAAATTAAGTGATGAAGATATGAGGGAAGCCAAGAAATCTCTTAAGGAGAAAGGTATTAAATTCGAAGATGTGAATAATTTACCTCCCATAGAAGATTTATGTAAGATAACTCCCCCTTCATCCATGATTGAGGTACATTCTCTTCAACGCTTTGGTAAAGAAGATATTCCCTACTCAAAACCTCCTGATCAATGTTTAGATGAGTTTGATAATTATGTTGTTAAGCAAGATAATTTTAATATGAGAGTAGAGAATCATTTAATGGAAAATTCTCACGCTATTAGTAAATTGCATGATATTGTGGAGAGAACCTCCAATGATGTTAAGATGCTTGTTAAACATTTTCATATGGTCCAAACTCAAATTGATCAACTCACTAAAGTGCAAAATGACTTGTTAAAAAATAGTTCTGAAGAAAAACATGTTTATGAAGTAACAACTAGAGGCGGTGTTTCTACTCAGGATCCTCTATATCCTGAAGGGCATCCCAAAAGAGTTGAACAAGATTCTCAACAAACTAAATAAATTAGTGCTCCTTCTAAGAAAAAGAAAAAGAAACATAAAACTGTTGTAGAATCCTCTGAGCCTGTTAATGATCCCAATAGTATTTCTATTGCTGATGCTGAAACTGAAAGTGGTAATGAACATGACAAAGATAATGATAAGAATAATGCTTCTGATAAAGAAGAGGTTGAAGATGAACCTGAAAAGCATGCTAAAAATAAAAAGTATACTAAAGAAGATTTTATTGCTAAAAAACATGGTAATGAAAGAGAACCTTGGGTTCAAAAGAAAATGCCTTTTCCTGCTAAGAAACTAAAATCAAAGGAAGAAGAACACTATAATAAATTTTGTGATTGGATGAAACCTTTGTTCCTGCAAATCCCTTTGACTGATGCTATTAAATTGCCTCCTTATTCAAAGTATATGAAAGATATTGTCTCTAACAAAAGGAAAATTCCTAATGAGGAGATTTCCACTATGCTTGCTAATTACTCTTTCAATGGCAAAGTTCCAAAGAAGCTGGGAGACCCAGGTATACCGACTATCCCTTGTTCCATCAAGAATAATTATGTTAGAACTGCTCTGTGTGATTTGGGAGCAGGAGTTAGTGTTATGACTTTTTCTCTTTACAAGAGACTTTATTTAGATAAGTTGATACCAACTGATATATCTTTGCAAATGGCTGATAACTACCGCTATTCCTGTTGGTATATGTGAGGATGTTCCTGTTCAAGTTACTAATAATTGCTTAATATTAACTGATTTTGTTGTGTTGGAAATGCCTGAAGATGATAATATGTCTATTATTCTTGGCAGACATTTTCTTAACACTGCAGGGGCTGTTATTGATTGCAATAAAGGAAAGGTTACTTTCAATGTCGATGACAAGGAGCATACTGTTTATTTTCCCAAGAGGATTGATAAAGTATGTGGAGTTAATACAATTTCTAATTTGAGAACTATCAAAGTGGGAGTTATTGATTGTCCTATTTATGAGCCTAAACAAGGATATCAAAATATTATTATTGGATCCATATCAATACAATACAAGGTAACATGATTGGTTTGAGGTTTATTTCTTATTATGTCATGTAAAATTTATTTGGTGGCAAGACTTGATCAATCTTGTTAACAAGTACATTTTATATGCATAGAGGAGCTAAACAACATTTCTTTCTTTCTCCACTTGTTTTACTTGTTGTAGTACTACTTGTTTTGCAAGATGCTTTAGTTGTTAGAGGTTTGAAAATCTTTTTCTGCCCTGTAATAATAATTTTAACACCCAGAAATGTGCATTTTTCAAAGTTTTCAAAAATTTACAAAAATTATACCGTTGGTCTTATTTTTCGAAAAGCAACCTGGGAGTGCCTGGGGCTGACCAGTGGGGCATGATACGTCTCCAACGTATCCATAATTTCTGATGTTCCATGCTTGTTTTATGACAATACTTACATGTTTTGCTTGCACTTTATAATGTTTTTATGCGTTTTCTGGAACTAACCTATTAACAAGATGCCACAGTGCCAGTTCCTGTTTTCTGCTGTTTTTGGTTCCAGAAAGGCTGTTCGGGCAATATTCTCGGAATTGGACGAAATCAACGCCAAACATCCTATTTTTCCCGAAAGGCTCCAGAACACCGAAGGAGAGTCGGAGGAGAGCCAGGGGGCCACCAGAAGGGTGGACCGCGCGGGCCACACCTTGGCCGCGCCCCCCTATGGGGAGGCCACCCTGTCGACCCTCCTGCGCCGCCTCTTCGCCTATATAACCCCTTTCGACCTAAAAACGCAATACCAATTGACGAAACTCCAGAAAGACTCCAGGGGCGCCGCCGCCATCGCGAAACTCCAATTCGGGGGACATAAGTCTCTGTTCCGGCACCCTGCCGGGACGGGGAAGTGCCCCCGGAAGCCATCTCCATCGACGCCACTGCCTCCATCATGCTCCGTGAGTAGTTCCCCCATGGACTACGGGTTCTAGCAGTAGCTAGTTGGTATACTCTCCTCCATGTACTTCAATACAATGATCTCATGAGCTGCCTTACATGATTGAGATTCATCTGATGTAATCGGTGTTGTGTTTGTTGGGATCCGATGGATGATACATTATGATTAGTCTATCTATAAAGTTTGTGAAGTTATTGTTGCTGCAATCTTGTTATGCTTAATGCTTGTCACTAGGGCCCGAGTGGCATGATCTTAGATTTGAGCTTTATAATTATTGCTTAGATTGTATCTACAAGTTGTATGCACATGTCGCTGTCCGGAACCAAAGGCCCCGAAGTGACAGAAATCGGGACAACCGGAGGGGATGGCGGTGATGTGAGGATAACATGTTTTCACCAAGTGTTAATGCTTCGCTCCGGTGCTCTATTAAAAGGAGTACCTTAATATCCAGTAGATTCCCTTGAGGCCCGGCTGCCACCGGCTGGTAGGACAAAAGATGTTGTGCAAGTTTCTCTTTGCGAGCACATACGACTATATATGGAAAACATGCCTACATGATTAATGAATTGATGTTCTTTTTTAATGCTTTATCAATCCTGTCAATTGCCCAACTGTAATTTGTTCACCCAACACCTGTCACTTGTTATTGGAGAGTTACCACTAGTGTAGATCGCTGGGAATCCCGGTCCATCTCTCATCATCATATACTCGTTCTATCTGTCATTGGAAGTAGTATCAACTATTTTCCGGTGCCATTGCTCCTGTGTTACTGCTGCTGTGTTACTGTTACTATTGCTCTCATATTACTGCTGCTTTCACATCACCCCTGTTACTAGTGCTTTTCCAGGTGCAGCTGAATTGACAACTCAGTTGTTAAGGCTTATAAGTATTCTTTACCTCCCCTTGTGTCGAATCAATAAATTTGGGTTTTTCTTCCCTCGAAGACTGCTGCGATCCCCTATACTTGTGGGTTATCAAGACTGTTTTCTAGCGCCGTTGCCGGGGAGGCATAGCTCTACTCATAAGTTCACCTGGGGAGTACACTCTACCTCTCTCTTGTTTTTATTTTATTTTATTTTGTTTTGCTTAGTTTACTTTTGTCTAGTTTATTTGTGCTTAGTTTATTTCTGTCTAGTATTATTTTGCTTAGTTTACTTTTGCTTAGTTTGTTTTTGTCTTGTTTTATTTTCCTCATATACCCAAAAATCCATAAAAATTTGAAAAATCTAAAAATTAAAAACTGCTGTTATGGGAGAACCTACAACCTACTTGGAGCTCATAGAATGTTATAATAATTATAGAGAATCAAGAACTGGTAAAATAATTAGTGCTATGATAGAAAAATTGAATACAATTGCTAAAATCTTGCTTAAACACCATGATATAAACTGTTGCTCTCAACAGGATACCAAACATCTTAAATTTCAATGTGGCTTTAGTGAGGAATTTTTAATTAAGAACTATAATCGGAATTGCTATATTCATTATGGGTTCGAAGAGGTAGAACAATTTGTCTTATTTATGGGAGCCTCCGAGATAGAATCCTTCATGGTTAAGAATTATGAAACTTGTGTTGTTTGTAAGGACCTTAAAGATTATGTCTCTTCTATCCTTAATTGTTACATAGAATGCTACAGTGATAATCCTTATATCATTGATTATAAAGAGAGACTCATTAATGCACAAGAATGCACTCACAATTTGCAGGAACCTGTGGAAGAAGAAATTGATGAACCTGAAAGCTCATTAGATGAAAAAGAGGAGGAAATTGATGAACCTGAAAGCTCATTGGATGAAAAAGAAGAGGAGAGTGATGAACAAAAGGAGGAAGAATGGATTAGCTACCCATGACAACCTTCTAATGAGAGTAACTCTTTATCTCTTACACTATTTGATTGTCCTCCATGCTTACCGAAAGAGGTTGAATGTTATGTTCCTGTGGATTCTCTTGATATATTCCCTATGAGTAAAACTTGTGAAAATAATTATGCTACTGTTATTTATGATAATCCATGCTACTTTGATAAATCTTATGATAATGCTTTGTTTGTGCCTGATGTCAAAATGCATGGTACTAAAGAATTTTGCTTAGCAAATGTTTATGATAAATCTTTAGATGATGGTCCTATGTTACTTGATAATATTAATTGTACTACTAATGAAAATGGGATTGGAGAGTTCTTGACTTTATCTATGAGTCCCATATCTCTTGAGATTGATCAATCATCTTGTTATATTATTGATAAAAGTGAGTTTGAAAGTTTTAATTCCAATATTTTTGAGCTTGATAAAAAATTATATGTTTGTGGATCATGAAAAGTATGCTGCATGTGATAGTTATATTGTTGAGTTTATTCATGAAGCTACTGAAAATTATTATGAGAGAGGAAAATATGGTTGTAGAAATTTGCATGGTACTAAAACACCTCTCTATATGCTGAAGATCTTGAAATTACACTTGTTCTATCTTCCTATGCTTGTTACTTTGCTTTTCATGAACTTGTTTATTTACAAGATTCCTTTGCATAGGAATCATGTTAGGATTAAATGTGTTTTGAATTTGCTTTTTAATGCTCTCTTTTGCTTCAACTCTTATTTCTTGCGAGTGCATCATTAAAACTGTTGAGCCCATCTTAATGGCCATAAAGAAAGAACTTCTTGGGAGATAACCCATGTGTTTATTTTGCTACTGTTTTGTTGTGTTTTGGAAGTTGTTACTACTGTAGCAACCTCTCCTTATCTTTATTTTGTTGCAATGTTGTGCCAAGTGAAGCCTCTAATCGAAGGTTGATACTAGATTTGGATTTCTGCACAGAAACAGATTTCTATCTGTCACGAATCTGGTCTGTTTTCTCTGTAGGTAACTCAGAAAAATATGCCAATTTACGTGCGTGTTCCTCAGATATGTACGCAACTTTCATTAGTTTTGAGTTTTCTGATTTGAGCAACGGAAGTATTTCTTTAAAATTTGTCTTTACTGGCTGTTCTGTTATGGCAGATTCTGTCTCTGTTTTTTTGCATTGTCTCTTGTGGACTTTAAGCAAGGCTTTCTACACGTGGAAAGCTGTAGCTAATATTTTATTGAGTTCTTGCAATGTGTCACTACAGGACCAAGGTGGATTCAAATTTTTTGAGTACTAACCCCTCTAATGAAGTTTATGAGAAGTTTGGTGTGAAGGAAGTTTTCAAGGGTCAAGAGAGGAGGATGATATATGATCGAGAAGAGTGAAAAGTCTAAGCTTGGGGATGCCCCCGTGGTTCATCCCTGCATATTTCAAGAAGACTCAAGCGTCTAAGCTTGGGGATGCCCAAGGCATCCCCTTCTTCATCAACTTATCAGGTCACTTCTATTGAAACTATATTTTTATTCGGTCACATCATATGTGCTTTACTTGGAGCGTCTGTGTTCTTTTATTTTTGTTTATGTTTGTATAAATTCGGATCCTAGCAATCCTTGTTTGGGAGAGAGACACACTCCGCTTTTTCATATGAACACTTGTTCTTCGTTTTACTTTTAATGTTCAATGATAAAAGTTGGAAGCTACAATACTTATTATTATTTGGTTGGAAACAGAAAATGCCTCATAATGTTTTGGATAATTTGACACTTGGCAATTGTTTTGAGCTCTCAAGTAGATCATGATTAAGTTTTTTTCATGTAGTTTAAATCTATTAGTGGAGAACTAATGTAGAGCTTGTTAAAATTGGTTTGCATGATTGGTCTCTCTTAAGGTCTAGATATTTTCTGGTAAAAGTGTTTGAGCAACAAGGAAGACAGTGTAGAGTATTATAATGCTTGCAATATGTTCTTATGTGAGTTTTTATGTACCGGTTCATGCTTGTGTTTGCTTCAAATAGCCTTGCTAGCCTAAGCCTTGTATCGAGAGGGAATACTTCTCATGCATCCAAAATCCTTGAGCCAAAACCTATGCCATTTGTGTCCACCATACCTACCTACTACATGGTATTTCTCCGCTATTCCAAAGTAAATTGCTTGAGTGCTACCTTTAAACAATTCAAAATTTATTACCTCTGATTTGTGTCAATGTTTTATAGCTCATGAGGAAGTATGTGGTGTTTATCTTTCAATCTTGTTGGGCAACTTTCACCAATGGACTAGTGGCACATCCGCTTATCCAATAATTTTGCAAAAAGAGCTGGCAATGGGATTCCCAGTCCCGAATTAATTAACTTAAATAGACACTCCTCCATGGTATGTGATTGTTGGACGCCACCCGAAGGATTCGGTTAGCCATGGCTTGTGTAAGCAAAGGTTGGGAGGAGTGTCATCATAATAAAACTAAAAATAAAAAGGCACTCCTTCATGGTATGAGATTGTTGGCAGGCACCCGAGGATTCGGTTAGCCATGGTTTGTGAAAGAAAGGTTGGAAGGAGTGCCACACAAAAATAAAAATAAAATGGGAGCCGCTCTTTGAAGGTTTGTCTGGCAAGGGGGTTAGAGTGCCCACTACCATTCGTTGACAACAACAAACACCTCTCAAAATTTTACTTTTTATGCTCTCTTTATGTTTTCAAAACCAAAGCTCTAGCACAAATATAGCAATCAATGCTTCCCTCTGCGAAGGGCCATTCTTTTACTTTATGTTGAGTCAGTTTACCTATTTCCTTCCACCTTAGAAGCAAACACTTGTGTCAACTGTGCATTGATTCTTACATACTTGCTTATTTGCATTCATCATATTACTTTATGTTGACAATTATCCATGAGATATGCATGTTGAAAGTTGAAAGCGACTGCTGAAACTTATATCTTCCTTTGTGTTGCTTCGATGCCTTTACTTTGAATTTATTGCTTTATGAGTTAACTCTTGTGCAAGACTTTTGATGCTTGTCTTGAAAGTACTCTTCATGAAAAGTTTTGCTATATGTTATCTATTTGTTAGCAACTATAGATCATTGCCTCGAGTCACTTCATTCATCTCATATGCTTTGTAATAGTATGATCAAGGTTATGTAAGTAGCATGTCAGTACAGAAATTATTCTTTTTATCATTTACCTGCTCGGGACGAGCAGAAACTAAGCTTGGGGATGCTGATACGTCTCCAACGTATCCATAATTTCTGATGTTCCATGCTTGTTTTATGACAATACTTACATGTTTTGCTTGCACTTTATAATGTTTTTATGCGTTTTCCGGAACTAACCTATTAACAAGATGCCACAGTGCCAGTTCCTGTTTTCTGCTGTTTTTGGTTCCAGAAAGGCTGTTCGGGCAATATTCTCGGAATTGGACGAAATCAACGCCAAACATCCTATTTTTCCCGGAAGGCTCCAGAACACCGAAGGAGAGTCGGAGGAGAGCCAGGGGGCCACCAGAAGGGTGGGCCGCGCGGGCCACACCCTGGCCGCGCCCCCTATGGGGAGGCCACCCTGTCAACCCTCCTGCGCCGCCTCTTCGCCTATATAACCCCTTTCGACCTAAAAACGTGTAATATCCCAGGTAATGGGGTTACAAAAATAGAGGAAACAGATGTGTGCATTGCATTCATGCATAGAAAATCTGGGGAATTTTCGCGCTTTAAAGTAAAACAAATACAAAGAATCGAAGTTTCACTTGACCTTGGTGGAATTGAAGTAGCTCATCAAGTCAAGCGCTATAAACCTCAATGTGACTTTGCCAAAACTTTGTTTTGGGTAGATATGATTTGATCTAAGGGGTTAGATCAAATGGAACTAATAATCAACACAACAATACCTTACTCAATGATCAACTACTTGATCTTATAAAAGATCATAATAAGGTAATCCTTGTCATAACATATGAACATCAATTCAATTGCAAATCAAGTAACAATAAAATGGAGAAACCATTCTTCACTTATATTCTCCCTGTCTTAAAACTAAACCATAATCCTACCATGAAACCTCAGGGTATTCACTCCACTTCAACATTAGAGTTATAACAAGAAGATCCACTCCAGAAATAGATATTATTCTCCATTCCAAGTTATTACACATCAAACCTAGAGAGGTGAGAGTTCTATAGTATTTATTAGAGAAGCAATAACAAACCTTGAGCTAAACCTTGGATATACATCCAAGTATTCAAATCATCATCTTCAAGAGGAACCCTAGAGTATCATTCAAGTCCTTCCCAAATGAGTGAGACCATTCATACCACTCTTAGTTTTACCTATTTAAGACTCAAGGACAATCATTGAATTAAAGTATTAGGTTGAAAACCATTTCCCTTGGAGTGGTGAGATAACCTAATATCACATGGAATAATACCATACCCCTGAATTGATAAGGTGAGGAAGAGACTAACCCAATTAAACTAGACAAATGAAACCTTAGCCTAGATACCTAAGGAGATATTAGGAGTACACCATAAACCCTAGAATAACCATTCCTAAATGAGAAAGCTCAACCTATGGTGTTATACTCAAGATAATTGAGACAACCATAACCATGCCCATTCAAAAAACTATAAAAGAAAGTATATATTTAATTGATCAAGACAACACTTGATCTTGGGAGTGAGAAACCCATTCAAGGAGAGATACCTTAGGAAGTCCAACCTTGATCATTATAAATTGTGTAATGATCATAAACCCTAAGAACTCGAGGTAAGGATATTAAGAACAAGTGGATCATGTCTAATCCATGACCATGCTTTGGAGAAATAGGAGAATAATCCAAGTGCTAACACTTATATGATTAGAAGATATTATTCACCACATGAAATCATAGGGAGATCACTAATAAGCAACCCTAGGCTTATATCTCAATTCCAACTTGTGAATCACTTGGTGATCATAAGTAGAATCCTATAACATCTATATTTCATTTATTCCTCAATTAAAGAACCTAAGAAAACCTTAGAGTCAAACTCTATACCTTATATGGTGAGAAACCATTCATCCATATAACCAAAGTTAACTATAAAAAGAACCATAACCACTTTAGCTACTTTAATGATAAATTGATGATAGTAATAGAAGTTAATTGGGAGAAGACAAAACCAATTCTCAGATCCTTAGTAACTAAAGAAGCAAATGAAATATTAAGCAAGTAACCATTTTATCATGCATTGGGGAGATTAAACCCTAGCAAATGCAATATGATGTCATCCCAACTCTACAAATTAAAATTATATCTCAACCCTAACTATTGTAACACTATGGAGATTGCAATATAAACCTAGACCATAATTGAGAATCAAACCCATGGCCATTATGGAAATATCATTAGAACCCTGGAATGGCATATTAATGAAATCTTATGCTTCACATATTAAACCTCAGAAACATCTAGTACTTAAACCCTATAATTAAAACCATGTGTGGTTATCAACCACTTATCCTGATATAAGTAATATAAAATCATGATTGAAACAATACTTATATCAGATACTTTCTAGGATAAGGATAATGTTAATCTCAGAGGGGGGTTAAAATAGAAACTATTAAACCTTAATAAGTTGGGCACACATAAATTATATGTAAGTCATTCCATCTTAAATAGAAACCAAGCCTTATGAACAACCCCTAAAATACCTTGAGTTAAAAAGTACCAAAACCTAACAATACAAACAGATGGATACAAAAGAAGAAAATAACATTTAAAATGGGGATATAACATCACATAACATCATGCCTAATGGCTATTTTGAATCACCCATTAGTATGTAATACAATCCAATGTGAAATACTTGTTTCAAATAGAATAATAATGTGGTATTCACCACACAACATCAAAATGGAATGAACATATAAAACACCTGCAAATATAACAGAATTCAAATATGAATTCAAATGGGAAAATTGAAATCAGAAAATAAAAAGAAAATAGAAAAGGAGAGGAGAAGGACTTACCTGGACCCTGCCAGCCGAAGAAGCCCAGCAGGAGTCCACTCGAGTAGCCCAGCAGTGGCCCACGAGGCAACCCAGTACCGCAGCCCAACCCAGCCCATGTACCCCTTCGTGGGGATAAGCCTGGAGACGAAGTCTTCGTCTTCGGCTTGGCCACCGTCGATGCGCGCGAGGGCGCCAGCACGACGGCGAGCTCCACGTCCGCGATTGCCGCCGTTGTTGACTGCCAGCGCACAGCGGAGAAGCTATAAAGCGTGCAAGAGCCCTCCATTCCCCTCTCTTCGTCTCGTTCGCGCTCAATCCCGAAACCCTAGCTCGTCGGAGACCACCTCGCCCCACCGTTTCCGACCAACCCAGAGGCCGCCAATGGGCTCAGGAGGAGCGCCTCGGCGTCCTTGTTCGTCCGGTGAAGTCACAGGTCGAGGGGAGCTCGGGGGATGGAGAATTCGACCGTCCCCTTTCACAGTACTGCGGAAGAAATGGCGACCGCCGCGACATCTCCGTCTCCAATCAATGCCGACGACCCTACAGGTAGTTTCCAGGTGATCTTGCGCGTCATATGAGCATCCTATCGAGCCCTAGCATGCGCCGTAGCTCGCTCTCACCGTCGGCCACCGTGCGCTGTCGTCGGACGTAAACACCGCCGCCGCTCCGGCGACCATTAGGGAGCGGCGCCGCCACCATTTGGCTCGTCTCGTCCTCCCGATTCCAACGAGCACGCACACACCCTCGCGGAACCCCGGGAACGCCGGCGCCGTCCACCACTGGCCGCCGGTGATGCGCATGGTTGCCACATCGGCACCATGTGGCAGCTGACGTGGCCAGGACCCCACCAGTCATTGACTGTGGGTGTATTCTGGTCGGGTAACTCTAGTATTTCTTGTTTAAATTCAATTCCAGAAATTACTGCAACTTTGCCTAATTATAGAAAAATCATATTAGCTCAGAAAAATGTAAATAAGATATTAAAATTCTCAGAAAAGAAAACTCTATCCAATAAAAATATAAAATGAAATTTTTATTTTTAATAAAAATCTAATTATTTAATACTTGTTATTTGAACCTTTAATTTTAAATTCTAAATACCATTAAAAATTCAGAATTTAAGAAACCATTTATAAGTTAAATAAAACCAGTAAGCAAATAAAGAAAACATGAAAACTAATTTTCTTTATTTGCAATCCTATTAAATCATTATCAGGGAAATTTAAACCCTAATTAATAATTACCCTAATTAGTAAATTACTTAAAAATAATAAAAAGCCAAAGTAAATATTAATTTTATTTCAAAGTTATCAATAACTTCAACTTTAACATGAAGTTATTATTCATAGAATTAAATTGATAATAACAAACCCTAAATTCCACATGGAATGATATTATAACCATATCATTTCATGTGACTCCTAACACCCTAAACTAATTAGGAACCCTAGTTCCATTATTACATGTGAACCCTAATTTGCTTCTAACCTAAACCCAAGGTTAGAACAGGTGATCATGGTACTTTATTTCAAATCCTAGAACCATAGTAGCTTCTAAATGTTTACCTTGAGCACATAAAATGTAGTAACCATCATTACTAAATTAGTATTCCATGTATTCATCTTAATCAAACCTAGATGATCAAATAGAACCAACCATAGTTCCTGTCCTTAGAGGCAACAACCTTGATTATCCATATTTAGCATCACAACCCTGTGATGAACCATAATAGTAACCATGCCCATTAATTGTGCATCACACACCATATCCACTAAACCCTACTAATGTTAGATAATTATCAAATATCCTATTTAGGAACCAACCAATCCTTACTTAGAGAATTAAATAGCAACCCTAAACAACCTCAACCTAATTATTATACTTCTTAGTATTTAAGAAGTATGTTCTTCAAAAGTTATTCTTTTGAAGAAAATAGAGAGTAACCTCAACCCTACCTAACAGGTTCTATAAACCCTAACTAGCTATCCCCAGCAAGGTATACCAACCTTGATAGCAACTATTTATAATAGATTGCTCAAGATGTTTAGGCTTAACTCAACCCTACAAGTTTTAGCTACTGATGAATCTAACTTTGTTGTGATCCATTTAATCCTTACTCCATAAACTATTTTAGAAGCCATAGTATACAATAGAACTCCACAACCCTAATTATCATACTTGTTCTTTATTTAAGAACATGTTCTTCAAAAGTTATTCTTTTGAAGTATATAACAAGTAATCATCAACATGCACTATAGGACTTAAAACTGACAACTGCTCTTTACTTATTATACAACTACTATCCTTTGGTGCGTATGATAGTTATTATACATTCTACCACTTGTTTATGATACCAAGTAAGCAAACCTTAATAAGAATCATGTTTGTGAACCATCTCTAAAAGTACAACACACATTGAACTAATCTTTACAGTTCACTAATCCTAAATCATCGGGGTTAGGTCACGCTTAGAGCAACTGCATCTCATACTTATGCATTATTGCATTCTTGCAAATCTTTTAAACATCGTCCTTACCGGACGATGATGCCATTTCAGAATTTGGAGTTATTGCGTACCGAAGACCTTGCCTGCATAATCTTGCAGTCAAGAAAGGCAAGTTCATCGCTTGCTCATGTCATTTGAGTATTTTTACCAAATTACTTGCAAAGTACTATGTTTATCACTATTGCATAAAAAACCAAAACCACTATTTTCATAACTATGAATATGACTATGTGGTGGGCAATGGAACCATGGATTGTGTTGATATGGTGGAGGTTCCATTGCAAGGGTTTATATCCATCTAGGATTAAACAACAAATGTCGCCAGTGATTCTTGTGCCGTAATACCCGTGTTAACCATAAGATCTGGAGTGGGACGGAATAGTCAATTGTATTTCCACCTCTTGTACATCAACGGATGCGCTTTACCGTAGACCCTTGATCCAAGAGAGGACAAGTGGTACCCTTGATCCAAGAGAGGACAAGTGGTAGGGTGGGGGTCCCGATGAAGTCCCCACGGTAATTGCGGTCTATGATGGGTTGCAGCTGCCGGCGAAGGAGTTCATGGTAGAGACCTGAACTGTTGTCGTGGTCGGGGTCCACCCGTAAGTGGGAATAATGGGACCGGCGAGGACCCAGGGTCGGAGTTTGCAGCAAAGGGTGGGTGTATGAGGCAGCGGAGGAATATGATTGGCTATGACCTTATACCGGGCCTCACACCAAAGGAAGTGTGGACGAGAACTATAGACTCGGTTGGCACCAAGGTTAAGATCTCTTATGGGTAAAGCAACACACCTCTGCAGAGTGTAAAGAACCGAGACCTGTCACTCCCTGTTCCGGGATATGGAACTGCGAACGCGGCCGGAAAGGAGCTCCATGAAGTTCTAGTAAACCGGTGAAGGCTGACGGACATAGTTCTTCTGAATAAAAGCAACCTTTTGAAGAAATGGTTATGAAAACCTGCATTGGTATTAGACTTTCTGGTCTAATGCTGTAGCTAGTGCATTAAACACCTCTTTCCTATAATGAACTTGTTGAGTACGCTCGTACTCATCCCACTCTTAAATCCCCTGCTTAGATATGGAGGCATCGAAGGAGGATCTACAGTGCAACTCGAAGATCGAGGAGTCAACAACTACTTCAAGGGACAGGAACCTGTCAGAAGAGTCAAACACCACATCCAACAAGGATAAAACTTAGCTTAGCAATAGAAAGGAACTAGTTTCCTAAACCTAGCTCATATTTAGCTAGAATCTATTCATAACCTCTAGAGTTAGTTAAATACTCTACAAGTAGAGTTCGTGATAAGACTAGACTACGAGTCGTTCTTCTGGAGTTTATTTGCAGTTTTACCTCATTGTAAAGTAGGAGGCTGTGATGATCTTATGTAACAGAGTCAATGCTGTAATTCTATAGACATACCTTGGACCGCATATGTTTCTGTTGTACCACTCTGAGCGATATAATACTAGTGGAACGGTGTTTCATTGGTGTTATATCAGACTTGCATACTACACCATGCAGTGGTATGCTGGGTCACCACAAAACGCAATACCAATTGACGAAACTCCAGAAAGACTCCAGGGGCGCCGCCGCCATCGCGAAACTCCAATTCGGGGGACAGAAGTCTCTGTTCCGGCACCCTGCCGGGACGGGGAAGTGCCCCCGGAAGCCATCTCCATCGACGCCACCGCCTCCATCATGCTCCGTGAGTAGTTCCCCCATGGACTACGGGTTCTAGCAGTAGCTAGTTGGTATACTCTCCTCCATGTACTTCAATACAATGATCTCATGAGCTGTCTTACATGATTGAGATTCATCTGATGTAATCGGTGTTGTGTTTGTTGGGATCCGATGGATGATACATTATGATTAGTCTATCTATAAAGTTTGTGAAGTTATTGTTGCTGCAATCTTGTTATGCTTAATGCTTGTCACTAGGGCCCTAGTGGCATGATCTTAGATTTGAGCTTTATAATTATTGCTTAGATTGTATCTACAAGTTGTATGCACATGTCGCTGTCCGGAACCAAAGGCCCCGAAGTGACAGAAATCGGGACAACCGGAGGGGATGGCGGTGAAGTGAGGATAACATGTTTTCACCAAGTGTTAATGCTTTGCTCCGGTGCTCTATTAAAAGGAGTACCTTAATATCCAGTAGATTCCCTTGAGGCCCGGCTGCCACCGGCTAGTAGGACAAAAGATGTTGTGCAAGTTTCTCATTGCGAGCACGTACGACTATATATGGAAAACATGCCTACATGATTAATGAATTGATGTTCTTTCTTAATGCTTTATCAATCCTGTCAATTGCCCAACTGTAATTTGTTCACCCAACACCTGTCACTTGTTATTGGAGAGTTACCACTAGTGTAGATCGCTGGGAACCCCGGTCCATCTCTCATCATCATATACTTGTTCTATATGTCATTGGAAGTAGTATCAACTATTTTCCGGTGCCATTGCTCCTGTGTTACTGCTGCTGTGTTACTGTTACTATTGCTCTCATATTACTGCTGCTTTCACATCACCCCTGTTACTAGTGCTTTTCCAGGTGCAGCTGAATTGACAACTCAGTTGTTAAGGCTTATAAGTATTCTTTACCTCCCCTTGTGTCGAATCAATAAATTTGGGTTTTACTTCCCTCGAAGACTGCTGCGATCCCCTATACTTGTGGGTTATCAGGGCACCCCAGGGCTGCCCCCCATGTGCCAGCGCGGCCAAGGAGGGGGGCGCGCCACCCTATGGTGTGGGCCCCTCCTGGCCCCACTTAATCATCCCTTCCTCCCATTCTACTCTCTCTCCCGAAAAAACTCGTACCAACTTTCTCTCACTCGCGTTTTCGCCCAAGAGCTCAGGATTTTTCGATCTCTTTGCTCAGCCCAGATTTCTGTCTGAAATTTGGCACATTTGCTCTCCGGTATGTGACTCCTCCGATTATCCAAATAGAATTTTGTTTGGTTAAGTATATCTTGATTATTTTGCTGCTGTAGGTAACATGTTAAGTGAGCTTGCATGCTTGTTCTAAGTTGTAAAAATTAGTTTTGATGCATGTTTAGTGCTCTACCAAGTTCCTATAGTAGTTTCCCTCATTTATATGTCTCCAAATCAACTTTTATAATATTTGTTGAAAAATTTCAGAAAAGAAAGATGCATAACCATACCTTTGGAGAAGTGTTCGAAAGGGATACGACAAGCATGGGGAGGCCCTCAAGGGAAGCCACTCGAGTTAGACGATCCTATGATGAGGACGTCATCGCGCCAAGCTTCGAAGTTGAAGATGATAATGGAGTTCCTAATGCTTCATCATTTCCATGCTATGACTTTTTGCGTAATGCAGGGCTACTTGATGACTTCTTGTTCCTCATCAATAATGTGGGCTTATCTACCTATATGGGAGATGAGAGTAGTCAATACTACAGGCTAACTAAAACCTTTGTTGAAAGCTTTAAATTCAACAACGCACACTTCTCACCATCAGTTAAATTTAGGATTTATGACAGGCCTGTTACTATGAAGTTGAAGAATTTCTGTGTTGCTTTGGATATTACTCCTGTAGGTACATCGAAGAAGATCGAGAACAGTCCCAAAGCTTTGACGTAGCTCTATCGAGAAGTCACCAATGATGATAGCCGCACCATTCAGCGCGGCAAGATAAGGAACATTCAACTCCCCGCCATTAGATATTTCACTTACTATCTTGCCACTAGCATTCTTGGTAGGGAGAACACTAGCAACATTTCTAGTTATCATCTTTCTTTTCTAGTTGCTGCACTTACTGGAAGTACACCTTATCATCTTGGTGCTCTCATTGCTCGTCGTTTATCCAATAAGGGACCTATTTTTGGAGGAATTGTTGCCTCACGTATTATTGCATATTTAGATCTTCCTCTTGATCCTAGTGATGAGAAATTAACTCCTATTAGGCTTGATATTGCTGCTATGAAGAGTCACCAATTTGTCACAACTGAATCTAGTTTAGAAAATATTGTCTATAAAATGTTGTTTATTGACGGGGATGAGAGGGAAATCCCTTTGCCGCATGCCGATTTGTTCAGTGTTCACAGGAAACCGTGGTCGCGCTCCAAGGAGGAGGTGGATGAGCAGCTGAGGATACGTGGTTTCCACCAGCAGCATGACTCCGAGAATGCCGAGCCCTCCGACAGGTACACTGTCACGTATCCTGGTGCATCCTCCAGCACATACCAAGAACAAGATCCTTCCTCGTCATACCACGGAGGTGCCACCTCATGGGCACCGTGGGATTGATCTCCACTTAGGCCAAAAGCCTAAGCTTGGGGGAGGTATGCCGGCATCACTCATTCATTGCATATTACAATTGACGGATACTTATACATACTTGTTTAGCCTCTTAAGGTGGCTTCTAATATGAGGGAGATGATATTTGGGGAAGTGCTGTCTAAAAACAGATTCTGGACGGATACCAAAAAAATTCCTAAAAACAGCCAGAACGTTATTTCGAGAAGCCAATTTTTGTGCATGTTCCTAGGTTATTATCTGACTTTCATTAGTTGAGAACTTTTCGAGTTGAGCAACGGAAGATTTTCGTAAAAATCGATTACTGTACTGCTATCAAGTTTGACGAATTTCTGCTACTTTGTGTTTATGTGACTCTTTTAGTTTTCATTCTTTTGTTTTTGCTTTGTTTCTTTCCTAAAACACAAAAAGACCAAAAATATTTATGTTGTTTCTCTTACCATTTGCTTATTTTGGTTTCTTGCTCCTATTTTGCTTTATTTGCTATCATTGATTTGCTATGAGAAAATCCAAAAAGATTTTGCTTTGTTTGTTTGTTTCCTTTTGTTCTTGTTTCCAATTCGAAAACACCAAAAATATTTGTTGTTCTTCTTTGGTTTTGTAAAGTTTATTATGGAGTTCAGCGGTCTCCGGTGGCTGGAGCTTGGTTTTCATTTCATATTATTCAAGCTACACAAGTGAAAGGCAATAATGACGATCTACGACAACTCGACTGCGGTGAGAGGCTGGTATGAACTCTATTTGTTTTCATTTTTGTACATATACTCATCCATGTGAGCATGCTTAGTTGGTTCATGTGAGGTATATGTCATTTAAGAAAGTCTAGTAGTTCATGATCTCTCATGTTTAGCTTGATACGTCTCCGACGTATCGATAATTTCTTGTGTTCCATGCCACATTATTGATGATATCTACATGTTTTATGCACACTTTATGTCATATTCGTGCATTTTCTGGAACTAACCTATTAACAAGATGCTGAAGTGCCAGTTGCTGTTTTCTGCTGTTTTTGGTTTCAGAAATCCTAGTAACGAAATATTCTCGGAATTGGACGAAATCAACGCCCAGGGTCCTATTTTGCCACGAAGCTTCCAGAAGACCGAAGAGGAGACGAAGTGGGGCCACGAGGCGGCCACACCATAGGGCGGCGCGGCCTGGCCCTTGGCCGCGCCGACCTGTAGTGTGGGGCCCTCGTGTGGCCCCCTGACCTGCCCTTCCGCCTACTTAAAGCCTCCGTCGCGAAACCCCCAGTACCGAGAGCCACGATACGGAAAACCTTCCAGAGACGCCGCCGCCGCCAATCCCATCTCGGGGGATTCAGGAGATCGCCTCCGGCACCCTGCCGGAGAGGGGATTCATCTCCCGGGGGACTCTACGCTGCCATGGTCGCCTCCGGAGTGATGTGTGAGTAGTCTACCCCTGGACTATGGGTCCATAGCAGTAGCTAGATGGTTGTCTTCTCCCCATTGTGCTTCATTGTTGGATCTTGTGAGCTGCCTAACATGATCAAGATCATCTATCTGTAATTCTATATGTTGCGTTTGTTGGGATCCGATGAATAGAGAATACTTGTTATGTTGATTATCAAAGTTATGTCTATGTGTTGTTTATGATCTTGCATGCTCTCCGTTACTAGTAGATGCTCTGGCCAAGTAGATGCTTGTAACTCCAAGAGGGAGTATTTATGTTCGATAGTGGGTTCATGTCTCCGTGAATCTGGGGAAGTGACAGAAATCTCTAAGATTATGGATGTGCTGTTGCCACTAGGGATAAAACATTGGTGCTATGTTCAAGGATGTAGTTACTGATTACATTACGCGCAATACTTAATGCAATTGTCTGTTGTTAGCAACTTAATACTGGAGGGGGTTCGGATGATTACATTACGCGCAATACTTAATGCAATTGTCTGTTGTTAGCAACTTAATACTGGAGGGGGGTCGGATGATAACCTGAAGGTGGACTTTTTAGGCATAGATGCATGCTGGATAGCGGTCTATGTACTTTGTCATAATGCCCAATTAAATCTCACAATACTCATCATAATATGTATGTGCATGGTCATGCCCTCTTTATTTGTCAATTGCCCAACTGTAATTTGTTCACCCAACATGCTGTTTATCTTATGGGAGAGACACCTCTAGTGAACTGTGGACCCCGGTCCAATTCTCTTTACTGAAATACAATCTACTTGCAATATCGTTTCTCTTTTTTCTGCAAACAATCATCATCCACACTATACATCTAATCCTTTGTTACAGCAAGCCGGTGAGATTGACAACCTCACTGTTTCGTTGGGGCAAAGTACTTTGGTTGTGTTGTGCAGGTTCCATGTTGGCGCCGGAATCTCTGGTGTTGCGCCGCACTACATCCCGCCGCCATCAACCTTCAAAGTGCTTCTTGACTCCTACTGGTTCGATTAAACCTTGGTTTCTTCGAGGAAACTTGCCGCTGTGCGCATCACACCTACCTCTTGGGGTTCCCAACGGACGTGTCAACCACACGCATCAAGCAAATTTCTGGCGCCGTTGCCGGGGACCTGAAGAAAAGTTACACCACAAAGATTTCTATCTCCCACGTCAACTCCACGCCAGCAGCAAATTTCTGGCGCCGTTGCCGGGGAGATCAAGACACGCTGCAAGGGGAGTCTCCACTTCCCAATCTCTTTACTTTGTTTTTGTCTTGCTTAGTTTTATTTACTACTTTGTTTGCTGCACTAAATCAAAATACAAAAAAATTAGTTGCTAGTTTTACTTTATTTGCTATCTTGTTTGCTATATCAAAAACACAAAAAAATTAGTTACTTGCATTTACTTTATCTAGTTTGCTTTATTTACTACTGCTAAAATGGCCGCCCCTGAAAATACTAAGTTGTGTGACTTCACAACCACAAATAATAATGATTTCTTATGCACACCTATTGCTCCACCTGCTACTACAGCAGAATTCTTTGAAATTAAACCTGCTTTACTGAATCTTGTTATGCGAGAGCAATTTTCTGGTGTTAGTTCTGATGATGCTGCTGCCCATCTTAATAATTTTGTTGAACTATGTGAAATGCAAAAGTATAAGGATGTAGATGGTGACATTATAAAATTAAAATTGTTCCCTTTCTCATTAAGAGGAAGAGCTAAAGATTGGTTGCTATCTCTGCCTAAGAATAGTATTGATTCATGGACTAAATGCAAGGATGCTTTTATTGGTAGATATTATCCCCCTGCTAAAATTATATCTTTGAGGAGTAGCAAAATGAATTTTAAACAATTAGATACTGAACATGTTGCTCAAGCTTGGGAAAGAATGAAATCTTTGGTTAAAAATTGCCCAACCCATGGACTGACTACTTGGATGATCATCCAAACCTTCTATGCAGGACTAAATTTTTCTTCGCGGAATTTATTGGATTCAGCTGCTGGAGGTACCTTTATGTCCATCACTCTTGGTGAAGCAACAAAGCTTCTTGATAATATGATGATCAACTACTCTGAATGGCACACGGAAAGAGCTCCACAAGGTAAGAAGGTAAATTCTGTCGAAGAAACCTCTTCCTTGAGTGATAAGATTGATGCTATTATGTCTATGCTTGTGAATGATAGGACTAATGTTGATCCTAATAATGTTCCGTTAGCTTCATTGGTTGCCCAAAAAGAACATGTTGATGTAAACTTCATTAAAAATAATAATTTCAACAACAATGCTTATCGGAACAATTCTAGTAATAACTATAGGCCATATCCTTATAATAATGGTAACGGTTATGCTAATTCTTATGGGAATTCTTACAATAATAATAGGAACACACCCCCTGGACTTGAAGCTATGCTTAAAGAATTTATTAGTACACAAACTGCCTTTAACAAATCTGTTGAAGAAAAGCTTGGGAAAATTGATATACTTGCTTCTAAAGTCGATAGTCTTGCCTCTGATGTTGATCTTTTGAAATCGAAAGTGATGCCTAGTAGGGATATTGAAAATAAAATTGTTACTACAGCAAATTCCATCCAAGTTAGAATTAATGAGAATATAAGATTAATGGCTGAATTGCGTGCTAGGTGGGATAGAGAAGAAAATGAAAAACTAGCTAAAGAGAAGAATGTAGCTAAAGTTTGGACTATTACCACCACAAGTAATGTTGATTCTTCACATGTTGCTGCACCTCCTACTATTACTAATAAAATAATTGGTGTTGGCAATGTTTCTACTCCTAGTGCAAAGCGTACAAAACTGCCTGAAATTGCTAAAACTGCTGAAACTGCCTGTGATAAAACTGCTGAAATTTTTTCCAACATTGGGGATGATGATCCCATTGCTTTAGATTATAATGGTTTGAATTTTGATGATTGCCACATCTCTGAAGTTATAAAGTTCTTGCAAAAACTTGCTAAAAGTCCTAACGCTAGTGCTATAAATTTGGCTTTCACGCAACATATTACAAATGCTCTCATAAAAGCTAGAGAAGAGAAACTAGAGCGCGAAGCCTCTATTCCTAGAAAGCTAGAGGATGGTTGGGAGACCATCATTAAGATGAAGGTTAAAGATTTTGATTGTAATGCTTTATGTGATCTTGGTGCAAGTATTTCCGTTATGCCTAAGAAAATCTATAATATGCTTGACTTGCCACCGCTAAAAAATTGTTATTTGGATGTTAATCTTGCTGATCATTCTACAAAGAAACCTTTGGGGAAAGTTGATAATGTTCGCATTACCATTAACAATAACCTTGTCCCCGTTGATTTTGTTTTCTTGGATATTGAATGCAATGCATCTTGTCCCATTATATTGGGAAGACCTTTTCTTCGAACTGTTGGTGCTATCATTGATATGAAGGAAGGTAATATTAAATATCAATTTCCTCTCAAGAAAGGTATGGAACACTTCCCTAGAAAGAGAATGAAGTTACCTTTTGATTCTATTATTAGAACAAATTATGATGTTGACACTTCGTCTCTTGATAATACTTGATACACACTTTCTGCGCCTAGCTGAAAGGCGTTAAAGAAAAGCGCTTATGGGAGACAACCCATGGTTTTTACTACAGTACTTTGTTTTTATTTTGAGTCTTGGAAGTTGTTTACTACTGTAGCAACCTCTCCTTATCTTAGTTTAGTGTTTTGTTGTGCCAAGTAAAGTCGTTGATAGTAAAGTTCATACTAGATTTGGATTACTGCGCAGAAACAGATTTCTTTGCTGTCACGAATCTGGGCTGTTTTCTCTGTAGGTAACTCAGAAAATTATGCCAATTTACGTGAGTGATCCTCAGATATTTACGCAACTTTCATTCAATTTGAGCATTTTCATTTGAGCAAGTCTGGTGCCTCGATAAAATTCGTCAATACGAACTGTTCTGTTTTGACAGATTCTGCCTTTTATTTCGCATTGCCTCTTTTGCTATGTTGGATGAATTTCTTTGATCCATTAATGTCCAGTAGCTTTATGCAATGTCCAGAAGTGTTAAGAATGATTGTGTCACCTCTGAACATGTTAATTTTTATTGTCCACTAACCCTCTAATGAGTTGTTCTAAGTTTGGTGTGGAGGAAGTTTTCAAGGATCAAGAGAGGAGTATGATGCAATATGATCAAGGAGAGTGAAAGCTCTAAGCTTGGGGATGCCCCGGTGGTTCACCCCTGCATATTCTAAGAAGACTCAAGCGTCTAAGCTTGGGGATGCCCAAGGCATCCCCTTCTTCATCGACAACATTATCAGGTTCCTCCCCTGAAACTATATTTTTATTCCGTCACATCTTATGTGCTTTTCTTGGAGCGTCGGTTTGTTTTTGTTTTTGTTTTGTTTGAATAAAATGGATCCTAGCATTCACTTTGTGGGAGAGAGACACGCTCCGCTGTAGCATATGGACAAGTATGTCCTTAGGCTCTACTCATAGTATTCATGGCGAAGTTTCTTCTTCGTTAAATTGTTATATGGTTGGAATTGGAAAATGATACATGTAGTAAATTGCTATAATGTCTTGGATAATGTGATACTTGGCAATTGTTGGGCTCATGTTTAAGCTCTTGCATCATATACTTTGCACCCATTAATGAAGAAATACATAGAGCATGTTAAAATTTGGTTTGCATATTTGGTCTCTCTAAAGTCTAGATAATATCTAGTATTGAGTTTGAACAACAAGGAAGACGGTGTAGATTCTTATAATGTTTACAATATGTCTTTTATGTGAGTTTTGCTGCACCGGTTCATCCTTGTGTTTGTTTCAAATAACCTTGCTAGCCTAAACCTTGTATCGAGAGGGAATACTTCTCATGCATCCAAAATCCTTGAGCCAACCACTATGCCATTTGTGTCCACCATACCTACCTACTACATGGTATTTCTCCGCCATTCCAAAGTAAATTGCTTGAGTGCTACCTTTAAAATTCCATCATTCACCTTTACAATATATAGCTCATGGGACAAATAGCTTAAAAACTATTGTGGTATTGAATATGTACTTATGCACTTTATCTCTTATTAAGTTGCTTGTTGTGCGATAACCATGTTTCTGGGGACGCCATCAACTATTCTTTGTTGAATATTGATACGTCTCCAACGTATCGATAATTTCTTATGTTCCATGCCACATTGTTGATGTTATCTACATGTTTTATGCACACTTTATGTCATATTCGTGCATTTTCTGGAACTAACCTATTAACAAGATGCCGAAGTGCCAGTTCCTGTTTTCTGCTGTTTTTGGTTTCAGAAATCCTAGTAACGAAATATTCTCGGAATCGGACGAAATCAACGCCAAAGATCTTAGAATCCCCGGAAGCATCCAGAACACACCAGAGAGGTCAGAGGGGGGCCACAGGCCCACCAAACTACAGGCTGGCGCGGCCAGAGGGGGGGCTGCGCCGCCCTATAGTTTGGCCCCCCTGTCAGCCCTCCTGCGCCGCCTCTTCGCCTATATAAAGCCCCTGGATCAGAAACCCTGATGCGTTCGACGAAAACCACAAAAACCTTCCAGAGCCGCCGCCATCGCGAGGCCAAGATCTGGGGGACAGGAGTCTCTGTTCCGGTACGCTGCCGGAACAGGGAAGTGCCCCCGGAAGGCTTCTCCATCGACACCGCTGCCATCTCCACCGCCATCTTCATCACCGCTGCTGCTCCCATGAGGAGGGAGTAGTTCTCCATCGAGGCTCGGGGCTGTACCGGTAGCTATGTGGTTAATCTCTCTCCATGTACTTCAATACAATGATCTCATGAGCTGCTTTACATGATTGAGATTCATATGAGTTTTGTATCACTACTATCTATGTGCTACTCTAGCAAAGTTATTAAAGTAGTTCTATTCCTCCTGCACGTGTGTAAAGGTGACAGTGTGTGCACCGTGTTAGTACTTGGTTTATGCTATGATCATGATCTCTTGTAGATTATGAAGTTAATTATTGCTATGATGGTATTGATGTGATCTATTCCTCCTACATATGCATGAAGGTGACAGTGTGCATGCTATGTTAGTACTTGGTTTAGTCTTTTGATCTATCTTACACTATAAGGTTACTTAAATATGAACAAATTGTGGAGCTTGTTAACTCCGGCATTGAGGGTTCGTGTAATCCTACGCAATGCGTTCATCATCCAACAAAAGTGTAGAGTATGCATTTATCTATTCTGTTATGTGATCAATGTTGAGAGTGTCCACTAGTGAAAGTCTAATCCCTAGGCCTTGTTCCTAAATACTGCTGCGTTACTACTGCTTGTTTACTGTTTCACTGTGTTACTACTGCTGCAATACCACCACCATCAACTACACGCCCGCAAGCTATTTTCTGGCACCGTTGCTACTGCTCATATATATTCATACCACCTGTATTTCACTATCTCTTCGCCGAACTAGTGCACCTATTAGGTGTGTTGGGGACACAAGAGACTTCTTGCTTTGTGGTTGCAGGGTTGCATGAGAGGGATATCTTTGACCTCTTCCTCCCTGAGTTCGATAAACCTTGGGTGATCCACTTAAGGGAAAACTTGCTGCTGTTCTACAAACCTCTCGCTCTTGGAGGCCCAACACTGTCTACAGGAAAGGAGGGGGAACGTAGACATCAAGCACTTTTCTGGCGCCATTGCCGGGGAGGAAAGGTAAAAGGCACTCATACTCCGGTTCCAGGTAAAGTACTTTTCTGGCGCCATTGTGTTTGTGCTCGAAGCTATTTCCTTTAGATCCTGCAACTGCATCTTTTTGTTTCTTGTTTACACTAGTAAGGCATAATGGACAACATCTGTGAGCTTTTTATTCTATTTCCTGAGTCAAGACATGAATGGTTTAATGCGAAAATTAAAAAACCCATGGAACATGTTAGCATGAATACTTTGAACACCATTGTTGCTAATGATATGGAAAATTCTAAGCTTGGGGAAGCTGGCTTTGATGAGCATGATCTTTTTAGTCCCCCAAGCATTGTGGAGAAAATTTTCTTTGATGATACCTTGCCTCCTATTTATGATGATTATAATGATATTGGTCTTTTAGTGCAGCCTACTATGGAGAGTAATTTTTATGATGATAATACTATGCCTCCTACACCTGATGAGAATAATAATGATAGCTACTTTGTTGAATTTGCTCCTACTACAATTAATAAGAATAACTATGCTTATGTTGGGAGTAGTAATAATTTTATGCATGAGACTCATGATAAGAATGCTTTATGTGATAGTTATATTGTTGAGTTTGCTCATGATACTACTGAAAGTTATTATGAGAGAGGAAAATATGGTTGTAGAAATTTTCATGTTACTAAAACACCTCTCTATGTGCTGAAATTTTTGAAGCTACACTTGTTTTATCTTCCTATGCTTGTTACTTTGCTCTTCATGAACTTGTTTATTTACAAGATTCCTTTGCATAGGAAGCATGTTAGACTTAAATGTGTTTTGAATTTGCCTCTTGATGCTCTCTTTTGCTTCAAATACTATTTCTTATGAGTGCATCATTAAAACTGCTGAGCCCATCTTAATGGCTATAAAGAAAGAACTTCTTGGGAGATAACCCATGTGTTATTTTGCTACAGTACTTTGTTTTATATTTGTGTCTTGGAAGTTGTTTACTACTGTAGCAACCTCTCCTTATCTTAGTTTTGTGTTTTGTTGTGCCAAGTAAAGTCTTTGATAGTAAAGTAAGTACTAGATTTGGATTACTGCGCAGTTCCAGATTTCTTTGCTGTCACGAATCTGAGTCTACCTCCCTGTAGGTAGCTCAGAAAATTAAGCCAATTTACGTGCATGATCCTCAGATATGTACGCAACTTTCATTCAATTTGAGCATTTTCATTTGAGCAAGTCTGGTGCCATTTTAAAATTCGTCAATACGAACTGTTCTGTTTTGACAGATTCTGCCTTTTATTTCGCATTGCCTCTTTCGCTATGTTGGATTAATTTCTTTGATCCATTAATGTCCAGTAGCATTATGCAATGTCCAGAAGTGTTAAGAATGATTGTGTCACCTCTGAATATGTCAATTTATATTGTGCACTAACCCTCTAATGAGTTGTTTCGAGTTTGGTGTGGAGGAAGTTTTCAAGGATCAAGAGAGGAGTATGATGCAACATGATCAAGGAGAGTGAAAGCTCTAAGCTTGGGGATGCACCCGGTGGTTCACCCCTGCATATATCAAGAAGACTCAAGCGTCTAAGCTTGGGGATGCCCAAGGCATCCCCTTCTTCATCGACAACATTATCAGGTTCCTCCCCTGAAACTATATTTTTATTCCATCACATCTTATGTACTTTACTTGGAGCGTCTGTTTGTTTTTGTTTTTGGTTGTGTTTGAATAAATTGGATTACATCATGCTTGTGTGGGAGAGAGACACGCTCCGCTGTAGCATATGGACAAGTATGTCCTTGGTTTCTACTCATAGTATTCATGGCGAAGTTTCTCCTTCGTTAAATTGTTATATGGTTGGAATTGGAAAATGATACATGTAGTAATTGCTATAAATGTTTTGGGTAATGTGATACTTGGCAATTGTTGTGCTCATGATTAAGCTCTTGCATCATATGCTTTGCACCCATTAATGAAGAAATACATAGAGCATGCTAAAATTTGGTTTGCATATTTGGTTTCTCTAAGGTCTAGATAATTTCTAGTATTGAGTTTGAACAACAAGGAAGATGGTGTAGAGTCTTATAATGTTTTCAATATGTCTTTTATGTGAGTTTTGCTGCACCGTTCATCCTTGTGTTTGTTTCAAATAACCTTGCTAGCCTAAACCTTGTATCGAGAGGGAATACTTCTCATGCATCCAAAATACTTGAGCCAGCCACTATGCCATTTCTGTCCACCATACCTACCTACTACATGGTATTTCTCCGCCATTCCGAAGTAAATTGCTTGAGTGCTACCTTTAAAATTCCATCATTCACCTTTGCAATATATAGCTCATGGGACAAATAGCTTAAAAAACTATTGTGGTATTGAATATGTAATTATGCACTTTATCTCTTATTAAGTTGCTTGTTGGGCGATAACCATGTTCACTGGGGACGCCATCAACTACTCTTTGTTGAATTTCATGTGAGTTGCTATGCATGTTCGTCTTGTCTGAAGTAAGAGAGATCTACCACCTTATGGTTAAGCATGCATATTGTTAGAGAAAAACATTGGGCCGCTAACTAAAGCCATGATCCATGGTGGAAGTTTCAGTTTTGGACATATATCCTCAATCTCAAATGAGAAAATTATTAATTGTTGTTACATGCTTATGCATAAAAGAGGAGTCCATTATCTGTTGTCTATGTTGTCCCGGTATGGATGTCTAAGTTGAGAATAATCAATAGCGAGAAATCCAATGCGAGCTTTCTCCTTAGACCTTTGTACAGGCGGCATAGAGGTACCCCTTTGTGACACTTGGTAAAAACAGTGCATTGTGATGATCCGGTAGTCAGATATAATTTACATGATGCATATGCTTTATTACTACCGTTGACAAAATTGTTTCATGTTTTCAAAATCAAAGCTCTAGCACAAATATAGCAATCGATGCTTTTCCTCTATGGAGGACCATTCTTCTACTTTTCAATGTTGAGTCAGTTCACCTATTTCTCTCCACCTCAAGAAGCAAACACTTGTGTGAACTGTGCATTGATTCTTACATACTTGCTTATTGCACTTATTATATTACTCTATGTTGACTATTATCCATGAGATATACATGTTATAAGTTGAAAGCAACCGCTGAAACTTAATCTTCCTTTGTGTTGCTTCAATGCCTTTACTTTGAATTATTGCTTTATGAGTTAACTCTTATGCAAGACTTATTGCTGCTTGTCTTGAAGTGCTATTCATGAAAAGTCTTTGCTTTATGATTCAGTTGTTTACTCATGTCATTACCATTGTCTTGGATTGCTGCATTCACTACATATGCTTTACAAATAGTATGATCAAGTTTATGATGGCAAGTCACTCCAGAAATTATCTGTGTTATCGTTTTACCTGCTCGGGACGAGCAGAACTAAGCTTGGGGATGCTGATACGTCTCCAACGTATCGATAATTTCTTATGTTCCATGCCACATTGTTGATGTTATCTACATGTTTTATGCACACTTTATGTCATATTCGTGCATTTTCTGGAACTAACCTATTAACAAGATGCCGAAGTGCCAGTTCCTGTTTTCTGCTGTTTTTGGTTTCAGAAATCCTAGTAACGAAATATTCTCGGAATCGGACGAAATCAACGCCCAAGATCTTAGAATCCCCGGAAGCATCCAGAACACACCAGAGAGGTCAGAGGGGGGCCACAGGCCCACCAAACTACAGGCTGGCGCGGCCAGAGGGGGGGCCGCGCCGCCCTATAGTTTGGCCCCCCTGTCAGCCCTCCTGCGCCGCCTCTTCGCCTATATAAAGCCCCTGGATCAGAAACCCTGATGCGTTCGACGAAAACCACAAAAACCTTCCAGAGCCGCCGCCATCGCGAGGCCAAGATCTGGGGGACAGGAGTCTCTATTCCGGCACGCTGCAGGAACGGGGAAGTGCCCCCGGAAGGCTTCTCCATCGACACCGCTGCCATCTCCACCGCCATCTTCATCACCGCTGCTGCTCCCATGAGGAGGGAGTAGTTCTCCATCGAGGCTCGGGGCTGTACCGGTAGCTATGTGGTTAATCTCTCTCCATGTACTTCAATACAATGATCTCATGAGCTGCTTTACATGATTGAGATTCATATGAGTTTTGTATCACTACTATCTATGTGCTACTCTAGCAAAGTTATTAAAGTAGTTCTATTCCTCCTGCACGTGTGTAAAGGTGACAGTGTGTGCACCGTGTTAGTACTTGGTTTATGCTATGATCATGATCTCTTGTAGATTATGAAGTTAATTATTGCTATGATGGTATTGATGTGATCTATTCCTCCTACATATGCATGAAGGTGACAGTGTGCATGCTATGTTAGTACTTGGTTTAGTCTTTTGATCTATCTTACACTATAAGGTTACTTAAATATGAACAAATTGTGGAGCTTGTTAACTCCGGCATTGAGGGTTCGTGTAATCCTACGCAATGCGTTCATCATCCAACAAAAGTGTAGAGTATGCATTTATATATTCTGTTATGTGATCAATGTTGAGAGTGTCCACTAGTGAAAGTCTAATCCCTAGGCCTTGTTCCTAAATACTGCTGCGTTACTACTGCTTGTTTACTGTTTCACTGTGTTACTACTGCTGCAATACCACCACCATCAACTACACGCCCGCAAGCTATTTTCTGGCACCGTTGCTACTGCTCATATATATTCATACCACCTGTATTTCACTATCTCTTCGCCGAACTAGTGCACCTATTAGGTGTGTTGGGGACACAAGAGACTTCTTGCTTTGTGGTTGCAGGGTTGCATGAGAGGGATATCTTTGACCTCTTCCTCCCTGAGTTCGATAAACCTTGGGTGATCCACTTAAGGGAAAACTTGCTGCTGTTCTACAAACCTCTGCTCTTGGAGGCCCAACACTGTCTACAGGAAAGGAGGGGGAACGTAGACATCAAATATCATGTGAGTTGCTATGCATGTCCGTCTTGTCTGAAGTAAGAGAGATCTACCACCTTATGGTTAAGCATGCATATTGTTAGAGAAGAACATTGGGCCGCTAACTAAAGCCATGATTCATGGTGGAAGTTTCAGTTTTGGACAACATCCTCAATCTCTAATGATAAAATTAATTGTTGTTACATGCTTATGCATAAAAGAGGAGTCCATTATCTGTTGTCTATGTTGTCCCGGTATGGATGTCTAAGTTGAGAATAATCAAAAGCGAGAAATCCAAAATGCGAGCTTTCTCCTTAGACCTTTGTACAGGCGGCATGGAGGTACCCCTTTGTGACACTTGGTTAAAACATGTGCATTGCGATGATCCGGTAGTCCAAGCTAATTAGGACAAGGTGCGGGCACTATTAGTATACTATGCATGAGGCTTGCAACTTGTAAGATATAATTTGCATGATACATATGCTTTATTACTACCGTTGACAAAATTGTTTCATGTTTTCAAAATCAAAGCTCTAGCACAAATATAGCAATCGATGCTTTTCCTCTATGGAGGACCATTCTTTTTACTTTTATTGTTGAGTCAGTTCACCTATTCCTCTCCATCTCTAGAAGCAAACACTTGTGTGAACTGTGCATTGATTCCTACATACTTGCATATTGCACTTATTATACTACTCTATGTTGACAATATCCATGAGATATACATGTTACAAGTTGAAAGCAACCGCTGAAACTTAATCTTCCTTTGTGTTGCTTCAATGCTTTTACTATGAATTATTGCTTTATGAGTTAACTCTTATGCAAGACTTATTGATGCTTGTCTTGAAATACTATTCATGAAAAGTCTTTGCTATATGATTCACTTGTTTACTCATGTCATATACATTGTTTTGATCGCTGCATTCACTACATATGCTTTACAAATAGTATGATCAAGGTTATGATGGCATGTCACTCCAGAAATTATCTTTGTTATCGTTTTACCTGCTCGGGACGAGCAGAACTAAGCTTGGGGATGCTGATACGTCTCCGACGTATCGATAATTTCTTGTGTTCCATGCCACATTATTGATGATATCTACATGTTTTATGCACACTTTATGTCATATTCGTGCATTTTCTGGAACTAACCTATTAACAAGATGCCGAAGTGCCGATTCTTTGTTTCTGCTGTTTTTGGTTTCAGAAATCCTAGTAACGAAATATTCTCGGAATTGGACGAAATCAACGCCTGTGGTCCTATTTTGCCACGAAGCTTCCTAAGACCGAAGAGGAGACGAAGTGGGGCCACGAGGCGGCCACACCATAGGGCGGCGCGGCCCGGCCCTTGGCCGCGCCGACCTGTAGTGTGGGGCCCTCGTGTGGCCCCCCGACCTGCCCTTCCGCCTACTTAAAGCCTCCGTCGCGAAACCCCGATCGAGAGCCACGATACGGAAAACCTTCCGGAGACGCCGCCGCCGCCAATCCCATCTCGGGATTCAGGAGATCGCCTCCGGCACCGCCGGAGAGGGGATTCATCTCCCGGAGGACTCTACGCCGCCATGGTCGCCTCCGGAGTGATGTGTGAGTAGTCTACCCCTGGACTATGGGTCCATAGCAGTAGCTAGATGGTTGTCTTCTCCCCATTGTGCTTCATTGTTGGATCTTGTGAGCTGCCTAACATGATCAAGATCATCTATCTGTAATTCTATATGTTGCGTTTGTTGGGATCCGATGAATAGAGAATACTTGTTATGTTGATTATCAAAGTTATGTCTATGTGTTGTTTATGATCTTGCATGCTCTCCGTTACTAGTAGATGCTCGGCCAAGTAGATGCTTGTAACTCCAAGAGGGAGTATTTATGCTCGATAGTGGGTTCATGTCTCCGTGAATCTGGGGAAGTGATAGAAATCTCTAAGATTATGGATGTGTTGTTGCCACTAGGGATAAAACATTGGTGCTATGTTCAAGGATGTAGTTACTGATTACATTACGCGCAATACTTAATGCAATTGTCTGTTGTTAGCAACTTAATACTGGAGGGGGTTCGGATGATAACCTGAAGGTGGACTTTTTAGGCATAGATGCATGATGGATAGCGGTCTATGTACTTTGTCGTAATGCCCAATTAAATCTCACAATACTCATCATAATATGTATGTGCATGGTCATGCCCTCTTTATTTGTCAATTGCCCAACTGTAATTTGTTCACCCAACATGCTGTTTATCTTATGGGAGAGACACCTCTAGTGAACTGTGGACCCCGGTCCAATTCTCTTTACTGAAATACAATCTCTTTGCCAATCTTTATTCTCTTTTGTTTTTCTCGCAAACAATCATCATCCACACTATACATCTAATCCTTTGTTACAGCAAGCCGGTGAGATTGACAACCTCACTGTTTCGTTGGGGCAAAGTACTTTGGTTGTGTTGTGCAGGTTCCACGTTGGCGCCGGAATCTCTGGTGTTGCGCCGCACTACATCCCGCCGCCATCAACCTTCAACGTGCTTCTTGACTCCTACTGGTTCGATTAAACCTTGGTTTCTTACTGAGGGAAACTTGCCGCTGTGCGCATCACACCTTCCTCTTGGGGTTCCCAACGGACGTGTCAACCACACGCATCATAGCTCCAATCTATTAATATGAGTAGCATGTCATAAATATTTGCTCACATTGTTTTATTCATATATAGGTATGACATTGTGGTATCCTCCTGTGAATAATTCACTTGAATCGACTTGAAACATGCTCACGCATGCATATGACTGAACAAAAGTCAATTAAGCCTCGATGATTTACTTTGTCTCAGAGTTCTTGTATCACTTTTATGCCTCCGTTAATTTATTTTGTCGCAAGCATGATTATGACAGTTACTGCTCTCTTGATTGTCGCTTCCCAGTCTATTGCTAGCCTTCACTTGTACTGAACGGGAATGCTGCTCGTGCTTCCAAACCCCTGAAAACCAAGTTATTCCAAAGTGTCCACCATAAATACCTATGCATGGCATTTCAAACCATTCCAAGTAAATTCTCATGTGCTACCTTTAAACCTTCAAAATACTTCTCAATTTGTGTCGATGTTTTATAGCTCATGAGGAAGTATGTGGTGTTTTATCTTTCAACCTTGTCATTTACTCCTGACAGACTTTCACCAATGGACTAGTGGCACATCCGCTTATCCAATAATTTTGCAAAAAAAAAGAGCTAGCAACGGGGTTCCCAGCCCCAATTAATTAACTTTCATCAATAATTCTCTTCACATGTTTTGCCCTGATTTATCAGTAAGCAACTTAATTTGCAAATAGACATTCCTCCCCATGGTATGTGAATGCTGGAAGGCACCCGAGGATTCGGTTGGCCATGGCTTGTGTAAGCAAAGGTTGGGGGGAGTGTCATCCATAATAAAACTAAAGTACATGTGTAAAAAAAAGAGAAGAGGGATGATTTACCTTGCTGGTAGAGATAACGTCCTTCATGGGAGCCGCTCTTGAAAGTCTGGTTGACGAGGTAGTTAGAGTGCCCACTACCATTCGTTGACAACAACAAACACCTCTCAAAACAATTTACTTCTGTTTTAAAAATGAAAAGCTCTAGCGCATGTTAATCCCTGCTTCCCTCTGTGAAGGGCCAATCTTTTACTTTGATGTTGAGTCACAATCCTTTCTTTGAGCACCTTCTTGAGAGCACAACTGTCATTCTTAGTATAATATGCTTGTCCCAAAATGTGATTAACTGTGGTATAACTTTGATGCTTTTATCTTTGATAATCTCTACTTCCAGTCTTTCCATGAACTTCAAAGGTGCCCGGGCATTTATGTTTTGCTGTACAAATACGGGCAAGCGAGATACCACTTTATCATATCTTTTTATGAACATTGCAATCAAGCTGATAGACATGATTCATGATGCTTATTATTAATTCGTTGGTATCTTTTCTATGATTGACATAGTTATTAGATGACTTTATTTGCATGTATCTTATTATGAATTGCCTAAGTACTTGTCCATATCATGAGAATATTTACATCATATGAGCAAATGTGTTCGTGAAAGTTCTTTTATCGCACTCAGTTGTTAAGTGAATTCTTGAGGACAATCAATAAGCTAAGCTTGGGGGAGTTGATACGTCCAAAACGTATCTACTTTCCCGAACACGTTTGCTATCGTTTTGCCTCTAATTTGTGTATTTTGGATACAACTAACACAGACTAACACTGTTTTCAGCAGAATTGCCCTGGTGTCCTATTTTTGTGCAGAAACTCAACTTTCAGGAAAATCCCCGGGAATAATTGCAATGGGCCTATTTTCACACAAGATTGACGGAGCCAGAAGACGAGACGGAGGGGGGCCACGAGGAGCCCACACCACCAGGTGGCGCGGTGGGCCCCTGGGCCGTGCCGGCCTATGGTGGCGGCGCCTCGGCCAGCCTCCGACGCTCCCCTTTCGACTACTCAAGCCCTCTGGCCTAAAAATGCGAGGGGGTTCGACGAAATTGCCAGAAGACATCCTGAACTCCGCCGCCATCGCGAAACTCCGTCTCGGGACCAGAAACTCCGTTCTGGCACTCCGCCGGGACAGGGAATTGGAGGAGATCATCGCCATCATCACCACCGACGCCTCTCCATCAACCATCCATGTTTCCCCCAACCATGTGTGAGTAATTCCCCTGCTGTAGGCTGAAGGGGATGGTAGGGATTGGATGAGATTGGTCATGTAATAGCATAAGATTGTTAGGGCATAGTGCCTAGTATCCGTAGTTGGTACTTTTATGATATTGTTGCAACTTGTTATGCTTAATGCTTGTCACTAGGGCCCGAGTGCCATGATTTCAGATCTGAACATATTATCAATTCATGATGATATTCATTGCTTTATGATCTTACCTGCAAGTTGTATACACATATTGCTGTCCGGAACCCGAGGCCCCAAAGTGACAGAAATTGGGACAACCGGAGGGGAAGGCTGTGATATGAGGATCACATGTGTTCACGGAGTGTTAATGATTTGCTCCAGTGCTCTATTAAAAGGAGTACCTTAATTACCAGTAGATTCCCTAGAGGTCCGGCTGCCACCGGCTGGTAGGACAATAGATGTTGTGCAAGTTTCTCATTGCGAGCACGTACGACTATATACGGAACACATGCCTATGGTTGTTTAGTACCTGGATACTGTTTTATTACTATCTGCAAATGCCCTACCTTGATTGTTACATGAGTTCTCTCATCCATGCAGCGCCTGTTCATCCATCCCTGTGCCTACAGTATTTTAATCCTGTTGTTTACTATAATCACTATTGCTGTCCTTATTACACTGCTGCTTATATTTCACTACTGCTACTACTATAAAACTGTTGCTACAGATAAACTCTTGCGAGCAAGTCTGTTTCCAGGTGCAGCTGAATTGACAACTCCGCTGTTAAGGCTTACAAATATTCTTTGGCTCCCCTTGTGTCGAATCAATAAATTGGGTTTTACTTCCCTCGAAGACTGTTGCGATCCCCTATACTTGTGGGTCATCAGCCATGTACCATCTTTCTTAGGAACTAGAATAACAGGAACATCACAAGGACTAAGGCTTATGCGAATATAACCTTTGTCGAGTAGCGCTTGTACTTGCTTCTGTATCTCCTTTGTCTCTTCGGGATTTGTTCTATATGGTGCCCGATTGGGTAGCGAAGCTCCGGGAATCAAGTCAATTTGATGCTCAATACCTCGCAATGGTGGAAGTCCTGCGGGTACCTCATCCGGAAACACGTCGCCAAATTCCTGCAAAACAATAGAAACACCAAGAGGAAGAGGGATCATGTCGTTAGAAACCAAAACCGTACCCCTGTACAAGAGCACAAGAGGCATGGCTGTAGGATCCTCGCTAAATTCTCTCATGTCTTCTTTGGTGGCTAATGAGACTAAGGAATTCACTCTCTCACTTTTCGTTATATCACTCACAACGTTACAATTTTCTCGCCTATCTAAAGAAGCATCCTCCAAGTTTACTTCAACTTTCTGACGAGTCTCATTGACAATTTGCTGCGGTGACATAGGCTATAAGTTGATTTTCTTGCCCTTGAACTCCAAGTGATATGTATTGGCACGGCCATTGTGTTGCACAGAACGGTCATAGAGCCAAGGCCGACCCAAAAGTAGGTGACACACCGTCATAGGAACGACATCAAAATCAATGGCATCCTTATACGGTCCAATCGCAAATTCAACACGCACCATGTGGTTTACGTTCATCTCACCATTGTCGCTCAACCACTGAATATAGTATGGATGCGGGTGCGGTAGATACTTCAACTTCAGCTTGGTACACAACTCCTTGCTTGCTAAATTGCGGCAACTCCCGCCATCAATAATGACCTTGCAAGCCTTGTCAGGACCAACTAAAGCCTTTGTTTGGAACAAATTGCAGCGCTGAGTAGATGCACTAGGCAACACATTAAGAGCACGCTGCGACACAACAATGGTGCGAGCTTCAGACGGATAAGCATCTTCACCATCAGTGTCGTAGTCATCATCTTCTGGAGCATTAGGATCAACATCATCTCCAGTCTCATACTCATTGTCCTCATTGATAATCATGACTTTACGGTTAGGACAATCCCTCTTGAAGTGACCTTTGCCTCCACATGTATGACAAGCCATATCACGATTATGCGCAGTAGACATATTAGAGCCACTCGTACTTGCAGCAGATTCGGACTTCTTTGTGTTAGGCACATTGGAGACCGACTTGCTAGGCGGAGCAGAGTAGGGTGCGGAGCGCGTCGAGGGCGCCGCCGCCATAGATGGGACCGCGCGGGGTGTGAAGCGCCCAGCTCCTGTAGCTCGACCTTTAACCTTTGCTTCGTCAGCCAATTGTGATTCAACTTCTCTTGCATGATGTAACAATTGATTCATATTGGTGTAACTGTAGTGACGAACAATGCCTTTGATATCATACTTCAAGCCGTTCAGAAAACGCTGCATTGTCATCTCAAGAGACTCACGGACACAGCCACGCTGCATAAGCATCTCCATCTCCATGTAGTATTCATCCACAGTCTTCACACCTTGTCTCAACAGTGTCAACTTATCAAATATGTTCCGCAAGTAATTTGTAGGCACAAAGCGAGAAGTCATCGCCTCCTTCATAGCATGCCATGTGCGTATAGGTTGCTCATCATCCTCGGCTCGGTTACGAACAAATGCATCCGACCAACGCAAAGCATACCCATCATATTCTGTAGAAGCAAGCTTGATCTTCCTATCTTCAGTGTAATGGAGATGTAAACTCCATAACTTCTCAATCTTGAGCTCCCAAGTGAGGTATTCTTCAACATCAGCACCTCCTTCAAACTTGGGTATAGAAAAATTGGGCTTACCCAATCCATCTTCCTCATCATGTCCACGACCATTGCGGCCAAGTGGAGCCCATCCTCGAGGACGATTACCACGTGGCGCACCACGAGCATTGTGTGCGTCATCTTGAAGCTCAAGATCTGCGTCATCTTCTTGTTGTTGTTGGGCGGTAAAATTCTCAACAGCTAAGCGCAAATCAACAAGACTTCATTGTATATCCGTCATTTGATCTTTCATTGTAGTGACGGTCTCACATGTTGTATGCAACTTCTGGGAGATCTCTTGGACCGTCCCTTTAAGCTCATCATCCTGAGCGCGGAATTCACGTCGCATCTCATTACGAAGAGCCTCATATTCCCTCCATGTGATGAGGTCTGCAGAACTCTTGTTTTCCTAGTTAATAAGTTTTTGATCACTAGCAGACATCGTTAGTAGATTAGTGCACTAAATCAAAAATATATGGTTGTACTCTCACAACTCACTCAAAAACTGATAAGAAAAGGAGATCTTACCGTTCCAAAGTAAATTAGTGTTGCTTACCACTTGTAGTAACAACTAGTGCACGGATGTAGCGAAGCAAATATCAAGGGTATAAGAACAAATCACACGGCAAAGCAGGATATATGTGGGGCTGTAGGTAGGCTACCTATTTGCACCAATAACAAGCTCTAGCGCTGACCGTAGACAACCAATGATACTCACACAAGGCGATATAATGGGGCAATGCAACTATATGTAGGAAAAAGGTTGCAATGCACTAGAGAGACGCTAGCAAAGCTCAACGAGACAGACACAAGATTGCTCAACTATGGGTGCAGTAAAGTAAACTTAGGCCTTCACTTGATTCTTCTAGCACTTCACTTTTCTTTTTGGATTTTTTTGTAACGCAGCTATGTATCTCTTTTTGCTTCTTTTCAATTTTTTGTTTTTGTTTTTTGTTTTTTATATGACTCAACTCCTTGATAACACGGCCAACAAGATATGCAAAGCACCGATAACCTAACAAGCAGCCTGTCGAGCGGTAAAACTAGTCTCTTCTGGGAAAGTTCCTAGTCACTTTATATCGAAAGGTTGTGTCTATGGTTGGGAATAAGCACACTGTACGCTATGTGGACTCGGAGTAACAAAACTGAAACAGATGCAAGAAAAAGATACGCAAAAACAACTACGAAAAGCAACTAAAACTCGAAATTAGTGCAATCTAAGGCTATGGCAAACCCTAACCCTAATTTTTTTTTTGGCTTTTTCTGGATAGGAAACACTCGCAACTCAACTATGGGGTGGATTGTGGATGGCTTACCGAGGAAACCCGAGAATCTGATACCAAGATGATAAGGGGTGGCCCGATCTTCTTAGTAAGCAGCGGCGGTGATGATGATCACGGGGTGATAGCAGCGGAGGAACACGACGATGTAGTCGATGATAACTTGTATGACGCAACGAGATCTCTCGATTGGTCCCTGTCGCCAATGCAACAGCTCTCAACCCTGCAAGATATTCGCAACTCCACACACTTGCGCACGTAGCCGCCGACCACGAAGCGGTAAGTTGCAACCTTCTAATTCCTAATGGAACAACAGATCACACAAGACTTTCAGATCTACACAATATCAAGCAATATGGTGTAGGGATTCAATAGTTTTGCTAAAGCAAACAACTAAGAACTAGGGTTTATCTTAAACGTGGTCTAAAGCAGCTAGGGGGGCATCCTGGGCACTTATACAGGCGTCCGGGACGACTTCTGGTCTAAAAGATACTAGAATAACCGATCCAGAATAGATCTGGTCGAGACAGACTCGGACACGGCCGGTCTGGAGGCCGGTCGACCGGGCATGGGACCGGGCTGGCCGGTTCAAACCGGGTCAGGGACCGGGTTCCAACCGGGCTCGGGAACTGTGGCACAGTAACGTCCCCGGTTGGCATCAGCGTGGCGCCCGGTTGGCGCCGGGGTGGATCCGGCCTGCCGCCCGATGGGACCGGGCCAGGGACCGGGCGCGCCGGCGTGGTGTCCGGTGTGACCGGGTGCTGGGCCAGCCTAGACTTCGTCTTCTCCTCTCGCGCATGCCTCCCGCTCCTCCCTCACGCGTCCATGAGATTTCTTCATGTCCAGCTCCCTGTCCAGCTCCACGTCCATCTTCACGTCCAGCTTCTCTTCTCCTCCTCGTGCGATGCTTGTCTCATCTTCATACCTGATGATACATAAGTAATGGGACTTAGGTAGTATAAAGTTCTGATCAATCAAAGTATCGTTTAGGAACAAGTTCACCTGTTGTTTAAGTAGCTTCGCACAAGCCCTTGTAATAGGTCCAATCCAAACTTCATTGGACTTGGGCTTCACAGCAGGTTCATCTTCAGTTGGTAATGATGGAGGTGGTAGTGAGGTAGGGATGTCCTCATCATCTCCCCCCTTCAAAAGTCGTCGACCTCGACGCTCCAAGGTCTTCTCCGTCATATGGTGTCAAATCAGCAACATTGAAAGAATTACTGACACCAAACTCATCAAGTGGAAGATCTATCGAATATGCATTATCGTTGATCTTGGCAAGCACTTTGTAAGGACCAACACCACGAGGAAGCAACTTGGAATTCCGTAGCTTCGGAAACCTATCCTTGCGAAAATGTACCTCGGAGGAGGGATCCTCACGAGGGGGAAAAGAAGTAGGGGCCATAGGGCGGAGAACACTCGGGACGGTGGTACGCGATTTACCCAGCTTCGGAACACCTGCTCGAAGACAGGGCCTAATGCTGCTTGCCTGGAATTATCTGGGAGCTTTCGCGTTGTTACAATGATTTGTGTTTGTGCCTCTAGGGCTCCCAGGATCCGGCTTATAAAGGCGCACGAATCTAGGGTTACATGGAGAGTCCTAGCCGGGTTACAGGTTGCCTAACTACGGTACAATGTCTTGCCGTGTACGTCAAGGATCCGCCTTCCATCTATGTCGTACTGGATCAGGGTTCCTCATGGGCCTCCACGGATCTGGTCTCCTTCGTAGGTCGGTTGGGATCCGGCTCCCTGATCCTGGGCTGGACTTCATCCTTCATGATCAATAACAACTAGGCCGCCCGATGGGCCACATGCCACATCACCATCTGTGGGCCACCTGGGCTTGCCGAATCTAGGCACTGTCGATGGTACACCCATGAAGTATACCCACAACAGTAGCCCCCAGAGTTCTCCGAGATTGACCTCTTATTTCCGCCTTGCTAAAGCTTCGTGGCTTCCGACAATTCTCTCGGTAACATGGGGAAACTTGAAGAACTCCAACTTCATCTTATCTTCTTTCCCAACTTTAAGTCGGAAAATAACTTTATTCCGCGGGACTTCATCCATCCACATCATTTTTACAATGCATCTCCGGGTTACTCCCCTGCTGAGATAATAGTTTGTCAGTTTTCAAACTGTTACCCGGAACCTCGAAAAGTTCTAACGGTTCTGCCAATCTTGGCGCCATTTTTGGGCGATTTGAGCGGTAACTTATCCTTAGCCATTTTCACCGCTTAGGGTTTTTGCACGTGTCAACCATCCAACGGCGCGACGCTTGCATTCCGACCATAGGATGCGGAGCACGAATCTCACCCCTTTTTACCTTTCTCTCCAGCGCCGCCTCCGAGCTTCTCCTCCGCCGCGCCGGAACCCGCCGGAAGTTCGCCGGAGCCCGAGCGCCGCCGCGTGCTACTCATCCAGTTCATCGAGTTCTTAAGTCCGGCGAGCCACCGCAGCAAAAACCTCATCGCCGGCGACTCCGACCACCGCGGACTCCATTCCGTAAGTCCCTCGAACTCTATCGTCTGGCCGTACTTCGTAGGGATGACTAGGGCGTTGACGTTGGATCCGACTAATTTTAGTCTACTCGCATTTTCTTTGTAGATGTCTTCTTCGACTCCGCCTCCTTCATCTGAGCCGATCATGGCGACACCCATCTCTTCCGCCCCTCCTCCCTTCATCCCAGTTCAACTGGATCCTTCAAAGGATTCCGGCAAAAACATCGAGGGATCAGCCAACCCGGTAGAAACCACAGGGGCTGAGCAAATGGAAAAGAAGGCGGAGGAAGCAGCCGCCAAGAAATCCAAGGCTCGCGCACGAGACATCGAAGCCAAGGGAAAGTGGAGGCCCTGCACCACCACGGAAACCGAACTCCAAAACCTCGAGGTGGAGGGATTCTTGAGACCCGGATCTTGGCGGACGATTCCGGGTTCGCTGACTCTTGCTCCCGAAGCTGGAGAGATGGTGGTGACCAAGGCGCTCATCGAGCGAGGCTTCTCCTTTCCGCCCAACGATTTCTTCTCGGAAATCCTGAAGGCGTACGGGCTACAGCCTCACAACATCTCGCCAAACAGCATACTGGCCATCAGCAACCACGTGGCGCTGTGCGAAGGCCACCTCTGGGTAACCCCGGAGCTCTCCCTCTTCCAGTACTACTTCTCCGTCAAAAAGGAAAGGTTCCTCAAACTTCCTCTCTGACCACGTGCGGAACAATTACATTCAAGCTCCGCCCTGGCCGCGTCTATCCTCCCATCGACCTCCACGAATCCGCGCGGTACTAGTCCGGAGGCTTCTTCTATCTGAAGGACGTTTCCTACCCGGCCAACACGAAGACGCTGCTAGCATTCAAGGATGGCCCCGCCAGCGAGACTCCGGCCTGGACCCAATGCCCACACTTGTCCAAGTCTACTCAACTGACTCGAGCAGTAAGGCGGATCTGCAAGCTGACGCAGGACGGCCTATCGGGGAAGGACATCACCATGTCCTGGTTCACGAAGCGGATCCAACCTCTGCAGCACCGGGACTGCCTAATGTTCCAGTACACGGGGCGCGACGATCTCATGCGCGCCTCCAAGTACAACCTTTCCTCCGACTCCGTGGACAAACGGATCCGAGTGCTAATCAAAATTCCGCGTGATCTTCGGATCCACGTGTGCAATATGGACATCCACACCAACGGTTCCGCGATCGCTGTATGTTTCTTGACTTAACACCGGTTTCTTTTTTACTCTTGCAATATTTGTCTAAGTGTTTGCGTGCTCAGCTGGAGGATCTAGAGGAGAAGGACCTCAGAACCTTAGTCCGAGTCCCAGCCTCCGGAACCAACGACCCCGAGGCTGCTTCCGACATGGAGGTTCCTGAAACCTCAGGTCCCGCCAAGCGCAAAAGAACTACTCCCTCCTGCCCTGCCCCGAAGCGTGCCCGCAAAACATCAAGTGCCACGGCTACCCGGAGGGCGGCAAAAGAAAAGCAACGCCTCAAGCAGATTGACACCAGCAAACAGTCGCAACCAAACATTGACCAATTTTTCATGATGTCCTCATAAGTGCCTGTTTTCCGTCTTAGAATCCTTTGCTACCATACAAGAGGCATATGCTAAGTGCTCCGCCTTTCCTTGCATGCAGCAAAACCTCCGGAAGCAAGCTCTCCAAGAACCCCAAAAAGAAGGCCAAGCCATCTCCGGCTTCAGTACCTGTTACACCGGAAGTAGAGGTTCCGCCCAAGGCATCTTCATCTGCCAAGCCGGATCCAAAGGACGTCATCAACCTTGAAGACCTCCCTGAGGAACCAATTGCTGACTCCGGCAAGGGCGCGTCCTTGCCTCCACCTCTGCCTGAACAACCCGCTGTTACCTCGGCTGAAGCTCCGACTGATGATGCCAAAAATAAGTTACTCTAAGTCGTGCAACTGGCACGCCCCCGACGCAGCCTCATCTTTTTCCGATCCTCTAGAAAGCCCCCCTCTCACAACGCCACGCGGAAATCTCCAGCATGATAGACAAAGTGTGGGGACCTGCGGAAACCGAACAACAAGAGCTGAATGACCTCAAGAGTGATTTCAAAGTCTTTTTCGCCAAGCACAAGAATGTGCGCTAGGTAACACCAGCCCCCAAGCGTTGATTTATACATTTTCCGGATAATATGTGTGAGCCAATGTCTTTAAGTGTGTACCTTAGCGGAAACTTAAAATTTTCCCACACTAAGGATTTTAGCTTCGCGTCCAGCCCCCAGAATTTTGAATTTCCGGCTAACTCTGACCTGCTTCTCAGAACACGCGGAAGCTGCATGAAGATCTGCGCATCCATGTGCTGGAGCAAAAGATAGAGATCGAAATGCTGCAAAAGAGAGACGCAGATAGCCAAAAGGCCATTGCGACCCTGGAGACCCGCATTAAAAATTATGAAGGTAAAGATTCCGACTTAGCCCCCAGGTTCTGCAATGCCACTTATAACTTCAAACTAACTATGTTCTTCTATTTCTGCCTTTCAGAACAACTTGCCAAATGGCCTTCCGTCGACGAGCTTGCTGCAGAGCTTGAAGTGCTGAAAGCCGAGCATGACTCTCTCCAAGAGTTCCTCAAAGAATCCTCCGAGCAAGAAACTAAGAAGAGGAAGGAACTAGAGGAGAAACATGCTCAGGCCATCGCGGATCTTAACGACAAGCTGAAGAAGAGCAACGCGCGGATAAAGACGCTGGTTGCCAAGGCCAAAGCTTACGAGACGGAGGCGGAGGATATTTACAAGTTGATCTTCCGTAAGGACTTCTTGCTGTACTCCGGCTTTTTCATATTTGATTGTGCCTCTGTCGCGGAGAAAACTGATCGTACTGTTTCACAGTGTCTCTCGGATTCGAATGGACCAAAGAGGCTCCTCTCAGCAGGACAGATGCATATGAAGATGCGCGGAACTCCATCAACGATCTCTTCGTAGCCTGCCGCGGAATCGCCAAGTCCTTGAACTTGAAGAGAGCCGGAACCACCGTGATCGATCGGATGACCAAGCTCATGCGTATGGTGCCGGATATCGTCAAAGATTGGCAAGCGTCTTCCGCCCGCGGGGTCGCCTCTCTCACCTTGGCAACTTGCAAAGCTCACTTTCCTACCATGGTTTTCGCGGATGTCGCGCGCGGAGCTCCGAAGGGGACCAACATCAAGATTGCCCTCACGAAAACCCAAGGATATGATAGGCTGTTAGCCGAGCGAGTGAATCACTTGTTCTGGTATAACAAGTATGATCTTCCCGAAGGTTTCTCCGACGCGGAGGACGAAGAAGAAGACGAGGACCTCGAGGAAGGCTCCGGGTCCAGCGCCGACCAATCGGACGAAGATTCCGGCGATGCTTCCGCGTACATGGCTTCGGAGGATGAAGATCATGTCTCCGAGTAAACCCTATCATAAAACAATGAGATGCATCATTTTGACCCTGGAGTGGGTTTGTAATAAGACTTAAGTATTTTTAAGTAGCTAGGGACGAAACAATTGCATGCAAGCGGAAACATATCCTGTGATCCTTTCTGTGTTTATGAATGCATGTTTTGTTCCTTGAAAAAGCAAGTGCTGGTTTCTAATTTTTTGGCTTGCTCACTTGACCTTCCATGAGCCGGAAGACCTGTAGCCGGAAACACTCGCCTGCGGCGACAAAGCCCAATGGCAATCCGTCAATAACAGCGGAAACATGCCCCCAACCGAGGTGCCGGAATTCGCTACCAGGAATCCATGAGTTTGCAACAGAAGATTTTTCCACCAGAAAACTTAAGCCTACGTCCTAAAGGACGATTTTGAAAATCACAACTTTCATACACACCTAGGCGGAAATATCTAGCTCTGCGGTTTTAGTCGGAAAACATACACGATCTAGAAATGAACAAGTAAAGGAGGTAAAATACTCAATGAGTGAACCAGATGCTTTATTTCATTGATCATGTATAACTATTATAGAGTATGTAATTTGAAAAAATTACTAAGTGTGGAAAGGACGTAGCTGTGCTATATTCCAGGGACGATCTGTCTCATCATAGATGTCATCCGGATCCTCTCATTTTCGTTTCCGGTGCCAATTTGCAGGTCTATCTCTTTTTTCCCGGAAATCAACGAGGTAATATGATCCAATGTGTAGGACTTTGCTGATGACAAAGGGTCCTTCCCATGGAGATTGCAACTTATACTCTTTCACCTGTCGAAGGCGGAGGACCAGGTCGCCTACCCTAAACGAGCGGTTCCGAACTCAACGGCTATGATAGCGTCAGAATTTCTGCTGGTTGATGGTGGAACGTTGGTCAGCTAAGGTCCGAGCCTCTTTGATCAGGTTCACAGATAGCTGTCTGGCCTCATCAGCTGTATCTTCGTTGTAGGCGGAAACTCATGGTGAGTCGTGGATGATGTCAGAAGGAGGCACTGCTTCAGATCTGTATACTAGGAAGAAAGGGGTGAACCCCGTTGATCTGTTAGGGGTAGTTCGTAAACTCCACAGAAAAAATCTAACTCTTCTGCCCAGGCTCCGGCTGCGCGACGCAGCGGTTCTTCAAGGCGAGGTTTGACTCCGGCTAGTATGATACCATTGGCTCGCTCCACCTTTCCATTGGACCGTGGATGCGCCATAGATGCTAGGTTAAGTCAGATCCCTAAATCATGATAGTAATCCTTCAATTCTCCTTGTGTGAATTTTGGGCCATTGTCTGTGATTATGCTGTGTGGGATGTCGTATCTCACTACGAGGCTGCAGAAGAATTTGAGTGCTGTAGCACCATCGGATTTTCTCACTGGCTTTGTCTCGATCCATTTACTGAACTTGTCAATAGCGACCAAGAGGTACTCAAAACCGCCAGGAGATAATTTTTTCACCTTCCCCACCATATCAAGCCCCTAGACCGCGAACGGCCATGTGATAGGGATGGTCTTGAGCTCCTGAGCTGGAGCGCTTGGTTGAGTAGCGTAGTATTGGCAGCCTCGACATGTTTTCACTATTTCCTCAGCATCTTCTTTAGCTGTGAGCCAGTAAAATCCTTGCCGAAAAGCTTTTGCAACTAGGGATCTGGGAGCAGCGTGATGGCCGCAATCGCCAGCATGAATCTTCTAAGGATTTTGATGCCATCCTGATTTGAGACGCATTTCATGAACACCCCGTTTGCACTTCGTTTCTAGAGCTGTCCATCAATTATTGTGTAGGATCTTGCTCGTCTGACGAGCTGTCGTGTGAGGACCTTGTCCTCAGGCAACTTATTGCGGTCTAAGAGATAGTCCAGGAAAGGTTGAGTCCAGGCCGGAATGATTAACATCACCTCCTTAGCCGGAGAAACTGCCACATCTGGGTTTTCCGGGTTAGCGCCCTTTACCGAGGGTATCCGTAAGTGCTCAAGGAAAATTCCGGGGGGAATGGGTTTCCTGCCGGATCCGAGCTTGGATAGCATATCAGCCGATGTGTTATCGTCTCTCCGGACGTACTTGACTTCGTATCCGAGGAAGCATTTGGCGATCTCGTCAATTTCTTCTCTGTAAGCCGCCATGACAGAGTTTCTGGCGTTCCAGGTTCCGGCTACTTGTTGTGCCACCAGGTCGAAATCGCCGCAACATATGATGTGCTTGATCCCAATTTCCTTAGCGATGCGCAGACCATGTAGTAGAGCCTCGTATTCCGCCATATTGTTTGTAGCTTCAAAGTGAATCTGCAGAACGTACTGCAGTTCTTCTCCGGTTGGGGACTTCAGGGTGACTCCGGCTCCAGAGCCTTGATGCTGCTTGGATCCGTCAAAGTGCATAACCCAAGTTTCAGGTTCCGGCTCCAGTTCTGCATCCGGAGCTTCTGTCCAATCCGCGACAAAATCTGCCAAGATCTGGGATGATTTGATCGCAGTTCTGGCTTTGTAATTGATGTCGAAGGCAGATAATTCGATGCCCCATTTTGCTGTGCGTCCTGTTGCGTCGGCTTTGATAAGAATCATTGACAGCGGAGCCTTGCTCACAACTATCACAGGATGCTCTTGGAAGTAGTGACTCAGCTTCCTGCTACCTAGGAATAATCCGTAGGCTAGCTTCTGAAAGTGAGGGTATCTTTGTTTGGATTCTGTCAGTACCTCGCTAATATAATAGACTGGCCTATGGACTCCATATTCATGATCTTCTTCCTTTCGCTCCACCACGATGACGAGGCTGATGACTTTGTTGGAAGCTGCCAGGTAAAGGAGCATAGGCTCTAACTCCTCTGGAGCTGCTAGAATAGGTGGGGAGGTAAGTATGTCCTTCAAACCCTGAAGTGTTGCGTCTGCTGCGATGTCCCAGATAAATTTGTCTATTTTCTTCAGCAGCTTGTATAAAGGTAGTGCCTTCTTGCCAAGACGGCTAACAAACCTACTGATTGCTGCAACAGAACCAGTTAGTCGTTGCACATCTTTGAGACAAGTGGGCCTTTTGATGCACATGATTATCTTGATTTTTTCTGGGTTAACTTCAATGCCCCTGTGAGAGACAATGAAGCCAAAGAGTTTTCCGGCTGGTACGCCAAAGACGCACTTCAGCGGATTTAACATCATCTCGTACCTTCGGAGGTTCTCAAAGGTTTCTGTGAGGTCGCTGATCAAGTCGGATCCTTTCCGGGTCATGACCGCGATTTCGTCGACGTAGGCGTGTACGTTCCGACCAATTTGGTCCTTCAAGCACCGCTGCATCGTACGCTGGTAGGTGGCACCTGCATTTTTCAAACCAAAGGGCATGGTGACATAGCAGAAAGTGCCAAAAGGAGTGATGAACGAGGTCGCCTTTTGGTCGGACTTCTTCATCCGGATCTGGTGATACCCGGAATATGCGTCAAGAAAACACATAAGTTCCGCCCTGCCGTCGAATCAATGACTTGGTCAATGCGCGGCAAGGGAAATGGATCCTTCGGACAATGCTTATTCAAGCCGGAGTAATCGATGCACATTCATAGTATTTCAGAATTCTTGTTGGGTAAAAGGACGGGATTTGCGACCCAATCAGTATGGATAACTTCTACTACAAAACCTGCCTCTAGTAACTTTTCTAGTTCCATTCCTATGGCGCGGCGCTTCATATCTCCAAAGCGTCGCATAGCTTGCTTCACCGGTTTAGCCCCCGGATTTATGTTGAGGTAGTGCTCGGCGAGTTCCCTTGGTACTCCAGACATGTCAGAAGGTTGCCATGCAAAGATGTCCATGTTAGCGCGAAGGAACTCGACGAGCGCGTCTTCCTATTTGGGGTCCATGCTGGCTCCGACCGAGACCTGCTTAGAGCTATCTCCTTCCTTGAAGTCGATTTTCTTGGTCTCTATTGCGGCCTTGAACGAAGTTTTCTGTTCGGAGACCTGCTTCTTGGTGGTGTGCATCTCTTTTGGATCCACCGCGGCTTTGTACCCTTGCAGCTCCTCTCCAGATATCACAGATTATGCGAAGGCGGCTTCGCCTAACTCGCACTCGTGAGCTTTCTTGTAGTCTACAGATATGGTAATCATACCCTTGGGACCCGAAATCTTGAGCTTGTTGTAGATGTAGCACGCTCTTCGTGAACTTGTGGTAAGTGGGCCTGCCAAAGATGACGTGATAGTAGCTCTTGAAAGGCACGACCTCGAACGTGATCATCTCTTCGCGGAAATTGTTAACATCGCCGAAGGCCACGGGAAGTTTGATGATGCCGAGGGAGTTTGCCTTTTTACCCGGAACCATGATACGTCTTCGACGTATCGATAATTTCTTATGTTCCATGCCACATTATTGATGTTATCTACATGTTTTATGCACACTTTATGTCATATTCGTGCATTTTCTGGAACTAACCTATTAACAAGATGCCGAAGTGCCAGTTCCTGTTTTCTGCTGTTTTTGGTTTCAGAAATCCTAGTAACGAAATATTCTCGGAATCGGACGAAATCAACGCCCAGGTTCCTATTTTTCCCGGAACCATCCAGAACACCCGAGAGCCGCCAGAGGGGAGCCCTGGGGGCCCCACACCACACCCTGGCGCGGCCAGAGGGGGGGCCACGCCGCCCTATGGTGTGGGCCCCCCAGAAGCCCTCCTGCGCCGCCTCTTCGCCTATATAAAGCCCCTGGATCGAAAACCCTGATGCGTTCGACGAAAACCACAGAAACCTTCCAGAGCCGCCGCCATCGCGAGGCCAAGATCTGGGGGACAGGAGTCTCTGTTCCGGCACGCTGCCGGAACGGGGAAGTGCCCCCGGAAGGCTTCTCCATCGACACCGCTGCCATCTCCACCGCCATCTTCATCACCGCTGCTGCTCCCATGAGGAGGGTGTAGTTCTCCATCGAGGCTCGGGGCTGTACCGGTAGCTATGTGGTTCATCTCTCTCCTATGTATTTCAATACAATAATCTCATGAGCTGCCTTACATGATTGAGATTCATATGATGATGCTTGTAATCTAGATGTCATTATGCTAGTCAAGTGAGTTTTACTTATGTGATCTCCGGAGACTCCTTGTCCCACGTGTGTAAAGGTGACAGTGTGTGCACCGTGTGGGTCTCTTAGGCTATATTTCACAGAATACTTATTCACTGTTGAATGGCATAGTGAGGTGCTTATTTATATCTCTTTATGATTGCAATGTGTTTGTATCACAATTTATCTATGTGCTACTCTAGCAATGTTATTAAAGTAGTTCTATTCCTCCTGCACGATGTAAAGGTGACAGTGCGTGCATCCGTGTTAGTACTTGGCATAGGCTATGATTATGATCTCTTGTAGATTATGAAGTTAATTATTGCTATGATAGTATTGATGTGATCTATTCCTCCTACATATGCATGAAGGTGACAGTGTGCATGCTATGTTAGTACTTGGTTTAGTCTTTTGATCTATCTTACACTATAAGGTTACTTAAATATGAACAAATTGTGGAGCTTGTTAACTCCGGCATTGAGGGTTCGTGTAATCCTACGCAATGCGTTCATCATCCAACAAAAGTGTAGAGTATGCATTTATCTGTTCTGTTATGTGATCAATGTTGAGAGTGTCCACTAGTGAAAGTGTAATCCCTAGGCCTTGTTCCTAAATACTGCTGCGTTACTACTGCTTGTTTACTGTTCCACTGCGTTACTACTGCTGCAATACCACCACCATCAACTACACGCCAGCAAGCTATTTTCTGGCACCGTTGCTACTGCTCATATATATTCATACCACCTGTATTTCACTATCTCTTCGCCGAACTAGTGCACCTATTAGGTGTGTTGGGGACACAAGAGACTTCTTGTTTTGTGGTTGCAGGGTTGCATGAGAGGCATATCTTTGACCTCTTCCTCCCTGAGTTCGATAAACCTTGGGTGATCCACTTAAGGGAAAACTTGCTGTTGTTCTACAAACCTCTGCTCTTGGAGGCCCAACACTGTCTACAGGAAAGGAGGGGGAACGTAGACATCAAGCAAATTTCTGGCGCCGTTGCCGGGGAGGAAAGGTAAAAGGCACTCATACTTCGGTTCCAGGTAAAGTACTTTTCTGGCGCCATTGTGTTTGTGCTCGAAGCTATTTCCTTTAGATCCTGCAATTGCAACTTTTTGTTTCTTGTTTACACTAGTTAGGCATAATGGAAAACATCTGTGAGCTCTTTGTACTATTTCCTGAGTCAAGACATGAATGGTTTAATGCGAAAATTAAAAAACCCATGGAACATGTTAGCATGAATACTTTGAACACCATTGTTGCTAATGATATGGAAAATTCTAAGCTTGGGGAAGCTGGTTTTGATGAGCATGATCTTTTTAGTCCCCCGGGCATTGAGGAGGAAATTTTCTTTGATGATACTTTGCCTCCTATTTATGATGATTATAATGATATTGGTCTTTTAGTGCCGCCTACTATGGAGAGTAATTTTTATGATGATAATACTATGCCTCTTACACTTGATGAGAATAATGATGATAGCTACTTTGTTGAATTTGCTCCCACTATTATTAATAAAATTGATTATGCCTATGTGGAGAGTAATAATTTTATGCATGAGACTCATGATAAGAATGCTTTATGTGATAGTTATATTGTTGAGTTTGCTCATGATGCTACTGAAAGTTATTATGAGAGAGGAAAATATGGTTGTAGAAATTTTCATGTTACTAAAACACCTCTCTATGTGCTGAAATTTTTGAAGCTATACTTGTTTTATCTTTCTATGCTTGTTGCATTATGCTTCTTGAACTTGTTTATTTACAAGATTCCTATGCATAGGAAGCATGTTAGGCTTAAATTTGTTTTGAATTTGCCTCTTGAAGCTCTCTTTTGCTTCAAATACTATTTCCCGCGAATGGATTATTAAAACTACTGAGCCCATCTTAATGGCTATAAAGAAAAAACTTCTTGGGAGATAACCCATGTGTTATTTTGCTACAGTACTTTGTTTTATATTTGTGTCTTGGAAGTTGTTTACTACTGTAGCAACCTCTCCTTATCTTAGTTTTGTGTTTTGTTGTGCCAAGTAAAGTCGTTGATAGAAAAGTAAGTACTAGATTTGGATTACTGCGCAGTTCCAGATTTCTTTGCTGTCACGAATCTGGGTCCACCTCCCTGTAGGTAGCTCAGAAAATTAAGCCAATTTACGTGCATGATCCTCAGATATGTACGCAACTTTCATTCAATTTGAGCATTTTCATTTGAGCAGGTCTGGTGCCATTTTAAAATTCGTCAATACGAACTGTTCTGTTTTGACAGATTCTGCCTTTTATTTCGCATTGCCTCTTTTGCTATGTTGGATGAATTTCTTTGATCCACTAATGTCCAGTAGCATTATGCAATATCCAGAAGTATTAAGAATGATTGTGTCACCTCTGAATATGTTAATTTTTATTGTGCACTAACCCTCTAATGAGTTGTTTCGAGTTTGGTGTGGAGGAAGTTTTCAAGGGTCAAGAGAGGAGGATGATATACTATGATCAAGAGGAGTGAAAGCTCTAAGCTTGGGGATTCCCCGGTGGTTCACCCCTGCATATATCAAGAAGACTCAAGCGTCTAAGCTTGGGGATGCCCAAGGCATCCCCTTCTTCATCGAAAACATTATCAGGTTCCTCCCCTGAAACTATATTTTTATTCCGTCACATCTTATGTACTTTACTTGGAGCGTCTGTTTGTTTTTGTTTTTGTTTGTGTTTGAATAAATTGGATTACATCATGCTTGTGTGGGAGAGAGACACGCTCCGCTGTAGCATATGGACAAGTATGTCCTTGGTTTCTACTCATAGTATTCATGGCGAAGTTTCTCCTTCGTTAAATTGTTATATGGTTGGAATTGGAAAATGATACATGTAGTAATTGCTATAAATGTCTTGGGTAATGTGATACTTGGCAATTGTTGTGCTCATGATTAAGCTCTTGCATCATATGCTTTGCACCCATTAATGAAGAAATACATAGAGCATGCTAAAATTTGGTTTGCATATTTGGTTTCTCTAAGGTCTAGATAATTTCTAGTATTGAGTTTGAACAACAAGGAAGACGGTGTAGAGTCTTATAATGTTTTCAATATGTCTTTTATGTGAGTTTTGCTGCACCGGTTCATCCTTGTGTTTGTTTCAAACAACCTTGCTAGCCTAAACCTTGTATCGAGAGGGAATACTTCTCATGCATCCAAATCCTTGAGCCAAACAACACTATGCCATTTGTGTCCACCATACCTACCTACTACATGGTATTTTTCGCCATTCCAAAGTAAATTGCTTGAGTGCTACCTTTAAAATTCCATCATTCACCTTTGCAATATATAGCTCATGGGACAAATAGCTTAAAAACTATTGTGGTATTGAATATGTAATTATGCACTTTATCTCTTATTAAGTTGCTTGTTGTGCGATAACCATGTTCACTGGGGACGCCATCAACTATTCATTGTTGAATTTCATGTGAGTTGCTATGCATGTCCGTCTTGTCTGAAGTAAGAGAGATCTACCACCCTATGGTTAAGCATGCATATTGTTAGAGAAGAACATTGGGCCGCTAACTAAAGCCATGATCCATGGTGGAAGTTTCAGTTTTGGACATATATCCTCAATCTCATATGAGAAAATTATTAATTGTTGTTACATGCTTATGCATAAAAGAGGAGTCCATTATCTGTTGTCTATGTTGTCCCGGTATGGATGTCTAAGTTGAGAATAATCAATAGCGAGAAATCCAATGCGAGCTTTCTCCTTAGACCTTTGTACAGGTGGCATAGAGGTACCCCTTTGTGACACTTGGTTAAAACATGTGCATTGTGATGATCCGGTAGTCCAAGCTAATTAGGACAAGGTGCGGGCACTATTAGTATACTATGCATGAGGCTTGCGACTTGTAAGATATAATTTACATGATACATATGCTTTATTACTACCGTTGACAAAATTGTTTCATGTTTTCAAAATAAAAGCTCTAGCACAAATATAGCAATCGATGCTTTCCTCTTTGAAGGACCATTCTTTTACTTTTATTGTTGAGTCAGTTCACCTATCTTTCTCCACCTCAAGAAGCAAACATTTGTGTGAACTGTGCATTGATTCTTATATACTTGCTTATTGCACTTATTATGTTACTCTATGTTGACAATATCCATGAGATATACATGTTACAAGTTGAAAGCAACCGCTGAAACTTAATCTTCTTTTGTGTTGCTTCAATGCCTTTACTTTGAATTATTGCTTTATGAGTTAACTCTTATGCAAGACTTATTGATGCTTGTCTTGAAGTGCTATTCATGAAAAGTCTTTGCTTTATGATTCAGTTGTTTACTCATGTCATTACCATTGTTTTGATCGCTGCATTCACTACATATGCTTTACAAATAGTATGATCAAGTTTATGATGGCATGTCACTCCAGAAATTATCTGTGTTATCGTTTTACCTGCTCGGGACGAGCAAAACTAAGCTTGGGGATGCTGATACGTCTCCGACGTATCGATAATTTCTTATGTTCCATGCCACATTATTGATGTTATCTACATGTTTTATGCACACTTTATGTCATATTCGTGCATTTTCTGGAACTAACCTATTAACAAGATGCCGAAGTGCCAGTTCCTGTTTTCTGCTGTTTTTGGTTTCAGAAATCCTAGTAACGAAATATTCTCGGAATCGGACGAAATCAACGCCCAGGTTCCTATTTTTCCCGGAACCATCCAGAACACCCGAGAGCCGCGGAGGGAGCCAGGGGGCCCCACACCACACCCTGGCGCGGCAGGAGGGGCCGCGCCGCCCTATGGTGTGGGCCCCCCGAAGCCCTCTGCGCCGCCTCTTCGCCTATATAAAGCCCTGGATCGAAAACCCGATGCGTTCGACGAAAACCACGAGAAACCTTCCCGAGCCGCCGCCATCGCGAGGCCAAGATCCGGGGGACAGAGTCTCTGTTCCGGCACGCTGCCGGAACAGGGGAAGTGCCCGGGAAGGCTTCTCCATCGACACCGCTGCCATCTCCACCGCCATCTTCATCACCGCTGCTGCTCCCATGAGGAGGGAGTAGTTCTCCATCGAGGCTCGGGGCTGTACCGGTAGCTATGTGGTTCATCTCTCTCCTATGTATTTCAATACAATAATCTCATGAGCTGCCTTACATGATTGAGATTCATATGATGATGCTTGTAATCTAGATGTCATTATGCTAGTCAAGTGAGTTTTACTTATGTGATCTCCGGAGACTCCTTGTCCCACGTGTGTAAAGGTGACAAAGGTGTGCACCGTGTGGGTCTCTTAGGCTATATTTCACAGAATACTTATTCACTGTTGAATGGCATAGTGAGGTGCTTATTTATATCTCTTTATGATTGCAATGTATTTGTATCACAATTTATCTATGTGCTACTCTAGCAATGTTATTAAAGTAGTTCTATTCCTCCTGCACGATGTAAAGGTGACAGTGCGTGCATCCGTGTTAGTACTTGGCATAGGCTATGATTATGATCTCTTGTAGATTATGAAGTTAATTATTGCTATGATAGTATTGATGTGATCTATTCCTCCTACATATGCATGAAGGTGACAGTGTGCATGCTATGTTAGTACTTGGTTTAGTCTTTTGATCTATCTTACACTATAAGGTTACTTAAATATGAACAAATTGTGGAGCTTGTTAACTCCGGCATTGAGGGTTCGTGTAATCCTACGCAATGCGTTCATCATCCAACAAAAGTGTAGAGTATGCATTTATACATTACTGTTATGTGATCAATGTTGAGAGTGTCCACTAGTGAAAGTGTAATCCCTAGGCCTTGTTCCTAAATACTGCTGCGTTACTACTGCTTGTTTACTGTTCCACTGCGTTACTACTGCTGCAATACCACCACCATCAACTACACGCCAGCAAGCTATTTTCTGGCACCGTTGCTACTGCTCATATATATTCATACCACCTGTATTTCACTATCTCTTCGCCGAACTAGTGCACCTATTAGGTGTGTTGGGGACACAAGAGACTTCTTGTTTTGTGGTTGCAGGGTTGCATGAGAGGGATATCTTTGACCTCTTCCTCCCTGAGTTCGATAAACCTTGGGTGATCCACTTAAGGGAAAACTTGCTGCTGTTCTACAAACCTCTGCTCTTGGAGGCCCAACACTGTCTACAGGAAAGGAGGGGGAACGTAGACATCAAACCACACCATGAAACTCAGTGGTGCTGTGTTTAAGCTGTTACTTGGTAAGGTTCATCCACTCCAGAGTCTCTAGGTACATGATGTTCACGCTGGCTCTGCCGTCCATAAGGCACTTGGAGAAATCATACCCATCAATGCGGGGACTTACAACCAAGGAATAGCAATCCTTCGGAATGATGGTAGGGTGATCCTGCCTATCAAACGTACACGGAGTTTCCGACTACCTGACATACTGCGGCACAGCCGGAACTGTGGCGTTCAGGATCCGGAGGGCTGATTTGCTGGCGCGGACTGTTGGGGTTCCTAGGAAGGTGTGATACGCACCCACACTCTTCTTGTTGAAGGGGTTGGGTTTGTTAGCTGCGGGTCTTTCCTTGGGACCCGGCGAAGCATCATCCTCATCCATTGCCTCGGAACTGTCTTCGTCCTTGTCCTTTTTTTACCCTTGCCTCCTTTGCCGCACAGGCGGTGCTTACGAGTTCCCTTGTATCCTGCTTTTGGGTCACTTTTGAGATCATTGACCCACTTGCAGTTGCGATTGGTGTGAGAGGATTTGCCAGTAGCCGGATCAATGTGGCTAAGCAAGGCATGTCTCTGTATTCTTCGTAGGTTTTGGGAGCGCGGAACCCAGCACATGTGACCTTGTCAGCACGTTGCTGGCCCCTGCCGGCTCCGCCCTGATACGTCTCCAACGTATCTATAATTTCTGATGTTCCATGCTTGTTTTATGACAATACCTACATGTTTTGCTCACACTTTATAAAGTTTTTATGGGTTTTCCGGAACTAACCTATTAACAGGATGCTGAAGTGCCAGTTCCTGTTTTCTGCTGTTTTTGGTTCCAGAAAGGTTGTTCGGGCAATATTCTCGGAATTCGACGAAATGAAGACCAAACATCATAATTCACCGAGACGGACCAGGACACCGAAGGGGAGTCAGAGGGGAGGCCTGGGCCCCCCACACCATAGGGTCGCGCGGGCAGGCCCCTGGCCGCGCCGGCCTATGGGGAGGGCGCCCTGGTGCCCTTCCTGCGCCGCCTCTTCGCCTATATAAGCCCTTTCGACCTAAAAACGCGATACGAATTGACGAAACTCCAGAAAGACTCCAGGGGCGCCGCCGCCATCACGAAACTCCAATTCGGGGGACAGAAGTCTCTGTTCCGGCACCCTGCCGGGAAGGGGAAGTTCCCCCGGAAGCCATCTCCATCGACGCCACCGCCTCCATCATGCTCCGTGAGTAGTTCCCCCATGGACTACGGGTTCTAGTAGTAGCTAGTTGGTACTCTCTATCCCATGTACTTCAATACAATGATCTCATGAGCTGCCTTACATGATTGAGATTCATCTGATGTAATCGGTGTTGTGTTTGTTGGGATCCGATGGATGATACATTATCATTAGTCTATCTATAAAGTTTGTGAAGTTATTGTTGCTGCAATCTTGTTATGCTTAATGCTTGTCACTAGGGCCCGAGTGGCATGATCTTAGATTTAAGCTCTATAATTATTGCTTAGATTGTATCTACAAGTTGTTTGCACATATTGCTGTCCGGAACCCGAGGCCCCAAAGTGACAGAAATTGGGACAACCGGAGGGGAAGGCTGTGATATGAGGATCACATGTTTTCACCAAGTGTTAATGCTTTGCTCTGGTTCTCTATTAAAAGGAGTACCTTAATAGCCAGTAGATTCCCTTGAGCCCCGGCTGCCACCGGCTGGTAGGACAAATGATGTTGTACAAGTTTCTCATTGCGAGCACGTATGACTATATATGGAAAACATGCCTACATGATTAATGAATTGATGTTCTATCTTAATGCTATTTCAATCCTATCAATTGCCCAACTGTAATTTGTTCACCCAACACTTGTCACTTGTTATTGGAGAATTACCACTAGTGTAGATCGCTGGGAACCCCGGTCTATCTCTCATCATCATATACTCGTTCTATATTTCGTTGGAAGTAGTATCAACTATTTTCTGGTGCCATTGCCTCTGTGTTACTCCTGCTGCTGCTGTGTTACTGTTACTATTGCTCTCAAATTACTGCTGCTTTCACATCACCCCTGTTACTAGTGCTTTTCCAGGTGCAGCTGAATTGACAACTCAGTTGTTAAGGCTTATAAGTATTCTTTTCCTCCCCTTGTGTCGAATCAATAAATTTAGGTTTTACTTCCCTCGAAGACTGTTGCGATCCCCTATACTTGTGGGTTATCAAGACTATTTTAAGGCGATTCTTGCCGGGGAGGCATAGCTCTACTCATAAGTTCACCTGGGGAGTACACTCTACCTCTCTCTCTGTTTTTGTTTTATTTTATTTTGTTTTGCTTAGTTTACTTTTGTCTAGTTTATTTGTGCTTAGTTTATTTCTGTCTAGTATTATTTTGCTTAGTTTCTTTTTGTTTTGTTTTATTCCTCTCATATACCCAAAAATCCATAAAAAATTGAAAAATCGAAAAATTAGAAACTGTTGTTATGGAAGAACGCATAACCATGTTGGAGCTTATAGAATATTATAATAATTATAGAGAATCAAGAACGGGTAAAGTAATGAGTGCTATGATAGAAAAATTGCATACAATTGCTAAAATTTTGCTTAAACGCCATGATATAAATTGTTTCTCTAAAGAGGATACTAAACATCTGAAATTCCAATGTGGCTTTAGTGAGGAAGCTTTAATTAAGAACTACAATTGGAATAACTATATTCATCTTGGGTTCGAAGAGGTAGAACAATTTGTTTTATTTATGGGAGCCTCTGAGATTGAATCCTTCATGGATAAGAATTATGAAACTTGTGTTGTTTGTAATGACCTTAAAGATTATGTCTCTTCTATCCTTAATTTTTGCGTAGAAAGTTACAGTGATAATCCTTATATCATTGATTATAAAGAGAGACTCATTAATGCACAAGAATGCACTCACAATTTGCAGGAACCTGTGGAAGAAGAAATTGATGAACCTGAAAGCTCATTGGATGAAAAAGAGGAGGAAATTGATGAACCTAAAAGCTCATTGGATAAAAAAGAAGAGGAGAGTGATGAACAAAAGGAGGAAGAATGGATTAGCTACCCATGCCAACCTTCTAATGAGAGTAACTCTTTATCTCTTACACTATTTGATTGTCCTCCATGCTTACCAAAGGTGGATGAATTTTATGTTCCTGTGGATTCTCTTGAAATATTCTCTATGAGTAAAACTTGTGAAAATAATTATGCTACTGTTATTTATGATAATCCATGCTATTTTTATAAATCTTATGATAATGCTTTGTTTGTGCCTGATGTCGAAATGCATGGTACTAAAGAGTTTTACGTAGCAAATGTTTATGATAAAGCTCTAGATGATGGTCCTATGTTACTTGATAATATTAATTGTACTACTAATGAAAATGGGATTGGAGAAGTCTTGACTTTATGTAGGAGTCCCATATCTCTTGAGATTGCTCAATCATCATGTTATATTATTGATAAAAGTGGGTTTGAAAGTTTTAATCCCACTATTTTTGAGCTTGATAAAAATTATGTGTTTATGGATGATGAAAAACATGTTTTATGTGATAGTTACATTGTTGAGTTTGTTCATGAAGCTAATGAAAATTATTATGAGAGAGGAAAATATGGTTGTAGAAATTTGCATGGTACTAAAACACCTCTCTATATGCTGAAACTTTTGAAGTTACTCTTGTTTTCTCTTCCTATGATTGTCACTTTGTTCTTCATGAATTTATTTGTGTACAAGATTCCTATGCATAGGAAGTGGGTTAGACTTAAATGTGTTTTGAATTTGCTTTTTGATGCTCTCTTTTGCTTCAACTCTTATTTCTTGCGAGTGCATCATTAAAATTACTGAGCCCATCTTAATGGCTATAAAGAAAGCAGTTCTTGGGAGATAACCCATGTCTTTATTTCGCTACTGTTTTGTTGTGTCTTGGAAGTTGTTACTACTGTAGCAACCTCTCCTTATCTTTATTTTATTGCAATGTTGTGCCAAGTGAAGTCTCTAATAGAAGGTTGATACTAGATTTGGATTTCTGCGCAGAAACAGATTTCTATCTGTCACGAATTTGGGCAGGGCTCTCTGTACGTAACTCAGAAAAATCTGCCAATTTACGTGCGTGTTCCTCAGATATGTACGCAACTTTCATTAGTTTTGAGTTTTCTGATTTGAGCAACGGAAGTACCTCTTAAAAATTCGTCTTTGCTGGCTGTTCTCTTTTGACAGATTCTGTCTCTGTTTTTTGCATTGTCTCTTGTGGACTTTAAGTGAGGCTTTCTAGACGTGAAGAGCTGTAGCTAATGTTTTATTGAGTTCTTGCAATGTGTCACTACAGGGTTAAGGTGGATTAAAGTTTTTTTTGAGTACTAACCCCTCTAATGAAGTTTATGAGAAATTTGGTGTGAAGGAAGTTTTCAAGGGTCAAGAGAGGAGGATGATATATGATCAAGAAGAGTGAAAAGTCTAAGCTTGGGGATACCCCCGTGGTTCATCCCTGCATATTTCAAGAAGACTCAAGCGTCTAAGCTTGGGGATACCCAAGGCATCCCCTTCTTCATCAAAAACTTATCATGTCACTTCTATTGAAACTATATTTTTATTCGGTCACATCTTATGTGCTTTACTTGGAGCGTCTGTGTGTTTATTTTCGTTTTGTTTTTGTTTGAATAAGATCGGATCTTAGCAATCCTTGTGTGGGAGAGAGACACGCTCCGTTTTTTCATATGAACACTGGTGTTCTTCGTTTTTTACTTTTAATGTTCAATGACAAAAGTTGGAAGCTATTGCACTTATTGTTATTTGGTTGGAAACAGAAAATGCCTCATATTGTCTTGAATAATTTGACACTTGGCAATTGTTTTGAGCTCTCAAGTAGATCATGTTTAATTTCATGCACCATGTAGTTTAAACCTATTAGTGGAGAACTACCGTAGAGCTTGTTGAAATTGGTTTGCATGATTGGTCTCTCTAAGGTCTAGATATTTTCTGGTAAAAGGGTTTGAGCAACAAGGAAGACAGTGTAGAGTATTATAATGCTTGCAATATGTTCTTATGTAAGTTTTGTTGTACCGGTTCATACTTGTGTTTGCTTCAAACAACCTTGCTAGCCAAAGCCTTGTACTGAGAGGAAATGCTTCTCGTGCATCCAAAACCTTGAGCCAAAACCTATGCCATGTGTGTCCACCATACCTACCTACTATGTGGTATTTCCTGCCGTTCCAAGTAAATACTTCATGTGCTACCTTTAAACAATTCAAAATTTATCATCTCTTATTTGTGTCAACGTTTTATAGCTCATGAGGAAGTATGTGGTGTTTTATCTTTCAATATTATTGGGTAGATTTTCACCAATGGACTAGTGGCTTCATCCGCTTATCCAATAATTTTGCAAAAAGAGCTGGCAATGGGGTTCCCAGCCCCAATTAATCAACTTTCATTAATATTTCTCTTCACATGTTTTGCTCTGATTCATCAGTAAGCAACTTAATTTTGCAAATAGACACTCCTCCATGGTATGTGAAATGTTGGAAGGCACCCGAGGATTCGGTTAGCCATGGCTTGAGAAAGCAAAGGTTGGGAGGAGTGTCATCTCTAAATAAAACTAAAATAAATACACACTCCTTCATGGTATGTGAATGATTGGAAGGCACCCGAGGATTCGGTTAGCCATGGTTTGTGAAAGCAAAGGTTGGAAGGAGTGTCACCCAAAAAATAAAAAATAAACTAAAGTACATGTGAGAGATAATGTCCTTCATGGGAGCCGCTCTTCGAAAGTCTGTTTGGCAAGGGGGTTAGAGTGCCCACTACCATTCGTTGACAACAACAAACACCTCTCAAAACTTTACTTTTATGCTCTTTATATGATTTCAAAACTTAAAAAGCTCTAGCACATGATTTAATCCCTGCTTCCCTCTGCGAAGGGCCTTTCTTCTACTTTATGTTGAGTCAGTTTACCTACTTCCTCCCATCTTAGAAGCAAACACTTGTGTCAACTGTGCATTGATTCTTACATACTTGCTTATTGCACTTATTATTCTACTTTGTGTTGAAAATTATCCATGAGATATGTATGTTGAAAGTTGAAAGCAACTGCTGAAACTTATATCTTCCTTTGTGTTGCTTCAATGCCTTTACTTTGAATATATTGCTTTATGAGTTAACTCTTATGCAAGAATTTTGATGCTTGTCTTGAAAGTACTATTCATGAAAAGTTTTGCTATATGTTATCTATTTGTTAGCAACTATAGATCATTGCCTTGAGTCACTTCATTCATCTCATATGCTTTACAATAGTATGATCAAGGTTATGTAAGTAGCATGTCACGACATAAATTATTCTTTTTATCGTTTACCTACTCGATGACGAGTAGGAACTAAGCTTGGGGATGCTGATACGTCTCCAACGTATCTATAATTTCTGATGTTTCATACTTGTTTTATGACAATACCTACATGTTTTGCTCACACTTTATAATGTTTTTATGCGTTTTCTGGAACTAACCTATTAACAAGATGCCGAAGTGCCAGTTCCTGTTTTCTGCTGTTTTTGGTTCCAGAAAGGCTGTTCGGGCAATATTCTCGGAATTCGACGAAACGAAGACCAAACATCATAATTCACCGAGACGGACCAGGACACCGAAGGGGAGTCAGAGGGGAGGCCTGGGGCCCCCACACCATAGGGCCACGCGGGCAGGCCCCTGGCCACGCCGACCTATGGGGAGGGCGCCCTGGTGCCCCTCCTGCGCCGCCTCTTCGCCTATATAAGCCCTTTCGACCTAAAAACGCGATACGAATTGACGAAACTCCAGAAAGACTCCAGGGGCGCCGCCGCCATCGCGAAACTCCAATTCGGGGGACAGAAGTCTCTGTTCCGGCACCCTGCCGGGACGGGGAAGTGCCCCCGGAAGCCATCTCCATCGACGCCACCGCCTCCATCATGCTCCGTGAGTAGTTCCCCCATGGACTACGGGTTCTAGCAGTAGCTAGTTGGTACTCTCTATCCCATGTACTTCAATACAATGATCTCATGAGCTGCCTTACATGATTGAGATTCATCGAATGTAATCGGTGTTGTGTTTGTTGGGATCCGATGGATGATACATTATGATTAGTCTATCTATAAAGTTTGTGAAGTTATTGTTGATGCAATCTTGTTATGCTTAATGCTTGTCACTAGGGCCCGAGTGGCATGATCTTAGATTTAAGCTCTATAATTATTGCTTAGATTGTATCTACAAGTTGTTTGCACATATTGCTGTCCGGAACCCGAGGCCCCAAAGTGACAGAAATTGGGACAACCGGAGGGGAAGGCTGTGATATGAGGATCACATGTTTTCACCAAGTGTTAATGCTTCGCTCCGGTGCTCTATTAAAAGGAGTACCTTAATAGCCAGTAGATTCCCTTGAGGCCCGGCTGCCACCGGCTGGTAGGACAAAAGATGTTGTACAAGTTTCTCATAGCGAGCACGTACGACTATATATGGAAAACATGCCTACATGATTAATGAATTGATGTTCTATCTTAATGCTATTTCAATCCTATCAATTGCCCAACTGTAATTTATTCACCCAACACTTGTCACTTGTTATTGGAGAGTTACCACTAGTGTAGATCGCCGGGAACCCCGGTCCATCTCTCGTCATCATATACTCGTTCTATATGTCATTGGAAGTAGTATCAACTATTTTCTGGTGCCATTGCCTCTGTGTTACTCCTACTGCTGTTGTGTTACTGTTACTATTGCTCTCATATTACTGCTGCTTTCACATCACCCCTGTTACTGGTGCTTTTCCAGGTGCAGCTGAATTGACAACTCAGTTGTTAAGGCTTATAAGTATTCTTTACCTCCCCTTGTGTCGAATCAATAAATTTGGGTTTTACTTCCCTCGAAGACTGTTGCGATCCCCTATACTTGTGGGTTATCACGCCCCCACGTCCGCGGCCTCTTCCGCCTCCCTGACCTCCGTGTTATAACGCCACAGCGACCATCTCGGACCCGCCGCTCTTCTGGTCATCGGGGGATTCTTCCGCTTATTGTTGTTGCTAGGGCCATTATCACGGTTCTTCTTTTGCTGATGCAGGGGTATGGCTGTAGCTGCGAGATCTCCACCTGCGTCGTCATCGGCGGCGGTGTGATCGCTGGCGATGGTGATCATGTCATCCAAGATCAGCTTGTTTGCATTGATCAAGCAAGTAAGCTTATGCCGTAGCAGTCCTCCCCTCTGCAATCCACCTATGAAAGCGTGCATGGCTGTGCGATTGTCAACGTTCTCGCACTTGTTCCTGGTTGCTAACAACCGGGTGAGGAAACTCCTTGATGTTTCACCCTTCTTCTGGATACATGCCTGTAGGTCGCTTGTCGTGGCAGGTATTTTGTAGGTGCCCCTGAAGTGCTTCTCGAAGGCCTTCTTCAGGTCAAACCAGCAAAAGATGGAGTTCTTCTCGAGGTCGCTGAGCCAGATCCGGGCTAGACCTACAAGGTACAACTGGAGCATGCGGCAGGCTATGTTAGGGGTTCCTCCGGCGAAGGTTACTGCATTGTAGTAATTCTCGGTCCAGGTATCCGGCCTTTCGCTGCCATCATATAATGCTTCAGGTTTCCGGGTAGCTTGAGGTTCATCCTTGGCCTTGGTTTCTCTCGGATCATCCTGCCAAAGCACTTTGGGCCAATGTAGTCAGATCTGTATTCGCTGAAACGTTCCCGCGCGTCACGCGAGCCATTGCGGGGGGATTTTGAGCGCGACCGAGATCTTCGGCCTCCACCTCCTCCTCCACCGCTAGGTGGTGGGGAGGGAGACCTGCGAGGGGGCCGGTTCGACCTCTTGCTTCCGCCTTCAGATTCTCCTCGATCCTCGCGGTGCAGACTCCGGCTTCGGTGGCTGCCTTCACCATGGTGATGGTCGCCTTCGTCGTTACGGCTTCTGCGAGGCTCCGGGTCGCGCTCCTCGTTCCGGCTTCGATTAGGTTCCGGCGTGCGCTCTCTGTTAATGTTTCTCTGGGGGATCACGTTGTCGCGGATGTTGATTCCACCAGGCCCGTGGGGTCTGGCGTTTACGGCTGGACTATGGCGGCGAGGAGGTGGAGGACGCGGGTACCCATTGGGCGTTGGTGAGGGGTTCCGGTACTTGTCCCTGCCAGTGAACATTGCATCCTTTCCCTTCTTCGGGTCAGACAGAGGCGTCTTCCAGCTTGCGCGAAGTGTCTGCCTTGCTCTGCTGCCGAACCGCCGAAGCGACGAGTGTGCGGAGGTGGTTGGTGTCAATTTCCTCGTTGTTCTTGGCCAGAATCTCCGCGGCCTTCTGCATGTTCTCCTTTGGAGTTGTGAGCGGCTGCTGATTGGAGGGAGTTGCGAAGGTGATCTTGCGGGGGTTAATGGCATCCCACCGGATCTTATCAGCTTCCTTACGAGCGTCCTTCATCATAGTCTCCCTATGTTCTCGGAGTTTTTTGGCCTTCTGCAAAGAGTCAACAGCTTTGCGCTCTTTTTGAAGGAAACCAACCATTACGTCTTCAGCTTCTTGCCTTTCTTCAAGCATCGCTGCTGCAGTGGTGGAAATTCTCTTGGCGGTAGCCAGCATCTCCTTTCTTGCAGCTTCTAGAGCCACCGGATCTGCGGCTTCCTCCGGAGTTATAGGCTTGTTGGACTTCTGTGTGAATTAAGGCTCATATGCCTACTTGCTCCACGAGTTCTTCCGGGGTCAGGTAATCCTTGTCCCCGGAGAAGTTGTATTCTCCGGATTCCGATGCGGCACAGCGACGAGGTCGCGATGGCGGAGTATCCGAAGTGGACGATCTCGGGAGAGCTACACCTGTAGGAGTCTCATCTTCATCAGCGTCTTCGCCTAACCCAGTTATGGTCGCTAGGACCTGCTTAGGTGGAGCAGATTCCGCCTCAGCTTCCTCTTCTCCCTCTAACTCCTTCAGAGCCTTGTCGAATTCCTCCGTGTTCATGGATGAAGCATCGTCGTAAGTTGGACTTGGGTTACCCAGGATTGATTCTTCAATAGCTCCAGCACCCTCTTGCTGATCCGGTGCGCTGCTATCTCCGACAGCCTCCTGCTGTTCCGGGGCGTCGCCGGTTCCGGCAGCCTCAACCTGCATGGGTCCTGGTTCTTCCGGAGGAGGAGCGGTTCCAGCAGTGTGTGCAAGGAAGTGCACTAAGTGACACCTTTGCTTCTCTAACACCTGGGAGACCCAGGCGGATCTGCATTGGTCTTCCACCGTTGTTTTCTGCTCAGGGGCGGATTGGGTGGGTTCTGAATTTTCCAGATCCAAGGCGGAATCTTCCATAGGAAGCTCTAGCATCTCAGATCGGATCTTTGCGACTGCGTCCTGCTCAGCGGCGGTCGCGTCAGCGTTACTTACCAGGGCGTTTCCGTCGGAATCGACGGTTTCGCCAATGAAGACGTGAATGCCGCCAATTGGGACGATGGAGAGCTTGATGGGGTTGGTCCTAGCCGGAATCCAGGACTCATCCTGCGGGACGATCGGAAAGTTGCCGGCGTAGAGGACACGCCCCACAGCGATGGATTCGTCGTAGCTTCCCATGGCGAAACCCTCCCGGTTCCGGCCTCCTGACGCCGCTGGCCCCACGGTGGGCGCCAACTGTTGTTGCCTACTCGACGGTACCTCAGAGGAGGGATCCTCGTGAGGGGGAAAAGAAGTAGGGGCCATAGGGCGGAGAAAACTCGGGACGGTGGTACGCGATTTACCCAGCTTCGGAACACCTGCTCGAAGACAGGGCCTACTGCTGCTTGTTTGGAATTATCTAGGCGTTTTCGCGTTGTTACAATGAGTTATGGTTGTGCCTCTAGGGCTCCCAGGATCTGGCTTATAAAGGCGCACGAATCTAGGGTTACATGGAGAGTCCTAGCCGGGTTACAGGTTGCCTAACTACGGTTCAATGTATTGTCGTGTCCGTCAAGGATCCGCCTTCCATCTATGTCGTACTGGATCCGGGTTCCTCATGGACCTCCACGGATCCGGCCTCCTTCGTAGGTCGGTTGGGATCCAGCTCCCTGATCCTGGGCTGGACTTCATCCTTCACGATCAACAGCAACTGGACCGTCCGATGGGCCACATGCCACATCACCATCTGTGGGCCACTCGAGCTTGCCGGATCTAGACACTGTCGATGGTATACCCATAAAGTATACCCACAACAGGGATGGAAGTAGTCCTTTAAAGAATTGACAATGCTCCTGAACTGTGGCAGCTGCCTCCCTCGTTGTGCTCATGTATGAGGGTTGTCATCGCCATGAAAATTGGTTTCACTGTTGGAATCATCGCACCGCTGGTCCATGGCTCATGTATGAGGATCCATTTAGGAAGGTCAGTTGAAGATGCCCTAACATCCTATATTGGCAGACCCGTGGAATGAAGATGACCGATCAAAAACCAGAAAATAGGGTTGGAGAAAAAGTACGAGACTTGTGAGCCATGATTTGTAATTTGAATTTTTGCGGTCTTTTCACTACTATACTACTATAGATGTCATATTTTGTCAATTTTTGTGTGCAGCCAAATATAGATATTTCATGTTGTATTTAACATATTGGTAGAATACATCACACTCTACGCACATGATCTTTTTCTGGATTTTTAAACTTTCAAATATTGCATTTTGCATTTTTTTTTTCAATAAAAGGGGTCCATGTAGTCCAAGATCCAAAACGCCGCAATCAAAACGATAGATCCCTTCTACTCACACAAAGAAAACCGTGAATACGAAGCAGAGTGTTTCTACGCAGATATTTGTGCTTGTAAATGGCTGGAGGCAGGATAGCAACTCGTGAGCCCTGACTGGACCCGACGGAGCATACATCACAGTGTGGTGCAAGGCTCGATCGATCACGCACGGCAAAACTAAGCCCGTCGTGACATGCACGTCGTAGCTGTGAAACCCGCGAAAAGCCAGGTGGATAATTTACTTTACAGGCTGTTTGGAATGTCGAATCTGTTTTTCCTTTGACGTGGTCGGAGCGCGAATGAACGTATCGAAGAATCATGAGACTTCAGCGCCAAGGAAGGAACGTCTCACGGGGATACATCACGAGAGATTGAGAAGGATCCGGAGAGGACGGGGCAGGAGATTCCCCGTAGACTACCAGTCTGCCACGTGTGTAATCCACCTCAGTTTTTTTGATTAATAATCCACCTCAGTTGAAGTTGAAGTGCTTAGGGTATCTTGAGCCTCTCATGTAAAAGATGCAAAGTGATCATTTATGTTTGCGCCGATAAAATTTAATTATGCCCTTGGCACGGATTAATATCCGTTGTACCGATTTATCATGCATCGGGTGGTAATCGATAAGATTTCGGCATCGGCTAATTTATCGTCGCACCGATATTTGGCTGATTTTCAATCTGCTAGCCGATATTGCACCCGGTTTTCAGTCTGATGGACGATATTTCGGCCAGTTTTTAGTGAAATTTTGTTCAAAATTGGTATATTTTATTTTTTGACTTATAGTACTGTGCATTAGCTCGATTTTTTTATTGTTATTGATTCAAATGTAAGTAAATAAGGTAATACTTCTATTCAATGCTCGGATATTAATATTACATTGCATACTACAGAACATTTAGTGCCAAAAATAGGATTTACAAAAAATAAGGTGATAAATGGCCGAAGATAAAATGGACTAACCAGTCGATAAGAGATTAATCTTCAATTTGAGGCCAACCAATAAATTAACGATTTCTTGAACATTGGCAACTGGGCCAGCGCTTTGATGCATAGTAAACGCCGAGAGCAAATGCGACCTAAATTTGGGGCCGCGGATTCATCTGCCGGACGCATCGCGTGACCTGTTTCCTCTGCCTCGGGCTAAATTGGCAGCGACTATGCCGACTTCACCTTTTGCGTGGCCCGGCGGTACTTGCGGGGGTGGCGTCGTTTCCGCATCCTGCAAAATGAAATTAATGGCTGTGCAGCGATGCAGATTCCCCATACCTTGCAATGGGTGTCGGCCTTAATGCGCTACACCTTCCCCCGGCTACCTCCAGCGTATAAAATGTGGCGTTGCCACATCCAGTTTCTCGCACAACCCTAGGTACCTTCCGAATCCCCAACCCTAGAGCCGCCATCCGCCTTCTCTCCTTCCACCTTCTCCCCGCGCGCTTCATGGTGGGTCCTAGGGGCCAAGGTCGCGGACACGACCGCCATGGTCGGGGCAAGGGCGCTTGGATCTGCACCGGCTGCACGCTCGTCGTCGCTTGCACGCTCTCTCTTCCCTGTGGACTTGGAGTGGCGACACGACATGTACTTCGAGTTCTTCATCCACATCACCGAGGACTGGACAAGTTCACGAAATTTCTAGCCGGTCGGGAGTCGACTGACGTGAACTTACGAAAAGCCAGTTGCGGCTTTTGTCGGTGGCCCATCGATGTTCTTGTTGAATATAAGTACACTGCCTAGTCTCTTTCCATCAGTTCAGACTTTTGGTTCAATTGGCTAGTGCAGCAATCTTTCATGGTATGAGAGCCAAGAGGTCTCAAGTTTAAGACCCTGCTCACGCAGCTTTAAAAACAAAAAGAAAAAAGATTCTGCAGCCCACACCAAACCCATGCTAAGGACTAAAATAGCCTAGACGTGAGGGGGAGTGTTGAATATAAATACAATGTCTAGTCTCTTTCCATCAGTTCGGACTTTTGGTTCAATTGGCTAGTGCAGAAATCTTTCAGTTCTGTTCGACGGGAAAGACAAGATGTACCTCGATACTGGCTTCGAGAAGTTTGTCCGCGTCCATATACTGGAGCTTGGATCCTTGCTGCTCTGCCGCTATGAAGCCGATGGCGACATGCGCATCAGTGCGTTCGACGACTTATTCTTCCGCAGGCACTACCTGTTAGAGTTGTATATACGGTTTCTATACTGTACGGTATTCTATACCAATGTATTCCTTGTTGTACAAGTTGATCATAATATATAAGCATTGCCAGCCGGTTGGGGTTAACCACGGCAAACAACTCTTTTTGACTTGGTATCAGAGCGAGTCGACTTCCTAGGGTTTTCCCTGTCGCCGCTACTTCGCGCGAGTCCTCCGCCTCGCCGCCGCTCGCGATGAGCTCTTCCGCGATGCAGATCGCCACCGTCGGCGCGCTGGTTTCCTCCTCCACTCCATCGATCCCCGCCGGCGCAATCATCACCGCACCCACCGGCCACAACACCAACACCATCACCGTGCGCCTTGATCGCACTAACTTTCTTCTCTGGAAGATGCAGGTCGTCCCCAACATTGCTGGACAGGGGTGGTACGGCTTCCTCGACGGTTCTTGCAAGATGCCCCCGCCCACGATCACCGAGGGCACGGACGCCAACGCCGTCACCAGCCCCAATCCCGACTACGCCAACTAGTTCTACACGGATCAGCGCGTCCTTGGTATCCTCGTCGGCTCCATGACGGAGGAGATCCTCGGCCACCTCATCGGGCGCACCACCTCGGCGTCCGTGTGGTCCTGCCTCGTGTCCATGTTCTCGGCCCAAAACCGAGCAGGGGCACGCCAGATGCGACGGCAGCTTACGTCGCTGAAGAAGAACGACCTCACCGCCGCCGCCTGCTTCCACAAGATGAAGGGGTTTGCTGATGCTATGGCGATGGTCGGTTCTCCGATCTCTGATGACGAGTTGATCGACTACATCGTTGTCGGTCTTGGGTCTCAGTACGAGTCCCTGCAGCACTCTCTCACGGTGCTCGCCGCCGCTGGCGCGGACAACCTCAGCGTGGAAGACTTCTACTCCATGCTCCTCTCCTGTGAGGCTCTCCTAGAGCAAAACTCACAGGCCCCTGACTTCTCCACCTCCGCCAATGCCGTGGCGCGGCAGGGCGGTGACAACCGTGGAGGAGGGCGCCCCTTCGTCGACAACAACACCGGTCGCTCCGGTGGCCGCCCATCCGGACCACCTGGTGGCGGCCATGCACCCGGTGGCCAGCAGCAGCAGCAAGGCCAGCGCGGCAACCGCGCAAACCAAGGGGGTGGTGGTGACGGCGGAGGAGGTCAAGGTGGTGGCGGTGGCGGCGGTCGCTCTGGCCGCCAGCGTGGCACCCGCTGCCAAATCTGCGATTACTGGGGTCACAGTGCCCTCCAGTGCCGAAATCGCTTCAACCAGGCCTATCAGCAAAAGGACTCTCGCTCCGGGAACACCGCCTCCTTCCAGGAATCTCAGCCCTGGTTCTTCGACTCAGGTGCCACCGACCACCTCACCAACGACATGAGTCGGATGCACGTTCAGGATCGCTACCCTGGCAAGGATCAAGTGCAAGTCGCCAACGGTGCAGGTTTGTCTATTACGCATGTTGGTCGCTCTCAGTTACCTGGTTCATCATCTCCCATTGAGCTTAAGAATGTCCTTCTTGTTCCTGGTCTTAGCAAGAATTTGCTTTCCGTCTACCGCCTTGTTTCTGACAATCATATATTCATTGAGTTTCATAAATATTTTTTCTGTGTCAAGGACAAGGTCACGAAGCGAGTTCTTCTTCGCGGTAGAAGTCGTGGCGGTCTCTACCCCCTACCTTTCAGCCGCGCCATGGCGTCTGGGTCTCATGCGTCGTCTGGTGTGCGGCTGTCTTCTGAGCATTGGCATCAACGTCTTGGTCATCCCTCAAATAAAGTAGTGCAAACTATTGTTAGTTCCAATAATCTATCGTGTTCTTCAAACATTGAGTCTCTAGTGTGTGATGCATGTCAACGTGCCAAAAGTCATCAATTACCATATAGTTATTCGACCCGTGTGTCTCAGTCTCCCCTTGAGCTTATTCATACTGATGTTTGGGGTCCTACTTTGCCTTCTTCTGGAGGTTTTAAGTATTATGTTAGCTTCATTGATGACTACAGCCGTTATTCTTGGATTTACTTGATTAAACATAAATCTGACGTTGAAAGCATCTTCTACACTTTTCAGTCTCATGTAGAACGTTTGTTGAATGCTAAAATTCGCACTGTCCAGTCCGATTGGGGTGGTGAGTATCATCGCCTCCATGCCTACTTTGCTCGAACGGGTATTGCTCACCGTGTTTCTTGCCCACATACCTCCCAACAAAATGGCATTGCCGAACGCAAGCATCGCCATCTTGTCGAAACAGGCTTAGCCCTCTTAGCTCATTCCTCGATGCCCCTTCGGTATTGGGATGAGGCTTTTCTTACTGCCTGTTATCTTATCAACAGGATGCCCACGCCCATCATCAACGCCACTCCAGTTTTCCGCTTGCTCAACACACCTCCAGAGTATTCGTTCTTACGCACGTTTGGCTGTGCGTGTTGGCCTAGTTTGCGTAAGTACAATTCGCGCAAACTCGAGTTTCGCTCCAAGATGTGTGTTTTCCTTGGCTATAGTCCTATGCATAAAGGCTACAAGTGCCTTGATCGCTCCACTGGTCGCATATACATCTCTCGTGATGTCGTGTTTGATGAGAAGGTGTTTCCCTTCTCTACTCCGGGTGCTGTCGTTGATGTCTCTAAACTGCTACCTGTGTCTTTCCCCTCCACTGAACCAGTTACTCAGAGCACCGACACGCGTAGTTATGACATCACTATGTTACCGGCTAATGCACCTGTTCCTGTTGCAAGCTTTCCTGTGCAGGTTTTGGACCAGCGGATCGACGTGCATGCCTCGGGGCCTGCGTCTTCCCATGCAGAGGCCCCCTGTGGCTCGGGCAGCGTTGCACCGAGCGGCCCAGCTCCTGCCTGCTCGCCTGTGCGCCAGACGCCTTCCTCGCCGACGTCTGGGCTAACCGGGCTCCCTCCTGGGCCGACCACGCTCCCCGCTGGCGCTGTGGACGAGCTGTCCTGTGCTTCGCCGGCCTCACCTGCTCCCTCGCCTTCGGCTTCGCCTGATCCATCGACAGCATCACCGAGTCCTCTCGACTCCCCGACGTCGTCTGCAGCACCTGCCGCTGAACCGCCTCGGGTCATCGTCACGCGGCAGCATAATGCTATATTTCGTCCCAAGATCTATCGGGACGGCACGGTTCGCTATGACTCCGATCGTCGTCGTGCTCTTTTGGTGGAACCAGCCTCTCATCGCACTGCTTTGACTGAGCCTGCTTGGCGTAGCGCTATGGAAGCTGAGTTTGATGCACTTCAGAAGAATCGAACGTGGGTCTTGGTCCCTCGTCCTCCTGGCACTAACATTGTTGGAAGCAAGTGGATTTTCAAAACGAAGTATCGTCCTGATGGTTCGGTTGACAAATACAAGGCGCGACTTGTCGCTCGAGGCTTCACACAGCAGCATGGTATTGATTATCATGATACGTTCAGTCCAGTGGTCAAGCCAGTCACAGTTCGCCTTGTCCTATCTCTTGCTGTTTCTCGCGGTTGGTGCCTGCGTCAGATTGATGTGAGTAACGCTTTTCTCCATGGTTTTCTCACCGAGGATGTCTATATGCAGCAGCCGCCTGGCTTTGAGGATCCGCAGTATCCGCAGCATGTCTGTAAGTTGCAACGTGCTCTTTATGGTGCAAGCTTGATCGCCTCGTGCAGTATGCGCGCCTCAGTGATAAGCTCCATCAGCTTGGCTTTGTTGCTAGCACAGCGGATACCTCTTTGTTCATTTTTGATCATGCTGGTGTGGTTGTCTATATGCTTGTCTATGTCGATGACATTGTTCTGGCTGGATCCTCTTCTGTTGCAGTTGAGAAGCTTGTTGCCACCTTGTCGGGTTCTTTTCCTATCAAGGATCTTGGGCGCTTGGAGTATTTCCTTGGCATCGAGGTTGCCTACTCTTCTTCAGGGCTTGTGCTGTCTCAACACCGCTATGCCCTTGATCTTCTTCATCGGGCCAACATGGAGCAGAGTCGGCCGGTCACTACACCTATGTCTACTTCTGACAAGTTGACACGAGATCTCGGTACACCGCTTGGTTCAGAGGATGCTTTCAAGTACCGGAGTTTGGTTGGGGGACTCCAGTACCTCACATTGACGCGTCCTGACTTATCATTTGCTGTCAACAAGGTTTGTCAAGACTGTCGCAACCGACTACGCCCACTATGAGGCGGTCAAGCGTATTACGCCCTTTGTTCGTGGCAGCCGTGTCGGCGGCTGCGTTTTCGTCGCTCCTCTTCTATGGACCTCAATATTTTCTTGATGCGGATTGGGCTGTTGTCTGATGATCGTCGCTCCTTTGGCGGTTTTGCGGTCTTTCTTGGTCCTAATCTTGTGTCATGGAGTTCTCGCAAGCCATCGTGTCTCGCTCGATGCAGAGGCAGAATATAAGGCTCTGGCCAATGGCACTTCTTGAAATTTGTTTGGATTCGATCGTATTACGGGAGCTTGGAGTGTTTCAGCCTCGACCTCCTGTCTTATGGTGTGATAATGTTGGTGCCACGTACTTATCTGCCAATCCGGTTTTCCATGCCCGCACGAAGCATATCGAGGTTGATTTTCACTTCGTTCGCGAGAGAGTTGCGCTTGGTGCGCTTGATGTTCGGTTCATCTCCACCGCCGACCAGCTGGCTGATGTGTTTACGAAGCCTGCTACGCAGCTCGCGCTTCGTCGTTTTAGTTCCAATCTTAACCTTGTTCACGACGGTTTAGATTGAGGGGGAGTGTTAGAGTTGTATATACGGTTTCTATACTGTACGGTATTCTATACCAATGTATTCCTTGTTGTACAAGTTGATCATAATATATAAGCATAGCCAGCCGGTTGGGGTTAACCACGGCAAACAACTCTTTTTGACTCTACCACAACGACAACTCTGACGAAGACAACGACGACCAGCTGTAGATTCTTGGGGTTCTTTCTTTGCAGGAAAGATGGCGAGTCAATTAAAACTAGTAGTGCAGTAGCGAAGAAGTCGCTGATGCACGGAACATCTAATTTTCTTTTGTTTGGCTGATTAGGTGTTCTTTCTTCTTAGCAAAGAAGGGGAGAACGGCCACAACATGGACCTGGGCACAACACACTAGTTTGAAATTATAACCTAAACGGAGGAAGATATATACCTTTCATGTTCGTTTTACATCGAACCGCTAAAGATGCCTTTAGATTAAACCGCACACTGATGTCCATATCAGGGAAAGCAAAAAATCGAAAAGATAACAGCCGTATCTGCGACGATCCTCGGTATGCTTTATAGATCGATAAAGAGTACGGAATACTGACTGGTGGGTGGTGCGTAGAGGATCCAGAGGCCGCTGATGTGGTCAAGGTCAACCTTAGCCCTACCCTACAGTAGGGTATCTACTCATAAACGCATGCCCAATCTTCGCTGAAAAATAGCCAGGGAGCCCCCACCACGTCATGGGGAGCCATGGCAGCCCGACGCGGTTGTCGGCCGGACCCAAACACGTGGGCGCGCTACGCCGTTTACCGACAGCGGCCGTGACCGGCGGGACCCGGCGGCGCCCGCGCCATCGATCGCCCGAGCGACGGAAAACGAGCTTTGCCCCCGCCCGCGCGCCATCGCTGCCCGGCGCGCACGTACGTGCGCAGTCAGGGTCGCTGCCGAGATGCCATGCCATGCCGGCCGTACCCCCACTAGTGGAAAACGGGGCTATAGGCCCGGTTCATTCAGGCGCTGATGGTTTCAAGGACCGATTAAGCGGTAAAGGTCCCCTTTAATCCGGTTGTAAAACAAACCGGACTAAAGGTCCCGCCACGTGACTCTTTAGCAGCGTCGAGGAAAAAACCCTTTAGTCCCGGTTTATGTAACAGGGACTAAAGGTTATTTCGTTATTTTTTTTATCTATTTGGTTCCCAATTATTTTTCGCTCCTCTTTTTTTTCCTATTTTTTCAGAATTTCTAGTATTTCAGTTATTTAACTAGTTTAGTTTCTAACTCCACTTAATCTCTAACTACCCTTAATCTCTAGTCAAATTACTTACTCGTGGTCCAACTTCCCGCTCGGTCACCCATCCTCCCACTACTCCAGTACTAGCACGCTTAACTTCCAAGTTCCTTTCCCATCCCGCTTCCAAATGCTTCGCGCGCATGTTGTGATACTAGTATCATATCAATCCTATTAACATGTTGGTCGATGTCACACTTATTTATTATTCGAATTCCAAATAATTATTTTAATAAACAAAACTAAGCACGTAATAACATGTTGTGGTAATGGTATTATAATTATAATTTTTTTAATTTGTATTATAATATTTTTTAATTTATTATTTTTTAATATTTTTTTGCCAAACTTGAAAATCTAAAAATTGGCTAACTTTATGGTTAAGTAATAGTAATCTTTATGCATGATGTAATTATTATTTTAAAAAATTTAAAAAAATAAAATTCCGAATTTATGGCAAAAACTAAAATCTTCCTGCTTTCATATTTTCATTTGGAATTTTGAGAATCTAAAAATTGGCTAACCGGGTAAACCCTGGTGAATTCGGATGTAACTTTTTCTCAGGATTTTTTTGATATATTATACGTTTTTTTCCGACGTCGTATGCAAAAGTTATTGCGGTTTTACCATTTTTTAACTTTTTTTGTAAAAAAAGTGAAAATTCGAATTTCTTAATTTCTCCGAATAGTAGGTTGCATAACATACAAGAATCTGAAAAGATTTTATTTTTTGAATTTTGTATCATTTTCTTTTCTATTTTACAGTGCTAAAAAAGGCGATCCACGGGGGGGGGGGGGGGGGTGGAGTTGCATGGGGAGGCAAAAAACCCTTTAGTCCCCCTTCGTGTTACGAACCGGGACTAAAGGGTAGACCTTTAGTCCCGGTTGGTAATACGAAGGGGGACTAAAGGGTTTTGCCCCATAGACCACCCTTTAGTCCCGGTTCGTAATACGAAGGGGGACTAAAGGGTCCAAACGAACCGGGACTAAAGGGTTTCAATGATGAACCGGGACCAATGCCCCCCATTGGACCCGGTTTGGTTCAAAACGGGGACTATTGCTTGGGACGAAAGACCTCTTTTCCACTAGTGCCCGTATAGCTCATTCATGGCGCGAACGCGACGGCGGGCCACGCCCAACCGCTATCGCTTGCTAGCCGCTGCGCACTTTGATTTTTGATCTCAAGTCTCCACCAACCGCACGAAAGATCTTCACCGATTCTTGATATGGCTTTTCTATTGATGTTGCTTAGCTCTTCTGTTTTTTTGTTTAGGCCTTGTTCGGTTAGTCCCGTCCCCGCCAGGATTTGGCCTCAATACACGTGGGTTAGCCGGGATCAGTTTAGACGATGCAAAAAAAACATGTTCGGTTAACCCCCGCCAAGATCCCACCCCGGCCAAAATTTCCCCAATCCTGTCCAAATCGCAGGGATTAAAAATATCTTGTCCCACCCCGTGGAACTATTCCACGCCTGGTCGCCCCGAATCGGTACACGCCGGAAAAAAGCCACAACGCTCCTTCCTCGCGGCGGTGCTTAAGGCGACAAAACGACGGCGAGATGGAGTGAGCGGCGGTGCTGAAGGAGATGGAAGGACGACGGCGGCGACGGAGATTAAAGGACGGCGGCGGCGGCGCTGACAATCAGAGGAGGTGGGCGCTCCCTAACCTCGCACAGATGCTGCTGCGGAGCCCGTCCCGATCCGTAGCCTACGCAAGGTCTAAAATCTGAACAAGTAATTGCGGAGATTCGTGCCGGAACCCCCACTTTACATTTTAAAGAAAGGGTACAAAAGCATATTTATTCCGAATCAGACGGCGAAATGCACTGGAGTACTGATGTTTACCATGCGCCCGAATATCAATATGGTAATCTTCGTCGATTACCAAAAACAAGCCATTTATGGAGCCTACGCAAGGTCCCATCACCCCTGCCGCTTCGCCGGAGAAGATGAACCAGCGATCCCCAAATTGGTCTATTTTTCTCATCGCTGCTACGCGGGCATGATTGGTGGCGTTACCATGCCGGTGCCTTAATTAGCTGCTGTTTCCCTCGGACTCCGGGAGTAACCGAATAAGCAAATTCTGCAAGGATCAAAGGATTTAATTAGAGGATGGAATTAATGGGGGTCTGGGTGACACGACCGGGTCCACCCAATTCCCCGGGTGGGTTGTTCCACGCGTGAATCAGTTCCCCATGAACCGAACGAGGCCTTAATGTTCTTATTAGGACAGGACAGAAAGAGAAATCTGGGCTTGATGCATGCGGACATCGCTTTCGCGGGCTGGCCTGTTGCGGCTGGTGCCACCTGCCACTTGCCGTGGTTTGGTTGGTCCGTACGGCTGGAAATAGTAGTGATTAGTGAACGCTACTCGGAAAGATGTGGTTTGTGTGGTAACTTAGACTAACATATAGTAGCATGTAACTTAGAGCGAAAATAATAGAATAGAAGAATCAGCAGTTGGTTATATGTTTTTTTCATGTCATCTATAGTCTACTTATAGTTAGCTCATACAATAGTTGAATACAAGTATGAACTTCTAACTCCGTTTTAAGGAATAAGGCGCACGCGTATTCTAAGATAAACTTTGACCATAAAAATTGAGTAACAAAATCTTGATTATATTATATGTATATAGTATCGTTAGATTCGTATTGAAAAGCACTTTTAATTTAATGATACTAATTTCATAAACAATCTTTATCTATTTGAAGTAATTTTTTGTCAAACAAAAATCTCGTAAAACGAGGACGCCTTATTCCTTGAAACGGAGGTAGTACTTTATATGCATATGGCCCACCTTTCAATCTCACAAAGTGCCTAGAAGCAAGCACTGCAGCTGGCTATTACTAACTTCGTTCCAAGGAATAAGGCGCACGCGTATTCCAAGACGAACTTTGACCATACAAATTGAGCAACAAAATCTTGATTATACTATAAGTAATTAGCACCGTTAGATTCGTATTGAAAAGCACTTTCTAATGATGCTAATTTTATACAAACACTCATTATATATTTGAAGCAATTCTTGGTCAAACAAAAAACTTGTAAAACGATGATGTCTTATTCCTTGAAACTGAGGTAGTATCTTGTAGCCGGCTTCTCTTCTCTCTCCCCTTCTGTCTCATCCAAATCAGCAAAACTATATTATTTTAAGTTTTACAACCTGCTGACGGTACCTTATTGTACTTGCTCTTACAGTAGTCTAAATTACCACCTTTATAGTGGGTAGTAACTTATTTGTGGTGTCATGCATTGTGTCATCTATTATGTTGTAGACTCATCTTGTCTTGGGGTGTGTGATGTTATGGTAACATACCTACTTACCACCTCATTCTCTTTCTTTATTTATTAGCATGCCATGTCACCAAAACTTCTTGAGATGTGTGATGTTACGGAAAGTGCATCGTTAAACCGGCCGGTATATGCTCCTGGTAGAAGTTAGGCTACCATTGGTCCACGTGTTTGGTGGGCCCATGCAGCAACTAACCATTTTTCTGATACAACTCGATACAGTACAATACAACAAGTGGGCCAAATGCATGTAATAACATAGAAGTGGGGCCGCACGTCTCCCCCAAATCACGCCCCCTCTCTCCTCCATCCTCCATAATCACGTCATTGATGGCGTGTATTTCACACGTTCGTTGGGCAACCCCAAGAGGAAGGTATGATGCGCACAGCAGCAAGTTTTCCCTCAGAAAGAAACCAAGGTTTATCGAACCAGGAGGAGCCAAGAAGCACGTTGAAGGTTGATGGCGGCGAGATGTAGTGCGGCGCAACACCAGGGATTCCGGCGCCAACGTGGAACCTGCACAACACAACCAAAGTACTTTGCCCCAACGAAACAGTGAGGTTGTCAATCTCACCGGCTTGCTGTAACAAAGGATTAACCGTATTGTGTGGAAAATGATTGTTTGCGAGAAAACGATAAGAACGATGTGCAGTAGATTGTATTTCAGTAAAGAGAATTGGACCGGGGTCCACAGTTCACTAGAGGTGTCTCTCCCATAAGACGAACAGCATGTTGGGTGAACAAATTACAGTTGGGCAATTGACAAATAAAGAGAGCATGACCATGCACATACATATCATGATGAGTATAGTGAGATTTAATTGGGCATTACGACAAAGTACATAGACCGTCATCCAAGCGCATCTATGCCTAAAAGTCCACCTTCGAGGTTATCATCCGAACCCCTTCCGGTATTAAGTTGCTAACAACAGAGACAATTGCATTAAGTATGGTGCGTAATGTAACTAGTGACTACATCCTTGAACATAGCACTAATGTTTTATCCCTAGTGGCAACAGCACAACACAACCTTAGAACTTTCATCCTTTGTCCCCGGTGTCAATGCAGGCATGAACCCACTATCGAGCATAAGTACTCCCTCTTGGAGTTACAAGCATCTACTTGGCCAGAGCATCTACTAGTAACGGAGAGCATGCAAGATCATAAACTACACATAAGCATAACTTTGATAATCAACATAACAAGTATTCTCTATTCATCGGATCCCAACAAACGCAACATATAGAATTACAGATAGATGATCTTGATCATGTTAGGCAGCTCACAAGATCCGACAATGATAGCACAATGGGGAGAAGACAACCATCTAGCTACTGCTATGGACCCATAGTCCAGGGGTAGACTACTCACACATCACACCGGAGGCGACCATGGCGGCGTAGAGTCCTCCGGGAGATGATTCCCCTCTCCGGCAGGGTGCCGGAGGCGATCTCCTGGATCCCCCGAGATGGGATCGGCGGCGGCGGCGTCTACGGAAGGTTTTCCGTATCGTGGTTCTCGGTGCGGGGGTTTCGTCACGGAGACTTTTTATAGGCGGAAGGGCAGGTCAAGAGGCGGCACGGGGCCCCACACTACAGGCCGGCGCGGCCAAGGGGGGCCGCGCCGCCCTATGGTGTGGCCCTCCGTGGCCCCTCTTCGTCTCTCCTTCGGACTTACGGAAGCTTCGTGAGAAAATAGGCCCCCGGGCTTTGATTTCGTCCAATTCCGAGAATATTTCCTTACTAGGATTTACGAAACCAAAAAGCAATGACGACAGCGGCACTTCGGCATCTTGTTAATAGGTTAGTTCCAGAAAATGCACGAATATGACATAAAGTGTGCATAAAACATGTAGATAACATCAATAATGTGGCATGGAACATAAGAAATTATCGATACGTCGGAGACGTATCAGTCATCAGGAGAGGCTGATGGTGGAGGCGCGGCGGGCGTCGGGCGGGCGGACGGCGGAGGAGCGGGCACCGTTGCGGGCGCATCTGCCTGTGGTGGTGCAGCCATGGCCAGGCCCGCGTGGTGGAGGTTGACGGTGGAGGGCGCCGCGACGAGCGGTGGTAGCATGATGGCGGCGAGGGCCCCGCGGTGCGCATGAGCTCGAGGCCGGAGGCGGGACTCGATGCGCTTGATCCGGGCCGCCTCGTGGATGAGCGCGCTAGTGTCCTCGGAAAGGAGGCCCGGGTGGTCGTCATCGACGAGCTCGAGCACGCAAAGCCTCCTCTTCTTGCCCGGCGGGTCGAACGCCCTCAACAACGCGTTGGCGGTTGAGGCGGCGGCGGAGAGCGCGGACTCAACGCGTGCGAGCAGCCCTTCGGCGGCCGTGCGGCCCGCAGCGTCAACGTCTGGCGAGCTCGGAGTAGGACCAACGTCGGGGACGACCACCCGGTGTTGGGGACGTGGTCGAGGTGGCGTCCGGGCGAGCTCCTCTGGGGACGGGGCCGGTGACGTGGGCACTACCCTTCGGGTAACCGACATTGCTCTACCCTATACGATCTAGCTGGAGGCCCATGAAGGTACTCGATGGCCAGGCAGGCCACTTGGACGGCGCAGCAGAAGATTCCTTGGCGGACAAGACAAGGAGGGAGCCGAACAAGGAAAATCTATATCCAGAACTACTGTAAACCTAGTCGTACTCGGTTAGACCTCTTGAGACCTGGCCTTCTATATAAAGGCCAGGAGAGGGGCTACCAAGGGACACGATCAATCTTAGCAATCTTAGCCACCAAAAGTCTAGAGCTAGGTCGCCGCAGCACTTAGCCTCTCGACGAGATCTCAGCCGAACTCTTCGGCACCCCATTGTAACCCAATATTTTCATAATCAAGATCAGACAGGCAGGATGTAAGGGTTTTACCTCATCGAGGGCCCCGAACCTGGGTAAATCGCTCTCCCCGCTTGTCTGTGAACCGATGTCTCGTGTGAGCCTACAGGATTCCATCAACCCTAAGCCCCAATCGAAGGGCATTGCCGAGGAGTACCCTCGACAATTGGCGCCGTCTGTGGGAAACCTGTCGGCACAAGATTGGTCATCGGCAAAACCAGTCATGTCATCGGCAGCTTCATCGACACCATTGATACGTCTCCGACGTATCGATAATTTCTTATGTTCCATGCCACATTATTGATGATATCTACATGTTTTATGCACACTTTATGTCATATTCGTGCATTTTCTGGAACTAACCTATTAACAAGATGCCGAAGAGCCAGTTGTTGTTTTCTGCTGTTTTTGGTTTCAGAAATCCTAGTAAGGAAATATTCTCGGAATTGGACGAAATCAACGCCCAGGGTCCTATTTTGCCACGAAGCTTCCAGAAGACCGAAGAGTCAACGAAGTGGGGCCACGAGGTGGCCAGGAGGGTGGCCGGCGCGGCCCCACCCTTGGCCGCGCCGACCTGTCTCCTGGGCCCCTCGCGACGCCCCCTGACCTACCCTTCCGCCTACAAATAGCCTTCGTCACGAAACCCCCAGTACCGAGAGCCACGATACGGAAAACCTTCCAGAGACGCCGCCGCCGCCAATCCCATCTCGGGGGATTCAGGAGATCGCCTCCGGCACCCTGCCGGAGAGGGGATTCATCTCCCGGAGGACTCTACGCCGCCATGGTCGCCTCCAGAGTGATGAGTGAGTAGTCTACCCCTGGACTATGGGTCCATAGCAGTAGCTAGATGGTTGTCTTCTCCTCATTGTGCTTAATTGTCGGGTCTTGTGAGCTGCCGAACATGATCAAGATCATCTATCTGTAATTCTATATGTTGCGTTTGTTGGGATCCGATGAATAGAGAATACTATGTTATGTTGATTATCAATTTATGTCTATGTGTTGTTTATGATCTTGCATGCTCTCCGTTATTAGTAGATGCTCTGGCCAAGTTGATGCTAGTAACTCCAAGAGGGAGTATTTATGATCGATAGTCGGTTCATGTCTCCGTGAATCTGGGGGAGTGAGAGAAACCTCTAAGGTTATGGATGTGCTGTTGCCACTAGGGATAAAACATTGATGCTATGTCCGAGGATGTAGTTATTGATTACATTACGCGCAATACTTAATGCAATTGTCTGTTGTTAGCAACTTAATACTGGACGGGGTTCGGATGATAACCTGAAGGTGGACTTTTTAGGCATAGATGCATGCTGGATAGCGGTCTATGTACTTTGTCGTAATGCCCAATTAAATCTCACAATACTCATCATAATATGTATGTGCATGGTCATGCCCTCTCTATTTGTCAATTGCCCAACTATAATTTTTTCACCCAACATGCTATTTATCTTATGGGAGAGACACCTCTAGTGAACTGTGGACCCCGGTCCAATTCTCTATACTGAAATACAATCTACTGCAATACTTGTTCTACTGTTTTCTGCAAACAATCATCATCCACACTATACATCTAATCCTTTGTTACAGCAAGCCGGTGAGATTGACAACCTCACTGTTTCGTTGGGGCAAAGTACTTGGTTTGTGTTGTGCAGGTTCCACGTTGGCGCTGGAATCCCTGGTGTTGCGCCGCACTACATCTCGCCGCCATCAACCTTCAACGTGCTTCTTGGCTCCTACTGGTTCGATTAAACCTTGGTTTCATACTGAGGGAAAATTGCCGCTGTACGCATCACACCTTCCTCTTGGGGTTCCCAACGGACGCGTGCTGTACGCGTATCAAGCTCTTTTTCTGGCGCCGTTGCCGGGGAGATCAAGACACGCTGCAAGGGGAGTCTCCACATCGCAATCTCTCTACTTTGTTTTGTCTTGCTTTACTTTATTTGCTATCTTGTTTGCTATATTAAAAACACAAAAAAATTAGTTACTTGCATTTACTTTATCTAGTTTGCTTAATTTACTATTGCTAAAAGGAGAAAGCTTATGTGGGTAAGGAGCAAAAGTTTATGTATGTCTCTAAAATGCCTAAACCAAAAAAATATTATTATAGGCCTAAAATTGACAAAGCCCTTAGTACCACTACAGATGGGGGAGCTTATGATAACGATGCTCCGTCTCTTGATAACACTTGATACACACTTTCTGCGCCTAGCTGAAAGGCGTTAAAGAAAAGCGCTTATGGGAGACAACCCATGTTTTTTTTACTACAGTACTTTGTTTTTATTTTGAGTCTTGGAAGTTGTTTACTACTGTAGCAACCTCTCCTTATCTTAGTTTTGTGCTTTGTTGTGCCAAGTAAAGTCGTTAATAGTAAGGTTCATACTAGATTTGGATTACTGCGCAGAAACAGATTTCTTTGCTGTCACGAATCTGGGCCAAATTCTCTGTAGGTAACTCAGAAAATTATGCCAATTTACGTGAGTGATCCTCAGATATGTACGAAACTTTCATTCAATTTGAGCATTTTCATTTGAGCAAGTCTGGTGCCTCAATAAAATTCGTCTTTACGAACTGTTCTGTTTTGACAGATTCTGCCTTTTATTTCGTATTGCATGTTTTGATATGTTCGATGGATTTTTCGATTCCATTGACTTTCAGTAACTTTGTGCAATTTCCAGAAGTGTTAAGAATGATTATGTCACCTCTGAACATGTATATTTTGATTGTGCACTAACTCTCTAATGAGTTGTTTTGAGTTTGGTGTGGAGGAAGTTTTCAAGGATCAAGAGAGGGAGATAATACAACATGATCAAGGAGAGTGAAAGCTCTAAGCTTGGGGATGCCCCAGTGGTTCACCCCTGCATATATTAAGAAGACTCAAGCGTCTAAGCTTGGGGATGCCCAAGGCATCCCCTTCTTCATCGACAACATTATCAGGTTCCTCCCCTGAATCTATATTTTTATTCCATCACATCTTATGTGCTTTGCTTTTGTTTTTGTTTTTGTTTTGTTTGAATAAAATGGATCCTAGCATTCTTTGTGTGGGAGAGAGACACGCTCCGCTGTAGCATATGGACAAGTATGTCCTTCGGCTTTACTCATAATATTCATGGCGAAGTTTCTTCTTCGTTAAATTGTTATATGGTTGGAATTGGAAAATGATACGTGTAGTAATTTGATATAATGTCTTGGATAATGTGATACTTGGCAATTGTTGTGCTCATGTTTAAGCTCTTGCATCATATGCTTTGCACCTATTAATGAAGAAATACATAGAGCATGCTAAAATTTGGTTTGCATAATTGGTCTCTCTAAAGTCTAGATAGTTTCTAGTATTGAGTTTGAACAACAAGGAAGACGGTGTAGAGTATTATAATGTTTACAATATGTCTTTTATGTGAGTTTTGCTGCACCGGTTCATCCTTGTGTTTGTTTCAAATAGCCTTGCTAGCCTAAACCTTGTATCGAGAGGGAATACTTCTCATGCATCCAAATACTTGAGCCAACCACTATGCCATTTGTGTCCACCATACCTACCTACTACATGGTATTTCTCCGCTATTCCAAAGTAAATTGCTTGAGTGCTACCTTTAAACAATTCAAAATTTATTACCTCTGATTTGTGTCAATGTTTTATAGCTCATGAGAAAGTATGTGGTGTTTATCTTTCAATCTTGTTGGGCAACTTTCACCAATGGACTAGTGGCTTCATCTGCTTATCCAATAATTTTGCAAAAAGAGCTGGCAATGGGATTCCCAGTCCCAAATTAATTAATAAAAATAGACACTCCTCCATGGTATGTGATTGTTGGACGGCACCCGAAGGATTCGGTTAGCCATGGCTTGAGAAAGCAAAGGTGGGGAGGAGTGTCATCATAATAAAACTAAAATAAAAAGGCACTCCTTCATGGTATGAGATTGTTGGCAGGCACTGATATGTCTCCGACGTATCGATAATTTCTTATGTTCCATGCCACATTATTGATGTTATCTACATGTTTTATGCACACTTTATGTCATATTCGTGCATTTTCTGGAACTAACCTATTAACAAGATGCCGAAGTGCCAGTTGCTGTTTTCTGCTGTTTTTGGTTTCAGAAATCCTAGTAAGGAAATATTCTCGGAATTGGACAAAATCAAAGCTCAGGGGCCTATTTTTCCACGAAGCTTCCAGAAGTCCGAAGACGAAACGAAGAGGGGCCACGAGGCAGCCAGAGCATAGGGCGGCGCGGCCCCTGCCCTGGCCGCGCCGGCCTATGGTCTGGGCTCCTCGCGCCGCCTCTTGACCTACCCTTCCGCCTACTTAAAGCCTCCGTGACGAAACCCCCAGTACCGAGAGCCACGATACGGAAAACCTTCCAGAGACGCCGCCAACGCCGATCCCATCTCGGGGGATCCTGGAGATCGCCTCTGGCACCCTGCCGGAGAGGGGAATCATCTCCCGGAGGACTCTACGCCGCCATGGTCGCCTCCGGTGTGATGTGTGAGTAGTCTACCCCTGGACTATGGGTCCATAGCAGTAGCTAGATGGTTGTCTTCTCCCCATTGTGCTATCATTGTCGGATCTTGTGAGCTGCCTAACATGATCAAGATCATCTATCTGTAATTCTATATGTTGCGTTTGTTGGGATCCGATGAATAGAGAATACTTGTTATGTTGATTATCAAAGCTATGTCTATGTGTTGTTTATGATCTTGCATGCTCTCCGTTATTAGTAGATGCTCTGGCCAAGTTGATGCTAGTAACTCCAAGAGGGAGTATTTATGCTCGATAGTGGGTTCATGTCTCCGTGAATCTGGAGGGGTGACAAGAACCTCTAAGGTTATGGATGTGCTGTTGCCACTAGGGATAAAACATTGGTGCTATGTTCAAGGATGTAGTCACTAGTTACATTACGCGCAATACTTAATGCAATTGTCTGTTGTTAGCAACTTAATACGGAGGGTTCGGATGATAACCTGAAGGTGGACTTTTTAGGCATAGATGCATGCTGGATGGCGGTCTATGTACTTTGTCGTAATGCCCAATTAAATCTCACTATACTCATCATGATATGTATGTGCATGGTCATGCCCTCTTTATTTGTCAATTGCCCAACTGTAATTTGTTCACCCAACATGCTGTTTATCTTATGGGAGAGACACCTCTAGTGAACTGTGGACCATCTTCCACACAATACGGTTAATCCTTTGTTACAGCAAGCCGGTGAGATTGACAACCTCACTGTTTCGTTGGGGCAAAGTACTTTGGTCGTGTTGTGCAGGTTCCATGTTGGCACCGGAATCCCTGGTGTTGCGCCGCACTACATCCCGCCGCCATCAACCTTCAACGTGCTTCTTGGCTCCTCCTGGTTCGATAAACCTTGGTTTCTTTCTGAGGGAAAACTTGCTGCTGTACGCATCATACCTTCCTCTTGGGGTTCCCAACGAACGTGTGAGTTACACGCCATCAAGCTCTTTTTCTGGCGCCGTTGCCGGGGAGATCAAGACACGCTGCAAGGGGAGTCTCCACTTCTCAATCTTTTTACTTTGTTTTTGTCTTGCTTTATTTTATTTACTACTTTGTTTGCTGCACTAAATTAAAATACAAAAAAATTAGTTGCTAGTTTTACTTTATTTGCTATCTTGTTTGCTATATCAAAAAAAAAAACACAAAAAAATTAGCTACTTGTTTTACTTTACTTAATATCATGCATGTTTTTATTTCACTAGTTAAGCATAATGGATAACAACAAAAATATGAGAGATCTTTATGAACTTTATCTTGAATTAGGACATGATGTGTTTGAAGAGAGAATTAAAAAACCCATGGAACTTTATATGCATGCTAATGGGAATGTTATTACTATGGATGCTTTGAACACCATTGTTGCTAATGCTATGGAAAATTCTAAGCTTGGGGAAGCTGGCTCTGAAGAGCATGATCTTTTTAGTCCCCCAAGCATTGAGGAGAAAATTTTCTTTTATGATTACAATATGCCTCCTATATATGATGATAGCCACTTTGTTGAATTTGCTCCCACTACAACTAATAAAATTGATTATGCTTATGTGGAGAGTAATAATTTTATGCATGAGACTCATGATAAGAATGCTTTATGTGATAGTTATATTATTGAGTTTGCTCATGATACTACTGAAAGTTATTATGAGAGAGGAAAATATGGTTGTAGAAATTTTCATGTTACTAAAACACCTCTCTATATGCTGAAATTTTTGAAGCTACACTTGTTTTATCTTCCTATGCTTGTCACTTTGCTCTTCATGAAATTGTTTATTTACAAGATTCCTATGCATAGGAAGCATGTTAGACTTAAATGTGTTTTGAATTTGCTTCTTGATGCTCTCTTTTGCTTCAACAACTATTTCTTGCGAGTGGATCATTAAAACTGCTGAGCCCATCTTAATGGCTATAAAGAAAGAACTTCTTGGGAGATAACCCATGTGTCTATTTTACTACAGTACTTTGTTTTATATTTGTGTCTTGGAAGTTGTTTACTACTGTAGCAACCTCTCCTTATCTTAGTTTAGTGTTTTGTTGTGCCAAGTAAAGTCGTTGATAGTAAAGTTCATACTAGATTTGGATTACTGTGCAGAAACAGATTTCTTTGCTGTCACGAATCTGGGCTGTTTTCTCTGTAGGTAACTCAGAAAATTATGCCAATTTACGTGAGTGATCCTCAGATATGTACGCAACTTTCACTCAATTTAAGCATTTTCATTTGAGCAAGTCTGGTGCCTCGATAAAATTCGTCAATACGAACTGTTCTGTTTTGACAGATTCTGCCTTTTATTTCGCATTGCCTCTTTTGCTATGTTGGATGAATTTCTTTGATCCACTAATGTCCAGTAGCATTATGCAATGTCCAGAAGTGTTAAGAATGATTGTGTCACCTCTGAATATGTTAATTTTTATTGTGCACTAACCCTCTAATGAGTTGTTCTAAGTCTGGTGTGGAGGAAGTTTTCAAGGATCAAGAGAGGAGTATGATGCAACATGATCAAGGAGAGTGAAAGCTCTAAGCTTGGGGATGCCCCGGTGGTTCACCCCTGCATGTATTAAGAAGACTCAAGCGTCTAAGCTTGGGGATGCCCAAGGCATCCCCTTCTTCATCGACAACATTATCAGGTTCCTCCCCTGAAACTATATTTTTATTCCATCACATCTTATGTGCTTTTTCTTGGAGCGTCGGTTTGTTTTTGTTTTTGTTTTGTTTGAATAAAATGGATCCTAGCATTCACTTTATGGGAGAGAGACACGCTCCGCTGTAGCATATGGACAAGTATGTCCTTGGTTTCTACTCATAGTATTCATGGCGAAGTTTCTCCTTCGTTAAATTGTTATATGGTTGGAATTGGAAAATGATACATGTAGTAATTGCTATAAATGTCTTGGGTAATGTGATACTTGGCAATTGTTGTGCTCATGATTAAGCTCTTGCATCATATGCTTTGCACCCATTAATGAAGAAATACATAGAGCATGCTAAAATTTGGTTTGCATATTTGGTTTCTCTAAGGTCTAGATAATTTCTAGTATTGAGTTTGAACAACAAGGAAGACGGTGTAGAGTCTTATAATGTTTTCAATATGTCTTTTATGTGAGTTTTGCTGCACCGGTTCATCCTTATGTTTGTTTCAAATAAGCCTTGCTAGCCTAAACCTTGTATCGAGAGGGAATACTTCTCATGCATCCAAAATACTTGAGCCAACCACTATGCCATTTGTGTCCACCATACCTACCTACTACATGGTATTTTCTGCCATTCCAAAGTAAATTGCTTGAGTGCTACCTTTAAAATTCCATCATTCACCTTTGCAATATATAGCTCATGGGACAAATAGCTTAAAAACTATTGTAGTATTGAATATGTAATTATGCACTTTATCTCTTATTAAGTTGCTTGTTGTGCGATAACCATGTTCACTGGGGACGCCATCAACTATTCATTGTTGAATTTCATGTGAGTTGCTATGCATGTTCGTCTTGTCTGAAGTAAGAGCGATCTACCACCCTATGGTTAAGCATGCATATTGTTAGAGAAGAACATTGGGCCGCTAACTAAAGCCATGATCCATGGTGGAAGTTTCAGTTTTGGACATATATCCTCAATCTCAAATGAGAAAATTATTAATTGTTGTTACATGCTTATGCATAAAAGAGGAGTCCATTATCTGTTGTCTATGTTGTCCCGGTATGGATGTCTAAGTTGAAGAATAATCAATAGCGAGAAATCCAATGCGAGCTTTCTCCTTAGACCTTTGTACAGGCGGCATAGAGGTACCCCTTTGTGACACTTGGTAAAAACATGTGCATTGTGATGATCCGGTAGTCCAAGCTAATTAGGACAAGGTGCGGGCACTATTAGTACACTATGCATGAGGCTTGCAACTTATAAGATATAATTTACATGATACATATGCTTTATTACTACCGTTGAAAAAATTGTTTCATGTTTTCAAAATCAAAGCTCTAGCACAAATATAGCAATCGATGCTTTTCCTCTATGGAGGACCATTCTTTTACTTTCAATGTTGAGTCAGTTCACCTATTTCTCTCCACCTCAAGAAGCAAACACTTGTGTGAACTGTGCATTGATTCCTACATACTTGCTTATTGCACTTATTATATTACTCTATGTTGACAATATCCATGAGATATACATGTTACAAGTTGAAAGCAACTGCTGAAACTTAATCTTCTTTTGTGTTGCTTCCATGCTTTTACTTTGAATTATTGCTTTATGAGTTAACTCTTATGCAAGACTTATTGATGCTTGTCTTGAAGTGCTATTCATGAAAAGTCTTTGCTTTATGATTCACTTGTTTACTCATGTCATATACATTGTTTTGATCATTGCATTCACTACATATGCTTTACAAATAGTATGATCAAGATTATGATGGCATGTCACTCCGAAATTATACGTGTTATCGTTTTACCTGCTCGGGACGAGCAGAACTAAGCTTGGGGATGCTGATACGTCTCCGACGTATCGATAATTTCTTATGTTCCATGCCACATTATTGATGTTATCTACATGTTTTATGCACACTTTATGTCATATTCGTGCATTTTCTGGAACTAACCTATTAACAAGATGCCGAAGTGCCGATTCTTGTTTTCTGCTGTTTTTGGTTTCAGAAATCCTAGTAAGGAAATATTCTCGGAATTGGACGAAATCAAAGCCAGGGGCCTATTTTTCCACGAAGCTTCGGAAGTCCGAAGACGAAACGAAGAGGGGCCACGAGGCAGCCGAGCATAGGGCGGCGCGGCCCTGCCCTGGCCGCGCGCCGGCCTATGGTGCAGGCCCCTCGCGCCGCCTCTTGACCTACCCTTCCGCCTAATTAAAGCCTCCGTGACGAAACCCCCAGTACCGAGAGCCACGATACGGAAAACCTACCAGAGACGCCGCCAACGCCGATCCCATCTCGGGGGATCCAGGAGATCGCCTCCGCACCTGCCGGAGAGGGGAATCATCTCCCGAGGACTCTACGCCGCCATGGTCGCCTCCGGTGTGATGTGTGAGTAGTCTACCCCTGGACTATGGGTCCATAGCAGTAGCTAGATGGTTGTCTTCTCCCCATTGTGCTATCATTGTCGGATCTTGTGAGCTGCCTAACATGATCAAGATCATCTATACGTAATTCTATATGTTGCGTTTGTTGGGATCCGATGAATAGAGAATACTTGTTATGTTGATTATCAAAGCTATGTCTATGTGTTGTTTATGATCTTGCATGCTCTCCGTTATTAGTAGATGCTCTGGCCAAGTTGATGCTAGTAACTCCAAGAGGGAGTATTTATGCTCGATAGTGGGTTCATGTCTCCGTGAATCTGGAGGGGTGACAAGAACCTCTAAGGTTATGGATGTGTTGTTGCCACTAGGGATAAAACATTGGTGCTATGTTCAAGGATGTAGTCACTAGTTACATTACGCGCAATACTTAATGCAATTGTCTGTTGTTAGCAACTTAATACTGGAGGGGGTTCGGATGATAACCTGAAGGTGGACTTTTTAGGCATAGATGCATGCTGGATGGCGGTCTATGTACTTTGTCGTAATGCCCAATTAAATCTCACTATACTCATCATGATATGTATGTGCATGGTCATGCCCTCTTTATTTGTCAATTGCCCAACTGTAATTTGTTCACCCAACATGCTGTTTATCTTATGGGAGAGACACCTCTAGTGAACTGTGGACCCCGGTCCAATTCTCTTTACTGAAATACAATCTACTGCAATACTTGTTCTACTGTTTTCTGCAAGCAATCATCTTCCACACAATACGGTTAATCCTTTGTTACAGCAAGCCGGTGAGATTGACAACCTCACTGTTTCGTTGGGGCAAAGTACTTTGGTTGTGTTGTGCAGGTTCCACGTTGGCGCCGGAATCCCTGGTGTTGCGCTGCACTACATCCCGCCGCCATCAACCTTCAACGTGCTTCTTGGCTCCTCCTGGTTCGATAAACCTTGGTTTCTTTCTGAGGGAAAACTTGCTGCTGTGCGCATCATACCTTCCTCTTGGGGTTCCCAACGAACGTGTGAAAGAAAGGTTGGAAGGAGTGCCACACAAAAATAAAATAAAATGGGAGCCGCTCTTTGAAGGTTTTTCTGGAAAGGGGGTTAGAGTGCCCACTACCATTCGTTGACAACAACAAACACCTCTCAAAATTTTACTTTTTTTGCTCTCTATATGTTTTCAAAATCAAAGCTCTAGCACAAATATAGCAATCGATGCTTTCCTCTTTGAAGGACCATTCTTTTACTTTTATGTTGAGTCAGTTCACCTATCTCTCTCCACCTCAAGAAGCAAACACTTGTGTGAACTGTGCATTGATTCTTACATACTTGCATATTGCACTTGTTATATTACTCTATGTTGACAATATCCATGAGATATACATGTTACAAGTTGAAAGCAACCGCTGAAACTTAATCTTCCTTTGTGTTGCTTCAATACCTTTACTATGAATTATTGCTTTATGAGTTAACTCTTATGCAAGACTTATTGATGCTTGTCTTGAAGTACTATTCATGAAAAGTCTTTGCTATATGATTCAATTGTTTACTCATGTCATTTACATTGTTTTGATCGCTGCATTCATTACATATGCTTACAATAGTATGATCAAGGTTATGATGGCATGTCACTCCAGAAATTATCTTTGTTTATCGTTTACCTGCTCGGGACGAGCAGAAACTAAGCAGGGATGCTGATACGTCTCCGACGTATCGATAATTTCTTATGTTCCATGCCACATTATTGATGATATCTACATGTTTTATGCACACTTTATGTCATATTCGTGCATTTTCTGGAACTAACCTATTAACAAGATGCCGAAGAGCCAGTTGCTGTTTTCTGCTGTTTTTGGTTTCAGAAATCCTAGTAAGGAAATATTCTCGAAATTGGACGAAATCAACGCCCAGGGTCCTATTTTGCCACGAAGCTTCCAGAAGACCGAAGAGTCAACGAAGTGGGGCCACGAGGTGGCCAGGAGGGTGGCCGATGCGGCCCCACCCTTGGCCGCGCCGACCTGTCTCCTGGGCCCCTCGCGACGCCCCCTGACCTACCCTTCCGCCTACAAATAGCCTTCGTCGCGAAACCCCCAGTACCGAGAGCCACGATACGGAAAACCTTCCAGAGACGCCGCCGCCGCCAATCCCATCTCGGGGATTCGGAGATCGCCTCCGGCACCCTGCCGGAGAGGGGATTCATCTCCCGGAGGACTCTACGCCGCCATGGTCGCCTCCGGAGTGATGAGTGAGTAGTCTACCCCTGGACTATGGGTCCATAGCAGTAGCTAGATGGTTGTCTTCTCCTCATTGTGCTTAATTGTCGGGTCTTGTGAGCTGCCGAACATGATCAAGATCATCTATCTGTAATTCTATATGTTGCGTTTGTTGGGATCCGATGAATAGAGAATACTATGTTATGTTGATTATCAATTTATGTCTATGTGTTGTTTATGATCTTGCATGCTCTCCGTTATTAGTAGATGCTCTGGCCAAGTTGATGCTAGTAACTCCAAGAGGGAGTATTTATGCTCGATAGTCGGTTCATGTCTCCGTGAATCTGGGGGAGTGAGAGAAACCTCTAAGGTTATGGATGTGCTGTTGCCACTAGGGATAAAACATTGATGCTATGTCCGAGGATGTAGTTATTGATTACATTACGCGCAATACTTAATGCAATTGTCTGTTGTTAGCAACTTAATACTGGACGGGGTTCGGATGATAACCTGAAGGTGGACTTTTTAGGCATAGATGCATGCTGGATAGTGGTCTATGTACTTTGTCGTAATGCCCAATTAAATCTCACAATACTCATCATAATATGTATGTGCATGGTCATGCCCTCTCTATTTGTCAATTTCCCAACTGTAATTTGTTCACCCAACATGCTATTTATCTTATGGGAGAGACACCTCTAGTGAACTGTGGACCCCGGTCCAATTCTCTATACTGAAATACAATCTACTGCAATACTTGTTCTACTATTTTCTGCAAACAATCATCATCCACACTATACATCTAATCCTTTGTTACAGCAAGCCGGTGAGATTGACAACCTCACTGTTTCGTTGGGGCAAAGTACTTGGTTTGTGTTGTGCAGGTTCCACGTTAGCGCCGGAATCCCTGGTGTTGCGCCACACTACATCTCGCCGCCATCAACCTTCAACGTGCTTCTTGGCTCCTACTGGTTCGATTAAACCTTGGTTTCATACTGAGGGAAAACTTGCCGCTGTACGCATCACACATTCCTCTTGGGGTTCCCAACGGACGCGTGATGTACGCGTATCAAGCTCTTTTTCTGGCGCCGTTGCCGGGGAGATCAAGACACGCTGCAAGGGGAGTCTCCACATCGCAATCTCTCTACTTTGTTTTGTCTTGCTTTACTTTATTTGCTATCTTGTTTGCTATATTAAAAACACAAAAAAATTAGTTACTTGCATTTACTTTATCTAGTTTGCTTAATTTACTATTGCTAAAATGAGTAATCCTGAAGTTGAAGTTCGTTCGTTTAAGCAACGAGGGGGAGAATGTTTAAGAGATGCTTGGTATAGAATTAGTGATGCCCATAATAGGTGCACTAAGAAACACTCTACCACTATCATACTCAGGAATTTTTATGTTGGTGTCTCTAGCTGGAATAGGTATGTTCTTGATTGTCTCGCGGGAGGTAACTTCCTAAGTACTCCTGCATTAGAAGCTATCTGCATTATTGAGAGTCTATTTGGAATACCCCCTGTTGATGAAGTTAAAATTGAAATCTCTCTTGAAGATTTTATGAAAAAATTGGAAACCATAGAGAAAAAAATTCCAAGTGTTGAAACTAAATTGGAAATGTTACTTGATAAAACTGATGAACTTGATAAATCCTTAGGAGGAATTGATGAAAGAATTAGTGTCCTAGGAACTTGTGTTGTCCACGATAATCAAACCGATAGGATTGGCGAACTTGAAAAGGCTATGGGAACCTTGGGATCAACCTTTTCTTCTCTTAAATATAGGAGAAAGCTTATGTGGGTAAGGAGCAAAAGTTTATGTATGTCTCTAAAATGCCTAAACCAAAAAAATATTATTATAGGCCTAAAATTGACAAAGCCCTTAGTACCACTACAGATGGGGGAGCTTATGATAACGATGCTCCGTCTCTTGATAACACTTGATACACACTTTCTGCGCCTAGCTGAAAGGCGTTAAAGAAAAGCGCTTATGGGAGACAACCCATGTTTTTTTACTACAGTACTTTTTTTTTTTATTTTGAGTCTTGGAAGTTGTTTACTACTATAGCAACCTCTCCTTATCTTAGTTTTGTGCTTTGTTGTGCCAAGTAAAGTCGTTGATAGTAAGGTTCATACTAGATTTGGATTACTGTGTAGAAACAGATTTCTTTGCTGTCACGAATCTGGGCCAAATTCTCTGTAGGTAACTCAGAAAATTATGCCAATTTATGTGAGTGATCCTCAGATATGTACGCAACTTTCATTCAATTTGAGAATTTTCATTTGAGCAAGTCTGGTGCCTCAATAGAATTCGTCTTTACGAACTGTTCTGTTTTGACAGATTCTGCCTTTTATTTCGTATTGCCTGTTTTGATATGTTCGATGGATTTTTCGATTCCATTGACTTTCAGTAGCTTTGTGCAATTTCCAGAAGTGTTAAGAATGATTATGTCACCTCTGAACATGTATATTTTGATTGTGCACTAACTCTCTAATGAGTTGTTTTGAGTTTGGTGTGGAGGAAGTTTTCAAGGATCAAGAGAGGGAGATGATACAACATGATCAAGGAGAGTGAAAGCTCTAAGCTTGGGGATGCCCCGGTGGTTCACCCCTGCATATATTAAGAAGACTCAAGCATCTAAGCTTGGGGATGCCCAAGGCATCCCCTTCTTCATCGACAACATTATCAGGTTCCTCCCCTGAAACTATATTTTTATTCCATCACATCTTATGTGCTTTGCTTTTGTTTTTGTTTTTGTTTTGTTTGAATAAAATGGATCCTAGCATTCTTTGTGTGGGAGAGAGACACGCTCCGCTGTAGCATATGGACAAGTATGTCCTTCAGCTTTACTCATAATATTCATGGCGAAGTTTCTTCTTCGTTAAATTATTATATGGTTGGAATTGGAAAATGATACATGTAGTAATTTGCTATAATGTCTTGGATAATGTGATACTTGGCAATTGTTGTGCTCATTTTTAAGCTCTTGCATCATATGCTTTGCACCTATTAATGAAGAAATACATAGAGCATGCTAAAATTTGGTTTGCATAATTGGTCTCTCTTAAGTCTAGATAATTTCTAGTATTGAGTTTGAACAACAAAGAAGACGGTGTAGAGTCTTATAATGTTTACAATATGTATTTTATGTGAGTTTTGCTGCACCGGTTCATCCTTGTGTTTGTTTCAAATAGCCTTGCTAGCCTAAACCTTGTATCGAGAGGGAATACTTCTCATGCATCCAAATACTTGAGCCAACCACTATGCCATTTGTGTCCACCATACCTACCTACTACATGGTATTTCTCCGCCATTCCAAAGTAAATTGCTTGAGTGCTACCTTTAAACAATTCAAAATTTATTACCTCTGATTTGTGTCAATGTTTTATAGCTCATGAGGAAGTATGTGGTGTTTATCTTTCAATCTTGTTGGGCAACTTTCACCAATGGACTAGTGGCTTCATCCGCTTATCCAATAATTTTGCAAAAAGAGCTGGCAATGGGATTCCCAGTCCCAAATTAATTAATAAAAATAGACACTCCTCCATGGTATGTGATTGTTGGACGGCACCCGAAGGATTCGGTTAGCCATGGCTTGAGAAAGCAAAGGTGGGGAGGAGTGTCATCATAATAAAACTAAAATAAAAAGGCACTCCTTCATGGTATGAGATTGTTGGCAGGCACCCGAAGGATTCGGTTAGCCATGGTTTGTGAAAGAAAGGTTGGAAGGAGTGCCACACAAAAATAAAATAAAATGGGAGCCGCTCTTTGAAGGTTTGTCTGGAAAGGGGGTTAGAGTGCCCACTACCATTCGTTGACAACAACAAACACCTCTCAAAATTTTACTTTTTTTGCTCTCTATATGTTTTCAAAATCAAAGCTCTAGCACAAATATAGCAATCGATGCTTTCCTCTTTGAGGGACCATTCTTTTACTTTTATGTTGAGTCAGTTCACCTATCTCTCTCCACCTCAAGAAGCAAACACTTGTGTGAACTGTGCATTGATTCTTACATACTTGCATATTGCACTTGTTATATTACTCTATGTTGACAATATCCATGAGATATACATGTTACAAGTTGAAAGCAACCGCTGAAACTTAATCTTCCTTTGTGTTGCTTCAATACCTTTACTATGAATTATTGCTTTATGAGTTAACTCTTATGCAAGACTTATTGATGCTTGTCTTGAAGTACTATTCATGAAAAGTCTTTGCTATATGATTCAATTGTTTACTCATGTCATTTACATTGTTTTGATCGCTGCATTCATTACATATGCTTATAATAGTATGATCAAGGTTATGATGGCATGTCACTCCAGAAATTATCTTTGTTTATCATTTACCTGCTCGGGACGAGCAGAAACTAAGCTTGGGGATGCTGATACGTCTCTGACGTATCGATAATTTCTTATGTTCCATGCCACATTATTGATGATATCTACATGTTTTATGCACACTTTATGTCATATTCGTGCATTTTCTGGAACTAACCTATTAACAAGATGTCGAAGAGCCGATTCTTTGTTTCTGCTGTTTTTGGTTTCAGAAATCCTAGTAAGGAAATATTCTCGGAATTGGACGAAATCAACGCCCAGGGTCCTATTTTGCCACGAAGCTTCCAGAAGACCGAAGAGTCAACGAAGTGGGGCCACGAGGTGGCCAGGAGGGTGGCCGGTGCGGCCCCACCCTTGGCCGCGCCGACCTGTCTCCTGGGCCCCTCGCGACGCCCCCTGACCTAACCTTCCGCCTACAAATAGCCTTCGTCACGAAACCCCCAGTACCGAGAGCCACGATACGGAAAACCTTCCAGAGACGCCGCCGCCGCCAATCCCATCTCGGGGGATTCAGGAGATCGCCTCCGGCACCCTGCCGGAGAGGGGATTCATCTCCCGGAGGACTCTACGCCGCCATGGTCGCCTCCGGAGTGATGAGTGAGTAGTCTACCCCTGGACTATGGGTCCATAGCAGTAGCTAGATGGTTGTCTTCTCCTCATTGTGCTTAATTGTCGGGTCTTGTGAGCTGCCGAACATGATCAAGATCATCTATCTGTAATTCTATATGTTGCGTTTGTTGGGATCCGATGAATAGAGAATACTATGTTATGTTGATTATCAATTTATGTCTATGTGTTGTTTATGATCTTGCATGCTCTCCATTATTAGTAGATGCTCTGGCCAAGTTGATGCTAGTAACTCCAAGAGGGAGTATTTATGCTCGATAGTGGGTTCATGTCTCCGTGAATCTGGGGGAGTGAGAGAAACCTCTAAGGTTATGGATGTGCTGTTGCCACTAGGGATAAAACATTGATGCTATGTCCGAGGATGTAGTTATTGATTACATTACGCGCAATACTTAATGCAATTGTCTGTTGTTAGCAACTTAATATCGGAGGGGTTCGGATGATAACCTGAAGGTGGACTTTTTAGGCATAGATGCATGCTGGATAGCGGTCTATGTACTTTGTCGTAATGCCCAATTAAATCTCACAATACTCATCATAATATGTATGTGCATGGTCATGCCCTCTCTATTTGTCAATTGCCCAACTGTAATTTGTTCACCCAACATGCTATTTATCTTATGGGAGAGACACCTCTAGTGAACTGTGGACCCCGGTCCAATTCTCTATACTGAAATACAATCTACTGCAATACTTGTTCTACTGTTTTCTGCAAACAATCATCATCCACACTATACATCTAATCCTTTGTTACAGCAAGCCGGTGAGATTGACAACCTCACTGTTTCGTTGGGGCAAAGTACTTGGTTTGTGTTGTGCAGGTTCCACGTTGGCGCCGGAATCCCTGGTGTTGCGCCGCACTACATCTCGCCGCCATCAACCTTCAACGTGCTTCTTGGCTCCTACTGGTTCGATTAAACCTTGGTTTCATACTGAGGGAAAACTTGCCGTTGTACGCATCACACCTTCCTCTTGGGGTTCCCAACGGACGCGTGCTGTACGCGTATCAACCATCACCGCCAAGTCTGGGAAGCCCGATTCGCTTCGGCTCCTATGAATTCACCCCGCACAGCGACTCGTCTCGCTCGACCTTTTCAGATCTACAAGGAAACATGGAGATGACCTTCGGCAGCGTCCACTACAACGTCAACTCAGAAGGAGTCCTTCGACTGCTGGAACCACTCTCCTCCAGGTCAACAGGTCCAAGCGCGTCATCATCAATCGACCTTTCGGCTGGTCTGACGGACTCAACGAACTCGACCGCGCCATCCACTCCTTGTTCGACGTCTTCCATGTCGGTTGGATCTGACAATCCCGCATCTTCGGAGATGACCTCGTACTACTGCTTGAACTGCGATACCAGGCATGGGCTAGGATCGAGCGATACACCGTTCATCTACAATGCACAATACTCATCGGGAGAGGACAGTGTCGACAGCACCATCGAAGGTACCACCCGGAGAACGGCACGCCACCAGGTTTATGTTGCCAATAACGCGGGAAACACAAGGAACAGGGGGGGCGAAGATCACACCCCCCGCTCCAGCAGACGAGCAAGTTTTGGAAACAGCGCCAGTAACAACAACAGCGATTACACCATCGCAAAGGAGGAGTGGGCAGCAGCCAAGGCAGTCGTGCTTAACAACACACCGCTTCCCGCAGGAACCTCGGTTGGAACCCTCAACGCTTATCGCTACATATTGGAGAAAAATCGGGAGCGCCTATCGAAAGAGCAAGCCACCCTCGAGAGACGCCTATCTGCTGCAGACCAATCTAGTGAACGACGGAGAGGCTCGCGAGGAAGGGGCTCTCAAAGCACTCAAGGCGCAGGCAAGCACCAATCAAGATTATCCAGACTCTCGGAAGAAGACGCTAGAGAAATAACGTCGAATCTGACCAAGTCCTTCATGACCACGGACACCGCGGGTATGCCGCGGCCAAAAACCGTTGCGGGAGCGACCGCCAATCTGGCAGCATACCTCATCAATCAGCGCCCTGAAGGTTCTATGGCTCAAGCCCATCGAGGTGCCCTGGAAAGTCTCACAATATTGGGAGACAATCTGGTCCCGCGGAAGGAAAAGTCCACGTTACAGGCCAGCGGCTCAAAGCATCATGCGAGAGACGCTCGAGACGAAATCACCCAGAGCAGAATCGACAAAGCAAGGCGACGACGTGCCGCTAGGGAGGAATATGACAGTGACTCCTCGGATGAGAGTCAGGAGAACGACGACGAGCTAAGGGGGGACTGACTGTTCAAGCTACAAAATCTGCGAGGCGATGCTACCCAGAAAGTTCAAACCCACCCCTACTGACGCCGCCAAATACGATGGACAGCAGGAGCCAAGATCCTGGATAAATGACTACCTGCAGACTGTGATTCTGGACAAAGGAAACCAGATAGCAGCAATGCAATGCTTGCAGCTTTACCTGAAGGACTCAGCACGAGCTTGGTTAAGAGGCCTGCCAAAGGGCTCCATCAAATCATGGGACGACTTATTAGACGCTTTCGTTGCCAATTTCCAAGCAACATACAAAAGGTGCGTCGGGATTGAGGAGTTACGGCATTGCCAGCAAAAGCAGAAGGAATCGATGCGCGCATACATCGGGAGATTCACCAAGCTCCTAAACGCTGCCGAAGATGTATCTGTCGACAGAGTAATCGACGCCTTCAGCGATGGCATCCGACGTGAAAGCTACATAGAGGGACTCGGGCGCAAAAAGCCAAAAACCATAACCAAGTTAATGGAAATCGCCAACAGCTGGGCTGATGGTGAGGACAACGCATTTAAAGCCGCGACAACGCAGTTGACGATTTAAGACGACGACCAGCTGAAGCACGACTCGGGTGGACGAAGGGATCGCAACAAGAAGAGGAAAAACCGCAGCTATGACGATAGTAACCTGGTAGCCGCAGGATACTCTGATCGGCAAGACGATCGGTATGACGACAGACGAGACGATCGGCAGGATGACAATCGGAACAACTCTGGAAACCGTGGCAACTACAAACCACGACCACAAAGGACTCCCGGACTACCCTAAGCAGAGCAGATCAACGCTCCCTGTTACTTGCACTTGTACGTTGATTCTAAGGACAACATTACGAAGTCAAGCCACCTGCTCAGAGAATGTAGGCAGTTCATTGACATGCAGAAACTCATCCAGCAGCAGCAACAGCCACCACCGCCACCACCACCACCTCCACCGCAGCATCAGGTCCAGCAGGCTCAACCTCACCAACCCAATGAGGCGTTTCCACCACCACGTGGGCAGATGAGCATGATCCACAGGACAGATGAGCATGATCCACCTGCTTACAGATTGTAGGCAGTTCATTGACATGCAGAAACTCATCCAGCAGCAGCAGCAACAGCCACCACCGCCACCACCACCACCTCCACCGCAGCATCAGGTCCAGCAGGCTCAACCTCACCAACCCAATGAGGCATTTCCACCACCACGTGTTTCAAGAAGAGAAATGAATAAGCTCACCCGAGAAATCAATCTGGCAGAAAGTATCATGGCAAACATCCCTGAATATGTCGAGTGGTCGTCTCAGAACATTAGGTTCAGCCGAGCAGATCACCCGATGACCATACCAAAACCAGGACACGCTGCCTTAGTAGTCGAGGCACATGTCGGGGGTTCAAGATGAGGAAAGTCTTCATGGATGGTGGAAGCAGACTAAACCTGATATTCGTCGACACAATCAAGAGTATGGGGATCACCATGAGAATGCTAGAAGAAACAGACACTTGTTTTCATGGGATTCTCCCCACTTTACCGGCGTACTCTCTTGGTAAAGTTTACCTGAACGTCATCTCTGGCAAACCCGACAACTTCAGGAAGGAAAAGATCGAGTTCGAAGTCATGAACTGGGAATCACAGTATCACGCTATACTCGGAAGACCAGCTTATGCCAAGTTCATGGCTGTACCGCACTACGCATACCTCAAGCTGAAAATGCCTGTGAGCAACGGGACAAACATCACAGTCTCTGGAAGTTTCTCACGCTCGGACAATTGTGATCGCGACTTTCAGAGGATTGCTGCAAAGTTTGGGCTGAAACAAGAAATTACAGATCTCCCTTCCAAGTCATCGTCACGTGATAATAAGGAAGAAGAACGCGTCAGAGGAGCGAAGAAGAAGCCAGCCGACCTTGCTCTAGAAGCTTCGGCAGCACAAACTTCTGCAGCACAAACTTCGGCAGCAAAAACTTCGGCAGTTGATGGCACAGCAGTCATAGGAGACAGCAAGACACTGGCAATCGCCATCGAGACTCCTGGTGAAATCAACGACGCTTCGATAACCACTAACGTGGTGGACAAGTCGGAAGATAAGAAGAACCCTTTCCTTGCTTAAGCAGTTCACTAGTGTTTAGTTTTTCCTTTCTTTTCAAACAGGGCTCTACTTTTTTCGCCCCTTAGTCCCGTGTTTCTATTATTAATGAGAACTTAAGTTTTGACTCCTTGAAAAGCATTGCAGTAATTCGGAGCACCCAAACCGCATCATCGTAAACCTTGCTTACGCCCCTTGGCGAACGACGGTGCAACGTAGTACGCGGCAAAAGATCGTGCTCCGAAAAAGCCTCTACGAGTGCTAAATAAACAAGGGTGCTAACCTTTCCCTCCGCTATAGATGCCTCTACGAGCGCCGTAAATAGCGAGAGTTTGGAAAGACATATAACACAACTCACGTTCGATATTTCACTTATGGAAATATCATAGAACAACGGGCTCATCGGCAGAGTTAATGCACCCGATATATTCGGGAGCTGCTCTCCGAACATACATCGGTTGAAAGCAAAGTTGCACATATAACGGGTTTAGCAAGACCTGCAACACGAGCTGATCACTCAAATAATTTGCTGACCAACGAATACACATACGTTTAAATGGGCAATTAAGATTTGCTCCTTCAAAATTTGCCAACGGCATTGACACGGTAAAAGTACATATACATGTATCTACCGAACAAAAAGTTTCAACTACGCAATCCAAACGCTTGGATGAAGTAGCCAAAATACCTATTTACAATAAGAACTTAACCCTGAATTACTCTTGCGGAGTCTCTCTTTCTTCAGGTACCTTCGAATCCTTTTCAAGCTTGTCGACAACTATATTGGCGGGCAACAATACCTTCGGGTACAGCATCTCCAAATCACCAACCGCGTTGGCGATAGCCAGCAGATTTGCCGAAGGATTACGTGCAAGGACGAGGGCAAGTGTAAATCTGGCCCCTGCAAAAACCTGAGCTCGCACCAAGTCTCGAATCTTCTTGGTATTCCCAAATTCAGACATCAGAGTCAACAGCGTAGAAGGGACCGCGTTCAAGGGGAACATTGTCCTCCAAATTACCCTTAGGGCTTTGTAGCACTTGTCGAAGAAATGGTGGACCTGCTGGACCCGATCTTGGAATTGTGCGACAACCGAAGCTTTCGAGTGCTCCCTCCAGAAAATCTCTTCGGCTGATGACAGCTGGGACAATGCGTTCACGCGCTCGTGAATCCGCTTGTTCTCTTCAGCACGGTTCAGAGCTATGACTAGCAAAGGAATCAACAGAAAGATCAGGCAATGCGTTTTTGACAAAGATTAATGAGCACAAGGACCAGAGAACTTACAGTTCAAACTTTCAGTGGCCTTATGCAGTTCAGTAAGAGCATAGCGCTCTACGTCGGCTGCAATCTCGCCCTTCTTCTTGATAATGGCAGCCAAGGCATAGGTACTGCGCAGATCCTTTTCCATCTGCGTGATCCGATCCTTCATACGCTGGATTTGATCACCTTCAGAAAGGGCACCCGAAGAATCATCGACAAACGTGGGCACTGGGAAAACCTGCAAAGAACAGCGTCAAAGGTCTGACGGATCGCTTCGCTTCATCAGAAGTTACTCCCATCGGGAGAGTGCAAGTGAAAATGTCATGACAAGGGTGTACTAGCAACATTGCTAGCACGGAGTTTATTACAAACACAAGTTTTGCGACAGAACATCATTTCACATCAAATCAAAGAGAAGTTTGTTACAAAAATCAGGGGCTTGGGTCTGGGTCGATAAACTGGGACTAGCCGATGTTTTCCTTGATGAAACCAGCTCAAGGAGCTGGCGTGCGCATTTAAGGGCGGACGTTTTGAAGATGCTTAAATCAATGAACCGCCCATCTTGCTCTTTCGGCAGCTCCCTAGACATCTCTTCGATATCGGCCTTGAAGCCATGACCCATCATAAGTTGGAAGGCTAGGAGGGCACCATAGGTACGTGAAGTGCGTTTCAATACCTCAATAACCTCCTTGGTGTCGATTGCGAAGGCATCGATCAGCTGCCCCAGAGTCTTGTCTTGACTGATTTTGGGGAAGATCATCGAGTGCATCCGCACCATGGCACCTTTGCCCTTTTCAAGAAGCTCCTGTGTAAGCTGGTGGGAGGCGAGAGTCATCGACACACTGTTCGTCGGAGAGTTGTTTGGAATTTTATCCAAGGCTTCGACAGGGATGTCAGCGGCCTCTGCAAAGGAATGAAATGGGAAAGATTACTATCAAAGGATTAGATTTGCAAATTAATAGTCGACAAGGAAGCATAAAGAGGAATTACCAAGCAAAGCCAACGAAGATTGGCGAAGAAGATCATCTTTTTCGGCTGCCTGAGCTTCAGCGACCAGTCTAGACGCTTCCTCCTCCTTCAGCTTCTCCTTCAGCTTGCCGAGTTCCTCTTTGAGGGAGTCGACTTCTTGGCGAGCTGCGGCGGCTATTTTGACTGCACCGTCCAGTTTCGAGGAAGAAGATTTAACTTCCTTCTGCAGCCGAACCTTGTCTGCTTCCAGGGAAGTAAATTGGGAGGCGAAGGCCTCCAAAGAAGATATAACGCCCCGCAGATCCTTAAGGAAAGGGGAAAAACAGATATTTGACAAAGAATCATTAATCAAGGCATATTTATGAAGGTTTATGCTACGATCGAGAAAGACTTACAGGTTTCCTTGAAGGAAGGGTCGTGGCGGCAGCAGTCGAAGGAATATCCTTCCCCCTAGAAAGGGAGGAGGCAGTCGACACTTGAGCCGCAGGGGCTGCCGTAGGAGCCGAAGCTTCAGAAGCCGCGACATCCGGCAGAACAGCGCCAGACTTGGCCTTCTTAGATGGAGGCTCAATAAAACCTTCGTCGCTATGAAAGGGGACGATTGGCAAAAGTTAAGAAAGAAAAGCGAATGATGGAAGCAGAGTACAAATCCTAAGAAAAAGGCGCTTACATATCGAAGAGATCATCTTCATCGGCAAAGCCGCCGGTTGATATCTTCGCGGGTGAAGCTCTGGCCTCCTCCACAGCTGCATTAACAAAGGCATCACGATCAGCGTTGTCATCACGCACTGATCCCGCTGTGTCGCAAGTATCATTGGCTGGGGGAGGAAGATCGGTGTAGATAGCTTCAGAATCTATCAGGTCATCGTGTTCATTCTTTGAGCTCGTGTACTCGGTAGTATGAAAATCAATAGGGGCTGAGGAACCTCTTCCCTCGGAAGTGTCGTTTGGTAAATCATGCAAGTTTTCAGGAACTATGGGGATCTGTCGAAGAAAAGAACGAATAAGAACAATAGTAGTTGTGTCGACAAAATGAAACAGGGTAATAAGAGTACGAGAAGGAAAATTTACCTCTGACGGTGGATGATCGGCATCAAGAGGAGAATAAGAAGATATCAACGGGATTGAGTCTTCCTGACTAAAGAGAGTGAGGCGAAGAACTACATCAAGCAGCTCCTTTTCCGATAGTTCAGCGATGTTTATCCTGGTTTCATCCCTTGGACCCGAATACAAACACATCGGACGAACCCTGGCCATGACTGGCTGGACTCGATGTTTCAAGAACACTGCGGCCACCTCTGTGCCAATCATAGTTTGGCCATCGGCTTCTTTGATCCGAAGGAATTTGGCAAATAACTCGTCGGCTGCTGCCCTTTCGTTGGGAGAGAGGATGTTCTTCCAAGAATGCTTAGGCTTGGCTTCAAGGACGTCGACAAAGCAAGGAAGCTGGGACTCGGTTGTTGAGGAATCCTTAACATAAAACCATTTCAGTCTCCATCCTTGCACGGATTCTCTCATTGGGAAACCAAAATAGTGTAGGGATTCGTTGCATAGAAAACAAAAATTTTCCTACCGCGAACACGCAATCCAAGCCAAGATGCAATCTAGAAGACGGTAGCAACGAGGGGTTTATCGAGTCTCACCCTTGAAGAGATTCCAAAGCCTACAAGATGAGACTCTTGTTGCTGTGGTAGACGTTCACTTGCCGCTTGCAAATGAAGGAGATATGCCCTAGAGGCAATAATAAAGTGGTTATTATTTATATCTTTATGTTTATGATAAATGTTTATATATCATGCTATAATTGTATTAACCGAAACATTAGTACATGTGTGATATGTAGACAACAAAGAAAGTCCCTAGTATGCCTCTTAACTAGCTTGTTGATTAATGGATGATTAGTTTCATAATCATGAACATTGGATGTTATTAATAACAAGGTTATATCATTATATGAATGATGTAATGGACACACCCAACTAAGCGTAGCATAAGATCTCGTCATTATGTTATTTGCTATAAGCTTTCGATACATAGTTACCTAGTCCTTATGACCATGAGATCATGTAAATCACTTATACCGGAAAGGTACTTTGATTACACCAAACGCCACTGCGTAAATGGGTGGTTATAAAGGTGGGATTAAGTATCCGGAAAGTATGAGTTGAAGCATATGGATCAACAGTGGGATTTGTCCATCCCGATGACGGATAGATATACTCTGGGCCCTCTCGGTGGAATGTCGTCTAATGTCTTGCAAGCATATGAATAAGTTCATAAGAGACCACATACCATGGTACGAGTAAAGAGTACTTGTCAGGAGACGAGGTTGAACAAGGTATAGAGTGATACCGAAGATCAAACCTCGGACAAGTAAAATATCGCGTGACAAAGGGAATTGGTATCGTATGTGAATGGTTCATTCGATCACTAAAGTCATCGTTGAATATGTGGGAGCCATTATGGATCTCCAGATCCCGCTATTGGTTATTGGTCGGAGTGAGTACTCAACCATGTCCGCATAGTTCACGAACCGTAGGGTGACACACTTAAAGTTGGATGTTGAAATGGTAGAACTTGAATATGTAATGGAGTTCGAATATTTGTTCGGAGTCCCGGATAAGATCCCGGACATCACGAGGAGTTCCGGAATGGTCCGGAGAATAAGATTCATATATAGGATGTCATTTTATGTGAATTAAAATGATCCGAAAGGTTCTACGGAAGGTTCTAGAAGGTTCTAGAAAAGTCCGGAAGAAATAAGGATGGAAGGTGGAGTCCCAGAGGGACTCCACCCACCTTGGCCGGCCAACCTAAGGGAGGAGGAGTCCCAAGTGGACTCCCCACCATGGTGGCCGGCCACCCCACCAAGGAAAGGGGGGAGTCCCACTCCCCCTAGGTTTGGACACTTGGAAGGTTTTGTTGGGGTCTTATTCGGACTCTTTGACCTAAACCTTGGGGCCTCCACCTATATAAAGAGGGGGAGAGAGGGGCTGGCCGGCCACTCAAGCCACCACCATGGCCGCACCCCTCAAGGGTGCCCTAGCCGGCGCCCCTCTCCCCAAACCCTAGCGGTCTCTCTCCTCCACCACATCCCGCACGCTTAAGCGAAGCTCCGCCGGATTTCTCCACCACCACTGACACCACGCCGTCGTGCTGTCGGATTCAAGAGGAGCTACTACTTCCGCTGCCCGCTGGAACGGGGAGGTGGACGTCGTCTTCATCAACAACCGAACGTGTGACCGAGTACGGAGGTGCTGCCCGTTCGTGGCGCCGGGAGGGATCGTGATCAAGATCTTCTACGCGCTTTTGCAAGCGGCAAGTGAACGTCTACCGCAGCAACAAGAGCCTCCTCTTGTAGGCTTTGGAATCTCTTCAAGGGTGAGACTCGATAAACCCCTCGTTGCTACCGTCTTCTAGATTGCATCTTGGCTTGGATTGCGTGTTCGCGGTAGGAATTTTTTTGTTTTCTATGCAACGTTATCCTACAGTGGTATCAGAGCCGTGTCTATGCATAGATGGTTGCACGAGTAGAACACAATGGTTTTGTGGGCGTTGATACTCTTGTTATCTTTAGTTTGAGTACTTTGCATCTTTGTGGCATAGTGGGATGAAGCGGCCCGGACTAACTTTACATGACCGCGTTCATGAGACTTGTTCCTCGTTCGACATGCAACTTGTATTGCATAAGAGGCTTTGCGGGTGTCTGTCTCTCCTACTATAGTGAAGATTCAATTTACTCTTCTATTGACAACATTAGTATCACCGTTGTGGTTCATGTTCGTAGGTAGATTAGATCTCTCTCGAAAACCCTAAACCACGTAAAATATGCAAACCAAATTAGAGATGTCTAACTTGTTTTTGCAGGGTTTGGTGATGTGATATGGCCATAATGTGATGATGAATATGTATGAGATGATCATTATTGTATTGTGGCAACCGGCAGGAGCCTTATGGTTGTCTTTAAATTTCATGTTGAGTAGTATTTCAAAGTAGTTGTAATAGTTGCTACATGGAGGACAATCATGAAGACGGCGTCATTGACCTTGACGCTACGCCGACGATGATGGAGATCATGCCCGAAGATGATGGAGATCATGTCCGTGCTTTGGAGATGAAGATCAAAGGCGCAAAGACAAAAGGGCCATATCATATCACATATGAACTGCATGTGATGTTAATCCTTTTATGCATCTTATTTTGCTTAGATCGCGACTGTAGCATTATAAGATGATCCCTCACTAAAATCTCAAGATAATAAAGTGTTCATCCTTAGTAGCACCGTTACCAAGTCTTGTCGTTTCGAAGCATCTCGTGATGATCGGGTGTGATAGAATCAATAAGTACATACAACGGGTGCAAGACAGTTTTGCACATGCGGATACTAAGGTGGCCTTGACGAGCCTAGCATGTACAGACATGGTCTCGGAACACGTGATACCGAAAGGTAGAGCATGAATCATATGGTTGATATGATGAACACTTTGAGTGTTCGCCACTGAAATCACACCTTATCTCGTGATGATCGGGCTTAGGTGCGGTGGATTTGGTTCGTGTGATCACTAAGACAATGCAAGGGATATTGTTTTGAATGGGAGTTCATCTAGATTTTTAATTATGTTGAATTAAAATTTGAACTCAATTTATCATAAACATAGTCTGAGTAGTATTTTGAATTAATTTTGTAGTATTGGCATCCGTTTTTCTACCATGAGCTAGTCTTGTTATTGAGATAGAAATACTGTTAAAATCTGACAAGAAACTTTACAGATTGGTACCGTATTGTTAAAGAATCAAGAATTGATTAAAGTCCTATTGCAAACTTTTAGTAAACCTCACATAGTTGATTCAAAGAGCTATGGTTTCAATTAGTACCTAAAGTTATCTTGTCTCCGTGAAACTTGAAGTTCAAATCTGTTTGAAAAGTAAGGAGCTGAAAATTTAGTTTTCAGAAATAATCAAGGTATGAGATATATGTGATATCTAAGACCTTATTGCAAGATGATAGAATATAATTTGGTGAGACTACATAAACTCATAAGATTTATGGGAATGTACGAAGGTTGACGACGCAAGGCGTCCCAATCCTCCAACCATTGGGGCACTAACGATATTCGCATATCCATGAAGTAATCATCCTTAGTATGCACCGTTGGTAAGACTCGTCGTTTCGAAGCATCACGTGATGATCGGATGTTATAGATTCTACGTGTGCTTACAACGGATGCAAGCCAGGTTTGCACATGCGAATACTGAGGTTAAACTTTACGAGCCTAGCATGTACATACATGGTCTCGAAAAGTCGTCATGATATGATGGATAAAATTATGAGTGAAATTGTTCATCATATTACAAAGTTACTAATAGGGGAATCTGAAACACTTGTCATATGATGATCAACTTAAAGTAAGAACCTCAAGGTTATTGGTATTTGACCAACAAACCTAGAAGTTAATAATGTTGAAGTGTTTTTCTGAATAATGAGGAAAGCTAAAAGAGAAACTGCAAAAGATATTTTGGCAAAAAGAAAAGAAAAGACTAGAAGGTCTAGCTCAGGTGTATATAAATGATATACATGTTATGGTTGTATACCTAGTTAAGTCACACTATGAAATTCTTGGGTATTAGTACTATATTGGTTGGTATGAAGTGTCATACAAAACAACGCAATACAAGAAAACAATGGCCTAAGTGACTGACAAGGAATATGATAGGTATGCACGTCTGGAACAAAAATAAAATGTTATTATGTTCGTCGTTGGCATTCTATCTAGCCCTTAGAATTTATAATAAAGAACTTAATAATTATTATTTTGCTCTGGTCAAATGAAAACAATGAGTTGTTCAAATTATGACATTACTCCATGTACGATGGATAAGTTATTATAAATCTTAATGGTGAAACACACATACATAACACTGACGCTAAAATGCCATAAGGCAAATGATTTGAATTCCACTTATTTGTGGAACCGCCATTTAGGTCATGTTAGAAAGGAACGCATGAAGGAACTCCATGCAAATCGATTTTTGGAGTCATTTGATTTGTTGAATCGTTTGGCGCTTGCAAAATCTTTTCTTAAAGGTAATGACTAAAATACCGTTCATAGGCCAAGAGTTGAACGGGCAACTAACTTAGTGAAAACATACATAATGATATATGTGGTTCACTGGGCATAGTTGTGTGCGGGAGATTCTTCTACTTCATAAAAACTTCAAACAATGAATTGAGTATATATATGTGGATATATTCGATAAGGAAGAAGTTTGAATAGATTCAAATAAATTCAGCATGAAGTGGAAATCATCGTAATAGAAAAGTCAAATATCTATGATTGGATCATGGTGGAAATATTTGAATTACGAGTTTTAGCGAACATCTAAGAGAGTTATGAAGTTGTTCTACAACTCACGTTTCTTGGAGTATCATAGTGATGATGAAGTATCCAAAAGACGTATCCAAACCTTGTTGGATCAATAATGAGATAAAATATTGATGCCATTATATTTTGTGGATTATGCTTTAGTGACTACCGCTTTTACACTTAATAGAGCATCATCATGATCCGTTGAAATGACACCATACGAGTTATGGTATGGGTATGAATCCTAATAGTCTTTTCTTAAAATTTTGGTATGCATAGCATAAGTAAATAAGTTTACAACCAAAATCGGATGAATGTCTTTGTTGGTTATCCCAGAGAATTGATTAGGAATTCTTCCCACTATGTAGACAAAGACAAAAGTGTTTGTCAATGTTTCTTATTTCCAAGAAATTGTTTCTAGCGAAGTATTTGAGTGGGAGGACAATAGAACTTGATAAGGTTTATGAACCTGAGCATAATGATCAGAGTAGCGCAGCATCGGAATTGGTTTTGGAAGCGGCCACAACGATCATGGCTCCCATGACTACAAAGTGTTTTAGCCATGGAGATCGAAGTACATATTGAACCTTGTAGGTATGGTTTACTTTGTGATCAAATAAATGATTTGTGGACAAAGGATTGATTTTGAACAATGATAAACCAACTACAAACAAAGAAGTTATGATGGGCCCTAACTCTGTTAAAATGGCCATGCGCCATGAAATCCAAGATAGATAAATACTTTTTGAAAGTAAATGGATCTATAAAATTGATGGACTTGGATGGAATATCCTTAAAGAAGCTCGACTTGTCGAAAAATTGTTTACGACAAAATTCAAAGAGTTGACTACGATAAGATTAGATCTTCCGTAGCAATGCTTATAGTCTATGTGGATCATTCTAGTAATCACTATATATTTCTTTTATGAAATATGCTAGTAGGATGGCAAAATACACTACTTAACAGAAGTGTGTATTAAAGGTGTATACAAGATACAACAAATTGTTTTGCCAGTCCGTGGAATACTAGATAGGTATACGAACTTCAATTGGATGAAGTAAGTATCGCGGAGTTGGAATCTTCACCAGATGAAATAGTCAAAGAGTTTTTGATTTCATCAGAGACGATGAAGAGGCTTGCATTTGCAAGAAATTAAGTGGGAGCGCTAAGACATATTTATAATACTTTATGTAGATGACATATAGTTGGTTATAAATGATGTAATTATATACTTGATTAAAAGGTTTCATTGAGAAATTAACTTCAATGAAAGGATATGGATTGAAACAAATTTAGTGTCAAGATCTATGAAGATAGATTGAAACACATAATAAGTTTAATTCAAAGTACATAGAATGGATATTGAAGTAGTTCAATATAGAAATATTAAGAAAATGTTCTTGTCATGTGAAGTTTTAACAAGACTTGAGTGTATCTGACACTCAATGAGTAAAAACACATGAGTGATTATAGATCACAAGTAATATGTACACAATCAGATGTCATGTGCTCTTAAAAATGTTATGAGCATGTACCAGAATGATTCATGTGATGATCATTGAAAAACAGTAAGAATATTCTTGAGTACTTAAGAAGAACTAAGGATATATATATATAGTTTTGTATGGAGAAATGACAAACAAATCGCTGTAAGGTGTTACACCGATATTTGTTTTGTCACATATGAAAATAAAATTTCAATCTCAAATTAGACTAAGTGTTGTTTAAAAGGTAGCACAAATGAGCTAGAAGTTGTCTATGCTAGATTTAGAAGAGTTCTAAATATTGTGAAGGATTCTACAAAAGAAGGCAGAGTATGTCATTGTTTTGACAAATGACAAAGGATGTTAAGTCAAGAGGTTCTTTGAGAACTTGGTGTAGTTCCGACAGAGTCAGAACTTTGAAGCTATATTGTGTGTGACAATATTAGTGACATATTTCAGACCGCGGAATTAAGGTTCCACCAGAAGACCAAATACATTTAATGCCGACTCATTTGGAAATGAGTGATGCGTTGAGACGCAAAAGAATTACAAAATACATACGTTTCTGAGCGTGTCAGATCCGTTGACTAAAACCTCTCCCGTGAGCAAAACATGATAAAGCACCAGAAGGCCAAGGTGTTATATCTTTACAAATGTAAACTAGAATATTGACTCTAGTGCAAGTGGGAGACTGAAGGAGATATGCCCTAGAGGCAATAATAAAGTGGTTATTATTTATATCTTTATGTTTATGATAAATGTTTATATATCATGCTATAATTGTATTAACCGAAACATTAGTACATGTGTGATATGTAGACAACAAAGAAAGTCCCTAGTATGCCTCTTAACTAGCTTGTTGATTAATGGATGATTAGTTTCATAATCATGAACATTGGATGTTATTAATAACAAGGTTATATCATTATATGAATGATGTAATGGACACACCCAATTAAGCGTAGCATAAGATCTCGTCATTATGTTATTTGCTATAAGCTTTCGATACATAGTTACCTAGTCCTTATGACCATGAGATCATGTAAATCACTTATACCGGAAAGGTACTTTGATTACACCAAACGCCACTGCGTAAATGGGTGGTTATAAAGGTGGGATTAAGTATCCGGAAAGTATGAGTTGAAGCATATGGATCAATAGTGGGATTTGTCCATCCCGATGACGGATAGATATACTCTGGGCCCTCTCGGTGGAATGTCGTCTAATGTCTTGCAAGCATATGAATAAGTTCATAAGAGACCACATACCACGGTACGAGTAAAGAGTACTTGTCAGGAGACGAGGTTGAACAAGGTATAGAGTGATACCGAAGATCAAACCTCGGACAAGTAAAATATCGCGTGACAAAGGGAATTGGTATCGTATGTGAATGGTTCATTCGATCACTAAAGTCATCGTTGAATATGTGGGAGCCATTATGGATCTCCAGATCCCGCTATTGGTTATTGGTCGGAGTGAGTACTCAACCATGTCCGCATAGTTCACGAACCGTAGGGTGACACACTTAAAGTTGGATGTTGAAATGGTAGAACTTGAATGTGTAATGGAGTTCGAATATTTGTTCGGAGTCCCGGATGAGATCCCGGACATCACGAGGAGTTCCGGAATGGTCCGGAGAATAAGATTCATATATAGGATGTCATTTTATGTGAATTAAAATGATCCGGAAGGTTCTACGGAAGATTCTAGAAGGTTCTAGAAAAGTCCGGAAGAAATAAGGATGGAAGGTGGAGTCCCAGAGGGACTCCACCCACCTTGGCCGGCCAACCTAAGGGAGGAGGAGTCCCAAGTGGACTCCCCACCATGGTGGCCGGCCACCCCACCAAGGAAAGGGGGGAGTCCCACTCCCCCTAGGTTTGGACACTTGGAAGGTTTTGTTGGGGTCTTATTCGGACTCTTTGACCTAAACCTTGGGGCCTCCACCTATATAAAGAGGGGGAGAGAGGGGCTGGCCGGCCACTCAAGCCACCACCATGGCCGCACCCCACAAGGGTGCCCTAGCCGGCGCCCCTCTCCCCAAACCCTAGCGGTCTCTCTCCTCCACCACATCCCGCACGCTTAAGCGAAGCTCCGCCGGATTTCTCCACCACCACCGACACCACGCCGTCGTGCTGTCGGATTCAAGAGGAGCTACTACTTCCGCTGCCCGCTGGAACGGGGAGGTGGACGTCGTCTTCATCAACAACCGAACGTGTGACCGAGTACGGAGGTGCTGCCCGTTCGTGGCGCCGGGAGGGATCGTGATCAAGATCTTCTACGCGCTTTTGCAAGTGGCAAGTGAACGTCTACCGCAGCAACAAGAGCCTCCTCTTGTAGGCTTTGGAATCTCTTCAAGGGCGAGACTCGATAAACCCCTCGTTGCTACCGTCTTCTAGATTGCATCTTGGCTTGGATTGCGTGTTCGCGGTAGGAATTTTTTTGTTTTCTATGCAACGTTATCCTACAGCAAAAGCGCGTAGAAGATCTTGATCATGATCCCTCCGGTGCCACGAACGGGCAGCACCTCCGTACTCGGTCACACGTTCGGTGTTGATGAAGACGACGTCCTTCTACCCGTTCCAGCGGGCAGCGGAAGTAGTAGCTCCTCCTTGAATCCGGCAGCACGACGGCGTGGTGGCGGTGGCGGTGGAGATCTCCGGCGGAGCTTCGCTAAGCATGCGGGAGAAGAGGAGGAGAGAGGGGGTGGCTAGGGTTTGGGAGAGGGGGTGGCCGGTGATACGTCCAAAACGTATCTACTTTCCCGAACACTTTTGCTATTGTTTTGCCTCTAATTTGTGTATTTTGGATGCAACTAACACGGACTAACGCTGTTTTCAGCAGAACTGTTCTGGTGTCTCATTTTTGTGCAGAAATCCAACTTTCGGGAAAATCCTCGGAATTTATGCAGAAGGCCCTATTTTCCCAGAATAATGACGGAGCCAGAAGGACAATTAAGGTGGAGGCCCGAGGGCCCCACACCATAGGGCGGCGCGGCCCAGGGGGGGCCCGCACGGCCCTGTGGTGTGGCCCCCTCGGCCGGCCTCCGACGCCCTCCTTCGGACTATTTATCGGCCTCGACCTAAAAACGCACGGGGAGAAGTCGAAGTCGCCAGAAACCCTCCAGAACGCCGCCACATCGCGAAACTCCGTCGCGGGAGCCAGAAGTCTCCGTTCTGGCACTCCGCCGGGACGGGGAATTGGAGGAGATCATCGCCATCATCACCGCCAACGCCTCTACATCAACCAGCCATGTTTCCCCCATCCATGTGTGAGTAATTCCCCCGCTGTAGGCCGAAGGGGATGGTAGGGATTGGATGAGATTGGTCATGTAATAGCATAAGATTGTTAGGGCATAGTGCCTAGTGTCCGTAATTGGTACTTTGATGATATTGTTGCAACTTGTTATGCTTAATGCTTGTCACTAGGGCCCGAGTGCCATGATCTCAGATCTGAACATGTTATTGTTTCATCAAGATATTCATTGTTTATGGTCTTACCTATAAGTTGTATACACATGTCGCTGTCCGGAACCAATGGCCCCGAAGTGACAAGAATTGGGACAACCGGAGGGGATGGTAGCGATGTGAGGATCACATGTGTTCACGGAGTGTTAATGCTTTGCTCCGGTACTCTATTAAAAGGAGTACCTTAATATCCAGTAGTTTCTCTTGAGGCCCGGCTGCCACCGGCTGGTAGGACAAAAGATGTTGTGCAAGTTTCTCATTGCGAGCACGCACGACTATATATGGAACACATGCCTATTGATTGCTTTGTACTTGGACACCGTTTTATTATTATCTGCAAATGCCCTGCTATGATTGTTACATGAGTTTCTCTCATCCATGCAACGCCCGTCATCCGTCCCCGTGCCTACAGTATTTTAATCCTGCTGTTTACTAAAATCACTACTGCTGTCTTTGTTACTCTGCTGTTGTTATTTCACTATCTACTGCTATAAAACTATTACTATCGATAAACTCTTGCGAGCAAGTCTGTTTCCAGTGCGGCTGAATTGACAACTCATTGTTAAGGCTTCCAAGTGTTCTTTGTCTCCCCTTGTGTCGAATCAATAAATTGGGTTTTACTTCCCTCGAAGACTGTTGCGATCCCCTATACTTGTGGGTCATCAAGACTATTTTCTGGCGCCGTTGCTGGGGAGCATAGCTTTATTTGGAAGTTCACTTGGATTAATATTGTTCGCTGCAAATTCTCCATCATGGGTAAACCCCGCGATACTAAGATCGCCATATTACCATCCACTACAAGAAAAGGTACAATTCTGAATACCTCTGCTGCTCTTGATTCACCATCTGTGATTGATAAACTTGTTTCACCGCCGCATGCTTCAAATGCGGGTACTTCTGCTGAATCTGAAAACTCTCATAATATTGATAATGTTTCTACTGTGCTTGATGATAGTGGTTCTTTGGGATCCTTTCTAGATGCTACAATTGCTAGGTCTAGACAAATTGAAAATAATGAAACTCCTAATGCTACTACACCTGTTAGTTCACCTGAACTTGATTATTTTAGTGATGATCCTGATGAAGACTATGTGGAGCTTAATGATGATTTTATTGAAAAATGCAATGCTACTACTGATGCAAGAAAAATTAAAAAGTTGCTTGCGAGAACATCTTCATTAGATATAAACTGTCTCCTGATCCTAAATTTGCCACATCTCCCATAAACATTAAGGATAAAGATTATGATTTTTCTCTTGATCTATCTCATATAGCTATTGTTGAGAAAACACCCTTTTGTGGTACTGAAAAAGAAAGTGCTGTTGAACACATGACTGACTTATCTACTCTAGGTAGCTTGTTTTCTGATGATGTCAAGATGCGTACTTACTTTGTTGCTAAAATCTTTCCATTCTCATTAAAGGATGACGCTAAAACTTGGTATAATAATTTGCCACCTAATTCTATTAAAAGTCCGAAAGAATTGCTTGATGTTTTCTTCCGCAAATACTTTCCTGCTAGTGCTCAGCATATTGCTTTGCAGAGAATTTATAATTTTGACCAGGGAGATGAAGAGAAATTGCCTGAGGCTTGGGCGAGATTTTGCTCTCTTATTAGAGCTCGGCCTGATCATGATTTGGGAAAGCATGATTTACTTGATATATTTTATAGCGGACTAACCATTGAGTCTAGGGCATACCTGCATAGTTGTGCTGGTTGTGTTTTCAGGAAAAGAACTCCAGACGACGCTGAAGAATTATTGGCTAAAATAAGCCGGAATCATGATGATTGGACTACGCCTGAACCAACTCCAACGCCAATATTGAAGAAGAGGGGTCTAATTAAATTGAATGATGAAGATATGAGGGAAGCCAAGAAGTCTCTCAAGGAGAAAGGTATTAAATCTGAAGATGTGAAGAATCTGCCTCCTATAGAAGATATATGTGAGATAATTCCCCCTTCATCCATGATTGAGGTAAACTCCCTTCAACGCTTTACTAGGGAAGATATTCCGTACTCGAAACCTCCTGCACAATGCTTAGATGAGTTTGGTAATTATATTGTTAAGCAAGAAAATTTTAATATGAGAGTAGAGAATCATTTAATGGAAAATTCTCGAGCTATTAGTGAATTGCATGATATTGTGGAGAGAACCTACAATGATGTTAAGATGCTTGTTAAACATTTCCATATGATTCAAACTCAAATTGATCAACTCACTAAAGTGCAAAATGACTTGTTAGGGAATAATTCTAAAGAGAAACATGCTTATGAAGTAACAACTAGAGGTGGTGTCTCTACCCAGGATCCTTTATATCCTGAAGGGCATCCCAAAAGAATTAAACAAGATTCTCAACGCATTGAACCTAGTGCTCATTCTAAGAAGAAAAAGAAGAAGAAACATAAAAATGTTGTAGAATCCTCTGAACCTGTTAATGATCCTAATAGTATTTCTATTTCTGATGCTGAAACTGAAAGTGGTAATGAACATGATAATGATAATGATAATGATAATGATAAGAATGATACTCCTGATAAAGAAGAGGTTGAAGAAGAACCTGAAAAGCATGCTAAAAATAAAAAGTACACTAAAGAAGACTTTATTGCTGAGAAACATGGTAATGAAAGAGAACCTTGGGTGCAAAAGCAAATGCCTTTTCCTGCTAAGAAACTAAAATCAAAGGAAGAAGAACACTATAATAAATTTTGTGATTGGATGAAACCTTTATTCTTGCAAATCCCTTTGACTGATGCTATTAAATTGCCTCCTTATTCAAAGTATATGAAAGATATTGTTACTAACAAAAGGAAAATCCCCAATGAGGAAATTTCCACTATGCTTGCTAATTACTCTTTCAATGGCAAGGTTCCAAAGAAGTTGGGCGACCCAGGTATACCTACTATTCCTTGTTCTATTAAGAATAATTATGTTAAAACTGCTCTATGTGACTTGGGAGCAGGTGTTAGTGTTATGCCTTTTTCTCTTTATAAGAGACTTTACTTAGATAAGTTGATACCTACTGATATATCTTTGCAAATGGCTGATAAATCTACTGCTATTCCTGTTGGTATATGTGAGAATGTTCCTGTTCAAGTTACTACTAACTGCTTGATATTAACTGATTTTGTTGTGTTGGAAATGCCTGAAGATGATAATATGTCTATTATTCTTGGGAGACCTTTTCTTAACACCGCAGGGGCTGTTATTGATTGCAACAAAGGAAAGGTCACTTTCAATGTTGATGATAGGGAGCATACCGTTTATTTTCCCAAGAGGATTGAGAAAGCGTGTGGAGTTAATACTATTTCTAATGTGAGAACTATCAAAGTGGGAACTATTGATTGTCCTATATATGAGCCTAAGGAAGAATATCAAACTCTCGTGATTGGATCCATATCAATACAATTCAAGGTAACATGATTGATTTGAGGTTTATTTCTTCTTATGCTATGAAAAAGTTATTTGGTGACAAGACTTGATCAACCTTGTTAACGAATACTTTTTATATGCATAGAGGAGGTAAACAACATATCATTCTTCCTCCACTTGCTCTAGTTGCTGTAGCACTTTTAATTTGCAAAGTTCCTTAGCTAATTGAAGATTTCAAAAATTTTCCTGGCCAGTAATAATAAACTAAATACCCAGAAATGTGCATTTTTCAAAGTTTTCAAAAATTCACAAAAATTATACCGTTGGTCCTATTTTTCGACGAGGCACCTGGGAGCACCAGAGGATGACCTGTGGGGCACCAGAGGGCGCCAAACCACAGGCCGGCGCGGCCAAGGAGGTGGCCGCGCCACCATGTGGTGTGGGCCCCCCTTTGCCCCACTTTGTCATCTCTTTCTCCCAGCACCTTCTCTCTCCCGAAAAAACTCGTACCAGGTTCCTCTCTCTCACGTTTTTGCTCCATAGCTCCAGATTTCTCGATCTCTTTGCTCAGCCCAGATTTCCTGCTGAAATTTGGCACATTTGCTCCTTGGTATGTGACTCCTCCACCCATGCAAGTAGAATTTTGTTTGGTTGAGTATATCTTGAATATTTTGCTGCTGTAGGTAACATGTTTAGTGAGCTTGCATGCTTGTTCTAAGTGGTAGAAACTAGTTTTGATGCATGATTAGTACTCTAGCAAGTTCCTATGGTAGTTTCCCTCAATTATATGTCACCAAATCAAATTTTTATATCATTTGTTGAAATTTCAGAAAATGGAGTGGAGTAGATATCACTTGAACCAGCAAGAATTGGAAGTCCAACAAGTTATGAGAGTCAATCGTGAAGAGGGAGTATACCCCTCTTACTACCCGTGCGCGGATTTTATGAGAAGCGCGGGAATACTTGAAGATGTTCAAAGTCTAATTTCTCGTGCAGGGCTGAGTGACTTTGTTGAAGGAGAGCCAAGACAATATGTAAAATTAACCATGTCTTTTGTGCAGGACTTCAAGTTCAATTGGTCGCGATCTAACCCCATGGTCCAGTATAAAATTTACAATAAAGCTGTCAACTTGCCATTTAGTGTTTTTTGTGCAGCAATTAGAGTACCGCAATGGGGGTCATGTGAGAAGATAAGGGGATCGCCGCAAGAACTCTTGGACCTCTTCAAGATGATTTGCGATGGAAGGAGTTTCTTAGGGGACAATGGTAAAATCACTAGTATTCAGCTCCCGGCTATCCGCTACTTTGCCTATTTTATTACCAAATGCGTTCTTGCTAAAAAGATTGGTGGTAAACTTTCTATCCCGGATTTGGCTTTTATAGCTGCGGCACTGCAAAATAGTAAAACTTATAATTTGGGGGCATTGATAGCTTATAGACTTGCTACTAACCGTGAGAAAGGTGGAATTTGTGGAGGTCTCATCGCCTCTCGTTTACTAGCTTTTCATAATGTAGAACCTCATCATTTTGATATTCCATTCCCCATAGAAAAACTTGACATAGCCTCTATGATTAAACATGAATTTGTTTCAGATTCCTCCAACTTGGGTAACCTGTTTTACAAGATGACATTTTATAAGAAAGTCTGGAGAATAACTAAGAAAACTGAGAAACTAGTAAGATTGCCTGCGCCTGTTTTGTCTAACCTTGATTCCAGGGGAGATTGGTCGGTCACAGAAGGTGCACTGGATGCACACATAGAGAGAGGAGGTCAACATGCAAGAGACGACACGGAGGTCGAGGAGCACCTCGACTCATCATCCGATGCAGCAAGTTCCTCGCATCAACATGGTGGATATGCGGAGCCTCCACGCTTTTCTTCTGCACAGGAACTTTACTATGACTACTCCATGAATTACCCACCGGCAAGGAACAACGATCCTCGTTGGGGTTGAACTCCACTTAGGCCAAAAGCCTAAGCTTGGGGGGAGGTATACCGGCATCACTCATTCTTTGCATATTATGGTTGCTGGATACTTGTACATACTTGTTTTGTTCGTTTGAGTGGTTTTCTAATGAGAGGAAGATGATATTTGGGGAAGTGCTGCCTGAAAACAGATTCTGGAATGTTACCGTAAAAATTCTCAAAAATAGCCAGAGCGTCATTTTGAACTGCCAATTTTTGAGCAGGTTCCCCAGGTTGTTATCTAACTTTCATTAGTTGAACACTTTTCGATCTGAGCAACGTAAGATTTTTGTAAAAATCGATTTCTGTACTGCTGTCAGGTTTTGGCAGATTTCCGCCATCTCGCTTTTCTGTGTTTCTTTTAGTTTGCTATTTCTTGTTTTCGCTTTGTTTCTTTCCCAAAACACAAAAAGACCAAAAATATTTCTGTTGTTTCTCTTCACCATTTGTTTGCTTTGGTTTCTTGCATTTGTTTCGCTTTATTTGCTATTGCTAGTTTGCTATAAGAAAACCCAAAAAGATTTTGCTTTGTTTGCTTGTTTCCTCTTGTTCTTATTCTCAAATTCGAAAACACCAAAAATATTTGCTGTTCTTCTTTGGTTTGTAAAGTTCTTTATGAGTTCAATGGTCTTCGGTGGCTGGAGCGTGGTTTTCATTTCATATTATCCAAGCTGCACAAGTGAAAAGGCAATAATGACGATCTACGACAATTGGATTGTGGTGAGAGGCTGGTATGAACTCTATTTGTTTTCATTTTTGTACATATACTCATCCATGTGAGCATGCTTAGTTGGTTCATGTGAGGTATATGTTATTTGAGAAAGTCTAGTAGTTTATGATCTCTCATGTTTAGCTCCAATCTATTAATATGAGTAGCATGTCATGGATGTTTGCTTGCATTGTTTTATTCATAAGTAAGTATGGCATTGTGGTATCCTCCTCTGAATAATTCATTTATATCGACTTGGCACATGCTCACGCATGCATATGACTGAACAAAAAGTCAATTGAGCCTCGATGATTTATATTGCTTCAGAGTTCTTGTATCACTTTTATGCCTCCGTTAATTTATTTTGCCGCAAGCATGATTATGACAGTTACTGCTCTCTTGATTTGTCGCTCCCTAGTCTATTGCTAGCCTCCACTTGTACTGAGCGGGAATGCTGCTCGTGCTTCCAAACACCTGAAAACCAAGTTGTTCCAAAAGTGTCCACTATAAATACCTATGCATGGCATTTCAAACCAGTCCAAGTAAATTCTCGTGCGCTACCTTTAAAAACCTTCAAAATGCTTCTCAATTTGTGTTTATGTTTCATAGCTCATGAGGAAGTATGTGGTGTTTAGCTTTCAACCTTGTCATTTACTTTTGACGGACTCTCATATGGACTAGTGGCACATCCGCTTATCCAATAACTTTGCAAAAAGAGCTGGCAATGGGATTCCCAGTCCCGAATTAATTAACTTAAATAGACACTCCTCCATGGTTTGTGATTGTTGGACGGCACCCGAAGGATTCGGTTAGCCATGGCTTGTGTAAGCAAAGGTTGGGAGGAGTGTCATCATCATAATAAAAATAAAATAAAAAGGCACTCCTTCATGGTATGAGATTGTTGGCAGGCACCCGAGGATTCGGTTAGCCATGGTTTGTGCAAGAAAGGTTGGAAGGAGTGCCAAATAAATATGCAATAATTCATGGGAGCCGCTCTTGAAAGTACGGTTGGCGAGGTAGTTGGTGTACCCATTACCATTCGTTGACAACAACAAACACCCCTCAAAATAATTTTACTCCTGATTTCAAAAATGAAAAGCTCTAGCGCATGTTAATCCCTACTTCCCTCTGCGAAGGGTCAATCTTTTACTTTTATGTTGTGTCTCCATTATTTCTTTGAGCACTATCTTGAGAGCACAACTGTCATTCTTAGTATAATATGCTTGTCTCAAAATATGATTAATTGTGGTATAACTTTGATGCTTTTATCTTTGACAATCACTACTTCTAGTCTTTCTATGAACTCCAGAGGTGCCCGGGCATTTATGTTTTGCCAATCAAATACAGGCAAGCGAGATACCACTTTATCATACTCTCTTATGAACATTGCAATCCTGCTTATATACATGATTCATGATGCTTATTATTAATTGTTGGTACCTCTCCATGATTGACATAGCTGTTAGATGATCTTATTTGCATGTATCTCATTATGAACTGCTTAAGTATTAGCCATAGCATGAGAATATATACATCATATGAGCAAATGTGTTCGTGAAAGTTCTTTTATCGCTCAGTTGTTAACTGAATTGCTTGAGGACAAGCAATAAGCTAAGCTTGGGGGGAGTTGATACGTCCAAAACGTATCTACTTTCCCGAACACTTTTGCTATTGTTTTGCCTCTAATTTGTGTATTTTGGATGCAACTAACACGGACTAACGCTGTTTTCGGCAGAACTGTTCTGGTGTCTCGTTTTTGTGCAGAAATCCAACTTTCGGGAAAATCCTCGGAATTTATGCAGAAGGCCCTATTTTCCCAGAATAATGACGGAGCCAGAAGGACAATTAAGGTGGAGGCCCGAGGGCCCCACACCATAGGGCGGCGCGGCCCAGGGGGGCCCGCGCGGCCCTGTGGTGTGGCCCCCTCGGCCGGCCTCCGACGCCCTCCTTCGGACTATTTATCGGCCTCGACCTAAAAACGCACGGGGAGAAGTCGAAGTCGCCAGAAACCCTCCAGAACGCCGCCACATCGCGAAACTCCGTCGCGGGAGCCAGAAGTCTCCGTTCTGGCACTCCGCCGGGACGGGGAATTGGAGGAGATCATCGCCATCATCATCGCCAACGCCTCTACATCAACCAGCCATGTTTCCCCCATCCATGTGTGAGTAATTCCCCCGCTGTAGGCCGAAGGGGATGGTAGGGATTGGATGAGATTGGTCATGTAATAGCATAAGATTGTTAGGGCATAGTGCCTAGTGTCCGTAATTGGTACTTTGATGATATTGTTGCAACTTGTTATGCTTAATGCTTGTCACTAGGGCCCGAGTGCCATGATCTCAGATCTGAACATGTTATTGTTTCATCAAGATATTCATTGTTTATGGTCTTACCTATAAGTTGTATACACATGTCGCTGTCCGGAACCAATGGCCCCGAAGTGACAAGAATTGGGACAACCGGAGGGGATGGTAGCGATGTGAGGATCACATGTGTTCACGGAGTGTTAATGCTTTGCTCCGGTACTCTAGTAAAAGGAGTACCTTAATATCCAGTAGTTTCTCTTGAGGCCCGGCTGCCACCGGCTGGTAGGACAAAAGATGTTGTGCAAGTTTCTCATTGCGAGCACGCACGACTATATATGGAACACATGCCTATTGATTGCTTTGTACTTGGACACCGTTTTATTATTATCTGCAAATGCCCTGCTATGATTGTTACATGAGTTTCTCTCATCCATGCAACGCCCGTCATCCGTCCCCGTGCCTACAGTATTTTAATCCTGCTGTTTACTAAAATCACTCTTGCTGTCTTTGTTACTCTGTGCTGTTATTTCACTACTCGCTATAAAACTGTTACCTCGATAAACTCTTGCGAGCAAGTCTGTTTCCAGGTGCAGCTGAATTGACAACTCCGCTGTTAAGGCTTCCAAGTGTTCTTTGTCTCCCCTTGTGTCGAATCAATAAATTGGGTTTTACTTCCCTCGAAGACTGTTGCGATCCCCTATACTTGTGGGTCATCAGCCGGCCACCTAGGGGTGCGGCCAAGCTATGGGCTTGTGGTGGTCAGCCCCCTCTCCTATGCCCCTCATTATATAGGTGGAAGCCCCAAGTGTTGGACTACAAGTCTTCGAATAAGACCCGAACCAAAAACCTTCCATGTGTAGGGAAACCTACCCAAGGTGGGAATCCCACTTGGGGTGGGATTCCCCCCTTCCATGAGGGGGGTTGGCCGGCCACCCTTGGGGAGTCCACCTTGGACTCCTCCCCTTTAGGGTTGGCTGGCCATGCAAGGTGGAGTCCCTCCGGGACTCCACTTTCCATGGTGATTTCTTCCGGACTTTTCTAGAACCTTCTAGAACCTGCCATAAATGCACCGGATCATTTCCAAACTTGGAGTATGACTTCCTATATATGAATCTTATTCTCCGGACCATTCCGGAACTCCTCGTGATGTCCGGGATCCCATCTGGGACTTCAAACAAAACTTCGAACTCCATTCCATGTTCAAGTTCTACCATTTCAACATCAAACCTTAAGTGTGTCACCCTACGGTTCGCGAACTATGCGGACATGGTTGAGTACTCTCTCCGACCAATAACCAATAGCGGGATCTGGAGATCCATAATGGCTCCCACATATTCAACGATGACTTCAGTGATCGAATGAACCATTCACATACGATACCAATTCCCTTTGTCACGCGATATTTTACTTGTCCTAGGTTTGATCATCGGTATCACTCTATACCTTGTTCAACCTCGTCTCCTGACAAGTACTCTTCACTCGTACTGTGGTATGTGGTCTCTTATGAACTTATTCATATGCTTGCAAGACATTAGACGACATTCCACCGAGAGGGCCCAGAGTATATCTATCCGTCATCGGGATGGACAAATCCCACTGTTGATCCATATGCCTCAACTCATACTTTCCGGATACTTAATCCCACCTTTATAACCACCCATTTACGCAGTGGCGTTTGGTGTAATCAAAGTACCTTTCCGGCATAAGTGATTTACATGATCTCATGGTCATAAGGACTAGGTAACTATGTATCGAAAGCTTATAGCAAATAACTTAATGACGTGATCTTATGCTACGCTTAATTGGGTGTGTCCATTACATCATTCATACAATGACATAACCTTGTTATTAATAACATCCAATGTTCATGATTATGAAACTAATCATCCATTAATCAACAAGCTAGTTAAGAGGCATACTAGGGACTCTTTGTTGTTCACATAACACACATGTATCAATGTTTCGGTTAATACAATTATAGCATGGTATGTAAACATTATCATAAACTCAAAGATATTATAATAACCATTTTATTATTGCCTCTTGGGCATATCTCCAACAGTCTCCCACTTGCACTAGAGTCAATAATCTAGTTTACATTTGTAAAGATATAACACCTTGGCCTTCCGGTGTTTTATCATGTTTTGTTCACGGGAGAGGTTTTAGTCAACGGATCTGACACGTTCAGAAACGTATGTATTTTGTAATTCATTTGCGTCTCAACGCATTACTCATTTCCAAATGAGTCGGCATTAAATATGTTTGGTCTTCTGGTGGAACCTTGATTCCGCGGTCTGAAATATGTCACTAATATTGTCACACACAATATAGCTTCAAAGTTCTGACTCTATCGGAACTACACCAAGTTCTCAAAGAACCTCTTGACTTAACATCCTCAGTCATTGTCAAAACAATGACATACTCTGCCTTTCGTTTGTAGAATCCATCACAATATTTAGAACTCTTCTAAATCTAACATAGACAACTTCTAACTCATTGTGCTACCTTTTAAACAACACTTAGTCAAATTTGAGATTGAAATTATATTTTATATGTGACAAAACCAATATCGGTGTAACACCTTACAGCGATTTGTTTGTCATTTCTCCATACAAAATTATATATATATATACTTGGTTCTTCTTAAGTACACAAGAATATTCTTACTGTTTTTCAATGATCATCACATGAATCATTCTGGTACATGCTCATAACACTTTTAGAGCATAGGACATCTGATTGTGTACATATTATTCGTGATCTATAATCACTCATGTGTTTTTACTCATTGAGTGTCAGATACACTCAAGTCTTGTTAAACCTTCACATGACAAGAACATTTTCTTAATATTTCTATATTGAACTACTTCAATATCCATTCTATGTACTTTGACTTAAACTTATTATGTGTTTCAATCTATCTTCATAGATCTGACACTAAATTTGTTTCAGTCCATATCCTTTCACTGAAATTAATTTCTCAATGAAACCTTTTAATCAAGTATATAATTACATCATTTATAACCAACTATATGTCACCTACATAAAGTATTATAAATGTGTCTTAGCGCTCCCACTTAATTTCTTGCAAATGCAAGCCTCTTCATCGTCTCTGATGAAATCAAAAACTCTTTGACTATTTCATCTGGTGAAGATTCCAACTCCGTGATACTTACTTCATCCAATTTGAAGTTTGTATACTTATCTAGTATTCCACGGACCAGCAAAACTCTTGGTTGTATCTTGTATACACCTTTAATACATACTTCTGATAAGTAATGTATTTTGCCATCCTACTAGCATATCTCATAAAAGAAATATGTAGTGATTACTAGAATAATCCACATAGACTATAAGCATTGCTACGGAAGATCTAATCTTATCGTACTCAACTCTTTGAACTTTGTCGTAAACAATTTTTCGACAAGTCGAGCTTCTTCAAGGATATTTCATCCAAGTCTATAGATCCATTTACTTTCAAAAAGTATTCATCTATTATGGATTTCATGGCGCATGGCCATTTTAACAGAGTCAGGGCCCATCATAACTTCTTTGTTTGTAGTTGGTTTATCATTGTTCAAAATCAATCCTTTGTCCACAAATCATTTATTTGATCACAAAGTAAACCATAACTACAAGGTTCAATATGTACTTCGATCTCCATGGCTAAAACACTTTGTAGTCATGGGAGCCATGATCGTTGTGGCCGCTTCCGAAACCAATTCCGATGCTGCGCTACTCTGATCATTATGCTCAGGTTCATAAACCTTATCAAGTTCTATTGTCCTCCCACTCAAATGCTTCGCTAGAAACAGATTCTTGGAAATAAGAAACATTGACAAACACTTTTGTCTACATAGTGGGAAGAATTCCCAATCAATTCTCTGGGATAACCAACAAAGACATTCATCCGATTTTGGTTGTAAACTTATTTACTTATGCTATGCATACCAAAATTTTAAGAAAAGACTATTAGGATTCATACCCATACCATAACTCGTATGGTGTCATTTCAACGGATCATGATGATGCTCTATTAAGTGTAAAAGCGGTAGTCACTAAAGCATAATTCACAAAATATAATGGCATCAATATTTTATCTCATCATTGATCCAACAAGGTTTGGATACGTCTTTTGGATACTTCATCATCACTATGATACTCCAAGAAACGTGAGTTGTAGAACAACTTCATAACTCTCTTAGATGTTCGCTAAAACTCGTAATTCAAATATTTCCACCATGATCCAATCAAAGATATTTGATTTTTCTATTACGATGATTTTCACTTCATGCTGAATTTATTTGAAACTATTCAAACTTCTTCCTTATCGAATATATCCACATATATATACTCAATTCATTGTTTGAAGTTTTCATGAAATAGAAGAATCTCCCGCACACAACTATGCCTAGTGAACCACATACATCATCATGTATTTTTCCACTAAGTTTGTTGCCCGTTCAACTCTTGGCCTATGAACGGTATTTCAGTCATTACTTTTTAGAAAAGATTTTGCAAGCGCCAAATGATTCATAAATCAAATGACTCCAAAAATCCATATGCATGGAGTTCCTTCATGCGTTCCTTTCTAATTTGACCTAAATGGCGGTTCCACAAATAAGTGGAATTCAAATCATTTGCCGTATGGCATTTTAGCGTCAGTGTTATGTATGTGTGTTTCACCATTAAGATTTATAATAATCTTATCCATCGTACATGGAGTAATGTCATAATTTGAACAACTCATTGTTTTCATTTGACCAGAGCAAAATAACAATTATTAAGTTCTTTATTATAAATTCTAAGGGTTAGATAGAATGCCAACGATGAACATAATAACACTTTATTTTTGTTCCAGACGTGCATACCTATCATATTCCTTGTCAGTCACTTAGGCCATTGTATTCTTGTATTGCGTTGTTTTGTATGACACTTCATACCAACCAATATGGTACAAATACCCAAGAATTTCTTTGTGTGACCAAACGAGGAATACATCCATAACATGTATATCATTTATACACCTGAGCTAGACTTTCTAGTCTTTTCTTTCTTTCTGCCAATAATCTTTTGTAGTTTCTCTTTTAGCTTTCCTCATTATTCAGAAAAACACTTCAACATCAATAACTTCTAGGTTTGTTGGTCAAATACCAATAACCTTGAGGTTCTTACTTTGAAGTTGATCATCATATGACAAGTGTTCCGGTTTTCACTATTAGTAACTTTGTAATATGATGAACAATTTCACTCATAATTTTATCCATTGTATCATGATGACTTTCTGAGACCATGTCTGTACATGCTAGGCTCATAAAGTTTAACCTTAGTATTCGCATGTGCAAATCTGGCTTGCACCCGTTGTATGCACACGTAGAATCTATAACATCCGATCATCACGTGATGCTTCGAAACGACGAGTCATAGCAACGGTGCATACTAAGGATGATCACTTCATGGATGTGCGAATACCGTTAGTGCTCCAATAGTTGGAGGATTGAGACACCTTGCGTCTTCAACCTTCATACATTCCCATAAATCTTATGAGTTTATGTAGTCTCACCAAATTATATTCTATCATCTTGAAATAAGGTCTTAGATATCACATATATCTCATACCTTGATTATTTCTGAAAACTAAATTTTCAGCTCCTTACTTTTCAAACATATTTGAACTTCAAGTTTCATGGAGACAAGATGACTTTATGTACTAATTGAAACCATAGCTCTTTGAATCAACAATGTGAGGTTTACTAAAAGTTTGCACTAGGACTTAATCATTTCTTGATTGTTTAACAATACGGTACCAATTTGTAAAGTTTCTTGTCAGATTTTAACAGTATTTCTATCTCAATTACAAGACTAGCGCATGGTAGAAAACGGATGCCAATACTACAAAATTAATTCAAAATACTACTCAGACTATGTTTATGATAATTAGTTCATGTTTTAATCTAATTACTAATGAACTCCCACTTAATACAACATCCCTCATAGTTGTTAAGTGGTACACGATCCACATCCACTACACCAAAACCGATCATCACGTGAGATGATGTAGCTTCAATGGTGAACATCAACATGTTGATCATATCATCCATATGACTCGTGTTCAACCTTTCGGTTTCCGTTGTCCCGAGGCCATGTCTGTACATGCTAGGCTCGTCAAGCAAACCCAAGTATTCCGCGTGTGCAACATGGCTTACACCCGTTGTATATGAACGTTGAATCTATCACATCCGATCATCACGAGATGCTTTGAAACGACGAACTTTGGCAACGGTGCATACGAGGGGAGAACACTTTATTATCTTGATATTAATGTGAGGGATCATCTTATAATGCTACCGTCACGTTCTAAGCAAAATAAGATGCATAAAGGATTAACATCACATGCAATTCATATGTGATATGATATGGCCCTTTTGTCTTTGCGCCTTTGATCTTCATCTCCAAAGCACGGATATGATCTCCATCATCAATGGGCATGATCTCCATCATCGTCGGCGTAGCGTCAAGGTCCATGGCGCCGTCTTCATGGTTGTTCACCTCATGTAGCAACTATTACAACTACTTTGAAATACTACTCAACATGAAAAATAAAGACAACCATAAGGCTCCTGCCGGTTGCCACAATACAATAATGATCATCTCATACATATTCATCATCACATTATGGCCATATCACATCACCAAACCCTGCAAAAACAAGTTAGACGTCTCTAATTTGGTTTGCATATTTTACGTGGTTTAGGGTTTTCGAGAGAGATCTAATCTACCTATGAACATGAACCACAACGGTGATACTAATGTTGTCAATAGAAGAGTAAATTGAATCTTCACTATAGTAGGAGAGACAGACACCCGCAAAGCCTCTTATGCAATACAAGTTGCATGTCGAACGAGGAACAAGTCTCATGAACGCGGTCATGTAAAGTTAGTCCGGGCCGCTTCATCCCACTATGCCACAAAGATGCAAAGTACTCAAACTAAAGACAACAAGAGCATCAACGCCCACAAAACCATTGTGTTCTACTCGTGCAACCATCTATGCATAGACACGGCTGCGATACCCTTTGTAGGGATTCGTTGCATAGAAAACAAAAATTTTCCTACCGCGAACACGCAATCCAAGCCAAGATGCAATCTAGAAGACGGTAGCAACGAGGGGTTTATCGAGTCTCACCCTTGAAGAGATTCCAAAGCCTACAAGATGAGGCTCTTGTTGCTGCGGTAGACGTTCACTTGCCGCTTGCAAAAGCGCGTAGAAGATCTTGATCACGATCCCTCCGGCGCCACGAACGGGCAGCACCTCCGTACTCGGTCACAAGTTCGGTGTTGATGAAGACGACGTCCTTCTCCCCGTTCCAGCGGGCAGCGGAAGTAGTAGCTCCTCCTTGAATCCGGCAGCACGATGGCGTGGTGGCGGTGGCAGTGGAGATCTCCGGCGGAGCTTCGCTAAGCGTGCGGGAGAAGAGGAGGAGAGAGGGGGTGGCTAGGGTTTGGGAGAGGGGGTGGCCGGCCACCTAGGGGTGCGACCAAGCTATGGGCTTGTGGTGGTCAGCCCCCTCTCCTATGCCCCTCATTATATAGGTGGAAGCCCCAAGTGTTGGACTACAAGTCTTCGAATAAGACCCGAACCAAAAACCTTCCATGTGTAGGGAAACCTACCCAAGGTGGGAATCCCACTTGGGGTGGGATTCCCCCCTTCCATGAGGGGGGTTGGCCGGCCACCCTTGGGGAGTCCACCTTGGACTCCTCCCCTTTAGGGTTGGCTGGCCATGCAAGGTGGAGTCCCTCCGGGACTCCACTTTCCATGGTGATTTCTTCCGGACTTTTCTAGAACCTTCTAGAACTTGCCATAAATGCACCGGATCATTTCCAAACTTGGAATATGACTTCCTATATATGAATCTTATTCTCCGGACCATTCCGGAACTCCTCATGATGTCCGGGATCCCATCCGGGACTTCGAACAAAACTTCGAACTCCATTCCATGTTCAAGTTCTACCATTTCAACATCAAACCTTAAGTGTGTCACCCTACGGTTCGCGAACTATGCGGACATGGTTGAGTACTCTCTCCGACCAATAACCAATAGCTGGATCTGGAGATCCATAATGGCTCCCACATATTCAACGATGACTTCAGTGATCGAATGAACCATTCACATACGATACCAATTCCCTTTGTCACGCGATATTTTACTTGTCCGAGGTTTGATCATCGGTATCACTCTATACCTTGTTCAACCTCGTCTCCTGACAAGTACTCTTTACTCGTACTGTGGTATGTGGTCTCTTATGAACTTATTCATATGCTTGCAAGACATTAGACGACATTCCACCGAGAGGGCCCAGAGTATATCTATCCGTCATCGGGATGGACAAATCCCACTGTTGATCCATATGCCTCAACTCATACTTTCCGGATACTTAATCCCACCTTTATAACCACCCATTTACACAGTGGCATTTGGTGTAATCAAAGTACCTTTCCGGCATAAGTGATTTACATGATCTCATGGTCATAAGGACTAGGTAACTATGTATCGAAAGCTTATAGCAAATAACTTAATGACGTGATCTTATGCTACGCTTAATTGGGTGTGTCCATTACATCATTCATACAATGACATAACCTTGTTATTAATAACATCCAATGTTCATGATTATGAAACTAATCATCCATTAATCAACAAGCTAGTTAAGAGGCATACTAGGGACTCTTTGTTGTTCACATAACACACATGTATCAATGTTTCGGTTAATACAATTATAGCATGGTATGTAAACATTATCATAAACTCAAAGATATTATAATAACCATTTTATTATTGCCTCTTGAGCATATCTCCAACAAATAGTTGACCTCTGAACGGACAACAAACCCCACTCCCCCGATGACAAAGGGTCCATTGCTACTGCTGTATCTCTTTACGAAGAAAATTTTCTTCCATAATCCAAAGTGAGGCTCGGTGCCCAAGAACACCTCGCAGAGGGTGATGAACACAGCAACGTGGAGGATTGAGTTGGGGGTGAGTTGCCACAGTTGGATTTCGTAAGTCCGCAGAAGACGATGAAGGAATTCATGGGCAGGAAGCGAGAGACCCCGATACAAGAACGACAGGAACATCACGGTAAAACCAGCAGGGGGATTGGGCCGAGAGATCGCACCTGGAAGGATCACATTCCCCTCATCGGAGGAGATTAGCCCGAGGCTTCGGGCCCTCTTCTCATCACGCTTCGTGATGGAGGACGCTAGCCAGTCTCCGGGTTTGGCTATCGAGCTTGGCGGCGCTGGCGGTGCCGGGGCTGGGGGAGGAGCATCTGGAGCACTCCTCTTCGGAAGATTCGAGGAGGCCTTGGCGGCGGCGCCACCGCTCGTGGAGCTGGCGGCGGCAGCGAGGTTCTTCTTCTTCACCATTGCAAGATCTCGAGGAGATCTGAAAAACGGTGGTGGCGGCGCAGCGGTTGTGAAAGAGAAAGGTAGAAGAAGGACAGGAAGATGCTACGGTGAATATGGGAGAATACTAAGGATTTTGTCCTGTGAGATTTTAAGTAAGGGAGAACGTGAGGACTGCGTGGGCACGTGTCGTTGCTGCCAATTCATTAAGGGGACCTTTTTCCCATTGGTGATCGCCGAAATCGAGGAGGCGCCTTGGTAACCGTACGAGAAAGACGGATATTACTTAAAAACAGGGCTAGGCAGAGGAAGGATGGGCCCAACGGGTCGCGTCTTGTCAGTCAAAATCAAAGTGTCAATAACGTCATCAGTGACATCGTGAGGAACGCTCGAAGCATTCGAAGGAATGAAAAGGGTATCGGATGGTGAACTTGGGTCTATGTACGGATTGCAAGCATCCGCACCTAGACTCGGGGGCTACTCCCATCGGGAGCGCTGGACGCGCACTCGATGAAATGAGGACTCAAAGATATTCCTGTGAAGAAGCATCTGAAGAAAAGGATGAGTTGCTCAGCTCGAGTCTGCACCCGGTTGCAAGCGCCCGTGCCCAGACTCGGGGGCTACTCCCATCGGGAGCGCTGGACGCGCACCCCAAAGAACTTTTTTGCACTCCAGGATCATGCCCGGGGACTTGATTCTGTGTAGGGTGACGTTATTTTGCCATCGGAAGTTAACCAGCAAAAGTTGGGCACGTTACTCATTATCCCTTACGCGCAGAAAATGTATCGGATGACCTATGAAGACCTGCAGAAAAACTTCGGCAGAGCAAAACGTTCGAGTGGTACAACTTGAGTCTACGCACGGATTGCAAGCATCCGTACCTAGACTCGGGGGCTACTCCCATCGGGAGCGCTGGACGCGCACCCGATAGAAGAAGATGATGCTGATGCAAGATGAACAAGAACAATCAAGGAGAAGAACATTAAGTGCTTTAGTCTCTACCCGAACTATTTTCAGCTAGACACTCGGGGGCTACTGACGTGGGCATTACCCTTCGGGTAACCGACATTGCTCTACCCTATACGATCTAGCTGGAGGCCCATGAAGGTACTCGATGGCCAGGCGGGCCACTTGGACGGCGCAGCAGAAGATTCCTTGGCGGACAAGACAAGGAGGGAGCCGAACAAGAAAAATCTAGATCCAGCACTACTGTAAACCTAGTCGTACTCGGTTAGACCTCTTGAGACCTGTCCTTCTATATAAAGGCCAGGAGAGGGGATGCCAAGGGACACGATCAATCTTAGCAATCTTAGCCACCAAAAGTCTAGAGCTAGGTCGCCGCAGCACTTAGCCTCTCGACGAGATCTCAGCCGAACTCTTCGGCACCCCATTGTAACCCAATATTTTCATAATCAAGATCAGACAGGCAGGACGTAAGGGTTTTACCTCATCGAGGGCCCCGAACCTGGGTAAATCGCTCTCCCCGCTTGTCTGTGAACCGATGTCTCGTGTCAGCCTACAGGATTCCATCAACCCTAAGCCCCAATCGAAGGGCATTGCCGAGGAGTACCCTCGACAGCCGGTGTTGGGGATGGGGCAGCGTCTAGGTGGCATCCGAGAGAGCTCGGGGCGGCGCCGGCGTCAAGGACGGGGGCGGCGTCGAGGTGGCGTCCGGGTGAGCTCGGGGCGAGGACGGAGTGGCGTCAAGGTGGCGTCTGGGTGATCTCAGGACGGGGCCGGCGTCCAGGCGGCATCGGGCCGAGCTCGGGGGCAGTGCTCGGGGCACCTTGATGCGCTGCAATTTAATGCACTGCTACGCCTGCAACGGGAGCGGCAGTCATTAACTTGCATGTATTTGTATAGGAGTAACTTACGTGCGGCAGGGACCTTGTACACGAATGCTGGACCAATCAACAGCCGACTTGATGTGAGTTCAAGTACGGCCGGGTTCTATAAGTCCATTCTCGTGATGTTACTAGCTATGTTACTTCTACTATGAGTAATCGTAGTTATATGACTTTCTTCTGTATAGATCACTATCGCGACATGGTTCTAAATATCCGTTTAGAGAAAGTGACAAGTTACCTCCGTTCTAAAATGTATCCATTTTGGAAGCTAATATTTTTTGCAAAAATCCACAAATCTATTGTTAATCATTAATTAACAGTAGTATAGAGCTCTAGTAGTAAAACAAATTACTTATATATTTTTGGATCACCTAGTGAATATTACAAGCACTCCAGCGAGTCGAAAGCACGCCGCCGTTCTCGCCCCTCCTTTACTAGAGCCGGGTAGAGTTTATTTTAGTAGACACACGCGAAGACGTCGTGCTAATGCCCCAAACAACCACCGTATAAGAGCAACAGCCATCGCCATTTGATATGATATAACCACAGATCAGAAGAACCAAACTTGCAACCACACCAACTAACATGAACACCGACCAAATCCCAGGGGATCCGCCGGGAAGACAACTCAACATGTAGATACCCAACCAATTTTACTCTGTACATGTATATAAAAGTTAAAAATACGCAGAACAAGGAATTCATGCAACGTTATAATCAAAATAAGGGGTTGATTGGAAAATCCCCAAAATCAATATAAAACATGGATATAACATATAAGTTGTAATTATGTGGAAATATGTGGCAATAAACTACAAATATCATGTATGCATTTTACATGCATCAGGAGTCGAATAATGCAACTTTGTTTGAAGATATCTTTCCCATGAAGGATATGCCGAGCTCATCAAATCAGGAGATGCCTAATACATCTAGTCATGAATTAGCTACAATTCTTGAACCTATCATTATGATATAACATCATAAAAATCCCGAGGAGGATAAGAATGAAGCTCCTAAACGTAGGAGATAGAGGACTACAAAGTCCTATTGTTATGATTTAATCGTGTACTTCATGGCTGATACTCCCACTTCTATTTTTGAAGCTTATGCATGCATGGATGCTAACTATTGGAAGGAAGTCGTCCGTAGTGAGATGAATTCCATTTAAGATTTCTTCGATACTTATTCACCGGTAGCCATATTGACTGCCATTCGAGTACTACTATCATTTGCTTCCTCATAGGGTCTACTCTTTCATCAAAAGATGTTAAGTCGGCTTTCCTAAATGGAGAGTTGGATCAGGAAATTTACATGGGAGAAGCTAGATGGTTTTTTAGTAAATGGTCAAGAACGAAAATATGTGCAAGTTGTTGAAGTCGTTATATCAACTTAAGCAGGATCCTAATAAGTGGCAGAAGAAGTTTGAAAGAGCTTTGACCGCTGAAGGCTTTGTTGTAAATGAAGCTGATAAATGAGAGTACTATCACCATAGTGGGGCGAAAGAGTAATTATTTTTTTGTACTTCGTTGACATGCTGATTTTCAGAACCAAACCTGAACATGATCAATAAGACCAACATTTTCTTATCTCATTGGTTTGAGATGAAGGATCTTGGGGTAGTTGATGTAATATTGAACATCAAGCTATCGAGAAATGACATTGGTGGGATTACTATGCTTCAATCTCACTATGTGAAAAATATCTTGAGTCGGTTTAGGTATAGAGACTGCATGTTTTTTCCAATACCTTATTATCCTAGTGTTCTGCTTCTAAAGAATAAAATGGCTGCAAGAGATCAGTTTAGATATTTTCAGATTATTGACTTGTTCATGTATTTGGCTAGCGCTATGAGGCCTCAAATTGCTTTTGCTGTGAGCAAACTTAGCCGATTTATTTTAAATCCTGGCGATGATAATTGACATGTTCTTGAAAGAGTTATGCACTATGTAAAGGGCACCGCGAGCTCGCGCATTCACTATACATGGTACCCGAGGGTACTGGATGGTTATAGTGACTCAAACAAGATATTTGATGCTGATGAGATTAAGGCCATTAGTGGATATGTATTTACACTTGTGGTGGAGCTATTTCTTAGAAGTCTTGCAAGCAGCGCATCTTAACGAGGACAGAAGTTGAAGTAGAACTCACGACATTATATATGGATACTGGTGAAGCAAATTGGCTTTGTGAACTCTTGATGAACTTACATGTGGTTGATAAACCAATACCCGCTATATCAGTAAACTACGATAATCAGACTACAATCAACAAGATTAACAATTCTAACTATAACATGAATTTATAAAGGCATGTGAAGAGGAGATGAAAATATGTCCGAAAAATAAGGAACTCTAGAGTTATTGCATTGGATTATATCCAATCATCTAGAAATTTGGAATATCCCTTAACAAAGGATCTATCACGAAATGAGATAGATAATGCATTGAAGGAGATGTGTATGAGACCCACCATATAAGTTGTCCACGGTAGCAACCCATTCTATGTGATCGGAGATCCAGTTAATTAGAATTATGAGACACGCTGCTGGTCAACTGAGTGGAAAGTATTCTTATTTTCGTATGATACCACTTCGTGATGCAATACTTTCCTAATCTGCATGGTAGACTGATTTTATCTTAGTGTGTTGTAATTAGCTTACTCAAGCACATATATTGTCCTGCAGAACATCTATTGAAGAACACATCTATATAAATTCGGTTATTAAACGCGACAGTCAATGAGAGTTGGGTGCTCTTTAATAAACTCATGAAAGACCACGGAGGATGACGCATAAGCTCCACCGCAGTAAACGATCAATGCTTTCTGCGAAGCTGGATTCGTAGAAAACTTGCACTTCAAAGCTTAGTTCACTATTCAAGTAGCAATCTAGTGTAGCATAGAGTTCTAGGTGAAATTTAAACTTAATATTCTTCACTATAATACCGGTATAAAAAATATTTTGGAACCAAAGACAAATTTTATGTGACTCTAGGATGGCGGTTGTTCGAATTTCTGCCTAATATAGGCCCATCCCATTTATTTAGTCCACAATTCCTAAAAATCTGAAAGACTTAATTGGCTCATTCATGCATGCCAAGGGGTGAGACAAAATTTTAGTCTCACATTGTAGAGAGAGTTGGACTACCTTATAAGGGGTCTGATCCACTTGTGGTATTATCATGGGAAGAGGGCCTCGTACATTGCTAGTTTGCGGGAATGCAAGACGTCCTCTCCTTTTTGTCATGCATGAGTGAAATTTGAATGGTCGTACAGAAGCTAAAATGTTTTGCTATTGCTATAGTGGACAATGATTACTACTTTGTGTTTAGTTTATCTCCGTGCCTCTGTTTCATCCTCCAACGTAGCATTTCGCCTCCTCATGTGTGCCTATAAATGAGAGGTCGCTCATCTCCAGAAAGAGACACATCGCAACACAAATGACAGAGCCTCCTAGTTCTAGATCTTTGTGGCGATCAAGGCCTTCCCCATCCCATCGTGCGGCGTTCACCAAGAGTCGGGATAGTAGGCCTCCGATAACAGCTCCAATAAATTTTGTTTATACTAAACATTTGTATTTTTATAGAATATTATTTTATCATAACTGCAAGCTCAATATATTACTTATGTTATATAGTTAGCCATAACTATGTCAATAATTACTAATTAAGATGTTATATATCAAGTGTTATGATGTCTGCGGGTTGGTGATACAACTTGCTATGTGCTAATTTGATCCCTTAAATATTGACACAGAAACACGTTTCCATTTTGTTTACAAGATATTAGACAATGCCTCCTACAAAAGATCATTCTAATGAATCATGTAGCGAATTACACTTTCTAAAATTATACTGTATGCACGTTTAACTATACTTAAGTAGTCACATATACATATGATCACCAGAGTTTATAACTACTTAAGTAAATACCACAACATATCATGATACATATATCTAGATTGTACTATCTCAAAAATATATCTTCCTAGCGATATCAGACGTAAAATTAGGTACAAGTAAATAAAAATACTAGCAAGAAACCCACAATATAGCAGTGGCGCACCAGAAAGAGGTGCTCCACCGCTAGCTATGTTACCAATGACGCAGCTGATCAATAGTGCGGCACTGCTAACTTTCTGCTTGGTCCACCACCCTCCCAGGCTTAGCAGTGGCGCACCATTTCTAGGTGCGTCACTAGTATGTGAGATAGCAGTGGGCACCATGCACCACGGGTAAGCATGGAAACTTTTGAAAATGGTGAAAATATGGCTCCACCCTTAGCAATGGCGGCATGGTGAGCCACTGCTACTTGAGATAATAGTGGTGCACCATGTGTTATGTCATCTAGTTGCAACAGAAATTAACAAAAATGAATTTCGTTTTTTTTCTCAAAATTCCATCATGTATAGGTAAAACGGCTTTTCTGGTTGCATACGACCTCCGATAAAAAAATATTTTTTATATGAAAACGTATCTACGCAAAACTTTACATCTGAATTCAACACACTCCGGACGCTTAGCGAATTTTTAGATTCCCAAAAATCGAAAGGGAGCACCGTACAAAGCCATTTACCGATACGCCATCTCCGTCGTACTGGGCCGCCATCACTAAGGATTCGGTGTGTGAGGCTTGAATATGCGTGTCATGAGGTTTCTCGACGAGCGCATAGTAGATCAATGGCAATGGGCGATATTACACGGCGGGACACACTACATATAGGGCGGACATGAGCGGGAAGACAAGGTGGGATGGCGCACGTGGCAAGCCAACGCATCACTGATGGGATGCGATGGCTCGCCTACATTGCGGCAAGCGCCATTACATTGGCCCCCGAAACTAGGCATCAAGGACTGCACTCTTTCAACGTTGCTAGGTGGGCCAATTGCATGCGGCCATTGCGTCCGGTGGTGTCGGCGCTCCCGCTAGCCCCCCGCCTTCGGTTAGGTTTGGCCTGGGGGTGCCAATAGAAGAAGACACGTTTGCCGGCCCAGAAACGAGTTTCGATGGCCTGGCTTAGCGATTTTTTTTACTCCAGGCGTTTAGTGAACTTACAGATTCCCAAAAATTGAAAAGAAAACATAAAAATTTTCAACTTATAATTTCAGGCAATTTTTTTTTAAAAAAAGTTGATGTGGCGCACCAAACCATGGGGTGTGCCACTGCTAAGTTTCGCTCCCTCGAAATTTGGAATGTGGTTGGCCACCCTTTACCCCTATTCCCTTCGTCCCCCTCCTCCACACATTTGTTCCATCATTTCCTCTTTCTCTCCTCCTCCTCTACTTTTTTTCGAAATGGGGAAAATATCGCCCCAGCTTCTGCATCCAAAGGATGCACACGGCTTTTTTTATTAGATTATTCACGAAACCTTACAAGAAAAAATACAAAAGATCAAACTCGAAGCAACCTTACTATACCTACAGTGGGATGAAGAGGGTGACAATACACCAACTCAAATCATCTAAAACTAAATGCCTTCTCAAACCGCCCCATAGCAGGTGAGAAACACATCCAGTCAAGCAGACTCTCAGCACATGCCAACGCACACGCCACAGGAGTTGCTCCCGCCGTCTTCCTCGACTCCATCTTCAAGAGAGATCAACGCATTAACCTTGCAAGACCTGCCGTCGATGCCACCATGACGCCAGACGGCTCCACCCTCCTGCACGTATACATCATCCCGCATCTGTCGTTGATACCCTGCAGCACCATGCCACTGAGACTCAGCGCCAACAATGTGGTAGATGAACACCACTCCACCGAAGTCCGCCAACATCCAGCAGCTGCTCCAAAAACGATACCCCAAGAGGTAGAACGGCGCAGGACGTGCCGCCATCGTCCGATCCGGGAGACCCGGACCTAGGGTTTCCCCCGGAGCAGCACGAGTGAGAAACCGCAGACTGCGTCGACGATGCCTTTAGGAAGGGAGCGACGCGTGACGCCGCCATCGCCCGCTAAGACCTTGGTCGAAGCTCGGTTTTCACCGGCAGCCACGCAACCCGACTCGTCGCAAACCGGCCGACCTCCTCCAGCGAAGGAAAAGACCACCGCCACCGTGGCCAGAGCCGCTGCCCTGGGCGTCCTCAGGGATGCGGAAGTGGCCGAGGGGAACCACCGCGAGCCATCGATGTAGAAGAGGGAGATGCTGCGCAGACGTCACCACCCGCCCAGCCCCAAACGGGCCTAGATCGGGCCCGACATCCGTGCAACCACGCCCGCGTCACCGTCGTCGCCCGAAGCTGCTCCGCCTAGGTCGCCACCCACCCCGCTCCACCATCGCTTGGAAGAAGGTAGCCGCCGCTGCGCCGCCTTGATCCGCGATCGAGGGAAACCGCCGCCGCCGCCGTCACGCCGCACAGGCTTTGCCTGGCGACGCCCAGGGCGGCGGCGGCGGAGGGGGATCTGCGCTGTGGAGGGCTCGGGAAGGTGCGCCCCGGCGCGGCGCGGAGGGTTAGGCGGGCCCGATCTACTACTCCTCCACTCCCTCCTCCTCCAATTCTTTCCTCCTACACTCCGGCCTCCTCCACCTCCTCCAAATTCGGCATCCTACTCCACTCCGGCCTCCTCTTCTACTCCCTCCTCCTTCAACTTCGGCCTCCTCCTCCACTCCTTCAACGCTGGCCTCCTCCTCATGTACTCCTCCTTCTTCTCATCCTCATTCTCTCCTCCACTCGGCCGACCCTTCCTTCCTCTTCTTCTGCTGCATGTGGAGCTTCCCATCACAAAGAACGTGCCAAGATGCATACTAGAACGAAAATCGAGAAAATCGCAAAAAATCCAGATCTAGATCGAGATCCAAATTTCAAATTTTTACCAGTGGTGCACCTCTTTTTTGTGCAGTGGTGCACCTCGACGAAATGGAAGTGGCGCACCAATGAGCTAGCAGTGGCGCACCTTGTGGTGCACCACTGCTACTTTGGTTACCAATGAGGCACCACCTGGTGCGCCACAGCTAACAATTAGCTGTGACGTGATAGAAGTGGGTGCACCACTAATAGCAAATATAGGTGCGCCACTGAATAGCATTTTTCTAGTAGTGGATCCTGTACGGGAGAACGCCGATACGGTTTTTGGGAAAAGCTCCGCGCGACTACTGACTTCATCATAGACTTGAACGAGTTCTTCCCCGACAACGATTTCTTCTCTAAAATTAGCAGTATGTACGACTACACACCGGGCCACCGGCAACACGAATGTGTCTTCTTCTACAGTGCAGTTCATATGTTTTCCTAATTCTCCCGATCGAAATTATGATGCAATTTCTAGTTCTAGTACATGTTAGATAGCATGTCTAGTTTGTTTCCTCTGCTTCTAGCGTTTCATCTACTGTTTTTGTTTGATTAATTTATGTGGGAAATTGGTTATACTTTCAACAACATTCACGTCCGTTTAATTTTTAAAAGTGCATACCATATCGGATGTCGATGTGGATTCCAAGGGAAATTTATCCTTGCCACTGACATCGCTACACCGCACTACCAAGCTGCCAAAACTCATTCCCCTGTTACCAGACCTTTTTCGCGTAACGAATCTACCGGTACCGTCGTGAGATTAGTTAGAAATGGGCATGGGTTTTTGCTGCGGCGACGACCAGTGCGCGGTGGAGGTGGAGCCCAGACGTGACAGGATGGACGTTGACCGTGGCTCTCACTCTGGCTTCGGGTTGGATCGCATACAGGCGTTGTTGTGCCTTTGTGGCTTTGTTTCACCGGGGGCGAGCTTTCGAGCCCGTGATCCATCCGAACGTTAGTTGTGCGTAAGTGGGCGCGGAATACAGACACGTGTCAGCTGGCGGTGCGCGAGTGTACCCTGGATAGTGGAGTATTTGGATGCGCACGTACGGCTGCGTATGTACGCGCCGTGATGCATGCCCTTTCGTCATTTCCGAACGAGCGCCCTATTGGATGGAACTGGTTAGTGCAAAATCTGACTTTGGATGGAGTAATTTATTCAAAGAAACCAAATACTGCTGCTGCATGCTACTGCCAAAGTGCGTAGCCCAACTAGAGATCGGCTGTGTGCTATCGCGAAACGGGGTCAACTGCAAGCTCATTCGCCGAGCGTACCATCTGGAACATCGCGTCGTGTAATAAATCCGGGTCCCAAAGCTGTCGGCAAATGTCTTCAGTCTTCACTAGTCTCTACCACCACTCCAAACGCGGGGCGGGACAGTCAGAGCAAGAGGAGAAACCTGAGGTTGGGTGGTTAGGAGGGTGATTATACCTCCAGCCCATCAGAGTTCAAATCTCAGGTTTGATATCTGTGTGTCTCATAAAGACGGAATATTCATTTAGTGGGAGGCGATGTTCCCGTCGACAGCGAGGCGTCTGTGGTGATTTCGTCAATTTCAAGATCCAATCCGCTGGCTCAGTCTTCCGAAGGTGCTCATAGGAGTAGGATGTACGTGTGTGCGTTCATATGGATGAGTGTATGCGCGTGTATGTGAGTGTCTACGTCTGTACTGTGTTTCTCAAAAAAATCAGAGTAACAGACCGATCACGCGCCTACCCAAAAGTAAAATTCCGGCCGACAGAACCAGGTTCGCATCGTAATAATTTCCAAACCACTGTCTTTGCCCCACTACATCTATCGCGCGAACATATAAGTATGTATGTGACCGACACGAGAGTATAAAGAGAAGCTAAGAACGTATCAGCAAATTCTCAAAAAAATAGAAGACATAAATGTATCGGCAAAAGTGAGCGCTGCAGAAACGGCCGCACCTGGTACAAGAATATCAGCGATGAAAGCGGCTGCCTGGCAACCGCGAGCACGGACTGGACATACGACGACACGGGCTCACAACGGCGCCAATCCAGGCAGCAGGAAGCTTCGTCCCCCGGCGCGTGCATGCACCGGCCGGCAGGGGAGCCATGAAATGAAAGCGATCCTGGACGTACGATACGATGCTCTCTCGCAAACCACACGGGAACACTAGTGGCTACATTAGACCGATGGACTGAAACTGATCCATGGGGCAACTTATGTTACGTCAGTCAGTCACTGTGAAAAACAACTACTCCATGTATACCGGTGGGGCGTCAGCTTGGAGCATGCAGAAAATCGGTGGCGACGAGACAACGCGTTCACGTTACGGCACAGTAGATTAATTGACGGGGCTCTGGGGATGTATCTTTGCAGTATCGCGCTTCCTTGTCTTGCTTGATCTGCTGACGGTTACTCAAGGGCTCCTGTTCCGGGACAAGATGCTTCCGTCCATCGGCCGTGACAAGGTTGTAGGTGGGACTGACGCATTCCAGAAGCAAATTTAGACTGCGAATGCATCGGCTTGAACATAATGGTCAGCTTGCGTGTGGGGAAATTAGCTAGGACAATGCTGAAGATTGTTGGCATTACCTTGTCTTACACACTGGACACCGACGTAAGGCCATGGCATGTGGCATGAAAATTTTGGAACGAGAGGAACGTTAGGGTTTTTCGTCACATCTCAACCTTGCCTTCCGTAGTTCTAGCTAAAATTAAGATGAAAGTGCGCAATTGATTACCGTGGGAGCAAAATATTTGAGTTGTATTATACCGCGAGAGTAGGCTTGCGTTGTCTTGAATGGTGGCCTATGCCACCTAAACTTCTCTAAAACTTCTCCTTAATTAATAAGATGAGGTAAAGTTTTTGCCTCCGTTTCAAAAAAAAAGTTGCGTCGAACCACTAGGCTAGAGTTTTCCCCATTTCTTGTCCAATTTGATACAAATGATCACTTTGCGTTCATTTGTGACGAGCCCGCTAGAATACTTCATCATTTCACGTTATCACGTAGTCTGCATCGTCTCTAACTAGCGGCATTTCTTCCCTAATTCACTTTACCAATCTAGCTTCTCATTTCGCATGTCTTTTCGCAAACTGTTTTTCCACTTCTATGAATGTTGTTTGATGCGTAGAATTGCAATCCTTTGAATTTAGTACAAAGAATGCATTTGTACTATGTTTTCGAGAAAAAAATTCCTGCACTCCAACTTTATTTACATTTTTTTGGTTTTCCTATGCAGTCAAACACTTGTGGATTCAAAAATTTGTTTCCAAATCTCACAGGATTAAAGAAGACATGCCATTCTAATCATGTGTTTTTCATATTCATGTGTCCTGAGAATCCTACGAATCAATAGAGCCCTAAGTGGGCGATCCGTGGGAGCCCGTTAAATATACGGGGGTATCAATCATCCCACATATGCTTATACATGCCCACAAATGCATCACTGTTGGTCGCATAGTGTTAATAAAGAGATTTTGAAAATCATTTGCTCGTAAGAGCGAAGATGACAGAGTCAGAAGAGTTATATGCGAGATCAGTTGTCGTTTACATGAGATGCATGTAATATTTCCGTAGGTGTGATCCTGGAGCTAATCCGGAATGAATTTGTAATGGCACTTGTTGATCAATAAAGTATCACATTCTCAAACTATTGGACCGGGTCCATCCGTTTCGAAATAAGTGATGCAACATATTCTTATATAATAACTACAGCTCAGGCACACGCGCATGCATATGTTCGTTTTTCTTTTTCTTTTGAGAATCATAATATGTTCGTCGTTTCTGTTGTAACATATTTGTGCCTGTAAATAGCTGGACGCACGATAGCAACTCCTGAACACAGCGTGGTGCAATAGCAGTCAATCCCGAGAAAAGCCGCGAGGAATGTCTAGATCGCTTTATCTTTGACGTGGTCGAAGCATGAACGTAGCGAAGAGTCAAGAGACTTTTTTTTTTTTTTTTTGAAGAGTCAAGAGACTTTGTCTAGGTAGGAAGTTAGGAGCGTACGTCCCACGGGATACCGCTCGCGCAAAGCACCACATGTGAAATCCAACTCCGTCCGTTTGCTTTTTAACGATCGTCGGCAAGGCAAGTCATGGAGATGGAGAGTACGGGGTACCGGCCGGTAGGCCGGCGGTGCGTAGCGGATCCAGGAGGTTGGTGCCGTGGTGCGGCTCAAGAGTCAAGACAATGTCAACCTTAACCCTACCCCACTCTGATAAGCCCGGGCTCATCACGAGCATCGGGCTCCCACGCGAACCTAAAGAATAGCCAGGAGCCCCCACCACGTCATGGGGAGTCATGGCAGTCCGACGCGCTTGTCGGCCGGACCCGAGCAAACACGTCGGCGCGCGACGCCGTTACCGACAGCTCGGCCGTGACCGGCCGGCGACTCCCGCGCCATCGAGCGACGGAAAACGAGCTCTGCCCCCGCCCGCGCGCCATCGTTACCAGGCGCGCACGTACGCCTGCAGTCAGGGTCGCTAGCTGCCGATGGTGCCATTGCCATTGCCATGCCGGCCGTGCCCCGTAGATCCCCATTCCATTCATGGCGCGAACGTGACGGCGGGCCACGCCCATCCTCTATCGCTTGCTAACCGCTGCGTACTCTCATTTCTGATCTCAAGTCTCCAACCGCTTCTGAAAATCTTCGCCGATTCTTGCTTTAGCTCTTTTGGTTTTGTTTAATGTTCATGTTAAGACGGGACAGGAACGGGGTAGAAGAGAGAGACATCTGGGTTTGATATTTGATGCGGCGATCGCTTTCGCGGGAGGGTGGGCCTGCTGCGGCTGCTGGTACCTGCCACTTGCCGTGGTGTGGTTGGTCCGTACGAGGGAAATATATTGTTTGTGTTTATGAGTAGTCGCTCATTTCATCCCTTCCCAGCTCTCTTTGTGCTACAGTAGCCTTAGACTTCTTCCTGCTTTTATCAGACCGCTGACGGCCGCTCCGTTGGAATAGTCCACCGAAGTTGGTCTATGTTTGCGCCGGTATAGTTTAGAAGTAGATCGGTAGGTTTTTCTTCTTTGTTTTGGCTCTGTGTCGTTGTTTGGGCGTTTGCCCCGTAGTGGAGGCGGTTCTCCGGATCTCCGCCGCCGAATCTAGATGGATTTAGGGTGTGTTCGGTTGTAGGATGAGATAGAATGGAATGGAATGGTTCCATTCCACTGGAACGGAACGGTTCCATTCCACTGGAACGGAACGGTTCCATTCCACTCCATTCGCGTGTTCGGTTGGGAGGAAAATAGGTAGAATGGAATGTCTCCATCTAAGCTTAATTTTGAGCCTAAACTGAATTTACTTTGTGCTAAACTAGTTTTGTCCAGCACCAGGCCGAGATTTGCCCGCCCGCCGCGAGCAATAGTTCGCAGAAACCACCGCCGTTGCCCGCTGGAATCGTCGCCGCCGCCCGCTGGAATCGCCGCCGCCGCGCCCCGCGGGAACCTCCGCAGCCGCTCGCAGGAATCGTCGCCGCCGCGCCCCACAGGAACCGCCGCCGCCGCTCGCGGGAATCGCCGCCACCGCGACCTGCAGGAACCGCCGCCGCCACGCCCGCAGAACCGCCGCCACGGCAGCCCTGCCGCCGCCCGCAGGAACCGCCGCCGCCGCGCCTGAAGCCGACGCTGCCGCTGCCGCGCACCTGAAGCCGCCGCCGCGTGCCTGAATCCGCCGCGGGCGCCGCGCATGAAGCCGCCGCCGCGCCTGGAGCTGCTGCCGCCGCGCCTGAATCCGCCGCGCCCGAAGTCGCCGCCGCGCGTGGTTCCTGCTAGCCGCGCGCCAGACGGTGTGGCAAGGGAGAGACGAGGGGCAAGGGAGAGATTATGTCGTTTTCTTGTTGACAGTGGGTTGACAAAGTTGTTTAGCCAGCCGTTCCTCCACATTCCACCGATTTGGTGGAATGGGTTGGTTCCGCATATAGAGGGAATATTCCTTTTTGTGGAACTAGTTGGTTCCGTTCCTCCGCACAACCGAACACTGGAATGGGGTCTAGGTGCGGAACCGTTCCATCCCATTCCTCCTCATTCTGAAACCGAACACACCATTAGGGTTGCGGCGCACCCTGCTTTTGCTCCTCTGGTTGGTGCAAGGTATGGGTGAGGGCGATGTCGTCCTCTTCAATAAATTGGTGGCTCCAGGTTCCGTCCATCCCGGATATTGCTGCGAAGACGAAGCTCTCCTGTCCGGCCATGCTGGCGAGGGGGAGGGCAACATCAACGTGGCGAGGTTCCCTGCTACTTCTCTCCTGGCCGGCCATGGTGGCGAGGAGGAGTTGGGGCGCGGAGGACCATGTTTGGATCTGGGAGGTGGATTATGTCCTCTTTGCCCGCGTTGTTCGAGGTGGTGGATTGCTTAGCTGCAATTTCCCCTGGTCTGCCGTGGTGGTGAGGAGGTAAGCGACAGCGAAGCGTCTACTCCCCAAGCTCTGCATTGACGTCTGCCTTCGAGGTATTATGGAGCTGCTTTTCCAGGGCTCCTTCATGCGGAACACACGACGTCTTCTATCAGCGTCGTGATCCTTGGACGATGGACGACCCCTACTCTACCTCCAGGATGGACGCCCTTCTTCGCATCCTTCATCGGAGCTCGACACTTCTCCACCGCCAAGTGGTTTGTCCCCGGAGGAGGAGTGGCCGGCGTCTGAAATGCATCGCCGAAAGCATGTTGTCAATGTTGGCATCCGATCTCGACGGTCACGTCTTGAGATCGCCGGCGAGAGGTGGCGGCGGCACCCAAGGACCTGGTCACTTTTCATCTTTTAGTTCTTGGGTGTGTTTTTTTGCATTTCTAGAGGCCCTTACTTCAAATTTTAGGTTTCTCAATACGAGAGATGTAAAAGGGCCGCTTTTTAATATGTACCCACCACGTGTGAAAGAATGAATGAATCGCTTGGATCTTCTAGACCCGTCTCTGTTAAAAAAAAAAGAGTAGTACTACGTATGACTTTCTTCTGTATAGATTACTTTTTCTTGCGACAAGGTGATCACTGGTCAGTTCAGTTGAAGTGGAACCATCTATAATCAGGGGCGGAGCCTCTTGGAGAGCATACTGGGTGCTGGCCCACCCTTTGAAAAATAGAAAACACTAGCTTTATGTCAAGCATGTCATGTATATATTTAGTAGGTTTTGGTCAAATTTGCTTCTACTGACCCAAGCTACGGGAGCTGTGATGGCCTATGACAGGGTCCATAGATATTTTGGCTCATGTTTTTCTTTTTTTTTTTGTGTGAAAAGCTCATGTTTTTCTTTGTGTCACCTTCCGCCACTTCTTAATGTTTTGAAGTAGACTTCTCCCCCGCGTCTCGTAGGCTCCTCTCCCACCCCCTATCCTCTCCGGTGGCTTGGCTGATCGGAGAGAAGGCCGGACACATGTACAAAGTAGTATAGGTTTCTTTGTTGTAGTTTATATGGCTTTATGCTAGCTTGGCGACATTCCTAGTATGAAGGGGTTTGGGTGGATTGAGCATCTCTGGCGCCAGTACACTCCTCGTATGTGGTACTCTGGCGGTCAGAGTCAAAGGCGGACATACGTAATCTTCTTCGCCTCCTTGGAATAAGCTCGGTGGAGCTCAGGATCGACCTGTTCTTGCCAGATCTAGCTGATATGTGACGACGAGATTAGGAGCTCCTGGGGTCGTCCTCGAAGCTTCTCTCAGCGAAGAGAATCAACGGCGGCTTGGTGGCATCGTTGCTCCGCTTGGCCAAGGGGGGCACTTCGCCTAGCGGAGCTTGCTGCTCCAGCGGTTCCTCTTCCCCCAGGCCAGAGAGCTAAGGTTTACCGACGACGGTAGCATAGAGGTTTAGCAACGATGGTGGAGAAGAACTCGATCGCTTTTCTAGATATCTTCTAGGATCCTTTCTAGAAAAAAAAGAGGTCTATGTTGCGATTTCAATTATTTCCGGGTTTCTCTCTATAACTTGTACCCACCGACGGTTTGCCTAAAGAAGAGGGCACAAAGACATGCACATTCGGCCTCAGGCTAGCCATAGTGCTAGTATCATAGCTAGTATCATGCACATTGGTCCCACAAAAATGCTGATGTGGCAGCTAATTAAGGAGGAGAGAGGAGATTAGAGTAACATAGGTAGATACTGTATCATAGCGCATGTCACGAGAAAAGTTAATGTCAAACAAATCATGTGCACAAATTTGCATTGAGATTCTAAAAAACAATAAATATAGCATGACTATGATACTATTTCATGATACTAACCACTATAGAGATAGTATCATACACAAGTATCATATGCATGATACTACTACATGATACTTAGCACTATAACTAGCCTCAGTAAACCAATCTAAGCACGCACACGGTTTCGAGCAAACCACGCAGTAGGCTGCCAAAACGCACCTGGTTCCCGGGCCTTTTTTCGCAAAACGAATGTGCCGTTAGAATCATCGTGAGACTACCCACAATGGGAGTATCATAGCTAGTATTATGCATCACATGCATGCAAAAAGCTGACGTGTCACATTAATAAATGAAGAAAGAGATGGTAGTAGTATCATAGGTAGATACTGTATCATAGCACGTAGAACTAGAAAAATTAATGTCAAATCAATCTTGTACACACTTTTTCATTGAGATTCTACAAATCACTAAATATAATTAATTTATGATACTACTACATGATACTATGCATTGTGAAGATAGTATCACACACTAGTATCATATGTATGATACTACTATATGATACTCCCCATTGTGACTAGTCTGAGATTCGTTGGACATGGGTATGGGCTTTTCTTTCCTCCGGCGACGACCAGTATGTGCGGTGGAGCCCAGACTTGACCGAATGGATTTTCACCGGGGCTTATATAGATTGACACGTGTCAGCTGGCGTTGCGCGAGTGTACCCTGGCGAGTGGAGTATTTGGGTGCGCACGTACGGCTACGCATGGACGCGCCGTGACGTCTGCCCTTTCGTCATTTCCGAACGAGTGCCCTACTGGATAAGCGCGAAACTTTAATATATCCACGAAAACGAAACACTGCTAGCTGCTGCTACTCCCAAAGTGCGTAGCCCAGCTCGATCACGAAATAGATTCATTTGCAAGCTCAGTCAGTGCATAAGCACGCACCAAAGTGTTCTTTTCGCTCCAAATAAAATTTTCGTCGGCTTGTGCTTGTGTTTGTGCTTCACATAAAAATTTCGAGTATTTGTTTTATCCGATAAATAACATGTCCAAATGAAAAAAATTCTCTAGGAACAGAAACCTCCACGATTGCTTCAAACCGAAGTGGGCCGGAAATACTTTGTACTATTTGCCGGTCAAATGTGTGTGGCAAACGAACATCGATCGCGTCGTGTGATAAATCGACTCCCAAAGCTGGTCCTTCTCTAGTTGTTCAAACACGGAGAGTGACAGGCAATTAGAGGAATCGATCTCGGTTGTTTACACGCAAAAATGAAATTCCGGCCGATAGAACCAGGTTCGCATTGCAACCACTAGCTTTGTCCCACTATATTATGATATGATGCGGTAGGCACTATGCATCTATCACAAACAAAGAAGTGCTGCTACTCAAAGGATTAGTATGTATGTACCCGACACGGCGACACGAGCCGCATCGATCGATAGATCGAGATGATAAAGAGAGAAGCAAAAGCGAGCGCAGCGGAAACGGCCGGCCGGAACAGGTATAGGAAAATCAGCGCTGAAAGCGGCTGCCCGGCGACCGCGAGCGCGGCCCGGGCATACGACGACAGAGGTTCAAAATGGCGCCAATCCAAGCGGGAAGCTTCGTTCTCCGGCGCGTGCAATGCACTGGCAGGGGAGCCATCGGAGCGATCGTGCACGTACGCTTGCTCTCGGCTCGGCCCATCAGCTAATTACCGGACGTGGAGTAGAGACGCTCGCTCGCATCAACGCGCATTCCAGGGGATAAGAGTAGACTGATGGACGTACACATACGGATAGCAACTTATGTTACGTCAGTCACTGCGAAAAAACAACTGCTCCATGACGGTGAGACGTCAGGTTGGAGCATGCAGAAAATCGGTGGCGAGAAGACAACGCGTCCACGTTACAGGGCAGTGGGTTAATTGGCGGGGCTCCGGAGATGTACCTCTGCAGTATTTAGCTTTTTTTTTTCTCGATAAAAGGCCTTCTATTAATTAAAAATTTAACATCCGATCTCCACGTATAATATGCGCTCAAATCCAAAACAATGGTCACAATAAATCATCTCGACACTGTAAGGTGTTAAAGGGCCAATTCGAAGATCACACCGCCAACCATGTTGGATAAGAATATCAACACCTTCATAGATAGGTTTTGATTCTTCACGCGTTGTAGAGATGACAATAAACAGACCATAGTTGTGCACCCATACATAACCTGAATAAGAAATGATTTTTTATCACTAAATATAATGTCATTTCTACATAGCCATAATGACCAGATAAGGGCAAGCGCTTCCACTATGATAAGTATTTTAAGCATATGTTGCACACTATTTAGTCAATTGCCGAAAATATTAGCAACACCACATAATTGGTATAAGGTAGAACCTATTTGGATGGCTGCTTATATAGAGATAGCAAATTTACGCTGAAAGAATAAATGTTTTAACAATATCGTCATGGTGATAGAAAACACACTTAGAACTTCCGTGCCAATTGTGTTTATCAACGTTATCCTTTGTCAGGATCACAACTCTACGAAGGTACCACACAAAACTTTAGTTTTTAGCAGAATCTTTATTTTCCAATTTTTGTTGTTGTTATCAACTGGCACTTGTGGTTGTATTAATGCTCTATACAAAAAAATCTGGCGATGATTTACCACTCTCTTGTAGATTCCATCAAAAGTTATCTGCCCGTTTAGAAAGATGGACCAAAGCCAAGCGATATACCAGAGCATGCCATTATTCAATCCTAGGACCAACAAGATTTCGTTTGAACGTTATATTTGGTGGGGGAAGAGCCGAGCACCTTGGCGTTCACCTTTATGATGCACAATGGTAAAATCTTCATCTACATATAAATACAAATATTGTACGTCGCCGACTAGAGTTTGTCGCTTTAATTCGACAAACAGCAGCAGTGTGTAATACTCCCGATGTAGTAAAGTTTTAATGGCTAACGTCTGTACGTGGTATTTCCTCTCTTTGTTGGAGATGTTTTTCCACGCTAAAATCTTGTGTTCACTTCATGTGATTTCTTCGTTCTTTGTTTATTTGATTATCATGTTTATAACACTTGTATTGTTCAAACATCATGGTCTCGATTTCCTTACAACATGAAAAAAATTGTTCTCTATCCTTGAGGTTGCCTATAATTTTTTTCCCATCATCTATGGTTTGCATGAGAGTGGAAATTGCTAGTGTTCTACAATCTTCCGCTTGGTCTAGTAGGGCAACTATTGTAATATGAGCCCAAACAATTTGTTCTTTTTGATACTGACTTCAAATAGTACACTTGGTACCATTTGTGGGATAAATGAACTTTGTCCCACTACATGATGTGATACCATCACAAACGAAATAAGCATGTGTGTACCCGTCACGAGCCGGCCGCATCGATGGATGGATGGAGAGGATAGAACGTATCGGCAAAAGCCAGGTGCAGCAGAAACGGCCGGCCCCGGTATAGGAAAAGCAACGCTGAAAGCGGCTGCCCGGCGACCGAGAGCGCGGCCGCGCATACGACGACAGAGCTTCAGAACGGCGCCAATCCAGGCAGCATGAAGCTTCGCCCTCTGGCGCGTTCATGCACCGGCAGGGGAGCCATCAGAGCGATCAAACGGGAACAGTTGTTACGTTAGCCTGAACCAAACTCTGTTGTGGTCGGTCGCCAGCCGGCCGCTGTCGACTGTCGCGTCCCGCCTGGCCGTTTGCTCTCGGCTCGGCCCATATGCTAATCCTGGTGGCGCGACCGGACGTGGAGTAGAGACGCTCGCTCGCATCAACGCGTTCGGTTTGGGTGGATGGATAGGAGTACACTGTACACATATCGATGGATGGCAACTGGGTGCTACGTCAGTCGCCGTGAATAACTTAACTACTAGTATATTATAGCTTAACAAACATCTTTTTCCCAGAATTTTGATTTATTTTTGGGATTAACCATGGGTAGCCGCCGCTGCGCCGCCTTGATCCGCGATCGAGGGAAACCGCCGCCGCCGCCGTCACGCCGCACAGGCTTTGCCTGGCGACGCCCAGGGCGGCGGCGGCGGAGGGGGATCTGCGCTGTGGAGGGCTCGGGAAGGTGCGCCCCGGCGCGGCGCGGAGGGTTAGGCGGGCCCGATCTACTACTCCTCCACTCCCTCCTCCTCCAATTCTTTCCTCCTACACTCCGGCCTCCTCCACCTCCTCCAAATTCGGCATCCTACTCCACTCCGGCCTCCTCTTCTACTCCCTCCTCCTTCAACTTCGGCCTCCTCCTCCACTCCTTCAACGCTGGCCTCCTCCTCATGTACTCCTCCTTCTTCTCATCCTCATTCTCTCCTCCACTCGGCCGACCCTTCCTTCCTCTTCTTCTGCTGCATGTGGAGCTTCCCATCACAAAGAACGTGCCAAGATGCATACTAGAACGAAAATCGAGAAAATCGCAAAAAATCCAGATCTAGATCGAGATCCAAATTTCAAATTTTTACCAGTGGTGCACCTCTTTTTTGTGCAGTGGTGCACCTCGACGAAATGGAAGTGGCGCACCAATGAGCTAGCAGTGGCGCACCTTGTGGTGCACCACTGCTACTTTGGTTACCAATGAGGCACCACTGGTGCGCCACGCCTAACAATTAGCTGTGACGTGATAGAAGTGGGTGCACCACTAATAGCAAATATAGGTGCGCCACTGAATAGCATTTTTCTAGTAGTGGATCCTGTACGGGAGAACGCCGATACGGTTTTTGGGAAAAGCTCCGCGCGACTACTGACTTCATCATAGACTTGAACGAGTTCTTCCCCGACAACGATTTCTTCTCTAAAATTAGCAGTATGTACGACTACACACCGGGCCACCGGCAACACGAATGTGTCTTCTTCTACAGTGCAGTTCATATGTTTTCCTAATTCTCCCGATCGAAATTATGATGCAATTTCTAGTTCTAGTACATGTTAGATAGCATGTCTAGTTTGTTTCCTCTGCTTCTAGCGTTTCATCTACTGTTTTTGTTTGATTAATTTATGTGGGAAATTGGTTATACTTTCAACAACATTCACGTCCGTTTAATTTTTAAAAGTGCATACCATATCGGATGTCGATGTGGATTCCAAGGGAAATTTATCCTTGCCACTGACATCGCTACACCGCACTACCAAGCTGCCAAAACTCATTCCCCTGTTACCAGACCTTTTTCGCGTAACGAATCTACCGGTACCGTCGTGAGATTAGTTAGAAATGGGCATGGGTTTTTGCTGCGGCGACGACCAGTGCGCGGTGGAGGTGGAGCCCAGACGTGACAGGATGGACGTTGACCGTGGCTCTCACTCTGGCTTCGGGTTGGATCGCATACAGGCGTTGTTGTGCCTTTGTGGCTTTGTTTCACCGGGGGCGAGCTTTCGAGCCCGTGATCCATCCGAACGTTAGTTGTGCGTAAGTGGGCGCGGAATACAGACACGTGTCAGCTGGCGGTGCGCGAGTGTACCCTGGATAGTGGAGTATTTGGATGCGCACGTACGGCTGCGTATGTACGCGCCGTGATGCATGCCCTTTCGTCATTTCCGAACGAGCGCCCTATTGGATGGAACTGGTTAGTGCAAAATCTGACTTTGGATGGAGTAATTTATTCAAAGAAACCAAATACTGCTGCTGCATGCTACTGCCAAAGTGCGTAGCCCAACTAGAGATCGGCTGTGTGCTATCGCGAAACGGGGTCAACTGCAAGCTCATTCGCCGAGCGTACCATCTGGAACATCGCGTCGTGTAATAAATCCGGGTCCCAAAGCTGTCGGCAAATGTCTTCAGTCTTCACTAGTCTCTACCACCACTCCAAACGCGGGGCGGGACAGTCAGAGCAAGAGGAGAAACCTGAGGTTGGGTGGTTAGGAGGGTGATTATACCTCCAGCCCATCAGAGTTCAAATCTCAGGTTTGATATCTGTGTGTCTCATAAAGACGGAATATTCATTTAGTGGGAGGCGATGTTCCCGTCGACAGCGAGGCGTCTGTGGTGATTTCGTCAATTTCAAGATCCAATCCGCTGGCTCAGTCTTCCGAAGGTGCTCATAGGAGTAGGATGTACGTGTGTGCGTTCATATGGATGAGTGTATGCGCGTGTATGTGAGTGTCTACGTCTGTACTGTGTTTCTCAAAAAAATCAGAGTAACAGACCGATCACGCGCCTACCCAAAAGTAAAATTCCGGCCGACAGAACCAGGTTCGCATCGTAATAATTTCCAAACCACTGTCTTTGCCCCACTACATCTATCGCGCGAACATATAAGTATGTATGTGACCGACACGAGAGTATAAAGAGAAGCTAAGAACGTATCAGCAAATTCTCAAAAAAATAGAAGACATAAATGTATCGGCAAAAGTGAGCGCTGCAGAAACGGCCGCACCTGGTACAAGAATATCAGCGATGAAAGCGGCTGCCTGGCAACCGCGAGCACGGACTGGACATACGACGACACGGGCTCACAACGGCGCCAATCCAGGCAGCAGGAAGCTTCGTCCCCCGGCGCGTGCATGCACCGGCCGGCAGGGGAGCCATGAAATGAAAGCGATCCTGGACGTACGATACGATGCTCTCTCGCAAACCACACGGGAACACTAGTGGCTACATTAGACCGATGGACTGAAACTGATCCATGGGGCAACTTATGTTACGTCAGTCAGTCACTGTGAAAAACAACTACTCCATGTATACCGGTGGGGCGTCAGCTTGGAGCATGCAGAAAATCGGTGGCGACGAGACAACGCGTTCACGTTACGGCACAGTAGATTAATTGACGGGGCTCTGGGGATGTATCTTTGCAGTATCGCGCTTCCTTGTCTTGCTTGATCTGCTGACGGTTACTCAAGGGCTCCTGTTCCGGGACAAGATGCTTCCGTCCATCGGCCGTGACAAGGTTGTAGGTGGGACTGACGCATTCCAGAAGCAAATTTAGACTGCGAATGCATCGGCTTGAACATAATGGTCAGCTTGCGTGTGGGGAAATTAGCTAGGACAATGCTGAAGATTGTTGGCATTACCTTGTCTTACACACTGGACACCGACGTAAGGCCATGGCATGTGGCATGAAAATTTTGGAACGAGAGGAACGTTAGGGTTTTTCGTCACATCTCAACCTTGCCTTCCGTAGTTCTAGCTAAAATTAAGATGAAAGTGCGCAATTGATTACCGTGGGAGCAAAATATTTGAGTTGTATTATACCGCGAGAGTAGGCTTGCGTTGTCTTGAATGGTGGCCTATGCCACCTAAACTTCTCTAAAACTTCTCCTTAATTAATAAGATGAGGTAAAGTTTTTGCCTCCGTTTCAAAAAAAAAGTTGCGTCGAACCACTAGGCTAGAGTTTTCCCCATTTCTTGTCCAATTTGATACAAATGATCACTTTGCGTTCATTTGTGACGAGCCCGCTAGAATACTTCATCATTTCACGTTATCACGTAGTCTGCATCGTCTCTAACTAGCGGCATTTCTTCCCTAATTCACTTTACCAATCTAGCTTCTCATTTCGCATGTCTTTTCGCAAACTGTTTTTCCACTTCTATGAATGTTGTTTGATGCGTAGAATTGCAATCCTTTGAATTTAGTACAAAGAATGCATTTGTACTATGTTTTCGAGAAAAAAATTCCTGCACTCCAACTTTATTTACATTTTTTTGGTTTTCCTATGCAGTCAAACACTTGTGGATTCAAAAATTTGTTTCCAAATCTCACAGGATTAAAGAAGACATGCCATTCTAATCATGTGTTTTTCATATTCATGTGTCCTGAGAATCCTACGAATCAATAGAGCCCTAAGTGGGCGATCCGTGGGAGCCCGTTAAATATACGGGGGTATCAATCATCCCACATATGCTTATACATGCCCACAAATGCATCACTGTTGGTCGCATAGTGTTAATAAAGAGATTTTGAAAATCATTTGCTCGTAAGAGCGAAGATGACAGAGTCAGAAGAGTTATATGCGAGATCAGTTGTCGTTTACATGAGATGCATGTAATATTTCCGTAGGTGTGATCCTGGAGCTAATCCGGAATGAATTTGTAATGGCACTTGTTGATCAATAAAGTATCACATTCTCAAACTATTGGACCGGGTCCATCCGTTTCGAAATAAGTGATGCAACATATTCTTATATAATAACTACAGCTCAGGCACACGCGCATGCATATGTTCGTTTTTCTTTTTCTTTTGAGAATCATAATATGTTCGTCGTTTCTGTTGTAACATATTTGTGCCTGTAAATAGCTGGACGCACGATAGCAACTCCTGAACACAGCGTGGTGCAATAGCAGTCAATCCCGAGAAAAGCCGCGAGGAATGTCTAGATCGCTTTATCTTTGACGTGGTCGAAGCATGAACGTAGCGAAGAGTCAAGAGACTTTTTTTTTTTTTTTTGAAGAGTCAAGAGACTTTGTCTAGGTAGGAAGTTAGGAGCGTACGTCCCACGGGATACCGCTCGCGCAAAGCACCACATGTGAAATCCAACTCCGTCCGTTTGCTTTTTAACGATCGTCGGCAAGGCAAGTCATGGAGATGGAGAGTACGGGGTACCGGCCGGTAGGCCGGCGGTGCGTAGCGGATCCAGGAGGTTGGTGCCGTGGTGCGGCTCAAGAGTCAAGACAATGTCAACCTTAACCCTACCCCACTCACGATAAGCCCGGGCTCATCACGAGCATCGGGCTCCCACGCGAACCTAAAGAATAGCCAGGAGCCCCCACCACGTCATGGGGAGTCATGGCAGTCCGACGCGCTTGTCGGCCGGACCCGAGCAAACACGTCGGCGCGCGACGCCGTTACCGACAGCTCGGCCGTGACCGGCCGGCGACTCCCGCGCCATCGAGCGACGGAAAACGAGCTCTGCCCCCGCCCGCGCGCCATCGTTACCAGGCGCGCACGTACGCCTGCAGTCAGGGTCGCTAGCTGCCGATGGTGCCATTGCCATTGCCATGCCGGCCGTGCCCCGTAGATCCCCATTCCATTCATGGCGCGAACGTGACGGCGGGCCACGCCCATCCTCTATCGCTTGCTAACCGCTGCGTACTCTCATTTCTGATCTCAAGTCTCCAACCGCTTCTGAAAATCTTCGCCGATTCTTGCTTTAGCTCTTTTGGTTTTGTTTAATGTTCATGTTAAGACGGGACAGAACGGGGTAGAAGAGAGAGACATCTGGGTTTGATATTTGATGCGGCGATCGCTTTCGCGGGAGGGTGGGCCTGCTGCGGCTGCTGGTACCTGCCACTTGCCGTGGTGTGGTTGGTCCGTACGAGGGAAATATATTGTTTGTGTTTATGAGTAGTCGCTCATTTCATCCCTTCCCAGCTCTCTTTGTGCTACAGTAGCCTTAGACTTCTTCCTGCTTTTATCAGACCGCTGACGGCCGCTCCGTTGGAATAGTCCACCGAAGTTGGTCTATGTTTGCGCCGGTATAGTTTAGAAGTAGATCGGTAGGTTTTTCTTCTTTGTTTTGGCTCTGTGTCGTTGTTTGGGCGTTTGCCCCGTAGTGGAGGCGGTTCTCCGGATCTCCGCCGCCGAATCTAGATGGATTTAGGGTGTGTTCGGTTGTAGGATGAGATAGAATGGAATGGAATGGTTCCATTCCACTGGAACGGAACGGTTCCATTCCACTGGAACGGAACGGTTCCATTCCACTCCATTCGCGTGTTCGGTTGGGAGGAAAATAGGTAGAATGGAATGTCTCCATCTAAGCTTAATTTTGAGCCTAAACTGAATTTACTTTGTGCTAAACTAGTTTTGTCCAGCACCAGGCCGAGATTTGCCCGCCCGCCGCGAGCAATAGTTCGCAGAAACCACCGCCGTTCGCTGGAATCGTCGCCGCCGCCCGCTGGAATCGCCGCCGCCGCGCCCCGCGGGAACCTCCGCAGCTCGCCGCAGAATCGTCGCCGCCGCGCCCACAGAACCGCCGCCGCCGCTCGCAGGAATCGCCGCCACCGCGACCTGCAGGAACCGCCGCCGCCACGCCCCGCGGGAACCGCCGCCACGGCAGCCCTGCCGCCGCCCGCAGAACCGCCGCCGCCGCGCCGAAGCCGACGCTGCGCTGCCGCGCACTGAAGCCGCCGCCGCGTGCCTGAATCCGCCGCGGGCGCCGCGCATGAAGCCGCCGCCGCGCTCGGAGCCGCGCCGCCGCGCTGAATCCGCCGCGCCCGAAGTCGCCGCCGCGCGTGGTTCTGCTAGCCGCGACGGTGTGGCAAGGGAGAGACGAGGGGCAAGGGAGAGATTATGTCGTTTTCTTGTTGACAGTGGGTTGACAAAGTTGTTTAGCCAGCCGTTCCTCCACATTCCACCGATTTGGTGGAATGGGTTGGTTCCGCATATAGAGGGAATATTCCTTTTTGTGGAACTAGTTGGTTCCGTTCCTCCGCACAACCGAACACTGGAATGGGGTCTAGGTGCGGAACCGTTCCATCCCATTCCTCCTCATTCTGAAACCGAACACACCATTAGGGTTGCGGCGCACCCTGCTTTTGCTCCTCTGGTTGGTGCAAGGTATGGGTGAGGGCGATGTCGTCCTCTTCAATAAATTGGTGGCTCCAGGTTCCGTCCATCCCGGATATTGCTGCGAAGACGAAGCTCTCCTGTCCGGCCATGCTGGCGAGGGGGAGGGCAACATCAACGTGGCGAGGTTCCCTGCTACTTCTCTCCTGGCCGGCCATGGTGGCGAGGAGGAGTTGGGGCGCGGAGGACCATGTTTGGATCTGGGAGGTGGATTATGTCCTCTTTGCCCGCGTTGTTCGAGGTGGTGGATTGCTTAGCTGCAATTTCCCCTGGTCTGCCGTGGTGGTGAGGAGGTAAGCGACAGCGAAGCGTCTACTCCCCAAGCTCTGCATTGACGTCTGCCTTCGAGGTATTATGGAGCTGCTTTTCCAGGGCTCCTTCATGCGGAACACACGACGTCTTCTATCAGCGTCGTGATCCTTGGACGATGGACGACCCCTACTCTACCTCCAGGATGGACGCCCTTCTTCGCATCCTTCATCGGAGCTCGACACTTCTCCACCGCCAAGTGGTTTGTCCCCGGAGGAGGAGTGGCCGGCGTCTGAAATGCATCGCCGAAAGCATGTTGTCAATGTTGGCATCCGATCTCGACGGTCACGTCTTGAGATCGCCGGCGAGAGGTGGCGGCGGCACCCAAGGACCTGGTCACTTTTCATCTTTTAGTTCTTGGGTGTGTTTTTTTGCATTTCTAGAGGCCCTTACTTCAAATTTTAGGTTTCTCAATACGAGAGATGTAAAAGGGCCGCTTTTTAATATGTACCCACCACGTGTGAAAGAATGAATGAATCGCTTGGATCTTCTAGACCCGTCTCTGTTAAAAAAAAAAGAGTAGTACTACGTATGACTTTCTTCTGTATAGATTACTTTTTCTTGCGACAAGGTGATCACTGGTCAGTTCAGTTGAAGTGGAACCATCTATAATCAGGGGCGGAGCCTCTTGGAGAGCATACTGGGTGCTGGCCCACCCTTTGAAAAATAGAAAACACTAGCTTTATGTCAAGCATGTCATGTATATATTTAGTAGGTTTTGGTCAAATTTGCTTCTACTGACCCAAGCTACGGGAGCTGTGATGGCCTATGACAGGGTCCATAGATATTTTGGCTCATGTTTTTCTTTTTTTTTTTGTGTGAAAAGCTCATGTTTTTCTTTGTGTCACCTTCCGCCACTTCTTAATGTTTTGAAGTAGACTTCTCCCCCGCGTCTCGTAGGCTCCTCTCCCACCCCCTATCCTCTCCGGTGGCTTGGCTGATCGGAGAGAAGGCCGGACACATGTACAAAGTAGTATAGGTTTCTTTGTTGTAGTTTATATGGCTTTATGCTAGCTTGGCGACATTCCTAGTATGAAGGGGTTTGGGTGGATTGAGCATCTCTGGCGCCAGTACACTCCTCGTATGTGGTACTCTGGCGGTCAGAGTCAAAGGCGGACATACGTAATCTTCTTCGCCTCCTTGGAATAAGCTCGGTGGAGCTCAGGATCGACCTGTTCTTGCCAGATCTAGCTGATATGTGACGACGAGATTAGGAGCTCCTGGGGTCGTCCTCGAAGCTTCTCTCAGCGAAGAGAATCAACGGCGGCTTGGTGGCATCGTTGCTCCGCTTGGCCAAGGGGGGCACTTCGCCTAGCGGAGCTTGCTGCTCCAGCGGTTCCTCTTCCCCCAGGCCAGAGAGCTAAGGTTTACCGACGACGGTAGCATAGAGGTTTAGCAACGATGGTGGAGAAGAACTCGATCGCTTTTCTAGATATCTTCTAGGATCCTTTCTAGAAAAAAAAGAGGTCTATGTTGCGATTTCAATTATTTCCGGGTTTCTCTCTATAACTTGTACCCACCGACGGTTTGCCTAAAGAAGAGGGCACAAAGACATGCACATTCGGCCTCAGGCTAGCCATAGTGCTAGTATCATAGCTAGTATCATGCACATTGGTCCCACAAAAATGCTGATGTGGCAGCTAATTAAGGAGGAGAGAGGAGATTAGAGTAACATAGGTAGATACTGTATCATAGCGCATGTCACGAGAAAAGTTAATGTCAAACAAATCATGTGCACAAATTTGCATTGAGATTCTAAAAAACAATAAATATAGCATGACTATGATACTATTTCATGATACTAACCACTATAGAGATAGTATCATACACAAGTATCATATGCATGATACTACTACATGATACTTAGCACTATAACTAGCCTCAGTAAACCAATCTAAGCACGCACACGGTTTCGAGCAAACCACGCAGTAGGCTGCCAAAACGCACCTGGTTCCCGGGCCTTTTTTCGCAAAACGAATGTGCCGTTAGAATCATCGTGAGACTACCCACAATGGGAGTATCATAGCTAGTATTATGCATCACATGCATGCAAAAAGCTGACGTGTCACATTAATAAATGAAGAAAGAGATGGTAGTAGTATCATAGGTAGATACTGTATCATAGCACGTAGAACTAGAAAAATTAATGTCAAATCAATCTTGTACACACTTTTTCATTGAGATTCTACAAATCACTAAATATAATTAATTTATGATACTACTACATGATACTATGCATTGTGAAGATAGTATCACACACTAGTATCATATGTATGATACTACTATATGATACTCCCCATTGTGACTAGTCTGAGATTCGTTGGACATGGGTATGGGCTTTTCTTTCCTCCGGCGACGACCAGTATGTGCGGTGGAGCCCAGACTTGACCGAATGGATTTTCACCGGGGCTTATATAGATTGACACGTGTCAGCTGGCGTTGCGCGAGTGTACCCTGGCGAGTGGAGTATTTGGGTGCGCACGTACGGCTACGCATGGACGCGCCGTGACGTCTGCCCTTTCGTCATTTCCGAACGAGTGCCCTACTGGATAAGCGCGAAACTTTAATATATCCACGAAAACGAAACACTGCTAGCTGCTGCTACTCCCAAAGTGCGTAGCCCAGCTCGATCACGAAATAGATTCATTTGCAAGCTCAGTCAGTGCATAAGCACGCACCAAAGTGTTCTTTTCGCTCCAAATAAAATTTTCGTCGGCTTGTGCTTGTGTTTGTGCTTCACATAAAAATTTCGAGTATTTGTTTTATCCGATAAATAACATGTCCAAATGAAAAAAATTCTCTAGGAACAGAAACCTCCACGATTGCTTCAAACCGAAGTGGGCCGGAAATACTTTGTACTATTTGCCGGTCAAATGTGTGTGGCAAACGAACATCGATCGCGTCGTGTGATAAATCGACTCCCAAAGCTGGTCCTTCTCTAGTTGTTCAAACACGGAGAGTGACAGGCAATTAGAGGAATCGATCTCGGTTGTTTACACGCAAAAATGAAATTCCGGCCGATAGAACCAGGTTCGCATTGCAACCACTAGCTTTGTCCCACTATATTATGATATGATGCGGTAGGCACTATGCATCTATCACAAACAAAGAAGTGCTGCTACTCAAAGGATTAGTATGTATGTACCCGACACGGCGACACGAGCCGCATCGATCGATAGATCGAGATGATAAAGAGAGAAGCAAAAGCGAGCGCAGCGGAAACGGCCGGCCGGAACAGGTATAGGAAAATCAGCGCTGAAAGCGGCTGCCCGGCGACCGCGAGCGCGGCCCGGGCATACGACGACAGAGGTTCAAAATGGCGCCAATCCAAGCGGGAAGCTTCGTTCTCCGGCGCGTGCAATGCACTGGCAGGGGAGCCATCGGAGCGATCGTGCACGTACGCTTGCTCTCGGCTCGGCCCATCAGCTAATTACCGGACGTGGAGTAGAGACGCTCGCTCGCATCAACGCGCATTCCAGGGGATAAGAGTAGACTGATGGACGTACACATACGGATAGCAACTTATGTTACGTCAGTCACTGCGAAAAAACAACTGCTCCATGACGGTGAGACGTCAGGTTGGAGCATGCAGAAAATCGGTGGCGAGAAGACAACGCGTCCACGTTACAGGGCAGTGGGTTAATTGGCGGGGCTCCGGAGATGTACCTCTGCAGTATTTAGCTTTTTTTTTTCTCGATAAAAGGCCTTCTATTAATTAAAAATTTAACATCCGATCTCCACGTATAATATGCGCTCAAATCCAAAACAATGGTCACAATAAATCATCTCGACACTGTAAGGTGTTAAAGGGCCAATTCGAAGATCACACCGCCAACCATGTTGGATAAGAATATCAACACCTTCATAGATAGGTTTTGATTCTTCACGCGTTGTAGAGATGACAATAAACAGACCATAGTTGTGCACCCATACATAACCTGAATAAGAAATGATTTTTTATCACTAAATATAATGTCATTTCTACATAGCCATAATGACCAGATAAGGGCAAGCGCTTCCACTATGATAAGTATTTTAAGCATATGTTGCACACTATTTAGTCAATTGCCGAAAATATTAGCAACACCACATAATTGGTATAAGGTAGAACCTATTTGGATGGCTGCTTATATAGAGATAGCAAATTTACGCTGAAAGAATAAATGTTTTAACAATATCGTCATGGTGATAGAAAACACACTTAGAACTTCCGTGCCAATTGTGTTTATCAACGTTATCCTTTGTCAGGATCACAACTCTACGAAGGTACCACACAAAACTTTAGTTTTTAGCAGAATCTTTATTTTCCAATTTTTGTTGTTGTTATCAACTGGCACTTGTGGTTGTATTAATGCTCTATACAAAAAAATCTGGCGATGATTTACCACTCTCTTGTAGATTCCATCAAAAGTTATCTGCCCGTTTAGAAAGATGGACCAAAGCCAAGCGATATACCAGAGCATGCCATTATTCAATCCTAGGACCAACAAGATTTCGTTTGAACGTTATATTTGGTGGGGGAAGAGCCGAGCACCTTGGCGTTCACCTTTATGATGCACAATGGTAAAATCTTCATCTACATATAAATACAAATATTGTACGTCGCCGACTAGAGTTTGTCGCTTTAATTCGACAAACAGCAGCAGTGTGTAATACTCCCGATGTAGTAAAGTTTTAATGGCTAACGTCTGTACGTGGTATTTCCTCTCTTTGTTGGAGATGTTTTTCCACGCTAAAATCTTGTGTTCACTTCATGTGATTTCTTCGTTCTTTGTTTATTTGATTATCATGTTTATAACACTTGTATTGTTCAAACATCATGGTCTCGATTTCCTTACAACATGAAAAAAATTGTTCTCTATCCTTGAGGTTGCCTATAATTTTTTTCCCATCATCTATGGTTTGCATGAGAGTGGAAATTGCTAGTGTTCTACAATCTTCCGCTTGGTCTAGTAGGGCAACTATTGTAATATGAGCCCAAACAATTTGTTCTTTTTGATACTGACTTCAAATAGTACACTTGGTACCATTTGTGGGATAAATGAACTTTGTCCCACTACATGATGTGATACCATCACAAACGAAATAAGCATGTGTGTACCCGTCACGAGCCGGCCGCATCGATGGATGGATGGAGAGGATAGAACGTATCGGCAAAAGCCAGGTGCAGCAGAAACGGCCGGCCCCGGTATAGGAAAAGCAACGCTGAAAGCGGCTGCCCGGCGACCGAGAGCGCGGCCGCGCATACGACGACAGAGCTTCAGAACGGCGCCAATCCAGGCAGCATGAAGCTTCGCCCTCTGGCGCGTTCATGCACCGGCAGGGGAGCCATCAGAGCGATCAAACGGGAACAGTTGTTACGTTAGCCTGAACCAAACTCTGTTGTGGTCGGTCGCCAGCCGGCCGCTGTCGACTGTCGCGTCCCGCCTGGCCGTTTGCTCTCGGCTCGGCCCATATGCTAATCCTGGTGGCGCGACCGGACGTGGAGTAGAGACGCTCGCTCGCATCAACGCGTTCGGTTTGGGTGGATGGATAGGAGTACACTGTACACATATCGATGGATGGCAACTGGGTGCTACGTCAGTCGCCGTGAATAACTTAACTACTAGTATATTATAGCTTAACAAACATCTTTTTCCCAGAATTTTGATTTATTTTTGGGATTAACCATGGGTAGACACGTACGTTACTCAATGGTTAATTTTTGCTGTGATTTTCTTGTGTGCGCTTTAGGCATCCTCTTGCATTTTTCATTACCCATCTCTTTGATTTGTGGTGGGCTTCCTTATGGCCTGGGTGTATGTAGCTTTTTGGTGGTCTGGCCTAGAGGGCCCCACTGGTAATGATGATGTCTCTTATTCTTCCGATGCCACCGCTTTGACCAATTTATTTCTGAGATTTCCTTCCCTTGGGACTCCCGCATGCCGCCCGTTCGGACGGGACTCTAGCCGACGTTCCGTGTCTGTGGTTGCCAGTCCAGGCCCCATCGCCACCGCTCTAATCTCACATCCTCCTCCCTCTCAAGTGGCACAGGCGACGAGTACGGAGACGGCAGCCTCGACCACGCCCCCAGCAGCGATGCCAACGGCTGCGGCGTCATGGAGAATGAGTAGGAGTTCGTGGAGATGGGTCTTCCGGCGACCGCGCGGTGGAGTAGCGGGCCTGTGGTCGTCGGTTTGCACACAATGGAGGTGTGGGGTGCGCGGGTGGCCGTGGATGTTCAGCCGACAAGGCCGGGCAGAGGCGCAGAACGAGCGCGCGGCAGAGGTGGGCTGTCGGCGACTGCCGATGGAGATGCGAGAGCGCGCGGTGAAGGTCGTGCTTCCCACGACAGCGCGGTGGAGGAATAGGAATATACATCTCGCGGATCGCCTTTCTTTTTCTCTCTCCGCGCCGCCAGCCGTGTTGGCCATGGTCTTCTACCAGCGCGGGGCAGTGCCTCCACACGTGGCATGGGCGGAGCACTGGAGCAGAGCCGGGACGGTCCTCCTCCTCCTTATTCATTATCTCTACGGCCGCTCTTGGGAGTCACCTACTGGTGCGCCCCACCTCCCTGCACCTGCTAAGGCCGCAACCCTACAGCCCACCGCCAGATTTGATGCGGTTGATGTCCGCTGCCGTGTCCTGCTCGGCAACCACAGGGTTTGGTCCTGCTCGCCTCGGTACGAAGATCCTCGCTTTCCCTGCTCCATGGACCGTGCCCTCAACCCCCAGGTACCTGCCCCTTATGCTCCTCTCTGTCCCGTCCATCCTCTCTCCCTCTCGCTTCTTTACTGCTTTCACTTATTGTGTGGTTTTTTTCATCGGGATCCCGCTCGAGTTTTTTCTTCAACACAATATAGGGTATGATTTGCATGTCTGAAACATATGATGTATCGCAGAGGAGCTTGTGCAGCGGCGGCGGGTTCAAGTGCATCATGCTCTGGATTGGCGGTGTCATGAGCTCTGACGCTGCGAGAAACAAAGACTCGCCAAGCAGCAGCTGGCCTTGGCGAGGACGGAGAAACCAGGTTAGTGTGAACACTGCTGTACCTTTTCTCATTCCCTGGCGTTTCTAGCTTCGATCTATATTTCTTGAGCTTGGCTGTGCGTTTGGAGGTTTAGTGTGTGTTTCTTAATTCCAGTCCAGTCCATATGTGCTACGTGAATTTGGATGTAGTGTTTTTTCCGGCTCGCACGAACGAATGATATTCTAGATATTCTATCTGGTCTGTTCTTTCTTGCAATTTGGATTTCATGTGCAGGCTTTTGATTTATAATTGTATTGTCGACCAAGCTGCAATATAGCATCTCCTTTTGTTATGATCATATCCTCATGCTGATTTATGCGTAAGTGTAGCCGAGGAGCTGATGTATAAATGTCAGTGTAAAGGAGGTATGCCCATGGTTGTGGTCGACGAACAATTGTTGGTTAATTATTACTTTTGGCATGATGGGGCCTGGCTTTATATTTTTCTCTGTAATTAGAACGCCTGTCGTAATTGGCTAAATATATGATGTTGTCGCATCGTTCTGTTTGTAGCACAAGTGCTGTCAATTCTTATATCGTTCTCTATACATCCCACCAATACATGTTTATTCTAATTTCTCCTTGCCACATGTAAGTTTTACCCTTACCACTATGCCCCTTTTACTTTGGATTTTAAAGGATTATTAGGCAAGCCTAATATAACTTTCGAACTTGGGTCGCCATTCAAACCCTTAGTTCAGCTTACGGGAGTTTTCCCCGAAGCAAGGTGAATATATATTGCATTTATACAATCTTATTCCTTAATGTGATTTTTTTATAAGTTGTTAAATTATATTTCAGCTTTCATGTACTCCCTCTACAATTGATGGCTATAATTGATTTTTATCCGATTGGTATACTGATTTAACATTCACTCATTTATCAGATTCTCCTACAATCTTAAGCCAATTATAAAACTAGTCATCAACCCGTGCAGAGCACGGGCTAGTGATTTTTGTGTGATGATTTGTTTATTCGTAAATCTATTATTATTAAACATGCAAGCATATCCAGATGCAAGTATTACACTTGTTGTATGAACCTCCAAATATTTATGCAACTACAATGATAACATAAATTAAACAAACAAAGAATTACCAAGTAGTGATATATAACCATATGACATTTTAAAATGTTATGGTACTTCTGGGATGTGATTTTAAAGAGCCCATACTCTGGTATTCCATGGTAGTATTGGATTTATTATGAGGTACGTCGACATAATTAAATTGAGTTGTTATCATCTATTTAGCGCCAAGTGCCGATTAGTGATATCTTCTTTTTTCATTTCTTGATAACCTTACTCTCATTTAGCCGATCCGATGATATCATATATGAATATTTTCACCATATACATCAATTTTACCCTAAAAGAAATTAGTAAAGATGGCATACATACACCTAGGATATAATCTCGGACAATCAGATGTCTTGCATAATAGGGTGACTTTGCTCTCACGTCTGTGGCACAAAGATTATACGCAGCAAGTTAGATATGAAGCAATAAGAGATGGCATACATACACCTAGGATATAATCTCGGACGATCAGATGTCTTGCATAATAGGGTGACTTTGTTTTGCACACTACTACTCTCACGTCTCATCACGGTGGCACAAAGATTATACGCAGCAAGTCAGCATTCTGTCCTGCTAGTTGTAGTCCCTGTGATTCTGTGAAACTCTATCAACTGTTGACCGGAACTGGAGAGCTAACAATTTGTTGGCATGCTAGTACTGCAGTCACTCCAAAATCACAATGTGCATCAGTCTTTTTTCTAATGAAGTAGTATGGAGTAGTAATAATTGTTATCAGAGCTCAAGATTAGTCTAGGCCACTTTACTCACACGTGTGATGCACTCCCGAACAAAATCTATCTAGGTGAGGTGGTGTAGGTAACATCAAGCATTTTGTAGGTATTAGAAATAAACTGTAGAAGTAAAATAATAATTAGCACGCAATTTTATGGAGTTACTTGCCTGCCGGGTGGCACATGATGAACGAAAAGATGAACAGTGTCTATCTTGTGTAGTTCCTTCGCTCAGCGGACACCATCATGGGATATATTGAGCTGCTGGAGTACACCATGGTCATCTTGGTCCAAAATATTTGTGTTAGATTTTTGCCAAATTATTTATCACAGATTTGTTTAGATATATACATGCCTTTATGTATTTTAGTATATAAATACATACAAATCTGGATAAATCTACGACATGTAATTCAGAATAGAGGGGTACTACATCAAGATATGTAAGGGCATATACAAAGCAGAGCTCTTAGACAGGCGCTAAGGATTTTATCCCGACAGTTTTACCCATTTCCTTGTCGTTTTTTTTTTGCATCTTGATATAAATAAGAGTTGGGCGCTTGAACAATATACGCTATGCAAAGTATGCGTACCAGGATGTGGGTATTTATCCGCATGGAGTAACTGCTCAATAAGCATCTAGAGAAGAGCTCAGGCGTTGTACATCAGTACATGGCCTTAGTACTGTATACTCAAACAGGCATCCGTGCTAAACTCCACTGCATAATCTGAAATGGTACGGTGATAAGTGAACAGGAAGTGCGGATGAGGTTGGCCAGAAGATCACGACGCGCGCTTGCAACTTTAATTTAGGAAAGAACCAGATTGAAAATTATTGATCATTCCTGTCTTAGATCGATCTAGATCAAACCTTAAAGCACATGAAGACCTTGAGAATTGATGCGGCGAGGAGGGCGATCAGGAACAGTGATCGTGGCAGCGAAGGAGGCTAAGCAGGATACGTGTTTTGGGGCATCTTGCGCAAGAGTCATCAACCCGTGCATCCGCAAGGGGTAGCTCTGTTAAAGACGCCATTTGTAGCTTCCATAATATTTCTCGAAGTGTATAAATTTATGAGTACATATATGAGACACTACTGACGGGAGCATGTCATAGTCAGCATTATAATTTGTAGAAAGATTTATGAGAATCATTTCATGAAGATTGGCATGTATATTCTCAACTAATGCTATTTTTCTTGCAATTGGAGACATTCCACACATATTGTTTAGTACATAGTCTTCTATATAGTGTATGATTCTTTAGATAAATTATCACACGTCCTTCTAATAAATAAATGGTTGTTACACTGGGATGATATCATAAAGGTACAATATTAATTTCTCGTATTGAGATGTTATGAGATATTAACTATGATGTACATGTAGAGAGTGCTTTAAATATTATCAAATGTATCATTCATGATTTAGTCAAAAAACCTCCAACTATCCAAAAAGATAGCAAAATGTTACTTAATTAGCCTACAGACAATTTCATATTTTCCAATTTCTTTGATTGATAATGAGTTTGATTTCTCTAGAAGGTACAATAAAATCTTTTTATGAGATACTTTAACTCATTTTCACACTAGTGGAAAATAAGGCTTCCGTGGGAGCCATTTGTCGCGGGCGCGCCTGCACCCGCGATAAATGGGGTGGCCACGTCGCTCCGAATACGGCAGAGGCTTTTATCGCGGCCTCTTGTCGCGGGCCGTATTACGACCCGCGACAAAAGGGGTAGGCCACCCCTTTTGTCGCGGGTCGTAATACGGCCCGCGACAAGAGGCCGCGACACCCCTTTTGTCGCGGGTCGTAATACGGCCCGCGACAAAATGTCCATGCCTATATATATAGAAGCAGCCAGCCACCCCCCACCTCATTTTTTCCTTGGTGGTGAAGGTGGAGGTGTATGCTAGCTCATTTTTTCTACATGTGCACAAGAGGTGTTTGATGGAATGCTTGTGAGAGGGATGCCACTTGGTTTTATTTGATAAGATTTCTCCTCTTTTTGATCCTAAAAGGTTAGCAACTATTTTCTCGACTATATATATATATATGCATAGTCCGTACAATACTAATTTTAGCAAGGTGATTGCATCTGATACATATATAATTGTACTTATGATGCAGATGAGTCATCCATGGATGTACGGTAACCGATGTGCTCCCGTTTTCAGAGAGGGCGTGAATTCTTTCCTGCTTGTGGCCGAGGCCAACAAGTCGAAGCAAGGTTTTATGTGCTGTCCATGTCTAAAATGTAAGAACGAGAAGGATTACTCTTGCTCAAGAGACATTAAGAGCCACCTGCTTCGATTTGGATTCATGTCCAGCTATAATGTTTGGACCAAGCACGGAGAAGAAGGGGTTATGATGGAAGACGGCGATGAGGAAGAAGATAATGATGACCAGTACCGATCTATGTTCTCTGAATGCTTTGATACCGCAATGGACGACAATGAAGAAGAAGGAGGTGAAGAACAGGCATCAGATGATCCTGTTGATGATGATCTTCGTCGGGCCATTTCTGATGCAAGAAGAGGCGTGGCACGGATAAGGAGAGGTTGCGATTCGACAAGATGTTAGAGGACCACCACAAATTGTTGTACCCAGGTTGTGAAGATGGGCATAGAAAGCTGGGTAGCATATTGGAATTGCTGAAATGGAAGGCAGAGGTCGGTGTGACTGACTCGGGATTTGAGAAATTGATAATAATATTAAAGAAGTTGTTTCCAAGAAATAATGAATTGCCCGTCAGTACATATGAAGCAAAGAAGCTTGTCTGCCCTCTAGGATTAGATGTGCAGAAGATACATGCATGCATTAATGACTGTATCCTCTACCGCGGTGAGAAGTACGAGAATTTGAATAAATGTCCGATATGTGGTGCATTGCGGTATAAGATCAGAAAAGATGACCCTGGTGATGTTGAGGGCTAGCCACCCAGGAAGAGGGTTCCTGCGAAGGTGATGTGGTATGCTCCAATAATACCACGGTTGAAACGTTTGTTCAGAAATAAAGAGCATGCCAAGTTGTTGCGATGGCACATGGAAGAACGTAAGAAAGACGCGATGTTGAGGCACCCCGCTGATGGTCGGCAGTGGAGAAACATCGGGAGAGAGTTCCAGGATTTTGCAGGTGAGGCAAGGAACTTATACTTTGGTCTAAGTACAGATGGCATGAATCCTTTTGGGGAGCAGAGCTGCAGCCACAAAGACTGCCCGTGACTCTATGTATCTACAACCTTCCTCCTTGGTTGTGCATGAAGCGGAAGTTCATTATGATGCCAGTGCTTATCCAAGGCCCAAAGCAACCGGGCAACGACATTGATGTGTACCTAAGGCCATTAGTCGATGAACTTTTGGAGTTGTGGGCCAAACCAGGTGTACGTGTGTGGGATGAGCACACGGAGCAAGAATTTGACCTACGAGCGTTGCTATTCGTAACCATCAATGATTGGCCTGCTCTCAGTAACATTTCAGGGACAGGGCAGAACAAAGGATACAATGCATGCACACACTGTTTAGATGAGACTGAAAGTAAATATTTGGGAAAAAGCAGAAAAGTTGTGTACCCGTTCAATCGTCGTTTCCTTCCGCGCAAGCATCCCTTAAGGAAAAAAGGCAAGCATTTCGATGGCGAGGCAGACCGCCGTCCGAAGCCTGTCCCCCGTAGTGGTGCTGATATATTTGACATGGTCAAGGATTTAAATGTTATCTTTGGAAAGGGTCCAGGCAGTCGACCTGTTCCGAAAGACGATGATGGACACGCGCCCATGTGGAAGAAGAAATCTATTTTTTGGGAGCTAGAATATTGGAAAGTCCTGGAAGTCCGCTCTGCAATCGACGTGATGCACCTGACCAAGAATCTTTGTGTGAATATTCTAGGTTTTCTGGGCGTGTATGGAAAGACAAAAGATACACCGGAAGCACGGGAGGACCAGGAACTTCATAAAGGACAAAACGGCAATCATCCAGGGCAGTTTGTAGGGCCTGCCAGCTACGCTCTTACCAAACAAGAGAAGGAGATCTTTTTTGAAGCCCTATTCAGTATCAAGGTTCCGTCTGGTTTCTCGTCGAATATAAAGGGGATAGTAAATATGAAGGAGAAAAAATTCCAGAACCTGAAGTCCCATGACTGTCACGTGCTTATGACACAATTGCTTCCGATTGCATTGAGGGGAGTTCTACCAGAAAATGTTCGACTAACCATTGTGAAGATATGTGCATTCCTCAACGCAATTTCTCAGAAGGTAATGGATCCAGAAACTTTGTCAGGATTACAGGAAGATGTGGTCCAATGTCTTGTCAGCTTCGAGTTGTTGTTCCCACCATCCTTCTTCAATATTATGACGCACCTCCTCGTTCACCTAGTTGAAGAGATTAGAATTCTCGGTCCTGTATTTCTACACAATATGTTCCCCTTCGAGAGGTTCATGGGAGTCTTAAAGAAATATGTTCATAACCGAGCTAGGCCGGAAGGAAGTATCTCAAAGGGCTACGGAACTGAGGAGGTCATTGAGTTTTGTGTTGACTTTCTTCCTGACCTTAAGCCGATTGGTGTTCCTGAATCTCGGTATGAGGGGAGGCTGACTGGAAAAGGCACACTAGGAAGGAAAGCAACGGTGTGGAGGGACAAGATTTCTTTCAATCAAGCACACTACACAGTTCTATACAATTCCAGCTTGGTGGCTCCGTACATCGAGAAACATAAGAATGTTTTACGAGAAATAAACCCGGGCCAGCCCGAGTGCTTGATTACACGTCAACACATGAATACCTTCGGCAGTTGGTTGCAAAGACATCTCATTAATGACCCATCTGTTGTGGAGCAGCTGTACTTGTTGGCCAGGTTACCATCTTCAAACATATGTACATTCCAAGGGTACGAGATAAATGGGAATACATTTTACACGATCGACCAAGATAAAAAGAGCACCAACCAAAACAGCGGTGTCCGCTTCGATGCAAAAGACGAGAATGGGCAGACCACCACATATTATGGATACATAGAGGAGATATGGGAACTTGACTATGGTCCCACTTTTAAGGTCCCTTTGTTTCGGTGCAAATGGGTGAAGCTCAGCGCTATACATATTGACGATAAGTACGGTATGATAACACTGGATCCCAACAATCTTGCGTACCTGGACGAGCCTTTTGTCCTAGCCAGCGAGGTGGCTCAAGTTTTCTACGTGAAGGACATGTCTAGCAAATCAAGAAAAAGAAATCAACAAAAGAATATATCAACCGAGGAGCCAAAGCGCCACATAGTTCTTTCGGGAAAAAAAAACATCGTGGGAGTGGATGACAAGACATACATGTCAGAAGATTATAATAAGTTTAAAGAAATTCCGCCCTTCACGGTGAAAATTGACCCAAGCATCTTGCTAAATGATGAAGATTCTCCATGTCTACGGCGTAGAAGATCACAACCCTAGATGCTCCTTTTATAGGCACGGCACCGCTTCTACTTTGTCTTATTCCTTCGACAGGCCGTCGTGCGCTACATGCTTTGTCTCATCGAGCAGTGCGTCCACCCACGCGTCCTTATCCTGCCGACAGCTTTAGTCGCGGTTGCAGCCACCAACCGTGACAAAAGGTTACCGACACATCCTTATCCTGCCGACAGCTTTAGTCGCGGTTGCAGCCACCAACTGTGACAAAAGGTTACTGACACATCCTTATCCTGCCGACAGCTTTAGTCGCGGTTGCAGCCACCAACCCTGACAAAAGGCCCTCCTAGATAAGCCTCCCCCAGTCTTTTGTTGCGGTTTGAGCCTCCACCCGGGATGAAAGTTTCGCGCGCCACTTCGTTCCCGCCTATTTTCTTCCCGCATTCCCGCCATTTTTCCACTATATATATGTAGGCTTGGACTCATATCTGCAAACCTCATCACTCTCTCCCATGGCTTCCATCGTATGTATAACACCCCGGGAGGCGGAGGCACTTTGCGCCTCGAACTACCCCTGCCCGCCCGGCTACCTCGTCCCGACCGGCTGGTTGCTGAGTGTCGGAGGCGTACCGGTCCCTCCTATCCCTCTTGGTGTGCCACGCGAGATGGCCATCACGAACCACTACTATTTCGAGCTCACGCCTGAGCAGCGGAGGAATCCCTAGTGGCATCCCGACTACAGCCCGACTTGGGACAGCTTCTTAATCAATCGGCGTGAGAGGGCGGTTGCCAGGTACGAGGAGGACGGCCCGCCTCCTTCGAACTTCAACGAGGCCGGCCGTCGAATGTGGTGGCGCGGCCGGACTCTCCAGAGCGTCCTGGCCTATCGTGGCCCCCGCCTGCGCTACCCTCAATCCCAGCCCACGCGTGCTCACCCGCCGAGGTTGGACAACCGCGACCCCGATGCTAGCGACGATGACGTCGGCGACTATGATGACTACAGTGGCGAGTATTATAGGGCTAGGCACGACTATGATTGAATGGCTCCAACATTCGAATCTGGCCATGTATCTTAATTTTCAGTTGAGCTCTGTACTTTAATTTCAGTTCAGTCGTAATAAATTTCGTGTCAACCACTTTATTGAACAAACAACCGTCAACGACTTTATAAACTAAATTTGGGAATGGTGTTTTGGCACATGGGAGCATATGCTCCCTTTATTTTTAAATGGATGTTACATACATTTTGAAATTTCAAAAAATTGAAACGAAAAATTCAAACGTACATCTTCACATGCTACGCGCTCACAAAGTTGTTTCATAAAAATCCGACTTGTCATGTGACGTGTGTAAAAAAGACAAAATTCAATGCTGAAAATAAGGCTTTTTAGGAGATAAATTTTCTCTTTTTTACACAGACCACAAAACATATTGGTTCCTCGCGAAACTTGACGAACGTACGTATATTATGGAGATGTACATGTAGAATTTTTTGTCAAAAATTTTCGACATTTCAAAATATAATTTTTTGATAGAGGGAGCATATGCACCCGGGAGCCGAATTGAATTTCCGACTAAATTTAAACTAATAGAACCGACAACGACTTTATTGAAATTACAATAAAATAGATAAATTACTAGTCTAGTCTCAGTCGTCGTCGGAGGTTGTCTCCGTCCAAATGTCATCCCACCGAGGGTCGTCTTCGGTCCAAGTTGTATTCGGGTTCTCGAGCTCGAAGTTGGCGACGGCCCGACGGTGGCGCCTGTTGGACCTGCGTTGTGCCCTAAGGATAGCGAAGAACGCGTCGGTGTTGTCGACATCGTTGGGGAACTGCGCCCTCCACTGGCGCATCAACTGCTCGTCGTGCTCGGCGATGGCGATCCTGCGCTGCACCTGGCGGTGCCGTCGACGGTCCTCGTCGTCGACGAGGCACGGCGGTGGCGCGAGGAACTCTGCCTCCTCTAGCGATTCAACATCCGGGAAGTTCATGTCGCGCCGTGGCCGCCGAAAATGCCACGCCGCCGCATCGTAAGCGCGCGCCGCCAGCTCCGGCGTGTTGTACGTGCCGAGGGTGAGGCGGAAGCCACCGGCGCGTATCTCGGCGTAGAACCTACCGCTCGGACGCACTCGAACGCCACGAAAACCAGACGCCCCTCGACGACGTGGAGGCATCCCGGAGATGAATGAGCGGAGGAGACGGTGGCGACGTGTGGTTGCACCCGCACTCGTCGCTATATATAGCGCACGCGGGCATGGCACGTGTAAGCCACGGCTACACGCGTCGCACGCCGGCGTCGACGGGTGAGGCACGTGGAAGCGGTGTCCACACATCGCACGACGGCGTCGGCGGGTGAGGCACGTGGAAGCGGTGGCCACACGTCGCACGACGGCGTCGACGGGACGCGACACGTGGCACGGGGACGCGACACGTGTGGCACGGCGGCGGTGCACAGGGGTGAAACATACCCGACTATCAATGTTTCATATGACGCGAGATGCAAATAGGTATATGGATGTCATATTCATGTTCATTACCTTTTTCTGATCAATATTCATATATAAAACATTTGTATTTGAGTTACCATTCAAAAGTTATTGAAATAATAGTTTTATTAATTTAAAATACAAAAAATAAAAGGGTGAAGAGGTATAGATGGGCTGATCCGTGGCACAGCCCATCCAACGGCTCTAGGCCGTTGGATTCAAACGGCCAGAGCCGTTGGATGGGCTGTGCCGCGGATCAGCCCCAAAGGCCTTTTGTCGCGGGTGGGGGCTGGACCCGCGACAAAGGACCCCCCTTTTGTCGCGGGTGGGGGCTTGACCCGCGACAAAAGGGGGTCTTTGTCGCGGGTCGAGCCCCCACCCGCGACAAAAGGGGGTGGGTATAAGAGGGGCCGTCGCGGGCGGAGCCGCCACCCGCGACTCATGGAGGCCAATCCTAGACGAAGAGACGCCGTCAGGCTGCCAAAAATCGCCGCGCCGCCGCGTCTTCCTCGCCTCCGGCCGCCGCCTCTGCGCCGCCCCGCCTCTTCCTCTCGGGCCGCCGCGCTCTCTGCCGCCTCTCGCGCCGCGCCGCGCGCCGCGCCTCGGCCGCCGCTGCGCCCTCATCTCTGCGCCGCGGGCCGGCCGCCACCTGCGCGCGCGTCCTCGGGCCGCCGGCGCCTCAGCTTCCAGCGCGCGCCGCCGTCTGCAAGCTAGAGGTAGCGCCGCCGCGCCTGCTCGGGCGCCCTGCCTTTTTTTTTCATTTTTTTATACTTAATTGAGTTAATTAGTTAGTATGTAATGTAATTAGTTAGTTAGTTAGTATGTAATGTAATTGAGTTAATTAGTTAGTATGTAATGTAATTAGTTAGTTAGTTTTAGGCCGGTTTAGTTAGTATGTAATGTAATTGAGTTAATTTAGTTAGTATGTAATGTATGTTAGTTTTAGTTATGTAATTAGTTAGTTAGTTTAATTAGGTTTAGTTAGTTAGTTTAGGTTTAGTTAGTTAATTGATTAGTTTTAGGTTGAAAAATGTTTAGTTTAGAAAAATGTTTAGTATATGTATTTACGGTTTTTTAGTATATGTATTTGCTTTATGGATTTAGTTTGTGCCGACACCCTCTCTCCACCGACACCGACACCCTCTCTCGCAAACCGACACCCTCTCTCGCAAACTAGCATCGCCGACACCCTCTCTCTCGCAAACACGCGTCCACCGACACCCTCTCTCTCTCTCTCTCTCGCAAACACGCGTCGCCGACACCCTCTCTCTCTCTCGCAAACACGCGTCGCCGACACCCTCTCCCTCTCGCAAACACGCGCCATCTCCCTCTCGCAAACACGCGTCGCCGACACACTCTCCCTCTCGCAAACATGCGTCGCCGACACCCTCTCCCTCTCGCAAACACGCGTCGTCGACACCCTCTCCCTCTCGCAAACACGTGTCGCCGATTAGGCTTAGGGTTTGGTTAGTGTTTGATTAGGGTTAGGGTTCGGTTAGTGTTTGATTAGGGTTAGGGTTAGAACATGTACTTATCGATTTAATTCTTTTGCAGAAACAATGGATCCATTCGAACGAGACTTGGAACAGGAAGACATGTTCGCGGACATAATCCGCGATGGTACAGAAGCCGACCGAGAAGACCGCGACTCCGGTGATGGAGAAGCCCGCGGCTCCGGTCATGGAGAAGCCGACGGCTCCGGTCATGGAGAAGCCGACGGCTCCGGTGATGGAGAAGCCGACGGCTCCGTTGACGGAGAAGCCGACGGCTCCGGTCATGACGAGGTATTAATGGAATTCTATATGTACATATGTATTGAGGCATTAGTATAGAGGCATTAATGCAATTCTATATGTATTCTCTTAGGCCTCCGAAGATAAGATAGAGAAACGAGGCCCGGCAAAGAAGTTGACCAAAAAAGACCACTTCACAATTGAAGCTATATCACCGGAAGGCCAACCGGTGGTACCCGCGAATGTCGGAGTGACATTTAAAAATCAGTGCGGAGTTGTGGTTAGAGATCGTATCCCGATCACTATCAGAGAATGGAACAAGGCCAAGAATGTGTCCGAAAATCAGGTTGCCGATAGGTACAAAGACACACTTTTCACCGACCTCATGGCACATTTCACTTTGCCAGATTTGGGATCGGAGTCTGAGAATGCTAAGCAGAGGGCGCTAGTGAAGAAATGGGCTCTTAAGAAGATGGGGGAACTTTTCCGGGCGTATAAGAACCGGTTATGGAAAAATTATAAGAAAGACAAGAAGCCTCCATTATTCGAGAACTACCTAGCGAAGCAGGAGCATAACTGGGAAGAATTTGTGAGGTACAAAGAATCAGAGGAGGCTGTGAACCTGTCAACGAAAAACAAGAAGAATGCAAACGAAAAGAAATATCACCATCATACGGGGCGAGGGGGCTACGGAGTAGCCATGCCTAAGTGGGATGCACAAGAGGCTGAGATGGAGCTGAAAGGGATCACTCCAGAACCCACGCGAGAAGGATGGGACACTAGGGCTCGAAATTGGTTCCTCGCGCATGGCTGTGAGTATGACATGAAGACAGGGAACATTATTGAAAGTGACACCAGGGTTAGGGTACCCAGGCAAAAATGGATTGAAGTGACGACAGATATAAAGGCGGGAAAACTAAAGTTTGCTCCCGATAGAGAGAAAGACTTGCTGATGCTTGTCCTCGGTAATCCTGAGAAGGGAGGACGAACAAGAGGCTTCGGCCCTAGTGTTCCGTGGTCGCTTGGGTTTCCGGCCGACGCGGAGACTTATAGAAGCCGAGCGAGAGCTAAACAACGCCAGCTGGAGGTGCAGAATGACCGGATGGCCGAGTTCCAACGCCGACTTGACCAGCAGCAGCGGGAGCTTCAGCAGCAGCAGCGGGAGATAAATGAACTAAAAGGACAGCGCCCGCCAGATAATACCGCTGACATATCTTAGCGACGAGACAGCAGCGTGGCCGACTCGGAGGCCCCTCCTACACGGATGATGATAGATGCCGGTCCTGGCGACCCCTTGGATGGAATCAAGGAGCAAACACCTTGTGATCTCCATGAGGTGTTCAGGAAGGTTTCTGTTAAGGTGGCGGTCGGCTATGTCTTACCGGCATTTGGACCTGAAGGTGAGCCGGCAACATGGCATGGCAATCCGATTCCAGCTGGCTATGCTCGTGTCGGGGTGGATTCAGTTGTCCCATCGTGGGAGACATTGGAGCTCGATATCCCTGGAGGTGATGGGGGGCTTACACTCAGAGAGGTGCTGGGAGAAATCATTCTCTGGGAAAAGAAGAACATCAGGCTGCCAGGCTGGATAGCACCTAGTACCAGTCGTCCCAGCAGGTCACCATCACCTCCTCCAGGTGATCGCAAGCCACCATCACCTCCTCCTACTGATCACATGTCGCCACCATCACCCCGTGGGTACGACGTCGACCACGACATCGGTAGTCCATCTCCATCTCCAGCGCCGTCGCCTCCGCCCACTAAGACTCGGAATGCACCCAGCCGGAAGCGTTTCAAGAGTCCTGTCCGCAAGATGTCGCCCCTCCCAAAAGTACCAAAGGTTCCTCCCCCCGTCCTTACGATCGTACTGAGGAGGAAAATGATGCCATTGTTAAGAAATACAATTATGATTTTTTTCATAAGCCAAAACCTCCAGCGCCAGAGCCATACACAGAGAAGCAAATAGAATATGCTACTAGTTTTCTGAACACACCATCGCAGTATGAGTTACACGAGAAGAAGGATGACTATACACGCACTCTTGCGAAGGTAATTGACCAAAAGAAGGATGAAAAGGCTAAGGAGAAGGACATTGCTGGCACGAGCAAATCATCAGCTAGAAGTGCAGCTGAGAAAAAGTCAAGTTCAACAAGTGCACCCCTCAAGGCCAAGCAAACGACAAAAGGCAAAAAGAGAAAGGAAGTTCCCCTCCTCGGTGCTCAGCCCAAACAATCGATCCCAGCACTCAAAGTGCTTAATGTTCCCAAGGTGTACCAGGAACATGGTGGTTTCGATATGGAAGAAGCTGCAAGCCTAGCGGCTGCCTGTAAAGTTTCCGTGGAGGAATTGCTACTTGCAGCAGATGCTGCACTACCCATTGCTGATATAGCTCCTAAATTTGTCTACGGGGCCGACTTGGCAGCAGAGAGCAGCTGCATAAACTGCCAACACATATGCGGAATTTGCATCAGTGGTACCTTGATGCATGCAAGGAGAACATAATGTACATCGTGGCGAGTATACCATGGGAATATTACTACCGAAAGGAGGAGATCCATATTGAGATGAATGAACTCTGGCAGTTATTCAATCTAGATGCCCTCGACAAATCTCTCATGAGTTGCTATTGCTTGTAAGTTGTTAACTACATATAAGTTCATTTTCATTCAGTTCATGTTCGTTTTCATTGCATATATATACTCATTATATCTTATGTATGTTCTCTTATGCAGACTGAAGATCAGTGAATGCAAAAGTAATAATATTATCAATGTTGGGTTTATTGACCCAGATAAAATACATGTTGAAACGGTGAAGCATAAACGCGAAGAAACGGGGGGAAACCTACTAAGGTTTTTGGGGGAGCAATATTTCTGTGATTCAATATTGTTTCCTTACAACTACGAGTGAGAGTCTTAATGATCTTTTATGCACATTCAATTTTTCTTACTCGATATTAAGTGTAATTCCTGACGTATATGCATAACATGTGCAGCTTCCACTGGATTCTACTAGACATTTAATCTGATAAGGGAATAGTTGAAGTAAGAGACCCACTGAGTAGAGGCGTGGACGGGTTCCAGGACTTGCAGAAGTTGCTCCAAGTGTAATTTCCTTCATCGCCGCGCTTTATCTTTCGTGAGATATCAATTAATTATCCACTCATTCAATCATTCTTTTGCCTGGCAGGGCTTGGCAAGCTTTGAAGAATCATCATAAGGAGATTACCTTTGCAAAGAAGCTAACATTTACTCCTGTACCGTGCCCCCAGCAGTCACAAGGGACGAATCTATGTGGATACTACGTTTGCGAGTCCATTCGCATGTTAACCACTGAGAAGCAGAACAAAAATAAATTCGACGTAAGCAATAACATTCACAACTTTATTTATTATCATCAATATTTCGTTATCAAGACTGATATAGTCATACTCATCTCATTTTCGTATATAGGTCGACTTCATGCGGGACAGACTCCAACCAAAGGAACACGCACTAGGAATCGCGGAGGAACTGGCGGGACTTTTGGTTAGAGAAGTAATAAACAACAAAGGCTTGTTTAGTCCAAATAGATGCTCTACCTCCAAATAGACGGTCGTTAGTACCGCTTGTCGATCGTGAGCTCCATGTATATATGTAGGGAATCTACGAATATGTGTAAGGGGAATCGACTTTTGCTTCCAATATTTGTTTGATCGATATATATATATATATAATGAATGAACGTGTACAACTTCTAGTAGCGTACAAATATATGCAACTTTTATTTTCGAACGAAAAAAATGAAATAACAGGCGGTCGGTGGCGGGGGGGAGGGGTGCTGCACCCCTCAAACCCTAAAGCAGCAGCGTTGTGCGCGCGCCACGTAGAGGGCCTTTTGTCGCGGGTGGTAATACCGCCCGCGACAAAAGGGTCTGTCCCCTGCGCGCCCCAAGCCTGCCACGTGGTGGACCTTATGTCGCGGGTCGTAAGCGACCCGGGACAAAAGGTGGACCCTTTTGTCGCGCCTCTCTTGTTGCGGCTGGCCGCCCGCGACAAAAGGCGCTTACCACCCGGATCAAATGGCCTGTTTTCCACTAGTGTCAGGAATATATTAAAAAGTAACTTAACATGTTCTACAATGTCTCAATTGGGTTATGTAATGTTAGCTTAGCTTAGTTATTGGTTCATGTCAAATTGCTTTATTTCATTTGATCACACATGCTTATTTAAAAGCTTTATTGTTCTCTGGATATAGCTTTCCTATTCATTCAGTGGAACACTTCTTGGATAAGAGTGACAATATGGTTTTTTATGTGCGGTTTAAGAAAATATATTCCAACTATTTTATGGGCTACACATTCTGTTTGTGGTATTATACCGCTTGCTTTGTTTTGATCCAATGATGTGATCCTTAGTAATAGTTGCTTGTATTCACGCTTTTATTTGAAATAATTGGCTCCTTTACTATAGAATTAACAACCAACCCTCGTCTATTATATTCTAACGACAGGTAAAATTAAAGTGTATACTCTGGTATGTGCTCGAAATAAAGCTGTATAGCGTGCCAAATTTCATATCTTCAGACTGCACTCCAATCTTCAAAATCAATTTCTGCAAGTACATAAGCTAAATGCCACCAAGGGAAAAAGGAAGGCAATAGAAATTGGAATTGTGTGGTCATAACTCACAAAGGAAAACCATGTAAAAAGAAAAGCTCCATGGCTTTTAATTAGGGAACAAACCATATAATGCATACCTCCAATGCTCTTCTTTACTCCTCGCTGCATTGACATGAACTCATGCACCATAACTACACCGAGAAAACCATAAGATAAAGTGAGTGCTTCTTCTCTAGTTGAAGGCCAATGTCGAAATCTTGGAGATTCATCTCCAAAAGATAAGAAAAGAGAAAAAACTTCGATAAGACTCAGCAGAACAGTGCTTCCTATGTGATACAAAATTCGTAGGATGGAAACCGCCGATTTTCCTTGTGTTTTGTGATGAATTCAGTGATGGAGAATAAAGCATGGAAAATGACGTTTGGAGTTACTTGTTTAGTTGGGGCAGGAGCGGCTGCCACTCGAAGACATAATTTGCCCGAAAATTGCTGAGTTGTTGTGAACCTAGACTGGATTAGAGCTTGAATCCTATCTGAACAAATTATGAAGTGATTGAAAGTTCTAATAGGAGCGACCGACATGAGTGATGTAATTAAAGAAGGCGAACCGCTGCACCCCTGGGCAACATTGGCCGCCACTGTAGACATAATTTGTCCAAAAAAATCATGGATTGTGACTCGATCAGAGCGTGAATCCCAAATTCTAAATAAATTAAGAAGCGATTAAAACTTCCAATAGGATCACCACAGAAGTAGGTACTTCAGATTGGTACTTTTCATGTATACAAAACAGTCGTGTGAAAACTAAGCATTACAGAACAATCAAGTAAATAAGTTTACCTTTCATGAACGCATTTGGCAGCAGATTAGTACAGAGAATATTACCTCAAACATGAAAAATTCCTTGGCCGGGATCTTTACAAAACATACTTGAGTGTCTCTGTTGGAATAATCCATCTCTGCTGCCTGTTCAGATCTTCCGGTGCTTGTATCTATGAGCACTTCAGATTATCATTGCCATTGCTACCGAAGATAGGATTCACTTCCAATTAATTCATACCTTTAAATCCTTTGGTCAAGTAAAGCAATGAACAATGTCAGATATTACTTTATATGAGTATCAAACTACCTGTTTGCCATTGTTTACCCGGCAAAACAGTATCGCTGCTACCAACAATTACTCCCTCCGTGTATTAATAGATGTCGGGAGGTTCGTCTAAATTCAGATATATCTATGCACTTAAAGATATCTAGATACCTTTGAATTTAGATAAAGTTTCGACATCTAAAAATAGACAGAGGTAGCATTACGTATCTCCGCCAGCAGCAGCATGAATGCATGATGCACGTGCTTGCCACCTTCTTCTTCATCCCAGAATATCAGAGTAGCTCTTGCATAAGGTCAACGTAACTCGTGTCCAAGCACCAAACTTGCAGCAACAACTCGTGCCTATCAAACAACATTTCAGGCTTAGGCTATAATAATATCCACTAAGCAGGGGCCTAAACCAAGTGGTTTATCTTAGTGTGCTAGCCGCGAATTTTTTTGAAAATTTGAAAAATTTAGCATGAACTTGCAGCATGAAAATACGATAGCATGCCATAGGTACTTTGCAAACGCCTTAACATATTAAACAAAGCGAGTGGAGGGAGAAGCAATCCAAACTTTTTTTTTTTTACCTCAGATCAGAAGCTTCGGGAGGGTCGTCCAGCAGAAAAATCAATCTTTGCATGGCTGAGCTGGGTCGCACTACAAATCATAGTGGAACTACATGGAGAATTAAGAGGAGAACCATCCTATCATCATCATGGTATAAGATAAATAGTGAGCGCTGTGGACGGATATACAAATACGTACATGCAATTTGATTGTCTCAGTTCTATGCAACTCACGTGATAAACTGATGCAGGTCGAGCAGCTCGCCGATCTGATTAGTTGGATATAGGAGATCGCATTGTGTACTTGAGATTAGGGAGAATACTTCCAGGTCCACCGTTCAACCCTGTTGCATATATCAAAGATAGCCAAACTTTGACCGCTAGCTGCTGCCGCCATGATGCACGGCCTACACGATGCGGAGGAGGCTGCGGCTAGCTAGCGAGGATGAGGGCAGAGATGGCATCTATGACATCTCCTAGATGGATCTCCTTCTCTCCAGATTGTAGCGGAGGGGATAGTTAGATACGTTTTTTTTTTATTTTTAAGGAAGGAAAGCCTTCAAGTGGGGAAAGCACGACATCGGACGATGGTAGATTAATTAAAGGTTAATCGGATGATAATATTTAATAATCTCTAGAGTTAACGTGGTGGTTTGATGGGAGTCTCTAATTAGTAAATATATAAGATAAGATGTTTTCACCAGTGTACTCTGCAGTTTTTGAAGTAGATATGAATGTCAAGAGGTTTTCTTGCCTTCCATATGTTTAAATAAAATCCGCACTTCATAGGGGATAGCAAAACTGCTCTTTATCGGTGAATCTAGATTATTGGCTGAGATTAAGAAAGGTTGACCATACTTTGGCGGTACAGAAAAGTTTCTAATGTGTTGCAAATTTGCAGTCTTACTGATTTATATGAAGAAATTAAACGGAACTTCATGATGGTACACGCCAACCAGACAAGCATGAGGACATGGAAATCAATGGCAAGATGATTATGTGATGTTTTTTTTCATTCTGATGCCAAATCATCTTCCTTGCCTGTTGGTAGCTGCTACTAGAAAAATAGAATTTTCGTACCGCTTTAGTTGCAAGCATCTTCTTATAATTCGAGCTGCATATTTTTGGAAAATAAGTTGGAGGGACACTGGGTAATAAACTTTTCTAGGATTTAAGTGCATCGGTAGTTTAAGTAGACTTTTAATTTTCAGTGTATTCTCTGGGTTATTCTTGTGTAGGGTATGCCAGCTTTTTAAATGGTCGCATGAAGGTGATTTGAACGATTGAGACAACCATGACATGAAAGATGGTTCCGATGTACACTGCATATTTGGTGAAATGCAGGTATTTGGAATGTTCCACTGTAGGTTCATGTGCAATTTATTTATCATGGTGATTGTATGGAGTTTGTGGTGCGGCGGCATATGCAGGGGGATCTGTCAGGTGTTTGTTTGGAGTGTGGGTATATGCAGGTAATTTGTTTGTTCGTGCTAATTTTGGATTTGTGTTATTGTGCATGTATGATGAGGGTTTGTCAATGCTTGCATAAAAATCTTCCCTTGGTCTTGGTCTTTGTTCATCTCTTATGCACAACTGAATCCTTATAAGATCCATCTTTTTTGCTCCATCTAAACTGTTTATTTTGACTATTTCAAAGATAGAGTGTAGTTATTGTTGTGGAATTCTAGGATATCCAAACTCTAAATGTATAATATTTCATGCTTACTTGCCTAACAGATACCCACCATTTCATTTGAAGTGATTGCAGAGCACGCGTTTATGTTATAATGCCCACAAGTGAGCAATACGACGTCAACCTCTTGGTTGATTTTGTTGTTAAATGCTGAATTGGTGATGGATTAGTAACACGTCTTTATCACCGCTTCACCGCCGTAAAAATTTTGTGTGCTTTACTTGAGAGTATAATCTATTTTCTTTGCCCAGAGAAGGATGTGCTGCGATGAAGGGATACAATACAAGGCTGGTTCACCTCGACAATCAGCACAACATGTGCCTTCTTGTTTTCCGAGGTGTACAGTCTTTTATTTTACTTCATACAGGACCTCAAGCGGACATTCTGTAGGTTTGTATTATGTGAGATTTTTACAAAGTGTGTGGCTCCACAAGCAGTATAAGACAAGCTGGCCAAGCCCACGAAAAAACCATGGACGAGATGTACGTAAGAGCTCCTCTAGAAGAGCCTGCCATCGATGCGATCAACCCAAGATTCACTCTCTCGTGGCCTTTTCATTCGCCACTGCTCTGAAAGTTAACATTCTTAGCACATACTTTCTGGTCATCTATGCCAGTTGTTATTTGATACTTGGGTTTCTAGGCAGCACTCACACTATAGCCGTCTCATATTATTTCTGTACAAAATGAAGCACTTGGATCCATTCAGCTAACTGTATGTTTCAATCACATTGCAAGCTATAGGAAACGGACAAAGAGACTTGGACTGTCTAATGATTATGGGATGCTACATTTTTTGGAATTGTGTTTGCTGCACAGTATTGACGAGGAATGAAATGTTATACTCTTTCAGCTTCGTTTTATCTGTTATACTTTGGTCATAATTTTTGCAAACAGATCTTTTAACGAGGCACAAGATTTTCCATAGTTCTTATAAAATGATTTAAGGAAATACTGTTCTGTTCCATTCGTTTTCTTTCTACTGACTAGAAAGTATGTTCCTAAATTGCCTAAGAACATATATAGCATAGTTCACATCCATACTGCCTATGTATATTACCAACTCCATTATCTAAGTTATTCTATTTCTACTACTCACCGCTAACATAAATATTTCTTCTTCTGACATAAAATAAAAACAACAAAAAACACATAGATTCCACTTCATATCAAAAACACCCCTATCTATTAGTCTCAATCCAGTAACACTATTTCACTACTCAATTTCCTAAACTATTAAATATTTACTCAAAATAAAAAATAAAATCTCATACGTGTGCTAAGAAGATAGACACCGCTTATTTCAACACTTAATATCAACTTCATATACACATAATTTCAGTATATGCACTATGAGATATTGTTACCAGCTATCTTAAAGCACACTGTTTGCAAATCTTACTGCTTCTATCAATTCAACAGCATTTTTAAAATGTATAACACAGTTGGAGTTGGCGCGGCGTGCCGCCGCGCCCATTCATTGCTAGTAAATAAACAACTGCTCAATCTCCATGACGGTGGGACGTCAGTTACTGTGGATTGTGGAGTATAGGGAAAGAGATTTGCTAGTTCTCAGCTAGAACTAACTTCACGTTTAGTTAAGTCCTACATAATTTTATTTGCATCGTAAGGTGTGCTAGTTATGAGTTGTAATATGAGTTGTAACTGAGATTTCATGACATCATCTGATTTAGCACGAAGTTAGTTCTCAGTTGACTAAGAAATAGTCACACCCATACGAAAAACAGGTGGAGAAAAGCCAACACGTCCGCGTTATGCCACAGTAAGTTAAATGGTGGGGCTCGATCCGTAGATAGAGTATCTCTATAGTGTCTCGCTTCCTTGTCTTGATCTGCTAACTATTACTCAAGGGCTCCAGTTCCGGTGAATGATGTTTCAGTCCATCTCTGATACCAGGATAATCATGTCAAAGTACATAATTGTTTTTTACCTATCTTTTATTACCTTATTAGGGATTAAGCGAATTCATGTGCTATAATTATCTAGTGATAGCTAGGATAATCTTGTTTATTTAAGGTAGCATATTTATTATTCAAATATCACGTTAAAGTACGTAAGGTTAATGCTCTGTTGATTCTTAAATTTAGATTGCATGGTGTTTTTCTTTTCTAGAGTAATATAAGAGAGATGTGTTGCATCATCTCTACGATAGGGCATGAAAAACCCACATGAATATTAATCATACACATAATGAAATTTCATTAATATTATATTGCTCATGAATTTTTTTATGTCCACTGCACCATATGAGAGAATAGACAGGTTGTCGAGGGTACTCCTCGGCAATGCCCTCCGATTGGGGCTTAGGGTTGATGGAATCCTGTAGGCTGACACGAGACATCGGTTCACAGACAAGCGGGGAGAGCGATTTACCCAGGTTCAGGGCCCTCGATGAGGTAAAACCCTTACGTCCTACCTGTCTGATCTTGATTATGAGAATATTGGGTTACAATGGGGTGCCGAAGGGTTCGGCTGAGATCTCGTCGAGAGGCTAAGTGCTGCGGCGATCAAGCTCTAGACTTTTGGTGGCTAAGATTGCTAAGATTGATTGTGTCCCTCGGTAGCCCCTCTCCTGGCCTTTATATAGGAGGCCAGGTCTCAAGAGGTCTAACCGAGTACGACTAGGTTTACAGTAGTCCTAGCTCTAAACTTTCCTTGTTCGGCTCCTTCCTTGTCTTGTCCGCCAAGGAATCTTCTGCTGCGCCATCCATGTGGCCCGCCTTGCCATCGAGTACCTTCATGTGCCTCCAGTTAGATCGCACAGGATAGGACAATGTCGGTTACCCGAAGGGTAATACCCACGTCAGTAGCCCCCGAGTGTCTAGCAGAAAATAGTTCGGGTAGAGACTAAAGCATGCCTCCACCTAATGTTCTTTTCCTTGATTGTTCTTGTTCATCTTGCATCAGCATCATCTTCTTCTGTCGGGTGCGCGCCCAGCGCTCCTGATGGGAGTAGCCCCCGAGTCTAGGTACGGATGCTTGCAATCCGTGCCTAGACTCAAGTTGTACCACTCGAACGTTTTGCTCTGCCGAAGTTTTTCTGCAGGTCTTCATAGGTCATCCGATATATTTGCACTAAGGCTTGTATTCTTCGATAAGTTTTCTACGTGTAAGGGATAATGAGTAACGTGCCCAACTTTTGCTGGTTAACTGCTGATGGCAAAACAACGTCACTCTACACAAAATCAAGTCCCCGGGCATGATCCTGGAGTGCAAAAAAGTTCTGTCGGGTGCGCGTCCAGCGCTCCCGATGGGAGTAGCCCCCGAGTCTGGCCATGGGCGCTTGCAACCGGGTGCAGACTCAAGCTGAGCAATCCATCCTTTTCTTCAGACGTTTCTTCACAGGAATATCTTCGAGTCCTCATTTTATCGGGTGCGTGTCCAGCGCTCCCGATAGGAGTAGCCCCCGAGTCTAGGTGCGGATGCTCGCAATCCGTACATAGACTCAAGTTCACCACCCAATACCTTTTACATTCCTTCGAATGCTTCGAGCGTTCCTCACGACGTCACTGATGACGTTATTGACACTTTGATTTTGACTGACAAGACGCGACCCGCTGGGCCCATCCTTCCTCTGCCTAGCCCTGTCTTTAAGTAATATCCGCCTTTCTCGTACGGTTACCAAGGCGCCTCCTCGATTTCCGTGATCACTAATGGGAAAAAGGTCCCTTTAATGAACTGGCAGCAACGACACGTGCCCACGCAATCCTCAAGTTCTCCCTTACTTAAAATCTCAGAGGACAAAATCCTTAGTATTCTCCCATATTCACCGTAGCATCTTCATGTCCTTCTTCTACCTCTCTCTTTCACAACCGTTGCGCCGCCACCACCGTTTTTAGATCTTCTCCAGATCTTGCAATGGTGAAGAAGAAGAACCTCGCTGCCGCCGCCAGCTCCACGAGTGGTGGCGCCGCTGCCAAGGCCTCCTCGAATCTTCCGAAGAGGAGCGCTCCAGATGCTCCTCCCCCCAGCTCCGGCGCCGCCAGCGCCACCAGCGCCGCCAAGCTCGATAGCCGTAGCCAAACCCAGAGACTGGCTAGCGTCCTCCATCACAAAGCACGATGAGAAGAGGGCCCGAAGCCTTGGGCTAATCTCCTCCGATGAGGGGAATGTGATTCTCCCAGGTGCGATCTCTCGGCCCAATCCTCCTGCTGGTTTTACCGTGATGTTCCTGTCATTCTTGTATCGGGGTCTCTCGCTTCCTGCTCACGAGTTCCTTCATTGTCTTCTGCGGACTTACGAAATCCAACTGTGGAAACTCACCCCTAACTCAATCCTCCACGTTGCCGTGTTCATTACCCTTTGCGAGGCGTTCTTGGGCATCGAGCCTCACTTTGGGTTGTGGAAGAAAATTTTCTTCGTAAAGAGATACAGCAGTAGCAATGGATCTTTTGTCATTGGGGGAGTGGGGTTTGTTGCCTGTTCAGAGGTTAACTATTTCAGTTTCCCAATGAGAGAATCCGTGCAAGGATGGAGACTGAAATGGTTTTATGTTAAGGATTCCCCAACAACCGAGTCCCAGCTTCCTTGCTTTGACGACGTCCTTGAAGCCAAGCCGAAGCATTCTTGGAAGAATATCCTCTCTCCCGACGAAAGGACAGCAGCCGACAAGTTATTTGCCAAATTCCTTCAGATCAAAGAAGCCGATGGCCAAACTATGATCGGCACAGAAGTGACCGCGACGTTCTTGAAACGTCGAGTCCAACCAGTCATGGCTAGGGTTCGTCCGATGTGGTTGTATTCGGGTCCAAAGGATGAAACCAGGATAAACATCGCTGAACTATCGGAAAAGGAGCTGCTTGATGAAGTTCGTCGCCTCACTCTCTTTAGTCAGGAAGACTCGATCCCATTGATATCTTCTTATTCTCCTCTTGACGCCGATCATCCATCGTCAGAGGTAAATTTTCCTTCTCATACTCTTATTACCCTGTTCCACTTTGTCGACACAACTACTATTGTTCTTATCTGTTCTTTTCTTCGACAGATCCCCATAGTTTCTGAAAACTTACATGATTCGCCAAACGACACTTCCAAGGGAAGAGGTTCCTCAACCACTATCGATTTTCATACTACCAAGTATACGGGCTCAAAGAACGAACACGATGACCCGATAGATTCTGAGGCTATCTACACCGATCTTCCTCCCCCAGCCAATGATACTTGCGACACAGCGGGATCAGTGCGTGATGACGATGCTGATCATGATGCCTTTGTTAATGCAGCTGTTGACATAGGCATCCCCAATGGGCCTGCCGAAGATAGTACCCGGGGTTTACTGAAGGCCCACGACTTGAAGAATAAGAAGAATCGGAAGCCCAAGTTGATATTAAGGAAAGTTAGAATTGTATTAGGAGATGATGTTTGTAATCTTGCGGGATGAGTTGGAAACCCTCCCGGACTCTGTAACTTGTACAATATGAATCCCTCGGCTCCACCTCCTATATAAGGGGGGGTCGAGGGACAAAGAAAGCATCGAATCATTGTCTCTCAAACCCTAGTTTTCATAATCGTCGAGTACTTTTCGGCTGAAACCTTCGAGATCTACTTGCCCTCTACTTCCAACTAAACCCTAGTCTACAACCCGTAGGCATTGACAAGTTAATCCCTTGTCAATTGGCGCCGTCTGTGGGAATTAGAGGCGTCAAGGAACTGATCTCGATGGCACGTTCAAGATCGTCGACTTCATCAACAGCAAGCAACGCGATGGATCGAGGTAAACAGATCGCAACTGGTCCTGTCGATTTTGTTCCTCACCCACCCTCCCGTTTGGATGCATATGCGTATCTGGAGGAGCCTATGGAGATGACGTTCGGAAGGTTTCACTTTCGCGTCGAGAAAGAGGGAGCGTATCATCTCGAAATTACGATTTCGTCGGGATTGTCGGCGGTCGATTCCGATTTTTCAAACTCAACATCGTCAATCGAGTCAGGAGAGGAGGAGACTTCATCGCCACGCTTCATCAGCACCAGGGCAAGCGAAAAGCTCGCCAAGATCTTCAGCGACATGTCATTTGAGTCATCCGCGGACTCCTATATAAGTGACGACTCGAGCAGTGTCGATAGCTTCAACTTCAACGACAAATCCACTACAGTGGGCAAGGTCTTCACCAATCTTTATGATGGTGTCACCAAACCCAACAGAGATTTGAATACAAAGTACCATCAGATTTATGTCATCGGAGAGCCAAGCCGTGATCACGAGGAAACATCTGAGGCTTTCGACGATTTGAGAAATCCATACGTCCATCCCTCTGATTTGCGACGAGGTCTAGGCAACAAATATATCGGATCTGAGCCTCGAGATAGAGTTCAACTTCCGCAAGCAGCATGGGATAGAGCCGCAAGAGCTATGGATGGCTCAGAACCAATGGCCACAACAGCCACACCAGAAGAATTGCAAGCATATCAATATAGGCTCGCACGGGCTGCAAGGGAACTGGAAAAATAGACAGCGGCTATAAACAGAAGAAAGGAGGCAGCCTCTGCATCAAGCAGGCGAAGGGCAGAGCTGAGTCGACAATCTGGAACTTCGGGAGACATCCACAGGGAAGCTCAGAACAGAGCAAGATCAAGGTTGCAAAATATACCTGAAGGAGAAAGAGGGCACTTGGTTCAAAACCTCGATATGTCTTTTATGTCGATAGACACGAGAGGGAACATCATCCCCAAGACACCAGAAGCTGGGTATATGGCGACACAGGCTTTTATCCTTGCATCCAGGCCACCTCCAGGAGATCCAAGGGAGGCATTGTACAACATGGCAATGGCAGGAGTTGGAGCCATGGGAACGGCGTTTGCATCTACACCCCCCGAAGGAACAGCAAGGCAAAATTGTCCACGACCTGCGGCAGCAGCAGCAGCTCCCGAAGGACCAAGTGGAGCTAGAGACACAGCAGCACAAGCAAGGGTGGACAGAGCACGACAAAGTAGAAGGGAACATCGCCATTCCCCAGAATTAAACGACGAGGATATGTGCGGTTTGCCATGCTTCACGAGGAGAATCCGAAAAACTCGAGTCCCTTCGGGATTTAAGTTGCCTGATAACTTCAAGAAATTCGACGGCCTGCAAGATCCAGAGGATTGGCTAGTTGATTACCTCGAGACGGTGAAGCTCACAGGAGGGACCAGAGCAACAGCTATGAAAAGCATCCAGGTGCATTTGAGTGGAGCCGCGCGATCCTGGATAAAGAAACTTCCTCCAGGATCTATCGACAGCTGGGATAGCTTCGAGGACGTATTCGTCAAGAATTTCCGGTCCACCTGCAAAAAACCTGCATTCCTAGAGGAATTGAGGGCGTGTCGACAAAAGCCAGACGAACCAATGAGAAAATACATCCAAAGGTGGAATATCATTAAAAATTCGGCAGAGAATATATCTGACGAGAGAGCAATAGATGCATTTGTCGCAGGAATCAGGCGAGGAGATTTTGTCGAGGATTTAGGGAGGACCAATCCAAAGACAGTATCCACATTAATGGAGATAGCAAACAGATGGACAGATGGAGAAGATGTTGTTCACAACAAACGACATAGGTCACCGGAGGAGGACCACGGCCGAAATTATCAAAGTAGGCGACGATTTCCTCGGCAGTACTCCAGTTATGATGCTCCGGGGAAAATTTCGGATGGCTTCCGAGCAAGCGCCGGAGGAAACAACAGAGATGATTACCAGAGGAGCAACGAGCAGCGAGGCGACAATAGATATGACTCTCGAAACAACAGGAAAAATACCGGATCAAGGTTTCAGAGGCCTTTCGTGTCTCCCGAAGAGATGATGAACGGGCCGTGTCAGATGTATTTTTATCTCGACAATAACGGAAAAAGGCAGTCAGGACACTTGCAAAAGGATTGCCGAAAGTTCCAGGCAATGTTAAGGTGGGCAGGCATGCTAATGCTCAGGCAGCACACAGAAATCCTCAAGGACCCAGGAGTGAGATTCACTTGCCACCTCCTCCCGTGATTACGGACGAAAATCGACATCATCTTAGAATAGCGGAAGCACCTGCACCACCGCCTTATGTTGATCCCAACTCTAACGGAGCGGTCTCGATGATTCAGAAAGGCAGGCCATCCAATAGAGCTCAGAAAGTAATCTCGCGACAGGTGTTCATGGCAGAAAAGATGCCTCCGCCAACAGTTGAATATCTTAACTGGTCAGGGCAAGATATTGGCTTCACAATAGCGGATCATCCACAGCAAGTTCCTCGACCAGGGCAGTCAGCACTCATCTTACCAGCAGTCATCGCAGGATTCGATGTATCTCGCGTGTTCATAGATGGCGGCAGCAGCTTAAACCTTATGTATGCAGATACATTAACAAAGATGAACATATCCCTAGCAAACCTGAAACCAACCGACACGCGATTCCACGGTATTACACCGGAGAAGCCAAGTTATCCGCTGGGGAAGATTAATCTCGACGTTCAGTTTGGGACCCGAGAAAACTACAGAATAGAGAGGCTGGAGTTCGAAGTCGTGGATTTCCCATCACAGTATCACGCTTTGTTGGGACGACCAGCATATGCTAGGTTTATGGCGGTACCACATTACACGTACCTGTTGTGGAGGATGCCTGGACCTAAGGGACCAATCACAGTCAAAGGAAGCTTTGCGCTAGCCGATAAGTGTGATAAGGGTTTTCATCGACTATCAGAAACTTTCGGGATGCAAGCAGAATACATGGCATCAAGACTCACGACTGACTATGATGTGCTACCAGATGTAGGCAGGCCAAACAAAGAATCAACTTTCAACACTGAGAAAAATTCTAAAGAGGTGCAGATTCACCCGACAGACCCAAAAAAGACGACGTCCATTGCGACAGACATGGACCTCGCATAGGAAAGCGCGCTCGTCGAGTTCCTCCGTGAGCACTGGAAAATCTTCGCATGGTGTCCAGCTGACATGCCAGGAGTACCCAGGGAACTTGCCGAGCACCACCTAAACTTGGATCCACTAGCGAGACCAATCAAACAACCTCTGCGGCGTTTTTCGGAACCAAACCGCAAGGCTATGCTGTCAGAAATCGATCGACTAAGACAAGCTAGTTTTATCAAAGAGCTGCATACAGAGGCCACATAGGTAGCAAATCCAGTGTTGGTGCCGAAGAAAAACACTAAAGTCCTTCGCATGTGCGTCGATTTTACGTGTCTCAATAAACATTGTCCAAAGGATCACTTTCCCCTCCCGAGGATCGATCAAATTATCGACTCCACGGCAGGATGTGAACGTCTTTCCTTCCTGGATGCATACTCTGGTTATAACCAGATCAGATTGAAAGAAGAAGATGAGGTCAAAACAGCGTTCATCACACCTTACGGCGTGTTTTGCTACAGAACAATGCCTTTTGGTCTGAAAAACGCGGGAGCAACATACCAGAGGATGATGCAGAAGTGCTTGGCGACACAAATTGGGAAAAACGTACAAGTGTACATCGACAATGTCGTCATAACATCAAAGAAGGGGACGATGCTAATCGAGGATCTGAAGGAAACCTTCGACAACCTCGACAAGTTCTGCCTCAAGTTGAACCCGACGAAGTGTTCCTTTGGCGTCCCTGCAGGAGAACTTCTTGGGTTTCTTGTTTCAGCAAGAGGGATTGAAGCAAATCCTGAAAAAATCCAAGCTATCGTAACAATGAGGAAGCCAACAAAGTTGAAGGAAATACAGCAACTAACGGGGCGAGTCGCAGCTTTAAGAAGATTCGTCGCCAGATTGGGAGAAAAAGCGCTACCATTCTACGCTTTAATCAAGCAAGGAGAGAAATTCCAGTGGAATGAAGAGGCAGATCGAGCCTTCGAGGATTTGAAGCGTACAATTTCGACACCACCAATCTTGGTGGCACCGAAAGAGAAAGAACCTCTCCTGTTATACATCGCAGCCACACCTCAGGTGGTTAGCACGGCGCTAGTCGTTGAAAGAGAGGAAGAAGGAAAACTCCATGGAGTGCAAAGGCCGGTATACTTCATCAGTGAAGTTTTATCGCCTTCCAAACAGCGGTACCCGCAGTATCAGAAGTTAGCGTATGGAGTGATTACAACAGCAAGAAAATTGCGCCACTATTTTTCGGCACACCCGATAATAGTGGTCAATGAAGCACCTCTATCAAATATACTGAACAATCCAGAAGCTACAGGGCGTGTCTCCCTTTGGGGAATAGAACTTTCCCCTCGGGACATCACGTATGAAAAAAGAAAGGCAATCAAGTCGCAAGTTCTGCCAGATTTCATTGCAGAGTGGATGGAGCTGCAAAATACAGGACCCCCAGATTTATTGAGAACTTGGACCATGAACTTCGATGGATCCAAGAGAGTAGAAGGATCTGGCGCAGGGGTGATACTCATATCACCTGAAGGCGACAAATTGAAGTATGTCCTACGGATGACGTTCCCAAATGCATCTAACAATGAAGCAGAATATGAAGCCCTCATACACGGGATGAAGATGGCGAAAGCCTGCGGAGCAACTCGACTAAAAATCTTTGGCGACTCACAATTGGTAGCTCAGCAGGTTATGAACCAATATGATGCAGTCAATGACAGCATGGTGGCATACAAGGAGGTGTACAACGAGCTTGAGAAGTTGTTTGATGGATGCGAAGTAAACCACATCAGTAGGCTAAGCAATGATGAAGCCGACATTCTCGCAAACATCGGGTCGCAGTGCCTTCCAATCCCGCCAGGTGTGTTTTGGGAAGAAATAGCCGAGAGATCCACAAAGCCAAAGAAGGCGCAAAAGAAAACGAAGGAGGAGAAAACTTCGGCGCCCCTCAAAGAAGTTCCAGATGAAGAAGAGGACCAGGAGCTGGTGATGATGGTAGAAGTCCCATGGATGCAAGCGTACATATCGTATATCCTAAGGAAAGAAATACCCGACGATCCAGTTGAAGCAAGGCGAGTTATTCGACGATCCAAAGCCTTCACAGTGGTCAAAGGGGAGTTATACAAGCGAAGTATTTCGGGCGTCCTGGAAAGGTGCGTTACACCCGAAGAAGGGAGGATAATCCTAAAGGACGTGCACGAGGGAATATGTGGTCACCACGTGAGCAGTCGAGCTATTGCGGCCAAGGTTTTTCGGGCTGGATTTTACTGGTTGACAGCAATCGAGGATGCAAAAGAGATAGTACGAACCTACGACGCGTGCCAAAGATTCGCCGCAAAACCTCACTCTCCGGCAGCAGAGCTGATGCCAATACCATTGTCTTGGCCCTTTGCCCAATGGGGACTCGATATGGTGGGAAAATTGCACAAGGCTTCACCAGGAGGATATGAGTACATGTTGGTTGCCGTCGACAAATTCACCAAGTGGATAGAAGCGAAGCCGATAAACTCACCAGATGCAGCGTCGGCAATAAAATTCGTGAAGGGCATCGTTTTTCGGTTTGGAGTACCTTATAGCATTGTCACAGACAATGGCAGTAACTTTACGTCTAAGGAGTTCAAGGCATACTGCGCAGAAGTAGGCATCAAATTGCACTTCGCGTCCGTTGGGCACCCGCAAACCAATGGTCAAGTCGAGAAAGCCAATGGTATCATCTGCAATGGTATTAAAAAGCGCCTGCTAGGACCGCTTGAAAAGGCTCGACATACCTGGCCAGAAGAACTGCCAAGTGTCCTGTAGAGTGTTCGAACAACACCAAATACGGCGACACAAGAAACTCCGTTCTTTCTAGTCCATGGAGCTGAGGCAGTACTACCGATCGAAATAGAGCATGACTCCCCAAGAGTCACAGAGTATGACGAGGAAACCTCAAGAAAAGCTTTGGAGGACGATGTGGATGCACTCGACGAAGCTCGAGATGAAGTACTATCACGAGTCACCAAGTACCAGCAGGACCTGAAAAACTACCACAGTCGACGACTGCGGCCGAGATCTTTCCAGGTTGGCGATTTGGTCCTGCGGCTCAATCAGCAAAGTACTGAAAAGCTCGAGTCACCATGGCTGGGCCCTTACGTTGTCACAGAAGTAATCGAAGGAGGAGCATACAGGATTAAGGACAAGAAGACAGGGGTTCTCGAGAAAAACCCCTGGAACGTGGCGCAGCTTAGGCGTTTCTACGCTTAGAGCCGAAATATAGTCCTCCTTTGTAAAAATACAATGTACTGAAACGCCCGCAAGTTTTCAGACGCACTCTTTTCCTTTTCAGGGCACCGAGTGGGGCTGGAAAGGTTTTTAATGAGGCGGGCTCGCGGTGCTGCAATATAGTAAAAGATAGTGATGCGATACATCTTTTTTCTTCGACAGGCTCGGGGGCTCATAACCCATCGACAGCAAAATATATATATTCTCGCAAAAAAGTAAATTCTTCGAGATAACAAAATAGTATAAGCTCCAGCCAAAGGCTCGGGGGCTTCACAATATAGATTACACTTTACAATATAGACAACTTCATCAATACAAAGAATTCGACAAAAAATATAGACGTAACTTTGCGCAATATAGTACAACTCAGTCAAGGCCTAATATACTATCTATGGATAAATCTTTGGTTGTCTTGTGCTCAGCATAACTCCCCTTGACGAAGAATTCAGAATCCATCCGAAGAAGTTCATCCATCATCGCTTCGGCCACAGGAGTCACCATGTCATTGATGGCGTCAATGTTATTTTTCCGTCGCAATTTTTTGGCCAAGCAGTCAGCAACAATCTTCGTCAGGTCCAATTTGGGATGGCAAATATGTATCATGATCATGGCGAATCTTGCTCCAGCAGTCAATTGAGCTCGCACAAAGTTATGAATACGAGGGGCATCTCGGAACTTTTCCATCAATCCAAGAAGAGTTTCGGGAGCTTCATCTCGAGGGAACAGAGTCTTGTAAACAAGGGTCAAGGTTCTCGTGCAGAAGTTAAGAAATTCGCGAACCTGACAGGCGCGATCTTGGAACCTGACAATCTATTGGGTTCGCTCGGGAGTGGCCCAGAACAAGCAGCCATGATTAAGAGAAAGATTAACGAGGAGGTTCGTTCTCACATTCACTCTTTCATCTTCAGCAGCTTCGAGAACAGAACCTATTAAGCGACAGAGCAAGAAATTCAAAAAGGGGGGGTACAGCAAAAAGCAGAAGCAGTGCTAGGTTGGAAAAGCATACCTAACATATCCACACTAGCTTCAGTCATTAGCTCGAGCATATTATTTTCTCGAGTAGTTGCTTTTTCAGCTTCCGAAACAGCAGCGTCCTTGGCAGCTATGGCTTCTTTAGCTTGTTGAAGGGCAATCTTCTCTCTTTCGGATGCTTTACGGGATTGCTCCATCATCGTAAGGGTCTGTTTTTTCATGGATTGAAGTTGTTGGCGAAGTTCTTGCAAATCTTGCGAAGAGTGCTTACTCGAAGAACCTTCGATAAGGTTATCATCGACAAGTGTTTTCTTCGAGAAGGAAGAAGCAGGAGAAGTATCGGCAGGATGAGGATTTGCGGAATAGTTATCAAAAATCAACTGGAAAAGAAAATTTCAGTATCAATGATCACGAATTCCATTGATCTTTGGGAAATTCACGCAGATATTACAAGAGGGAGTCTTTCAAAAGAATTACTACGATGGTTGTGGCCAAAGCTACTGCGGCGACAACATCAAAAGAAGCAGTAGAAATAAAAAATAGAAAAAGATAAGGGCATTCTACTAGACCTCCGGCTTCGACGAGCTAGGGGCAGGAGTGGGCTTGAATCCAAGATAAGCAAGGATCTTCCTTGTGTTGGGCCTCGCAGCCTTGATCAGTGATCGCCACTTCGTGGTCTCCATCTCCTGTGTGTCGCCAACTTTAGTCCAGTCGATGTTTTGCTGGCTGTCAGCAACTAGGGCGACAGTGCTTTCAACGGCAACCTTCATATTTTCTTGGCGCAGCTTCAGTCCAAGATCTTCCGGCGGATTAAAGTCCTTGGCAAGAGCAAGGAAAGTCGCGGGTTCCTTTTTCTTCGGGAAGAAGTAAGGGTAGAGCCGCGACAATCCTGCCTGGGCCTGCTCAATGCCGTCGCGGGCTTCTGATCCGTGAAACTCAAGGAAAGAAAGCGCGTCGAGAAGGGGATCATCGTCAGGATCTTCAAGTTCATATTCTTGGTTTGTTTTCCCTGTCGAGGAAAAAACGTGTTGGTCAGTGATACGTCCCCGACGTATCCATAATTTCTGTCATTCCATGCTTGTTTTATGACAATACTTACATGTTTTGCTTGCACTTTATAATGTTTTTATGCGTTTTCCGGAACTAACCTATTAACAAGATGCCACAGTGCCAGTTCCTGTTTTCTGCTGTTTTTGGTTCCAGAAAGGCTGTTCGGGCAATATTCTCGGAATTGGACGAAATCAACGCCAAACCTCCTATTTTTCCCGGAAGCATCCAGAACACCGAAGAAGAGTCGGAGAGGGGCCAGAGGGCCACCACACCATAAGGCGGCGCGGCCTAGCCTGGGCCCGCGCCAGCCTATGGTGAGGAGCCCCCAGGCACCCTCCTGCGCCGCCTCTTCGCCTATAAAACCCCTTTCGACCTAAAAACGCAGTACCAATTGACGAAACTCCAGAAAGACTCCAGGGGCGCCGCCGCCATCGCGAAACTCCAATTCGGGGGAGAGAACTCTCTGTTCCGGCACCCTGCCGGGAAGGGGAAGTGCCCCCGGAAGCCATCTCCATCAACGCCACCGCCTCCATCATGCTCCGTGAGTAGTTCCCCCATGGACTACGGGTTCTAGCAGTAGCTAGTTAGTATTCTCTCCTCCATGTACTTCAATACAATGATCTCATGAGCTGCCTTACATGATTGAGATCCATCTGATGTAATCGGTGTTGTGTTTGTTGGGATCCGATGGATGATACATTGTGATTAGTCTATCTATAAAGTTTGTGAAGTTATTGTTGCTGCAATCTTGTTATGCTTAATGCTTGTCACTAGGGCCCGAGTGGCATGATCTTAGATTTGAGCTTTATAATTCTTGCTTAGATTGTATCTACAAGTTGTATGCACATGTCACTGTCCGGAACCAAAGGCCCCGAAGTGACAGAAATCGGGACAACCGGAGGGGATGGCGGTGATGTGAGGATCACATGTTTTCACGGAGTGTTAATGCTTTGCTCCGGTACTCTATTAAAAGGAGTACCTTAATATCCAGTAGATTCCCTTGAGGCCCGGCTGCCACCGGCTGGTAGGACAAAAGATGTTGTGCAAGTTTCTCATTGCGAGCACGTACGACTATAATTGGAAAACATGCCTACATGATTAATGAATTGATGTTCTTTCTTAATGCTTTGAATCCTATCAATTGCCCAACTGTAATTTGTTCACCCAACACTTGTTACTTGTTATTGGAGAGTTGCCACTAGTGTAGATCGCTGGGAACCCGGTCCATCTCTCATCATCATATACTCGTTCTACATGTCATTGGAAGTAGTATCAACTATTTTCTGGTGCCATTGCTCTCATATTGCTATTACTGCTGCTGTGTTACTATTACTATTGCTCTCATATTACTGCTACTTTCACATCACCCCTGTTACTAGTGCTTTTCCAGGTGCAGCTGAATTGACAACTCAGTTGTTAAGGCTTATAAGTATTCTTTACCTCCCCTTGTGTCGAATCAATAAATTTGGGTTTTACTTCCCTCGAAGACTGCCGCGATCCCCTATACTTGTGGGTCATCAAGACCGTTTTCTGGCGCCGTTGCCGGGGAGGCATAGCTCTACTCATAAGTTCACCTGGGAGTACACTCTACCTCTCTCTCTGTTTTTATTTTGTTTTATTTTATTTTGCTTAGTTTACTTTTATCTAGTTTACTTGTGCTTAGTTTATTTCCGTCTAGTATTATTTTGCGTAGTTTACTTTTCTCTAGTTTGTTTTTGTCTTGTTTTACTTTTCTCATATACCCAAAAATCCATAAAAATTTGAAAAACCTAAAAATTAAAAACTGCTGTTATGGGAGAACCTACAACTTATTTGGAGCTCATAGAATGTTATAATAATTATAGAGAATCAAGAACTGGTAAAATAATGAGTGCTATGATAGAAAAATTGAATACAATGGCTAGAATCTTGCTTAGACGCCATGATATAAACTGTTGCTCTCAACAGGATACTAAACATCTTAAATTTCAATGTGGCTTTAGTGAGGAATTTTTAATTAAGAACTATAATCGGAATTTCTATATTCATTATGGGTTCGAAGAGGTAGAACAATTTGTCGTATTTATGGGAGCCTCCGAGATAGAATCCTTCATGGTTGAGAATTATGAAACTTGTGCTATTTGTAAGGACCTTAAAGATTATGTCTCTACTATCCATAATTCTTGCATAGAATGCTACAGTAGGAATCCTTATATCCTTGATTATAAAGAGAGACACATTAATGCACAAGAATGCACTCACAATTTGCAGGAACCGGTGGAAGAAGAAATTGATGAACCTGAAAGCTCATTAGATGAAAAAGAGGAGGAAATTGATGAACCTGAAAGCTCATTGGATGAAAAAGAAGAGGAGAGCGACGAACAAAAGGAGGAAGAATGGATTAGCTACCCATGCCAACCTTCTAATGAGAGTAACTCTTCATCTCTTACACTATTTGATTGTCCTCCATGCTTACCGAAAGAGGTTGAATGTTATGTTCCTGTGGATTCTCTTGAAATAGTACCTATAAGTAAAACTTGTGAGAATAATTATGCTACTGTTATATATGATAATCCATGCTACTTTGATAAATCTTATGATAATGCTTTGTTTGTGCCTGATGTCGAAATGCATGGTACTAAAGAATTTTGCTTAGCAAATGTTTATGATAAATCTCTAGATGATGGTCCTATGTTACTTGATAAAATTAATTGTACTACTAATGAAAATGGGATTGGAGAGTTTTTGACTTTATCTATGAGTCCCATATCTCTTGAGATTGATCAACTACCTTGTTATTTTATTAGTAAAAGTAAGTTTGAAAGTTTTAATTCCACTATTCTTGAACTTGATAAAAATTATGTGTTTGGAAATCATGAAAAGTATGCTGCATGTGATAGTTATATTGTTGAGTTTATTCATGAAGCTACTGAAAATTATTATGAGAGAGGAAAATATGGTTGTAGAAATTTGCATGGTACTAAAACACCTCTCTATGTGCTTAAAATTTTGAAGTTACTCTTGTTTTATCTTCTTATGCTTGTCACTTTGTTCTTCATGAATTTATTTGTGCACAAGATTCCTATGCATAGGAAGTGGGTGAGACTTAAATTTTTTTTGAATTTGCTTTTTGATGCTCTCTTTTGCCTCAATTCCTATTTCTTGCGAGTGCATCATTAAAACTGCTGAGCCCATCTTAATGGCTGTAAAGAAAGAACTTCTTGGGAGATAACCCATGTGTTATTTTGCTACAGTACTTTGTTTTATATTTGTGTTTTGGAAGTTGTTTACTACTGTAGCAACCTCTCCTTATCTTAGTTTTTTGTTTTGTTGTGCCAAGTGAAGCCTCTAATCGAAGGTTGATACTAGATTTGGATTTCTGCGCAGAAACAGATTTCTATCTGTCACGAATCTGGGCTGTTTTCTCTGTAGGTAACTCAGAAAAATATTCCAATTTACGTGCGTGTTCCTTAGATATGTACGCAACTTTTATTAGTTTTGAGTTTTCTGATTTGAGCAACGGAAGTATTTATTAAAAATTCGTCTTTACTGGCTGTTCTGTTTTGGCAGATTCTGTCTCTGTTTTTTGCATTGTCTCTTGTGGACTTTAAGCAAGGCTTTCTAGACGTAGAGGGCTGTAGCTAATGTTTTATTGAGTTCTTGCAATGTGCCACTACAGGACCAAGGTGGATTCAAATTTTTTGAGTACTAACCCCTCTAATGAAGTTTATGAGAAGTTTGATGTGAAGGAAGTTTTCAAGGGTCAAGAGAGGAGGATGATATATGATCAAGAAGAGTGAAAAGTCTAAGCTTGGGGATGCCCCCGTGGTTCATCCCTGCATATTTCAAGAAGACTCAAGCGTCTAAGCTTGGGGATGCCCAGGGCATCCCCTTCTTCATCAACTTATCAGGTTTCTTCTATTGAAACTATATTTTTATTCGGTCACATCATATGTGTTTTACTTGGAGCGTCTGTGTGCTTTTATTTTTGTTTTTGTTTGAATAAGATCGGATCCTAGCAATCCTTGATTGGGAGAGAGACACGCTCCGCTTTTTCATATGAACACTTGTTCTTCGTTTTACTTCTAATGTTCAATGATAAAAGTTGGAAGCTACAATACTTATGGCTATTTGGTTGGAAACAGAAAATGCCTCATAATGTCTTGGATAATTTGACACTTGGCAATTGTTTTGAGCTCTCAAGTAGATCATGATTAAGTTTTTTTCATGTAGTTTAAACCTATTAGTGGAGAACTACCGTAGAGCTTGTTTAAATTGGTTTGCATAATTGATCTCTCTTAAGGTCTAGATATTTTCTGGTAAAAGTGTTTGAGCAACAAGGAAGACAGTGTAGAGTATTATAATGCTTGCAATATGTTTTTATGTAAGTTCTGCTGTACCGGTTCATACTTGTGTTTGCTTCAAACAACCTTGCTAGCCTAAGCCTTGTATCGAGAGGGAATACTTCTCATGCATCCAAAATCCTTGAGCCAACCACTATGCCATTTGTGTCCACCATACCTACCTACTATGTGGTATTTCCTGCCATTCCAAAGTAAATTGCTTGAGTGCTACCTTTAAACAATTCAAAATGCTTCTCAATTTGTGTCAATGTTTTATAGCTCATGAGGAAGTATGTGGTGTTTATCTTTCAATCTTGTTGGGCAACTTTCACCAATGGACTAGTGGCTTCATCCGCTTATCCAATAATTTTGCAAAAAGAGCTGGCAATGGGATTCCCAGTCCCAAATTAATTAACAAAAATAGACACTCCTCCATGGTATGTGATTGTTGGATGGCACCCGAAGGATTCGGTTAGCCATGGCTTGAGAAAGCAAAGGTGGGGAGGAGTGTCATCATAATAAAACTAAAATAAAAAGGCACTCCTTCATGGTATGAGATTGTTGGCAGGCACCCGAGGATTCGGTTAGCCATGGTTTGTGAAAGAAAGGTTGGAAGGAGTGCCACACAAAAATAAAATAAAATGGGAGCCGCTCTTTGAAGGTTTGTCTGGCAAGGGGGTTAGAGTGCCCACTACCATTCGTTGACAACAACAAACACCTCTCAAAACTTTACTTTTATGCTCTCTCTATGTTTTCAAAATAAAAGCTCTAGCACAAATATAGCAATCGATGCTTCCCTCGTAGAAGGGCCATTCTTTTACTTTATGTTGAGTCAGTTCACCTACTTCCTTCCATCTTAGAAGCAAACACTTGTGTCAACTGTGCATTGATTCATACATACTTGCTTATTTGCATTCATCATATTACTTTATGTTGACAATTATCCATGAGATATGCATGTTGAAAGTTGAAAGCAACCGCTGAAACTTAAATCTTCCTTTGTGTTGCTTTGATGCCTTTACTTTGAATTTATTGCTTTATGAGTTAACTCTTGTGCAAGACTTTTGATGCTTGTCTTGAAAGTACTCTTCATGAAAAGTTTTGCTATATGTTATCTATTTGTTAGCAACTATAGATCATTGCCTTGAGTCGCTTCATTCATTTCATATGTTTTGTAATAGTATGATCAAGGTTATGTAAGTAGCATGTCACTACAGAAATTATTATTTTTATCGTTTACCTGCTCGGGACGAGCAGGAACTAAGCTTGGGGATGCTGATACGTCCCCGACGTATCCATAATTTCTGTCGTTCCATGCTTGTTTTATGACAATACTTACATGTTTTGCTTGCACTTTATAATGTTTTTATGCGTTTTCCGGAACTAGCCTATTAACAAGATGCCACAGTGCTAGTTCCTGTTTTCTGCTGTTTTTGGTTCCAGAAAGGCTGTTCGGGCAATATTCTCGGAATTGGACGAAATCAACGCCAAACCTCCTATTTTTCCCGGAAGCATCCAGAACACCGAAGAAGAGTCGGAGAGGGGCCAGAGGGCCACCACACCATAAGGCGGCGCGGCCTAGCCTGGGCCCGCGCTAGCCTATGGTGAGGAGCCCCCAAGCGCCCTCCTGCGCCGCCTCTTCGCCTATAAAACCCCTTTCGACCTAAAAACGCAGTACCAATTGACGAAACTCCAGAAAGACTCCAGGGGCGCCGCCGCCATCGCGAAACTCCAATTCGGGGGACAGAACTCTCTGTTCCGGCACCCTGCCGGGACGGGGAAGTGCCCCCGGAAGCCATCTCCATCAACGCCACCGCCTCCATCATGCTCCGTGAGTAGTTCCCCCATGGACTACGGGTTCTAGCAGTAGCTAGTTGGTATTCTCTCCTCCATGTACTTCAATACAATGATCTCATGAGCTGCCTTACATGATTGAGATCCATCTGATATAATCGGTGTTGAGTTTGTTGGGATCCGATGGATGATACATTGTGATTAGTCTATTTATAAAGTTTGTGAAGTTATTGTTGCTGCAATCTTGTTATGCTTAATGCTTGTCACTAGGGCCCGAGTGGCATGATCTTAGATTTGAGCTTTATAATTATTGCTTAGATTGTATCTACAAGTTGTATGCACATGTCACTGTCCGGAACCAAAGGCCCCGAAGTGACAGAAATCGGGACAACCGGAGGGGATGGCGGTGATGTGAGGATCACATGTTTTCACGGAGTGTTAATGCTTTGCTCCGGTACTCTATTAAAAGGAGTACCTTAATATCCAGTAGATTCCCTTGAGGCCCGGCTGCCACCGCCTGGTAGGACAAAAGATGGTGTGCAAGTTTCTCATTGCGAGCACGTACGACTATAATTGGAAAACATGCCTACATGATTAATGAATTGATGTTCTTTCTTAATGCTTTGAATCCTATCAATTGCCCAACTGTAATTTTTTCACCCAACACTTGTTACTTGTTATTGGAGAGTTGCCACTAGTGTAGATCGCTGGGAACCCCGGTCCATCTCTCATCATCATATACTCGTTCTACATGTCATTGGAAGTAGTATCAACTATTTTCTGGTGCCATTGCTCTCATATTGCTATTACAGCTGCTGTGTTACTATTACTATTGCTCTCATATTACTGCTACTTTCACATCACCCCTGTTACTAGTGCTTTTCCAGGTGCAGCTGAATTGACAACTCAGTTGTTAAGGCTTATAAGTATTCTTTACCTCCCCTTGTGTCGAATCAATAAATTTGGGTTTTACTTCCCTCGAAGACTGCCGCGATCCCCTATACTTGTGGGTCATCAGTCAACAAACAAGTAAAGAAAAGCAAGTCCAAGAAATGCAAAATAGATCGGGTACTTACTGACAAAGCGACGGTTTTGCGAGTCCAAGCGCTTGAGAATCGCCTCTTCACGGGCAGCTTGTGCGGCTTTATGCTCGCTCAAGGCAGTCTCGGCATCATGAAGCCTCTTCTGAAGTTCTTCGACACCAGCAGCTTCTGCCTTGGCCTTGTCAGCCTCTGCCCTAGCCTTGCTAGCATCAGATTCGGCCTTCTTGCGAGCCGCTTCGCTTTGCTCTAATTTCTGAGCAAGCGTGTCGGCACGTTTGTTGGCCTCTGCAAGTTTTTCTGCCAAAATAGTAAAAAAGTTAAAAACACGACGACAACGGAGCAAGAAGTCATGAGCAAAAAGAAGCAAGAAGTCAGTACCTTCAGCCTTGCTAGCGTACTCGCGGTACCCAACGAATTGGGCACCGAAGCGGATGAACTCCTTAATTAAAGGCTGTTAAAGAAAGATAGAGAAAGAAAGTGTCGGTAGGGGACAAAAATGCGGCAGCACAAAATAAAAAGAAGCAAACAGGGAAAATATCGACAGCATCAGAAAGCATTCAAGAACTTACGTCATCCAGAAGAGGAGTCGAGGAACTACCCAATTGTAGGGTAGGCTCTGTGATTGATTCAACCCTCGCCCTTTTTGGTGAAGGGACGAGGGGGCTTGCAGGAGGAGTAGGTGCGTCAGTGTTTTGTTGAGGAGGCGAAGATTCTTCTCCTTCAACTTGCACCTCAGAAACAACTAGAGTATGCGACGTACTCGTTCGAGCAGTCGCATCAGTAGCTGGCATTTCTTCCTCGTCACCACTACGGTTAAATGGCGGCAGTATAAGAAGCAAGATAGACAAAAATCTTCAAGTAGCAAAACAGTAAGAAACAAAAGGTGACTTACGAACTGACGAGGGCTTCAAGGTATGGATCGAAAGCTGCCTTCCGACGTGAAGGAGCAGCTTCTTCGGCTTTGGAGGTGCCGGAATCTTCGACATCAGCCCTTTTCCTTTTGTTCTTCGGAGAAACAGCAGGAGGAGGAGACTGTGCCGATGTGGTAGCCTCAGAGGCAGCCTCCTTTTCAGAGGATCCCGCAGATTTTCGAGAACCTGCGGGTTCATTCTCAAAAGAAGGAGCATCTTGGTTGTCATCAGTGACAACAGCTCATTCTTCGACTTCTCCACCTTCAGGAAGGGGAGGAAGCGAGACAAGATCTGGATGGTTCTATACAAAAACAACGGGAGGTGTCAATAAAAGAATTATGTAAAGGATGGCAAAACAAAAATGAGTCAGTCGACAAAAGTTACCTTGGGAAGCGCATTGGTGGCGCTATATGGTTTTACGCGACAAGACGAAGGGATAGGATCTTTCGAAGTTAGGGAGGAGATTTTCCGGACAAGTTTTTCTAAATCCTTGACCGATAAATCAACCGACAACCGATCCACATCATTGTCGCCAGCATACTTCCAGAGGGGATTTTTGCGAGCCTGCAAAGGATGCACTCTGATTCTAAGAAAATATGCCGTGATCTGGATACCCGACAGCTCTTTGCCGCGGGTGTTTTGCAGCTCATGGATGCGGGTCATCAATGCCTCCGTCGCCGTTTTTTCTTCCTCGGTAGCCTCTGCATCCCAGGAGCGGCGACGATAGATTTTCTCGGCACCATCAAAAGGAGGGGTGTTGTCTTAAGCACATCCATGGTTCTCCTCACGGATGTATAGCCACTTCTTGCGCCACCCTTGAACTGAGTCAGGGAATTTGACATCGAAGTACTCGACATCAGGGCGAACACAGATAAGAACGCTGCCTATATTATAGGCGACATTGGGAGAACCATTGCGGCGACAGGAAAAGATACGCTTCCACAACGCCCAGTTAGGCTAGACGCCGAGGAAGGATTCGCAAAGGGTGATGAAGATTGAAATGTGGAGAATAGAGTTGGGTGTGAGGTGATGAAGTTGCATACCATAAACAAAAAGCAACCCCCGAAGAAAAGGGTGAATGGGAACAGAAAGGCCGCGGATGAGATGATCGACGAAACTAACCCGATACTCCATTGGAGGGGTTGGGTAGCTCTCTTCGCTGGGGAAGCACAGCGCCTTGGGCTTCTTGCTGATCCCCAGTTTCTTCAGGAGGTTGATGTCTTGGGTAGAGATTTTGGATCTCTCCCACTCAGCGCTCCCCAGATCCACGGAAGCCATCGTTGATTCTGGCGTGCTGTGTCTGGTCAGTCTGCGCGGTAGCATTAACAATGGCGCGGGAGTGCAGCTTGAGAGAAGTTGAGCTCAGGGAACTGTGGGGCGCAAGAGGAGTTTTTGCAGAGGAGAGCAGAGGAGCGGCGCGAGCGGAAGTGCTGGAGGAAGAAGAAGGGGACCTTAAATAGAGGTGCGGCGAAGCGGCGTACCGTTGGATGGAAAAAGTGTGCGGCAGATGATGTACACGTGGAACATGGGGAAAAAGTAATTTCACCCTGGAGGAGTTACAGTGCGTGCGCCAGTAAAAGCGGAGGACGTTTGTCTCCCACTTGCACGACGTGTCAATATGATGCGTAATTTGGGCCCGCAAGGCAGCGAGAGAGAACTTCTCGCAATTTTCAGGAACTGCAGTCGTGGCTATCGTCAGCAATGACGTCACTTTAGCAGGAGAAAAATTCGACTTAACAGCTTCATAAAAAAGGCGACAGCAAAAAAATATTGGACAGCCTTTGATCAAATACAAGTTTTTGATCAAATGCTCGGGGGCTACTTTGGAAAAATGAAAAATTCGAGAAAGATAAAATAGAAATGGCGTGAGCCTATGATCAAATACAAATATTTGCTCATAGCTTTGGGGGCTACTCCCATCGGGAACGCTATTCGCGTACCCGAGAGATTTGAAAATTTCGGGAGAGAAAGAAAATATAGCGGCATAAGGCGTGGAGCCTACACCCAAGCACAAGTCCTTGGCTGTAGCCTCGGGGGCTACTCCCATCGGGAACGCTGTTCGCGTGCCCGATGAAATTATAAAAAAGAAAGATAGAAGAACAAGAGAGTATATTTCGAGTTATAAGTAACTCTACATATACTCCCATCGGGAGAGCAATATAAGTCATCCGTTGACTCAATAAAATGTGCCATTCTAACAGCCGAATAAGCACTCGACAATATATTCTCATAACGCCAAAAGTAGCGAACAATTTCTGAATGCCGCAAAACTTTGCGAAGGTAAGACCCCAGATCCGTTCTGTGTGGCGTGGCACCGTCTCTGACGTCGGTTTGCTACTTTTATCCGTATCAACAGATACGAAGAAAAATCCTAACGGACGCGTTAGGTACCCGATAAATATGACTGGGACTCGATAGAATGGTAAGACCTTAAGCGGCACCTGTCGAAGTTTACACCAGTATCCCGAGATCATGTCCAGGGACGTGATCTTGAAGTAGGTTTTTGCGGATTGCCACTAGAGCAGTTAACTAGTACCTGATCCGTCAGATGAACTAGCCCCAACTACCATTATCCCTGTACAATATAGAAATTCATATGAAGAAATATAGAGAAGTTTAAAGTTGTCGAGTAAAAATAAACAGTGGAGATTTTCCCTGACTCTACGATTCAAGCAAAATCTCGGGGGCTACTGACATAGGCATCCCCAATGGGCCTGCCGAAGATAGTACCCGGGGTTTACTGAAGGCCCACGACTTGAAGAATAAGAAGAATCGGAAGCCCAAGTTGATATTAAGGAAAGTTAGAATTGTATTAGGAGATGATGTTTGTAATCTTGCGGGATGAGTTCGAAACCCTCCCGGACTCTGTAACTTGTACAATACGAATCCCTCGGCTCCACCTCCTATATAAGGGGGGGTCGAGGGACAAAGAAAGCATCGAGTCATTGTCTCTCAAACCCTAGTTTTCATAATCGTCGAGTACTTTTCGGCTGAAACCTTCGAGATCTACTTGCCCTCTACTTCCAACTAAACCCTAGTCTACAACCCGTAGGCATTGACAAGTTAATCCCTTGTCAGCTGTGGAGGAGGCCAGAGCTTCACCCACGAAGAGATCAACAGGCGGCTTTGCCGACGAAGATGATCTCTTTGACCTGTAATTGCCTTTTTCCTAGAATTCGTATTTTGCCTTTATCATTCGCATTTCTTTCATAATTCTTGTCAACCATTTCCGTTCGTAGTGACGAAGGTTTCATCGAGCCTCCGTCTAAGAAAGCCAAATCTGGCGCTGCTCCACTGGATGTTGTGGGTTCCGAAGCTTCGGCTCCTACGGCAGCCCCCGCGGCCCAGGTATCGACTGCTTTCTCCCTTTCTAAGGGGAAGGATATTCCTTCAACTGCTGCCACCACGACCCCTCCTTCAGGAAAACCTGTAAGTATTTTTCGATTGCAACGCGAATTTCCCTGAATGTGCCTTGTTTAATGATTCTTTGTCAAACATCCATTTTTCTCCTTTCCTTAAGGATCTGCGGGGCGTTATATCTTCTTTGGAGGCCTTCGCCTCCCAATTTAGTTCCCTGGAGGCAGACAAGGTTTGGCTGCAGAAGGAAGTTAATTCTTCTTCCTCGAAACTGGACGGTGCAGTCAAAATAGCCGCCGCAGCTCGCCAAGAAGTCGACTCCCTCAAGGAGGAACTCGGCAAGCTGAAGGAGAAGCTGAAGGAGGAGGAAGCGTCTAGGCTGGTCGCCGAAGCTCGGGCGGCCGAAAAAGATGATCTTCTTCGCCAATCTTCGTTGGCTTTGCTTGGTAATTCCTCTTTATGCTTCCTTGTCGACTATTACTTTGCAAATCTAATCCTTTGATAGTAATCTCTCCCATTTCATTCTTTTGCAGAGGCCGCTGACATCCCTGTCGATGCCTTGGATAAAATTCCAAACAACTCTCCAGCAAACAGTGTGTCGATGACTCTTGCCGCACACCAGCTTACACATGAGCTTCTTGGTAAGGGCAAAGGTGCCATGGCGCGGATGCACTCGATGATCTTCCCCAAGATTAGTCAAGACAGGACTCTGGGGCAGCTGATCGACGCCTTCGCAGTCGACACCAAGGAGGTTATCGAGGTATTCAAACGTACTTCGCGTACCTATGGTGCCCTCTTAGCCTTCCAACTTATGATGGGTCATGGCTTCAAGGCCGATATTGAGGAGATGTCTAGGGAGCTGCCGAAAGATCAAGATGGGCAGTTCATTGATTTAAGCATCTTCAAAACGTCAGCTCTTAAGTGTGCACGCCAGCTACTTGAACTAGTTTCATCGAAGAAAACATCAGCTGGCCCAAGTTTATCGACCCAGACTCAAGCCCCTTGATCTTTGTAACAAACTTCTCTTTGATTTGATGTGAAACGATGTTCTGTTGCAAAACTTGTGTTTGTAATAAACTCTGTGCTAGCAATGTTGCTAGTACACCGTTGTTATGACATTTTCTCTTGCACTCTCCCGATGGGAGTAACTTCTGATGTTGAAGCGAAGCGATCCGTCATGCCTTTGACGCTGTTCTTTGCAGGTTTTCCCAGTGCCCGCGTTTGTCGATGATTCTTCGGGTGCTCTTTCTGAAGGTGATCGAATCCAGCGTATGAAGGATCGGATCGCGCAGATGGAAAAGGATCTGCGCAATACCTATGCCTTGGCTGCCATTATCAAGAAGAAGGGCGAGATTGCAGCCGACGTAGAGCGCTATGCTCTTACTGAACTGCATAAGGCCACTGAAAGTTTGAACTGTAAGTTCCCTGGTCCTTGTGCTTATTACTCTTTGTCAAAAAACGCATTGCCCGATCTTCCATTGATTCCTTTGCTAGTCATAGCTCTGAACCGTGCTGAAGAGAACACGCAGATTCACAAGCGCGTGAACGCATTGACCCAGCTGTCATCAGCCGAAGAGATTTTCTGGAGGGAGCACTCGAAACTTCAGTTGTCGCACAATTCCAAGATCGGGTCCAGCAGGTCCACCATTTCTTCGACAAGTGCTACAAAGCCCTAAGGGTAATTTGGAGGACGATGTTCCCCTTGAACGCGGTCCCTCCTACGCTATTGACTATGATGTCTGAATTTGGGAATACCAAGAAAATTCGAGACTTGGTGCGAGCTCAGGTTTTTGCAGGGGCCAGATTTACACTTGCCCTCGTCCTTGCACGTTATCCTTCGGCAAATCTGCTGGCTATCGCCAATGCGGTTGGTGATTTGGAGGCGCTGTACCCGAAGGTATTGTTGCCCGCCAATATAATTGTCGACAAGCTTAAAAGGATTCGAAGTTACCTGAAGAAAGAGAAACTCCGCAAGAGTAATTCAGGGTTAAGTTCTTATTGTAAATAGGTAATTTGGCTACTTCATCCAGGCGTTTGGATTGCGTAGTTGAAACTTTTTGTTCGGTAGATACATGTATATGTACTTTTACCGTGTCAATGCCGTTGGCAAATTTTGAAGGAGCAAATCTTAATTGCCCGTTTAAACGTATGTGTATTCGTTGGTCAGTAAATTGTTTGAGTGATCAGCTCGTGTTGCAGGTCTTGCTAAACCCGTTGTATGTGCAACTTTCCTTTCAACCGATGTATGTTCGGAGAGCAGCTCCCGAATATATCGGGAGCATTAACTCTACCGATGAGCCTGTTGTTCTATGACATTTCCATAAGTGAAATATCGAACGTGGGTTTTGTTATATGTATTTCCAAACTCTTGCTATTTACGGCACTCGTAGAGGCATCTATAGCGGAGGGAAAGGTTAGCGCCCTTGTTTATTTTGCATCCTTTAGCACTCGTAGAGGCTTTTTTGGAGCACGATCTTTTGCCGCGTACTATGTTGCACCGTCGTTCGCCAAGGGGCGTAAGCAAGGTTTACGATGATGCGGTTTGGGTGCTCCGAGTTACTGCAATGCTTTTCAAGGAATCAAAACTTAAGTTCTTATTAATAAAAGAAAAAGGGGACTAAGGGGCGAAAAAGGAGGGCCCTGTTGAAAAGAAAGGGAAAACTAAACACTATGGAACCACTTAAGCAAGGAAAGGGTTCTTCTTATCTTCCGGCTTGTCCACCACGTTAGCGGTTATCGAAGCATCGTTGATTTCACTAGGGGTCTCGACAGCGATTGCCAGTGTCTTGCTGTCTCCTATGACTGTTGTGCCATCAACTGCCGAAGTTTTTGCTACCGAAGCTTCTGTAGCAAGGTCGGCTGGCTTCTTCTTCATTCCCCTGACGTGTTCTTCTTCCTTATTATCGCGTGACGATGACTTGGAAGGGAGATCGGTAATTTCCTTTTTTAACCCGAACTTTGCAGCAATCCTCTGAAAGTCGCGATCACAATTGTCCGAGCGTGAGAAACTTCCATAGACTGTGATGTTTGTCCCGTTGCTCCCAGGCATTTTCAGCTTGAGGTATGCGTAGTGCGGTACAGGCATGAACTTGGCATAAGCTGGTCTTCTGAGTATAGCGTGATACTGTGATTCCCAGTTCACGACTTCAAACTCGATCTTTTCCTTCCTGAAGTTGTCGGGCTTGCCAAACACGACGTTCAGGTAAACTTTGCCAAGAGAGTACGCCAGTGAAGTGGGGAGAATCCTATGAAAACAGGTGTCTGTTTCTTCTAGCATTCTCATTGTGATCCCCATACTTTTGATTGTGTCGATGAATATCAGGTTTAGTCTGCTTCCACCATCCATGAAGACTTTGCTCATTTTGAACCCCCCGATCTGTGCCTCGACTACTAAGGCAGCGTGTCCTGGTTTTGGTATGGTCATCGGGTGATCTGCTCGGCTGAACGTAATGTTCTGAGACGACCACTCGACATACTCAGGGATGTTCGCCATGATACTTTCTGCCAGATTGATTTCTCGGGTGAGCTTCTTCATTTCTCTTCTTTAAACACCTGTCATGTGGATCATGCTCATCTGCCCACGTGGTGGTGGAAACGCCTCATTGGGTTGGTGAGGTTGAGCCTGCTGGACCTGATGCTGCGGTGGAGGTGGTGGCGGTGGCGGTGGTGGCTGGTGCTGCTGCTGGATGAGTTTCTGCATGTCAATGAACTGCCTACAATCTCTGAGCAGATGGCTTGACTTCGTTTTGTTGTCCTTAGAATCAACGTACGAGTGCAAGTAACAGGGAGCGTTGATCTGCTCGGCGAAGGGTAGCTCGGGAGTCCTCTGTGGTCGTGGTTTGTAGTTGCCATGGTTTCCAGAGTTGTTCTGATTGCCATCCTGCCGACCGTCTCGTCTGTCGTCATACCGATCATCCTGCCGATCAGAGTATCCTGCGGCTACCAGGTTGCTATCGTCATAACTGCGGTTTTTCCTTTTCTTGTGGCGATCCCTTCATCCACCTGAGTCGTGCTTCGGCTTGTCGTCGTCTTCGTCATCACTGCGCTGTCGCGGCTTTCATACGTTGTCCTCGCCATCAGCCCAGCTGTTGGCGATTTCCATTAACTTGGTCATGGTTTTTGGCTTTTTGCGCCCGAGTTCCTCTATGTAGCTTTCACGTCAGATGCCATCGCTGGAGGCATCGATTGCTCTGTCGACAGAAACATCTTCGGCAGCGTTTAGGAGCTTGGTGAATCTCCCGATGTATGTGCGCATCGATTCCTTCTGCTTTTGCTGGCAATGCTGTAATTCCTCAATCCCGACGGGCCTTTTGTATGTTGCTTGGAAATTGGCAACGAAAGCGTCTACTAGGTCGTCCCATGATTTGATGGAACCCTTCGGCAGGCCTCTTAACCAAGCTCGTGCTGAATCCTTCAAGTAAAGCTGCAAGCATTGCATCGCTGCTATCTGATTTCCTTTGTGCAGAATCACAGTCTGCAAATAGTCGTCTATCCAGGACCTCGGCTCCTGCTGTCCATCGTATTTGGCGGCGTCGGTAGGGGTAGGTTTAAACTTTCTGGGTGGCATCGCCTCGCGGATTTTGTAGCTTAAACAATCGGCCCCCCTTAGCTCGTTGTCGTTCTCCTGGCTCTCGTCCGAAGAATCACTGTCATATTCCTCCCTAGCGGCGCGTCGTCGCCTTGCTTTGTCGATTCTGCTCTAGGTGATTTCATCTCGAGCATCTCTCGCATGATGCTTTGAGCCGCTGGCCTGTAACGTGGTCTTTTCCTTCCGCGAGACCAGATTGTCTCCTAATATTGCGAGACTTTCTAGGGCACCTCGATGGGCTTGAGCCATAGAACCTTCAGGGCGCTGATTGATGAGGTATGCTGCGAGATTGGCGGTCGCTCCCGCGACGGTTTTTTGGCCGTGGCATGCCCGCGGTGTCCATGGTCAAAAAGAACTTAGTCAGATTCGACGTTATTTCTCTGGCGTCATCTTCCGAGAGTCTGGATAATCTTGATCGGTGCTTGCCTGCCCCTTGAGTGCTTCGAGAGGCGCTTCCTCGCGAGCCTCTCCGTCGTTCACTAGATTGGTCTGCAGCAGATAGGCGTCTTTCGAGGGTGGCTTGCTCTTTCGATAGGCGCTCCCAGTTTTTCTCCAATATGGAGCGATAAGCGTTGAGGGTTCCAACCGAGGTTCCTGCGGGGAGCGGTGTGTTGTTAAGCACGGCTGCCTTGGCTGCTGTCTACTCCTCCTCTGCGATGGTGTAATCGTTGTTGTTGTTACTGGCGCTGTTTCCAAAACTTGCTCGTCTGCTAGAGCGGGGGAGGGGGGGGGGTGATCTCCGTCCCCCCTGTTCCTCGTGTTTCCCGTGTTATTGGCAACATAAACCTGGTGGTGTGCCGTTCTCCGGGTGGCACCTTGGACGGTGCTATCGACACTGTCCTCTCCCGATGAGTACTGGGCATTGCAGATGAACGGTGTGTCGCTCGATCCTAGCCCGTGCCTGGTATCGCAGTTCAAGCAGTAGTACGAGGTCATCTCCGAAGATGCGGAATTGTCAGATCCAACCGACATGGAAGACGTCGAACGAGGAGTCGACGGCACGGGCGAGTTCGTTGAGTCCGTCAGACCAACCGAAAGGTCGATTGATGACGACGTGCTTGGACCTGTTGATCTGGAGGCGAGGGGTTCCAGCAGTTGAAGGACTCCTTCCGAGTTGACGTTGTAGTGGACGCTGCCGAAGGTCATCTTCATGTTTCCTTGTAGATCGGAAAAGGTCGAGCGAGACGAGTCACTGTGCGGGGTGAATTCATAGGAGCTGAATCGAATCGGGCTTCCCAGACTTGGCGATGATGGTGTCGACGATTGATACGTCTCCAACGTATCTATAATTTTTGGTGTTCCATGCTTGTTTTATGACAATACCTACATGTTTTGCTCACACTTTATGATGATTTTATGCGTTTTCCGGAACTAACCTATTGACGAGATGCCGAAGTGCCAGTTCCTGTTTTCCCTAGTAAGGAAATATTCTCGGAATTGGACGAAATCAACGCCTAGAACCTTATTTTTACTGAAAGCTTCCAGAGAGCCAGAGAGGGACTGGAGGGGAGCCCTGGGGGCCCCACACGTGGTGGTGGCGCGGCCAGAGGGGGGGCCTGGTGTGTGGAGCCCCCAGAAACCCTCTGACTCCGACTCTTCGCCTATTTAAGCCTTCGTGACCTAAATCTTCGATACGAATAAGCCACGGCACCAGAAAACCTTCCAGAGTCGCCGCCATCGCGAAACTCCAATTCGGGGGACAGAAGTCTCTGTTCCGGCACCCTGCCGGGACGGGGAATTGCCCCCGGAAGGCATCTCCACCGCCATCTTCACCGCCATCGCTGTCTCCATGATGAGGAGGGAGTAGTTCTCCCCCGGGGCTGAGGGCTCTACCGTAGCTATGTGGTTCATCTCTCTCTCTTTGTGATCTAGTTGAATATTATCTATGTGCTACTCTAGTGATGTTATTAAAGTAGTCTATTCCTCCTCCATGATGTAATGTTGACAGTGTGTGCATCATGTAGTACTTGGTATAAGATATGATTGTGATCTCTTGTAGATTATGAAGTTAACTATTACTATGATAGTATTGATGTGATCTATTACCCCTTTCATAGTCTGTCGGTGACGGTGTGCATGCTATGTTAGTACTCGGTATAATTGCGTTGGTCTATCATGCACTCTAAGGTTACATAAATATGGACATCGAATGTTGTGGAGCTTGTTAACTCTGGCATTGAGGTGCTCTTGTAGCCCTACACAATTAATGGTGTTTGTCATCCAACAAGAGAGTGTAGAGTGGTTTTATTATGTGATCAATGTGAGAGTGTCCACTAGTGAAAGTATGATCCCTAGGCCTTGTTTCCGAACATCGAATCTCCGTTTATTTACTGTTATGTTGCATGTTTACTCGCTGCCATATTTTATTCAGATTGCTATTACCACTCATATACATCCATATTACTTGTATTTCACTATCTCTTCGCCGAACTAGTGCACCTATACATCTAACAAGTGTATTAGGTGTGTTGGGGACACAAGAGACTTCTTGTATCGTGATTGCAGGGTTGCTTGAGAGGGATATCTTTGACCTCTTCCTCCCTGAGTTCGATAAACCTTGGGTGATTCACTTAAGGGAAACTTGCTGCTGTTCTACAAACCTCTGCTCTTGGAGGCCCAACACTGTCTACAGGAATAGAAGCGTGCGTAGACATCAAGCTATTTTCTGGCGCCGTTGCCAGGGAGGAAAGGTAAAAGGCACTCACACTCCGGACCCCGGCAACGAAGCTATTTTCTGGCGCCGTTGCCGGGGAGGTAAGGTAAAAGGTATTCACATCTTCCGACTACTAAGCTATTTCCTAGCACTATTGCCGGTGTGTGAGTGCTCAAAGCTATTTCCTTTAGATCCTGCAATTGCATCTTTTTGTTTCTTGTTAAACACTAGTAAGGCATAATGGAAAACAACTGTGAGCTTTTTAATCTATTTCCTGAGTTAAGACATGGATTGTTTGATGCGAAAATTAAAAAACCTATGGAACCTTATTTGCATGCTAGTAGCAATGATATTAGTATGAACGCATTGAACACCATTGTTGCTAATGATATAGAAAGTTCTAAGCTTGGGGAAGCTGGTTTTGATGAGCATGATATTTTTAGTCCCCCAAGCATTGAGGATAAAATTTTCTTTGATGATACTTTGCCTCCTATTTATGATGATTATAATGATAGTGGTCTTTTGGTGCCGCCTACTATGGAGGATAAATTTAATTATGATTACAATATGCCTCCTATATTTGATGATAGCTACTTTGTTGAATTTGCTCCCACTACAATTAATAAGAATGGCTATGCTTATGTGGAGAGTAATAATTTTATGCATGAGACTCATGATAAGAATGTTTCATTTGATAGTTATATTGTTGAGTTTGTTCATGATGCTACTGAAAATCTTTATGAGAGGGGAAAATATGGTTGTAGAAATTTTCATGTTACTAAAACACCTCTCTTTTTGCTTAAAATCTTAAAGTTGAGCTTGTCTAGTTTTCCTATGCTTATTGCATTATGCCTACATGACTTGTTTATTTACAAGATTCCTTTTCATAGGAAGTGGGTTAGGCTTAAATTTGTTTTAAATTTGCGTTTTGATGCTCTCTTTTGCTTCAACTCTTATTTCTTGCAAGTGCATCATTAAAATTACTGAGCCCATCTTAATGGCTATAAAGAAAGCACTTCTTGGGAGATAACCCATGTTTTTATTTTGCTACTGTTTTGTTGTGTTTTGGAAGTTGTTAGTACTGTAGCAACCTCTCCTTATCTTATTTTATTGCATTGTTGTGCCAAGTAAAGTCTTTGATAGTAAGGTTGATACTAGATTTGGATTACTGCACAGAAACAGATTTCTTGCTGTCACAAATTTGAGTAGTATTCTCTGTAGGAAACTCAGAAAAATCTGCCAATTTACGTGAGTGATCCTCAGATATGTACGCAACTTTCATTCAGTTTGAGCATTTTCATCTGAGCAAGTTAAGTGCCTCTAAAAAATTCGTCTTTACGGACTGTTCTATTTTGATAGATTCTGTCTTTTATTTCGCATTGCCTCTTTTGCTGTGTTAAATGGATTTCTTTGTTCCATTAACTTTCAGTAGCTTTGCGCAATATCCAGAAGTGTTAAGAATGATTATGTCATCTCTGAACATGTGAATTTTTGATTATGCACTAACCCTCTAATGAGTTTGTTTTGAGTTTGGTGTGGAGGAAGTTTTCAAGGGTCAAGAGAGGAGGATGATACAATATGATCAAGGAGAGTGAAAGCTCTAAGCTTGGGGATGCCCCCGTGGTTCATCCCTGCATATTTTAAGAAGACTCAAGCATCTAAGCTTGGGGATGCCCAAGGCATCCCCTTCTTCATCGACAACTTATCAGGTCACCTCTAGTGAAACTATATTTTTATTCCGTCACATCTTATGTGCTTTACTTGGAGCGTCTGTTTGTTTTTGTTTTTGTTTTTGTTTGAATAAATTGGATCCTAGAATTCATTGTGTGGGAGAGAGACACGCTCCGCTGTTGCATATGAACACATATGTTCTTAGCTTTACTTTTAGTGTTCATGGCGAAGGTTGAAACTGCTTCGTTCATTATTATGGTTGGAAACAGAAAATGCTTCATGTGGTAATTGGTATAATGTCTTGAATAATTTGATACTTGGCAATTGTTTTGAGCTCTCAAGTAGATTATGTTTAAGCTCTTGCATCATATACTTTGCACCTATTAATGAAGAACTGCATAGAGCTTGCTAAAATTTGGTTTGCATGATTGGTCTCTCTAGAGTCTAGATATTTTCTGGTAAGGTGCTTGAACAACAAGGAAGACAATGTAGAGTCTTATAATGCTTGCAATATGTTCTTATGTAAGTTTTGCTGTACCGGTTCATACTTGTGTTTGCTTCAAACAACCTTGCTAGCCTAAGCCTTGTATTGAGAGGGAATACTTCTCGTGCATCCAAATCCTTGAGCCAAAAACTATGCCAATTGTGTCCACCATACCTACCTACTACATGGTATTTCTCCGCCATTCCAAAGTAAATTACTTGAGTGCTACCTTTAAATTTCATTCCTTTGTCTTTGCAATATATAGCTCATGGGAAAATAGCTTAAAAACTATTGTGGTATTGAATATGTACTTATGTATCTTATTTCTTATAAGTTGCTTGTTGAGCGGTAACCATGTTTCTGGGGACGCCATCAACTATTACCTTTGTTGAATATCATGTGAGTTGCTATGCATGTTCGTCTTGTCTGAAGTAAGGGTGATTTATCATGATCAAATGGTTTGAGTATGCATATTGTTAGAGAAGAACATTGGGCCGCTAACTAAAGCCATGATCCATGGTGGAAGTTTCAGTTTGGACAATCAATCCTCAATCTCTTATGAGAATATTAATTGTTGTTGAATGCTTATGCATTAAAGAGGAGTCCATTATCTGTTGTCTATGTTGTCCCGGTATGGATGTCTAAGTTGAGAATAATCAAAAGCGAGAAATCCAATGCGAGCTTTCTCCTTAAACCTTTGTACAGGCGGCATAGAGGTACCCCTTTGTGACACTTGGTTGAAACATATGCTATGCAATGATAATCCATGTAAATCCAAGCTAATTAGGACAAGGTGCGAGCACTATTGGTAATCTATGCATGAGGCTTGCAACTTATAAGATGTCTTATACATAACACATATGCTTTATTACTACCGTTGACAAAATTGTTTCTTGTTTTCAAAATGAAAAGCTCTAGCACAAATATAGTAATCCATGCTTCCCTCTGCGAAGGGCCATTCTTTTACTTTATGTTGAGTTAGTTTACCTACTTCCTTCCATCTTAGAAGTAAATACTTGTGTTAACTGTGCATTGATTCTTACATACTTGCTTATTGCACTTATTATTCTACTTTATGTTGACAATTATCCATGAGATATGTATGTTGAAAGTTGAAAGCAACCGCTGAAACTTATATCTTCCTTTGTGTTGCTTCAAAACTTTCTACTAAGAAACTATTGCTTTATGAGTTAACTCTTATGCAAGACTTATTGATGCTTCTCTTGAAAGTACTATTCATGAAAAGTCTTTGCTATATGATTCAGTTGTTTAATCATTGTCTTTACCATTGCTTTGAATCACTTCATTCATCTCATATGCTTTACAATAGTATGATCAAGATTATGTAAGTAGCATGTCACTACAGAAATTATTCTTTTTATCGTTTACCTACTCGAGGGCGAGTAGGAACTAAGCTTGGGGATGCTGATACGTCTCCAACGTATCTATAATTTCTGATGTTCCATGCTTGTTTTATGATAATACCTACATGTTTTGCTCACACTTTATGATGATTTTATGCGTTTTCCGGAACTAACCTATTGACGAGATGCCGAAGTGCCAGTTCCTGTTTTCTGCTGTTTTTGGTTTCAGAAATCCTAGTAAGGAAATATTCTCGGAATTGGACGAAATCAACGCCCAGAACCTTATTTTTCCCGGAAGCTTCCAGAGAGCCAGAGAGGGACCAGAGGGGAGCCCTGGGGGCCCCACACGTGGTGGCGGCGCGGCCAGAGGGGGGCGCGCCCCCCTGGTGTGTGGAGCCCCCAGAAACCCTCCGACTCCGACTCTTCGCCTATTTAAGCCTTCGTGACCTAAATCTTCGATACGAATAAGCCATGGTACCAGAAAACCTTCCAGAGCCGCCTCCATCGCGAAACTCCAATTCGGGGGACAGAAGTCTCTGTTTCGGCACCCTGCCGGGATGGGGAATTGCCCCCGGAAGGCATCTCCACCGCCATCTTCACCGCCATCGCTGTCTCCATGATGAGGAGGGAGTAGTTCTCCCCCGGGGCTGAGGGCTCTACCGTAGCTATGTGGTTCATCTCTCTCTCTTTGTGATCTAGTTGAATATCATCTATGTGCTACTCTAGTGATGTTATTAAAGTAGTCTATTCCTCCACCATGATGTAATGTTGACAGTGTGTGCATCATGTAGTACTTGGTATAAGATATGATTGTGATCTCTTGTAGATTATGAAGTTAACTATTACTATGATAGTATTGATGTGATCTATTACCCCTTTCATAGTCTGTCGGTGACGGTGTGCATGCTATGTTAGTACTCGGTATAATTGCGTTGGTCTATCATGCACTCTAAGGTTACTTAAATATGAACATCGAATGTTGTGGAGCTTGTTAACTTCGGCATTGAGGTGCTCTTGTAGCCCTACACAATTAATGGTGTTTGTCATCCAACAAGAGAGTGTAGAGTGGTTTTATTATGTGATCAATGTTGAGAGTGTCCACTAGTGAAAGTATGATCCCTAGGCCTTGTTTCCGAACATCGAATCTCCGTTTATTTACTGTTCTGTTGCATGTTTACTCGCTGCCATATTTTATTCAGATTGCTATTACCACTCATATACATCCATATTACTTGTATTTCACTATCTCTTCACCGAACTAGTGCACCTATACATCTGACAAGTGTATTAGGTGTGTTGGGGACACAAGAGACTTCTTGTATCGTGATTGCAGGGTTGCTTGAGAGGGATATCTTTGACCTCTTCCTCCCTGAGTTCGATAAACCTTGGGTGATTCACTTAAGGGAAACTTGCTGCTGTTCTACAAACCTCTGCTCTTGGAGGCCCAACACTGTCTACAGGAATAGAAGCGTGCGTAGACATCGACGATCCTGCCGATGACATGACTGGATCTGCCGATGACCGGTCTTGTGCCGACAGGGTTCCCACAGACGGCGTCAATTGTCGAGGGTACTCCTCGGCAATGCCCTCCGATTGGGGCTTAGGGTTGATGGAATCCTGTAGGCTAACACAAGACATCGGTTCACAGACAAGCGGGGAGAGTGATTTACCGAGGTTCAAGGCCCTCGATGAGGTAAAACCCTTACGTACTGCCTATATGATCTTGATTATGAGAATATTGGGTTACAATGGGGTGCCGAAGGGTTCGGCTGAGATCTCGTCGAGAGGCTAAGTGCTGCGGCGATCTAGCTCTAGACTTTTGGTGGCTAAGATTGCTAAGATTGATTGTGTCCCTCGGCAGCCCCTCTCCTGGCCTTTATATAGGAGGCCAGGTCTCAAGAGGTCTAACCGAGTACGACTAGGTTTAGAGTAGTCCTAGCTCTAAACTTTCCTTGTTCGGCTCCTTCCTTGTCTTGTCCGCCAAGGAATCTTCTGCTGCGCCATCCATGTGGCCCGCCTTGCCATCGAGTACTTTCATGGGCCTCCAGTTACATCGCACATGATAGGGCAATGTCGGTTACCCGAAGGGTAATGCCCACGTCACAGGTGAACCCATGAACCACGACCCAGTTGTAATGATAAGAAACAACTTTCCAACACCATTGCCATCATTAATATTTTCTACATTAATTAAATTCGAAAATACAAGAATAGTCTTATTATTAGTAAACACAAACCAAAACCCAAAAAGACCTTCCTAGTATTATTTTTTACTATTCGTTTTACTTTATTTATTTACAAGTTATTTTAGTTTTACTAATATGAAACCTTGTGCTTGATAACCAAATGGTGAAATTTGGGACACAAGGCATTTACTTTTGTTCTGTAGGTTTCTTAAAGAGGAGAAGAAAAATATCACTCTAAGCCAATTTCCCAAGAGTTTGATATAAATCATCGAGTCACCCATGTGGGAAAAAAGATGCTTGCTACAATACTCTGCACTTGGAGTCCCAACGAGTTGGTACACATGGAGTTGTTGCCACCAATTACTCTCTACCACAAGTGGATTACCACGAAGATGTTCTTCACAATAAGATTCTAACATTGGTAACAATTTGGTAAGTTTCATATGAAGCATACTATCACTACCCTTACTCACAATGGATTTTTTAAGAGTAGATCATGTACACCTTTATAAACCAAATACTCTAAGACTTCAACTCTAGTGTGAGATACTAGGGATTCTTCAAGAGTAATGGAACATTAAAAATTAAAGTGCCAAAATCACATACCTTTATCATAAGTTTTTATATGAGTTACAAATGATTTTGCACAACCATCTAACAAATAGTACAAGTTGAACAAATCCATACCAACGGTAGTGGTATGTCCGCTGCGGTGTACATCCTCTTCTTTTTTCTCTTGTGACTCTTGAAAAAGATTAGGCTCTTTCACGGTGGCCGAGATCCGCTCAAGGGAAGTGATCACTAATGCATTATCACTAAAGTTCGCATAACAATAAGATTATATAAGATATACTATTCCATAGATCTTATCAAGTACTTTATCTTCTCTATTTATTTATTTTTGAACAATTATCTTCTCTATTTGTATTACTAATACAAGGTAGAAACTCGTAGCAGTTGATATGAAGCACCCGTTCTAAAATAACCATATCGGCATAGCATTTGTCACTTCTATTATAAGATGCTAATATAATATCAACAATATACTTACATTGATAATTAATATGATATTTGAATTTGCAGTGAGGCACATAGTATGAATGAATACTCATTCAACCAATTCAACCATTCTTCTAATGTCTTTTGCCTCGTAATAAAGTGTGCAAAAGTCCCAAACTTCTTCTCCTCCATTGCGAGCTTCATCTTTTGAAAAATAGCTATCTCGGAAGACATGATTAGTAGAAAACGTTTCCATAGATTTTTTTTGTTCTTTTCAATAAAACTAAAAGCGGTAAGATAATAGAAACAAACGGAAATAAACTATGTGTGAATGGGTAGGTAATAATCAAGCGCTATGCTCCTCGGCAACTGTCCCAATTTGATGATTGGGTTCATGCACCAACAACATGGTTAGCAGAAAATATTATTTATAAAGTTTGTTCCATGGAAGCTTTGCAGAAAATAAACTACACATCCCCGTAATTATGTTATCAGGCACAATCTCTTTGAAGTTCGTGGAATGGTTTGAACTCGTCCCTGGGAATATCACCGTCATGACCAAGTTCGACGGAAATTGGGCAATCATCGGTCAGGGGTGGACAACCTTTGCCGCTGCCCGTAAAATGTGGGTTGGCCACTTCCTCAATTTCCAGAAGGAAGCGCCGGGCATCTATAGATTGGTCATCTTTGACTACACCCTTTTTGAGGTCATGACCAGGTGCTTGGATCACGGAGATATGCCACCAGGTTGGTCGTGGAAGAAGAAGTTTGAAGTTGTCTTGCTAGTGTCGATGAACTAAGGTCATTTTAGTTGTGTCGAAAACTTGGTAGTGAACTATGATCGTGTCTGAATCTTGTCTGAATTACAATATTCTTTCCTTGTGGCTATTCAACTCAAAGCTGAGAATGGGGCAGAACCCACCCCGAACCTAACACGTCTAACCTAATTAACCATCCCAGTCCGCCCCAAAAAGATGCATGACTAACCCGACCCGCACCACACCGCACGTGATTTTTTTTTTTTTTTTTTGAACAAGGACCGCGCGTGATATTTGAGCCCGCATCGCACCACACTGCATTCAAAGTATGGACTGAGCGTGCAGATTTAGCCCGTGGGTTTGTACTGGATGCTTCATTAGCGTTGTACAGTGGGTTGCTAGCTTTGGTAAGCTTCATTAGCGACGCTTCCACCTTCTAGCGTTGTACTGGATGCTTCATTAGCGAGGCTGCCACACTGGCCGATGGTAGCTGCCCGCTGGGTTGCTAGCTGCTAGCTTTGGTAAGCTTGCAATTGCTCATTTGCTTGTACCAATACATCACGCATTTTAGACATGATTTATGTCAGTTTTATTCCAGTTTGCGCGGATCGCGGAGACTGAAATCGGTCACTCCCGCCTATTGTTCGTTTCCGTCGGGCCTTACACCCAGCGGCACGGAGCATTTTCTTTAAAAAAAGCATTTGTACGGAACCATAAATCTACATCGATTTAAAAGATAAATAAAATTTGAAAAATAAAACGGACCTAGCCCCGAGCCTATTCTACTGGTCGTTCGTGTTGTCCTGCGTTAGGTCGACGATCGTAGGAATCGCCCACGGCCAGTCAGGGGCCAGCGTAGGCAGATAGTGGACCGCGGGTGGAGGAGGAGGCACTGCCCGGCTGGTGCTCCCATTGGTCTCACGGTGAAGGTGGCGACGTCACACGTGATGCATCCATGGACACCCTTAGGGCCTCAGGCCGAGAGGCATGACCTTCGCGTCATAGCATGACGGTGCTTGTGGTGGTGGCGGGAGAATCTGCTCCTGCAAGGCCTTCATGACCAGTCTTGATGCTTCCTTCTCATGCACGCCTTCCAGCATGAGGGGGAGCTTGTTCAACAAACCCTCCTCCTTGGCCTTCTCCACGAGGTAGTCCTCAGTGTCGTCCGGATCCTCCTCTCCTGAGATTTGGTCGCTGCCGATGTCCTCCTCCTCCTTATCTTCTTCCTCCTCCTCCTCTCCTGAGATTTGGTCGATGCCGATGTCCTCCTCCTTATCTTCTTCCTCTTCCTCCTTCTCCTCCTCCTCCTCCTCGTCCTCCTCCTCCTCCTCGTATTCATCCTCGTATTCATCCTCCTCCTCCTCCTTCACCAGCGCGAGCGGCACATCGTAGTTTTATTCGTTGTCGCCGAGGAACCCCGCTCGGTGCCACGGATCCCATTCAACGTGGCTGTAAGCAGGTCGGCGAGGATGTCTGGTGGCAGAAGGGCCCTGCGTTGGGCAATCTCATGTCGCATAGAAGGGGAGCGATTCGGCCGTGCAGAGATGAAGCGATTCAGGCCTCTCGCCCACTACCAGGCTGGCCCGACACTCGCTTACATCCGCTATGCGTGCGCGCCAGTGCATTGCCTCCCTGAATTTGGAATGTGAATGCGTCGGTGTGGACAAGCCGGTCATTTTGTGTTGGGCCGCTAGGCTGGAGTTTTGCCCAAATTTTGATCGGTCGGCCCAAACGGATACTTTTGGTCCGTTTCATCGGTCCGCTGAAGATACCCTAATACCATAAAAATATGTAATGAATAATATAAATACATGAAATATTCCTAGAAAATAGCATGCATCTTCTTCAGCAACCACGAGACAGATTGACAAAATATATACATGCATAGCGGCGTCATGGGAACAAGAAAGCCGGACTTGCTTTCAGGCAGGAATGGCGGTCATGGAAAGAACTCGAGGAAGCCAGGAATGAAGGGGATAGGAGTCACCAAGAAACCCAATTTTACAACCGCACCATTCTCAGCCTGATATTTAACTATAACTGGTTACCTCACAACACCGGAGAAGAGGTACCGGGCTCAGTTTTGAAACGGCAACCAAGCATCGGGCTCGTGGTATTGAGCTGCTCCATAGTCTTCAAATCAGGCATGCAAACAATCTATACCGAAATCTCCAGTGAGCCAAAAAAAAAACACTTCACGCAACCAAACGATAGCTAATTCTGATCCGCGACTCAAAACCAGGTCATGCTATCAAACACACATCCTTATGCACCCGACACGAGTCGGCCGCATAAATCGACGGAGAGGATGAAGGGAACTAGGGAAGCGAAGAACCTATCAGCGAAAGCGAGCGCAGCACAAACGGCCGGCCGGAACAGGTATAGGAAAATCAACTCTGAAAGCGGCTTCCCGGCGACCGCGAGCGCAGCTCGGCAATCCGGCATACGGCAACGGCATAGGTTCAGAACGGCGCTCATCCAGCAGTCAGGAAGATTCGTCCTCCGGCGCATGCATGCACCGGCCGGTAGGGGAGCCATCGGAGCGAGCGTGGACGTACGATGCTAGCTCTCGCGCGCGCGGCCGTCACGTCGACGGGGGCTCGGCTGGGAACAGCGTGGCTACCTTTGCGTGAAATCTACTCTGGTCGGTCTTTTGCCGGCCGCTGTGGACTGTCGCGTCGCGCCTGCTCGTTTGCTCTCGGCTCGGCCCATCGCTCGCATCAACGCGCGTTTGGAGACTGATTGACTGATCGATGGATGGCAACTTATGTTACGTCGGTCGTGAAGAAACAACCGCTCCATGACGCTGGGACGTGAGGTTGGAGCATACGGAAAATCGGTGGCGAAAAGACAACGCGTCCACGTTATGCCACAGTAAGTTAATCTTTCTAGTATCTTGCTTCTTTGTCTTGATCTGCTGACGGTAAAAGCCAAGATGGTTCCGTCCATCCGTCAAGCCGCGAGGGCCGAGTTTGTTAATCCGGGGAATTTTTTTTTTTTACCAACAGAGGGGTCAAAGAGACCCCGGTGGCATTTCATTCAAGTAACACATGGTAGGTACAAAGTGTAAACAGACCCCAACACTCTCGTCCTAAAAAACTTAGTATTAGAAGATAAAGCATGTATATATGAAAAAAACACCCTCGAACAAAAGTTGAAAAAGCAATCAGGTCCTCAGGCATCTCCACCACAGATGGCCGGCATCCTCAAGGCGTCGCCGCCGAGGAACAAGGGAAGGAAGTTTGACGAGGCGGCTCCTCGGCAATGCCCACCATGAGGGACTTAGGTTTGACGGAATCCTACATGCTAGCACGAGGCATCGGATACTAAACGAAAAGAAGGCGAGATTTTACCTAGGTTCAGAGCTCTCGATAAGGTAAAACCCTTACTCCTGCTTGTCTGATCTTGATTTATCGATGAAAAAGGGTTACAATGGGGCAGCCGATAGACCACGTTGTGGTGAACTCGCCGGAAGGCAAGATTTTTAGGGTTTGGTGTACGCGGGATTGAGTTGGTTGAAATCGGTGTCCTTCGGCAGGACCTCTCCTGGCATTTATATAGGAGGCCAGGTCCCAAGAGTCCTTCTCGAATTCAACTATGTTACAATGAGATCTAATCTATCGTTTTCTTATCCGACGTTTTCTCGCCTTGTCCATCAAGAATTCGTCTCCTTCTATCTTTCCTTAACTGCAACCGACGTATTGGTTCATCTTGGGCTACGTGATCTTCATGGATCCCTTGTTAGGCCAAAGGAGGTAGGCCAATGTTGGGTACCCGAAGGGTAATGCCCATATCAGTAGCCCCCGAGTGACTGGCCGAAGTGAAGCTTTGAGCAGGAACTGAAGGTGTCTTCATTCGAACGTCTTAAGCAGTCGAAGAATATTGAATCTCGTGCTTGATGTAAAATTGAAATCGCCTCATATCGGGTGTGCGAACAGCGCTCCCGATGGGAGTAGCCCCCAAGTCTATGGACAGATGCTTGCAAGTTGCAACCGTGTGTAGACTCATGTTGTACTACTCGAAAATCTTACTGTTGATTGTCGATGTTTTTCGAATCTTCTTCTTCATCCGATATCTTTCGAATGTATCGGGTCCTTAAGGAATGTGGACTTTAAGAGAAGCCGAATAATGGAACGTATGTAAGGGATGAAAGTAACGAGCCCAGGTTTACTCGGTGGACCGAGACTGGTTAACTGCCGAAGCAAAACAGTGTTACTCTACACAGGCTCAAGTCCCCGGGCTCGAACCTGGATTGCTAGAACCTTTGGGTCCATTCTTCCTTGAATACTTTTTGTCGATGAGGTCTTTATCGTTTTATCGGGTGCGCGACCAGCGCCTCGATGGGAGTAGCCCCCGAGCCTATGGATGACTGTGAAGTAGTCCTGCGTAGGTTGTAAATTATTGAGTCGGATATCATAAGTTTCTTCGAGTTCCAATAATATTCGGGTGCTTCATCATAGAGGACCCGATAATCTTGATGATATCATCAGCAATGTGGCAACTGTTGCGGCGATATTGATAGGACATGTCCTAGTGGGCCCACCCTACGTCTGTGTGGTCAGTTAGGAAATGATCGGACCTTGCGCGTTGATCGAGGCATTTCCTTGGTTCTCGTGCGTAGTAGAGATAGTGGACCGCATATTTACCTCCCCTTGTGACACGTGTAGAGTTAAATTTCCGTTCATTTTCGGTGATACAGATTTGACGGTCAAGATCTGAAGTAACTTTGTCCTTATAAAAGGGGGCAGCTGCCAATGAATTAATTGATATAGTGGAGTCTAGCCCTAGCGGTCAGAATGATGATGATGCTAATCGAATCCTTCTTGGCACGATAGCTCCTGAAGCATCGACTGCTCCGCCACCCAAGAAGCCATCTGGTTTATTTGTCGACACCGCCACCCAAGAATCCATCTGCTCGTAAGCATCATTATTTGCATGACTTGTTGAAATTCCTAACAATATTCGCCCGTGTAGCTTATGTAATTATGTTTGTTTACACAGTTCCGACGAAGAGATGGATCCTCCTCCTTCAAAGAAGACGAAGGTCAGCTCCAAAAGAACGGTGTCGGCGATAGTAGAAGTGCCAATTTCTGTTGGAGATATGCCCAAGAGGCAATAATAAAAGTGTTTATTGTTATATCTTAGTGTTCATGATAAATGTTTACATCCCATGCTATAATTGTATTAACCGGAAACATTAATACTTGTGTGTTTTGTAAACATAAAGGAGTCCCTAGTAAGCCTCTTGTTAAACTAGCTTGTTGATTAATAGATGATCATGGTTTCTTGATCATGAACATTCGATGTTTAATAACAAGATCATATCATTAGGTAAATGATGTGATGGACATACACCCATAGTAAGCGTAGCATATGATCAAGTCATTTAATTCTTTGTGCTTCAAGCTTTAATATGCATAGTAACTTAATCCTTCGACCATGAGATCATGTTAATCACCTACACCGGATAGATGCTTTGATGACACCAAACACTATTGTGTAAATGGGTTGTTATAAAGGAGGCATTAAGTGTTCGGAAAGTATAGGGTTGAGGCACTTGTATCAATAGTGGGATTTGTCCATCCTAATGACGGATAGATATACTCTGGGCCCTCTCGGTGGAATGATATCTAATTAGCTTGCAAGCATGTGACTGGTTCACAAGGGATATCATATCACGGTACGAGTAAAGAGTACTTATCGGTGACGAGGTTGAACTAGGTATGGAGATTGACGTGGGCATTACCCTTCGGGTAACTGACATTTCCCTATCTTGTGCGGCCCAACTGGAGGCCCATGAAGATACCCGGCGACAAGGTGGGCCACTAGGACGGTGCAGGAGAAGATCCCTTGAAGAACAAGGCAAGAGGGAAGCCGAACATGGAAAGTTTAGAGCTAGACCTTTTGTAAACCTAGTCGTACCCGGACAGATCTCTTGAGACCTGGCCTCCTATATAAAGGCCAGGAGAGGGGCTGCCGAGGGACAGAATCAATCATAGCAACTTTAGCCACCAGAAGTCTAGAGCTAGGTCGCCGTAGCACTTAGCCTCTCGACGGGAACACAGCTGAAACCTTCGGCACCCCATTGTAACCCAATATTCTCATAATCAAGATCAGACAGGCAGGACGTAAGGGTTTTACCTCATCGAGGGCCCCGAACCTAGGTAAATCTCTCTCCCCGCTTGACTGTTCACCGATGTCTCGTGTCAGCCTACAGGATTCCATCAACCCTAAGCCCCAATCGGAGGGCATTGCCGAGGAGTACCCTCGACAATTGGCGCCGTCTGTGGGAACCCTGTCGGCACAAGGCAGGTCATCGGCAGTACCAGTCACGTTTGCAGCGTTTGTGCTCGAGTCGCCAACACCGTCAGAGCCAAAAGATTCAGTCTGTTGCGGGTCCTTCGAGTTCGTACCACACACCGAGGCATCGCGCTTGATCTCTGCAGAATCGTGCGGCAACATGGATACTACTTTCGGTGGTGTCCATTTCATCATTGACTCCGGAGGGTTTCTTCGCCTCCCTAGGTCAAACGCATCAAGCCCAAGGACTTCGGCTCCAGAAGGTATCACTCCAGCAGCAACCTTGGTAGTCCCATCCAGGAGCACGCAAGAGGGCAGCCGAGGCAGCTTCGACGTCGCGGGGGAGCAAAGGAAGAGACGAAGGGACTCGCGTCATGAAGAAGAAGAGCGGATCGCGACTCGTCCTCATCAGTACGAACGAGGATGCCACAACACACAATCGAACAAGGGCCGCTCTCGCCCACCTTATCTATCGGCCACAGAGCAGCTCGAGGCACCGTGTTGTCTGCACTCTTATATCGATCCAAAGGATGGCCATGAAAAATCTAGTCATTTGCTAAGGAATTGTCAGCAGTTCCTCGAAATTCGGCAGTTCTGCGACGACCTCAGGGCCGAAGCTATGGCTAGAGTTCATACGATGGAGAGAAGAGCAGGATCCTACAGTTATCCGCCAGAACCATACGTACCAGAGCCGTACATGCCAGAAGGAGGAGACAAGTACGTACCAACCGAGGTGTTTCCAGAACCATGCGGGTAGGTCAGCATGATCCATAAGACCAGCTTTTCAAAGAGAGAAATCAAGAAGTTCTCACGAGAAGTAAAGTATGCGGAAGTTGCCATGGTCAATACACCCGAATTCATCGACTGGTCAGATCAGAGCATCTCTTTCAGTGAGGCGGATCACCCGAAGGCCGTCCCAAGGACTAGTCATGCAGCCCTTGTCCTTGAAGCGCAGATTGGAGGATACAATATGAGCAAAGTATTCATGGATGGAGGAAGTGGATTGAATCTGTTGTTTGCCAGCACGATGAAAGCAATGGGCCTAACAGTCGACATGCTAAAAGATTCCGGCACAGGATTCCACGGCATCATACCAACTCGACCACTTATTCCCTCGGTAAAATATCACTAGACGTAGTTTTCGGCACGCCTAGCAACTTCAGGAAGGAGAAAATCGAGTTCGAAGTAGTTGACTGGGAATCTCAGTACCACGCCATCCTCGGCAGGCCTGCGTTTGCAAAAATTATGGCTGTACCTCATTACGCGTACTTGAAACTGAAGATGCCAGGCAATAATGGGACAGCGATAACCATCCATGGAAGCTTCTCCCGTTCAGACAACTGCGACAGAGATTTCCAAAAGATCGCCTCGAAATTCGGAGCCAGGGAAGAACTTAACGCAGTCGATGCCATCACGGACCACACGAAGCCACCAGCCGACAATCTAAACGTAAGATTCGATGAGTTTGACGTCACGAAGGAAGCAAAGAAGCAGCAGATGCACCCCTCCGACCCAAAGAAAACGGTCAATACATCGGCAGACCTTACTGTCACATAGGAAGGCGCGCTCATCGAGTTCCTCCGTGAGCGCTGGGAAATATTTGCATGGGAACCATCCGACATGCCAGGTATTCCCAGGGAACTCACTGAGCACGCCCTCAATGTTGACCCAAAAGCCAAACTAGTACAACAGTCGATGCGCCGATTTTCTGAGCCGAAGAGAAAAGCAATCGACGAAGATGTTAGTCGGCTCCGTAAAACGTCTCCAACGTATCTATAATTTCTGATGTTCCATGCTAGTTTTGTGACAATACCTACATGTTTTATATACACTTTATATCATTTTTATGCATTTTCCGGGACTAACCTATTAACAAGATGCCGAAGCGCCAGTTCCTGTTTTCTGCTGTTTTTGGTTTCTGAAATCCTACACAGGAAATATTCTCGGAATTGGACGAAACAAAAGCCCACGGTCTTATTTTCCACGGAGGCTTCCAGAACACCGAAGAAGAGACGAAGAGGAGCCACGAGGCGTCCACACCCTAGGGGGGCGCGGCCCCACCCCTGGCCGCGCCGCCCTATGGGGTGGGCCCCTCGGGACTCCACCGACATCGCCCCTTCGCCTATATATTACTCCGTCTCCGAAAACCCTAACACAATCGACGATATTCCACGAAGAGTTCCGTAGCCGCCGCCATCGCGAAGACAAGTTTCGGGGGACAGAATCTCTGTTCCGGCACGTCGCCGGGACGGGGAATTGCCCCCGGAGTCATCTCCATCGACACCACCGCCATCTTCATGCGCCATTGCTGTCTCCCATGATGAGGAGGGAGTAGTTCTCCCCCGAGGCCGAGGGCTCTACCGGTAGCTATGTGGTTCATCTCTCTCTCCCATGGTGTGATCTTTATGTGATCATGAGCTTTGTATCACTATTAATCTATGTGCTACTCTAGTGATGTTATTAAAGTAGTCTATTCCTCCTCCATGATGTAAAGTTGACAGTGTGTGCATCATGTAGTACTTGGCGTAGGTTATGATTGTAATCTCTTGTGGATTATGAAGTTAACTATTACTATGATAGTATTGATGTGATCTATTCCCCCTTTCATAGCTATTGGTGACAGTGTGTATGCTATGTTAGTACTCGGTCTAAATTGCAACGGTCTATTACGCACTCTAGAGGTTACTTTAATATGAACTCCGGAAGTTGTGGAGCTTGTTTACTCCGGCTTGAGGTGTGCTTTTGTAGCCCTACACAATGAATGGTGTTTGTTATCCAACAAGAGAGTGTTTAAGAGTAGCACAAGTGAAGAGAAGTTATTTATTTATGTGATCATTGTTGAGAGTGTCCAAAAGTGAAAGTATGATCCCTAGGCCTTGTTTCTAAGCAATGAAACACCGTTTCCAACAAGTTCTGCTACATGTTCGCTTGGTGCCATTTTTATTTCAGATTTCAATTACTACTTATAATCATCCATATTACTTGTATTTAATTATCTCTTCGCCGAACTAGTGCACCTATACATCTGACAAGTGTATTAGGTGTGTTGGGGACACAAGAGACTTCTTGTATCTTAATTGCAGGGTTGCTTGAGAGGGATATCTTTGACCTCTACCTCCCTGAGTTCGATAAACCTTGGGTGATTCACTTAAGGGAAACTTGATGCTGTTCTACAAACCTCTGCTCTTGGAGGCCCAACACTGTCTACAGGAATAGAAGCGTGCGTAGACATCAAGCTATTTTCTGGCGCCGTTGCCGGGGAGGTAAGGTAAAAGGTATTCACATCCTCCGACTACTAAGCTATTTCCTAGCACTGTTGCTGGTGTGTGAGTGCTCGAAGATATTTCCTTTAGATCCTGCAATTGCATCTTTTTGTTTCTTGTTTTTATTTTTCACTAGTTAGGCATAATGGAAAACAACAGTGAGCTTTTTAATCTATTTCCTGAGTTAAGACATGAATTGTGTGATGCGAAAATTAAAAAACCTATGGAACCTTATTTGCATGCTTGTAGCAATGTTATTAGTATGAACGCAATTACTGCTAATGCTATGGAGAAGTCTAAGCTTGGGGGAGCTAGTTTTTATGATCTTTTTAGCTTCCCATCTTTAGGGGAGAAAATTTGCTCTGATAATACTTTATCTCCCATATGCGATAACTCTAATGATGCTTGTGATATTCTAAATCCACCTACTGAAAGTATTCCTTTCAAGATACCTATGAAAATTGTTCAACTTGCTATGAACAATTGCTATTTTGGAGATGGGACTGTCCATCCTAGTGATCATTTACTCTTTATAAATGAATTATGCGAGTTGTTCGAGAGTGCAGGTATTTCAAAAGACCAAGTTAACAGGAAGCTATTCTCTATATCTCTGAAGGGCAGAGCTGCGGAATGGTATAAGATGCTGAAAAATGGTCGATCTCTTGGTTGGGAGGAAATTGTACCTCTCTTTTATTCTAAATTTTATCCTCCTCATGAAGTGCATATGTAAGAGCAAAATTCATACCCCAAGTTTTGTGTGTTTGATGACAACACTTGAGTAATCTCACCGTGTGCCTTGAGTATCATTGTTAGATTTGCAAGTACACGGTGACCTCGCCGGACGCGTCAAGATCAGAAGACTGAAGCGTAGTTGATAGGTTTTCTGGTTTTGTGTGCGTTTAGCGAGGTAACAAAGTTGGAGAGAAAAAGGGAAGAAAACCAGTTTTAGCCAGGCCGGTACTACCGGTACCTGTAGCGGTAGTACCGCTACCCCTATAGGTACCGCCCTCGGTACCGCTCTGTGTTCTGCGCTGATTTCGTCCCCCAGAACGAGTTGCGGTACCCCTGCAGTACCTGGGGCGGTAGTACCGCTCACGAGCGGTAGTACCGCTCAAGGTACCGCTTGAGGTACCGTAACGAGTTACGGTCGTACTGCTCCGGTACCACCCTGGTACCGCTCTGGATCCAGTAAGCTCTGGACCCTATTGCGGTACCACGAGCGGTACCGCGGGTGGTAGTACCGCTCTGGGTCCTTTGACCAGATCTGGAGTGATTTCGAACTCAGGGCGGTAGTACCGCTTGCCCCAAAGCGGTAGAACCGCTTAGGCCAAAACTGGGTGTAACGGTTGGATTTGGAGGAGCCTATTTATGGGCCCCTTCTTCCCCACCCGATTTTATCTCTTCCCCTTCTCTCTCCTCCATTGTTGCTGAGCTTAATCCTTGTGGATCTCCTTCCCCCTCCAACCAATCTTGCCCTAATTTTGAGGATAGGTGGAGGAGACCCCGATCTATAGTTCTACCAAGATAGATTTCACAAATACTAGCTATTCCTTAGTGGATCTTGGTGGTAGGGATCCTTTGGCGGATCTTGGAGAAGAGTTCCTTTGGTGGAGCATTGGGGAGTTCCTTTGGTGGAGCCTTGGAGAGTTTCTTGGTGGAGCCTTGGAGAGTTTCTTGGTGGAGCATTGGAAGAGTTCCTTTGGTGGAGCATTGGTGATGGGTTCCTATGGTGGAGCATTGGAGATGTGCAGCTATGGAGTCTAGCTTGGTGATGTACTAGCTCCATAGGGTGTTGGGAGCATCCTTGTGTATGTGGAGCTCGTCCCAACCTTGTGAAGGAATCACCGCCTCGACCGGTGCCTTAGTGGAAGAGGGAGAGCACCTCCGTGGAGCTCTCTCGAGGAAGAGGGTGAGGCCTTCCTTCGTGGTGTGGCCGCCTAGTCTCTTGTGTGAGACTAGCACCTCCTCAACGTAGACGTACCTCCTTTAGTGGAGGGAACTGCGGGAAACAAACCTCGACTCGCCTCGCGCCCCCCCCGGTTGTCTCGCTCCTCACTTTGTTTATCTTGTTGATTCCTTTACTTGTTGCACATGCTCTTGCTTCATTGTAGGATCACCCCCATTGCTAAAAGTCACACCTTTACCTTCCGTTGCATAAAACTTGAAAAAGACTAAAAATTGCTGTAGCGCCATTCACCCCCCTCTTGTTCGCTACGATCCGTTCAAGTGGTATCAGAGCGAGGTTTTCTTGCTCGGGCTTTACCGCCTAAGAAATGGCCGAACAAGAGACGGTTGTGAATGGGTCACCTTCCCTTGAGCCACCCGCTCCATCATCGCCCATCGATTCCACGACGGCCACGTTGGATGACCTCAAGAAATTGGAGTCATCCATCGTTGCCCAAATGAAGGCGACGATGATGGAGTTGGTGGTTCAAAAACCAAACCCTCCACCGATAGCAAGTGCCGAGGATCCGCCACCAAAAGCTAACACCCTTCCTCTTGTTGATTTTGTCGCGGAAGCGACAAAAGATACACTAAAGGAAGGGGTTGGGGATACCGGCACTTCAACAAAAGGGAAGGATGATGACACACCGGTTGCGAAACGTCAAGGGGGTTATCATGCGGTGCCACCACCAAATGATTACACCATTAACGTTCCGATACCGATGCCGCATATCTTGTCGCATGGTTCACCACCGTTACTCGAGTCAAACAACTTTGAGAATTGGCAATTCTTAATGCGTTCACATGTGCGCAGCGCTTCTACCGAGCTTTGGTGTATCATTGAGGAGGGCTATTCACCACGAGATCCCAAGAAGATGACTAGAAGAGATGTGGTGGATGACCAACTCAACGCCACCATGATACGTCTCCGACGTATCGATAATTTCTTATGTTCCATGCCACATTATTGATGTTATCTACATGTTTTATGCACACTTTATGTCATATTCGTGCATTTTCTAGAACTAACCTATTAACAAGATGCCGAAGTGCCAGTTGCTGTTTTCTGCTGTTTTTGGTTTCAGAAATCCTAGTAAGGAAATATTCTCGGAATTGGACGAAATCAAAGCCCAGGGGCCTATTTTTCCACGAAGCTTCCAGAAGTCCGAAGACGAAACGAAGAGGGGCCACGAGGCAGCCAGAGCATAGGGCGGCGCGGCCCCTGCCCTGGCCGCGCGGCCCTATGGTCTGGGCCCCTCGCGCCGCCTCTTGACCTACCCTTCCGCCTACTTAAAGCCTCCGTGACGAAACCCCCAGTACCGAGAGCCACGATACGGAAAACCTTCCAGAGACGCCGCCAACGCCGATCCCATCTCGGGGGATCCAGGAGATCGCCTCCGGCACCCTGCTGGAGAGGGGAATCATCTCCCGGAGGACTCTACGCCGCCATGGTCGCCTCCGGTGTGATGTGTGAGTAGTCTACCCCTGGACTATGGGTCCATAGCAGTAGCTAGATGGTTGTCTTCTCCCCATTGTGCTATCATTGTTGGATCTTGTGAGCTGCCTAACATGATCAAGATCATCTATCTGTAATTCTATATGTTGCGTTTATTGGGATCCGATGAATAGAGAATACTTGTTATGTTGATTATCAAAGCTATGTCTATGCGTTGTTTATGATCTTGCATGCTCTCCGTTATTAGTAGATGCTCTGGCCAAGTTGATGCTAGTAACTCCAAGAGGGAGTATTTATGCTCGATAGTGGGTTCATGTCTCCGTGAATCTGGAGGAGTGACAAGAACCACTAAGGTTATGGATGTGCTGTTGCCACTAGGGATAAAACATTAGTGCTATGTTCAAGGATGTAGTCACTAGTTACATTACGCGCAATACTTAATGCAATTGTCTGTTGTTAGCAACTTAATACTGGAGGGGGTTCGGATGATAACCTGAAGGTGGACTTTTTAGGCATAGATGCAGTTGGATGGCGGTCTATGTACTTTGTCGTAATGCCCAATTAAATCTCACTATACTCATCATGATATGTATGTGCATGGTCATGCTCTCTTTATTTGTCAATTGCCCAACTGTAATTTGTTCACCCAACATGCTGTTTGTCTTATGGGAGAGACACCTCTAGTGAACTGTGGACCCCGGTCCAATTCTCTTTACTGAAATACAATCTACTGCAATACTTGTTCTACTGTTTTCTGCAAACAATCATCTTCCACACAATACGGTTAATCCTTTGTTACAGCAAGCCGGTGAGATTGACAACCTCACTATTTCGTTGGGGCAAAGTACTTTGGTTGTGTTGTGCAGGTTCCACGTTGGCGCCGGAATCCCTGGTGTTGCGCCGCACTACATCCCGCCGCCATCAACCTTCAACGTGCTTCTTGACTCCTACTGGTTCGATAAACCTTGGTTTCTTACTGAGGGAAACTTGCTGCTGTACGCATCACACCTTCCACTTGGGGTTCCCAACGAGCGTGTGCTTTACGCGTCATCAAGCTAAATTTCTGGCGCCGTTGCCGGGGAGATCAAGACACGCTGCAAGGGGAGTCTCCACTTCTCAATCTCTTTACTTTGTTTTTGTCTTGCTTAGTTTTATTTACTACTTTGTTTGCTGCACTAAATCAAGACACAAAAAAATTAGTTACTTGTTTTACTTTATTTAATATCATGCATGTTTTTATTTCACTAGTTTGGCATAATGGACAAGAATGAGCTTCTATTTCTATTTCCTGATTTAAAACATGGATTGTTTGATGCGAAAATTAAAAAACCTATGGAATCTTATTTGCATGCTGGTAGTAATATTAGTATGAACGCTTTGAACACCATTGTTGATAATAATATAGAAAGTTCTAAGCTTGGGGAAGCTGGTTTTCATGATCTTTTTATTCCCCCAAGCATTGAGGAGAAAATTTACTTTGATGATACCTTGCCTCCTATTTATGATAATGATATTGGTCTTTTAGTACCGCCTGTTATGGAGGATAAATTTGATTATGATTACAATATGCCTCCTATATTTGATGATGAGAATAATAATGATAGCTACTTTGTTGAATTTGCTCCCACTACAACTAATAAAATTGATTATGCCTATGTGGAGAGTAATAATTTTATGCATGAGACTCATGATAAGAATGCTTTATGTGATGGTTATATTGTTGAGTTTGCTCATGTTGCTACTGAAAGTTATTATGAGAGAGGAAAATATGGTTGTAGAAATTTTCATGTTACTAAAACACCTCTCTATGTGCTGAAATTTTTCAAGCTACACTTGTTTTATCTTCCTATGCTTGTTACTTTGCTCTTCATGAACTTGTTTATTTACAAGATCCCTATGCATAGGAAGCATGTTAGACTTAAATGTGTTTTGAATTTGCCTCTTGATGCTCTCTTTTTCTTCAAATACTATTTCTTGCAAGTGCATCATTAAAACTGCTGAGCCAATCTTAATGGCTATAAAGAAAAGAACTTCTTGGGAGACAACCCATGTTTTTACCTACAGTACTTTGTTTTTATTTTGTGTCTTGGAAGTGGTTTACTACTGTAGCAACCTCTCCTTATCTTAGTTTTGTGTTTTGTTGTGCCAAGTAAAGCCGTTGATAGAAAAAATAAGTACTAGATTTGGATTACTGCGCAGTTCCAGATTTCTTTGCTGTCACGAATCTGGGTCCACCTCCCTGTAGGTAGCTCAGAAAATTAAGCCAATTTACGTGCATGATCCTCAGATATGTACGCAACTTTCATTCAATTTGAGCATTTCCATTTGAGCAAGTCTGGTGCCATTTTAAAATTCGTCAATACGAACTGTTCTGTTTTGACAGATTCTGCCTTTTATTTCGCATTGCCTCTTTTGCTATGTTGGATGAATTTCTTTGATCCACTAATATCCAGTAGCATTATGCAATGTCCAGAAGTGTTAAGAATGATTGTGTCACCTCTGAATATGTTAATTTTTATTGTGCACTAACCCTCTAATGAGTTGTTTCGAGTTTGCTGTGGAGGAAGTTTTCAAGGATCAAGAGAGGAGTATGATGCAACATGATCAAGGAGAGTGAAAGCTCTAAGCTTGGGGATGCCCCGGTGGTTCACCCCTGCATATATTAAGAAGACTCAAGCGTCTAAGCTTGGGGATGCCCAACGCATCCCCTTCTTCATCGACAACATTATCAGGTTCCTCCCCTGAAACTATATTTTTATTCCATCACATCTTATGTGCTTTTTCTTGGAGCGTCGGTTTGTTTTTGTTTTTGTTTTGTTTGAATAAAATGGATCCTAGCATTCACTTTATGGGAGAGAGACACGCTCCGCTGTAGCATATGGACAAGTATGTCCTTGGTTTCTACTCATAGTATTCATGGCGAAGTTTCTCCTTCGTTAAATTGTTATATGGTTGGAATTTGAAAATGATACATGTAGTAATTGCTATTAATGTCTTGGGTAATGTGATACTTGGCAATTGTTGTGCTCATGATTAAGCTCTTGCATCATATGCTTTGCACCCATTAATGAAGAAATACATAGAGCATGCTAAAATTTGGTTTGCATATTTGGTTTCTCTAAGGTCTAGATAATTTCTAGTATTGAGTTTGAACAACAAGGAAGACGGTGTAGAGTCTTATAATGTTTTCAATATGTCTTTTATGTGAGTTTTGCTGCACCGGTTCATCCTTGTGTTTGTTTCAAATAAGCCTTGCTAGCCTAAACCTTGTATCGAGAGGGAATACTTCTCATGCATCCAAAATACTTGAGCCAACCACTATGCCATTTGTGTCCACCATACCTACCTACTACATGGTATTTTCCGCCATTCCAAAGTAAATTGCTTGAGTGCTACCTTTAAAATTCCATCATTCACCTTTGCAATATATAGCTCATGGGACAAATAGCTTAAAAACTATTGTGGTATTGAATATGTAATTATGCACTTTATCTCTTATTAAGTTGCTTGTTGTGCGATAACCATGTTTACTGGGGACGCCATCAACTTTTCATTGTTGAATTTCATGTGAGTTGCTATGCATGTTCGTCTTGTCTGAAGTAAGGGCGATCTACACTGAGTTGAATGGTTTGAGCATGCATATTGTTAGAGAAGAACATTGGGCCGCTAACTAAAGCCATGATCCATGGTGGAAGTTTCAGTTTTGGACAAACATCCTCAAATCTCTAATGAGAAAAGAATTAATTATTGTTGAATGCTTAAAGCATTAAAAGAGGAGTCCATTATCTGTTGTCTATGTTGTCCCGGTATGGATGTCTAAGTTGAGAATAATCAAAAGCGAGAAATCCAAATGCGAGCTTTCTCCTTAGACCTTTGTACAGGCGGCATAGAGGTACCCCTTTGTGATACTTGGTTAAAGCATATGTATTGCGGTGATAATCCAGGTAGTCCAAGCTAATTAGGACAAGGTGCGGGCACTATTAGTACACTATGCATGAGGCTTGCAACTTATAAGATATAATTTACATGATGCATATGCTTTATTACTACCGTTGACAAAATTGTTTCATGTTTTCAAAATCAAAGCTCTAGCACAAATATAGCAATCGATGCTTTTCCTCTATGGAGGACCATTCTTTTACTTTCAATGTTGAGTCGGTTCACCTATTTCTCTCCACCTCAAGAAGCAAACACTTGTGTGAACTGTGCATTGATTCCTACATACTTGCTTATTGCACTTATTATATTACTCTATGTTGACAATATCCATGAGATATACATGTTACAAGTTGAAAGCAACCGCTGAAACTTAATCTTCTTTTGTGTTGCTTCAATGCCTTTACTTTGAATTATTGCTTTATGAGTTAACTCTTATGCAAGACTTATTGATGCTTGTCTTGAAGTGCTATTCATGAAAAGTCTTTGCTTTATGATTCACTTGTTTACTCATGTCATATACATTGTTTTGATCGCTGCATTCACTACATATGCTTTACAAATAGTATGATCAAGATTATGATGGCATGTCACTCCGTAAATTATCTCGTGTTATCGTTTTACCCGCTCGGGACGAGCAGAACTAAGCTTGGGGATGCTGATACGTCTCCGACGTATCGATAATTTCTTATGTTCCATGCCACATTATTGATGTTATCTACATGTTTTATGCACACTTTATGTCATATTCGTGCATTTTCCGGAACTAACCTATTAACAAGATGCCGAAGTGCCGATTCTTTGTTTCTGTTTTTGGTTTCAGAAATCCTAGTAAGGAAATATTCTCGGAATTGGACGAAATCAAAGCCCAGGGGCCTATTTTTCCACGAAGCTTCCAGAAGTCCGAAGACGAAACGAAGAGGGGCCACGAGGCAGCCAGAGCATAGGGCGGCGCGGCCCCTGCCCTGGCCGCGCGGCCCTATGGTCTGGGCCCCTCGCGCCGCCTCTTGACCTACCCTTCCGCCTACTTAAAGCCTCCGTGACGAAACCCCAGTACCGAGAGCCACGATACGGAAAACCTTCCAGAGACGCCGCCAACGCCGATCCCATCTCGGGGGATCCGGGAGATCGCCTCCGGCACCCTGCCGGAGAGGGGAATCATCTCCCGGAGGACTCTACGCCGCCATGGTCGCCTCCGGTGTGATGTGTGAGTAGTCTACCCCTGGACTATGGGTCCATAGCAGTAGCTAGATGGTTGTCTTCTCCCCATTGTGCTATCATTGTTGGATCTTGTGAGCTGCCTAACATGATCAAGATCATCTATCTGTAATTCTATATGTTGCGTTTGTTGGGATCCGATGAATAGAGAATACTTGTTATGTTGATTATCAAAGCTATGTCTATGTGTTGTTTATGATCTTGCATGCTCTCCATTATTAGTAGATGCTCTGGCCAAGTTGATGCTAGTAACTCCAAGAGGGAGTATTTATGCTCGATAGTGGGTTCATGTCTCCGTGAATCTGGAGGAGTGACAAGAACCACTAAGGTTATGGATGTGCTGTTGCCACTAGGGATAAAACATTAGTGCTATGTTCAAGGATGTAGTCACTAGTTACATTACGCGCAATACTTAATGCAATTGTCTGTTGTTAGCAACTTAATACTGGAGGGGGTTCGGATGATAACCTGAAGGTGGACTTTTTAGGCATAGATGCAGTTGGATGGTGGTCTATGTACTTTGTCGTAATGCCCAATTAAATCTCACTATACTCATCATGATATGTATGTGCATGGTCATGCTCTCTTTATTTGTCAATTGCCCAACTGTAATTTGTTCACCCAACATGCTGTTTGTCTTATGGGAGAGACACCTCTAGTGAACTGTGGACCCCGGTCAAATTCTCTTTACTGAAATACAATCTACTGCAATACTTGTTCTACTGTTTTCTGCAAACAATCATCTTCCACACAATACGGTTAATCCTTTGTTACAGCAAGCCGGTGAGATTGACAACCTCACTGTTTCGTTGGGGCAAAGTACTTTGGTTGTGTTGTGCAGGTTCCACGTTGGCGCCGGAATCCCTGGTGTTGCGCCGCACTACATCCCGCCGCCATCAACCTTCAACGTGCTTCTTGACTCCTACTGGTTCGATAAACCTTGGTTTCTTACTGAGGGAAACTTGCTGCTGTACGCATCACACCTTCCACTTGGGGTTCCCAACGAGCGTGTGCTTTACGCGTCATCACACCACCATCAACATGATTCATATGGCCATCTCCCCCAAGGACCGCGCTCATATCCGCTCGCTCAAGACCGCCAAGGAAGCATGGGACAAACTTGAGAAGCTCTTCCTCGGCAATGCAAGCATCCAAAGCTCTCGCTTTGATGAAGTGAACAACATGGCCGACAACTTCGTCATGATTAAAGGAGAGACCCCCGAAGAAATGTACCGACGCCTCATCGCTCTTGCCGTGCAAATGCAAGATCTTGGAGCAACGTTCGTGGATGACTATTGGATCAAGCGCAAGTTCTACAACGCTCTCCTCCCTTATGAGGAAGTGAAGTTGACGGCCATCCGCCAAAACGCCTCCTTCCGTACTATGACATCCGATGAAGTCCTTAGGGAAGTCATCGCTATGGACATCTCCAAGAAGAATGCGGAGGATCTTGTTGCTCGCGCCCACAACTCCCGCAAGCCCAACCTTGCATTGAAGATGAAGGTGCATGAAGCTAGTGAAAGTGATGAGGATCCCGTTGAGTGGGGTTCGGATGATCTCAAGCTCAACTACCATGAGCACATGGCTCTCGCCGCCAAGAATTTTTGGGATGGAAACATGACCCAAAACACAAGACCAAGAAGATCACGTGATTCTCCAAGAAGACCCTTGATGACCCACAAGTATAGGGGATCGCACCAGTCTTCGCGGGTAGTATAACCCAATTTATTGATTCGACACAAGGGGAGACAAAGAACACTTGGAAGCCTTAACAGCGGAGTTGTCAATTCAGCTGCACCTGGAAACAGACTTGCTCGCAAGAGTTTATCAGTAGTAACAGTTTTATAGCGATAGCGATGAGTGAAATAACAGCAGCAGAGTAACAGAGACAGCAGTAGTGATTATAGTAAACAGCAGGATTAAAATACTGTAGGCACGGGGACGGATGACGGGCGTTGCATGGATGAGAGAAACTCATGTAACAATCATAGCAGGGCTTTTGCAGATAATAATAAAACGGTGTCCAAGTACAAAGCAATCAATAGGCATGTGTTCCAATTATAGTCGTACGTGCTCGCAATGAGAAACCTTCACAACATCTTTTGTCCTACCAGCCGGTGGCAGCCGGGCCTCAAGGGAATCTACTGGATATTAAGATACTCCTTTTAATAGAGTACCGGAGGAAAGCATTAACACTCCGTGAACACTTGTGATCCTCACGTCACTACCATCCCCTCCGGTTGTCCCGATTTCTGTCACTTCGGGGCCATTGGTTCCGGATAGCGACATGTGTATACAACTTGCAGGTAAGACCATAAACAATGAATATCATGATGAAACAATAACACGTTCAGATCTGAGATCATGGCACTCGGGCCCTAGTGACAAGCATTAAGCATAACAAGTTGCAACAATATCATCAAAGTACCAATTACGGACACTAGGCACTATGCCTAACAATCTTATGCTATTACATGACCAATCTCATCCAATCCCTACCATCCCTTTCGGCCTACAGCGGGGGAATTACTCACACATGGATGGAGGAAGCATGGCTGGTTGATGGAGAGGCGTCGGTGGTGATGATGGCGATGATCTCCTCCAATTCCCCGTCCCGGCGGAGTGCCAGAACGGAGACTTCTGGCTCCCGAGACGGAGTTTCGCGATGTGGCGGCGTTCTGGAGGCTTTCTGGCGACTTCGACTTCTCCCCGTGCGTTTTTAGGTCGAAGGCAATATATAGTCCGAAGGAGGGCGTCGGAGGCCGGCTGACATAGGCATCCCAAATGGGCCTGCCGAAGATAGTACCCGGGGTTTAATGAAGGCCCAATACCCGAAGAATAAGAAGATTCGGGAGCCCAAGATATATTAAGGAAAGTTAGAGTTGTAATAGAAGTGTTATTTGTAAATCTGGCGGGATGAGTTAGAAACTGTCCCGGACTCTGTAACTTGTACAAAACGAAACCCTCGGCTCCGCCTCCTATATAAAGGGGGAGTCGAGGGACGAAGAGGCAATCGAATCATTGTTACAAACCCTAGTTCTCATAATCGTCGAGTACTTTTCGGCTGAAACCTTCGAGATCTACTTGCCCTCTACTTCCAACTAAACCCTAGCCTACAATCCATAGGCATTGACAAGTTGATACCTTGTCAATTGGCGCCGTCTGTGGGAACTAGAGGCGTAAGGATCTGATCTCGATGGCACGTTCAAGATCTTCGACATCGTCAACCACAAGCAACACAATGGATCGAGGTAAACAGATCGCTGCTGGTCTTGTTGATTTTGTTCCTCACCCACCCTCCCGTTTGGATGCATATGCGTATCTGGCGGAGCCCATGGAGATGACGTTCGGAAGGTTTCACTTTCGCGTCGAGAAGGAGGGATCGTATCGTGTCGAGATTCCGATTTCGTCGGGATCGTCGGCGGTCGACTCCGATTTTTCAAGCTATACATCGTCAACCGAGTCAGGAGAAGAAGAAACTTCGTCGACACGCTACGTCAGCACCAGAGCAAGAGAGAAACTCGCCAAGATCTTCAACGACATGTCGTTTGAGTCATCTGCGGACTCATATATAAGCGATGGCTCAAGCGATGTCGACAGTTATGACTTCATCGACAAATCTATCACAGTGGGCAAGGTCTTCATCAATCTCAACGATGATGTCACCAAACCCAACATAGATCTGAGTACAAAGTATCATCAGATTTATGCCATTGAAGATCAAGAGGAAACATCTGAGGCTTTCGACGATCTGGGAAATCCATACGTCGATCCCTCCAATTTGCGACAAGGCCTGGGCAATAAATACGTCGGGCCGCAGCCGCGAGACAGAGTTCAGCTTTCGCAAGCAGCGTGGGACAGAGCCGCGAGAGCTATGAACGGTTCAGAACCAATGGCCACCACAGCCACACCAGAGGAATTGCAAGCATATCAATATAGGCTCGCACGAGCTGCAAGAGAATTGGAAAAACAGACAGCTGAGTTAAACAGAAGAAAGGAGGCAGCTTCTGCATCTAGCAGGAGGAGGGCAGACTTAAGTCGACAATCTAGAACTTCGGGTGATAGCCACAGGGAGGCGCAGAACAGAGCAAGATCAAGGTTGCAACATATACCCGAAGCAGAAAGAGAGCACTTGGTCCAAAACCTCGACATGTCCTTCATGTCGATAGATACAAGAGGAAACATCATCCCTAAGACACCAGAGGCTGGGTATATGGCGACACATGCTTTTATCCTCGCATCTAAACCACCTCCAGGTGATCCAAGGGAAACACTATACAATATGGCGGTAGCAGGAGTTGGAGCTATGGGGACAGCGTTTGTATCAACGCCTCCCGAAGGAGCGGCAAGGCAAAATAGTCCACGACCTGCAGCAGCAACAGCGGCAGCACCTGAAGGACCAAGTGGAGCAAGAGACACAGCAGCACAAGCAAGGGTCGATAGAGCGCGGCAAAGTAGAAGGGATCATCGGCAATCTCCGGAGCTTAACGACGAAGATATGTGCGGCTTACCATGCTTCACGAGGAGAGTCCGAAAAACTCGAGTCCCCTCAGGATTCAAGTTACCCGACAACTTCAAGAAGTTCGATGGCCTTCAAGATCCAGAGGATTGGCTAGTGGATTATCTCGAGACAGTGAAGCTCACAGGAGGAACCAGGGCAACAGCTATGCAAAGCATCCAGGTGCATTTGAGTGGAGCCGCACGATCTTGGATAAAGAAACTCACTCCAGGATCTATCGACAGCTGGGAAAGTTTCGAGGATGTGTTCATCAAGAACTTCAGATCCACGTGCAAAAAACCTGCGTCGTTAGAGGAGTTGAGAGCATGTCGACAAAAGCCAGATGAGTCAATGAGAAAGTACATCCAAAGGTGGAATATCATCAAAAACTCGGCAGAAAATATATCTGACGAGAGAGCAATAGATGCATTTGTCGCAGGAATCAGGCGTGGAGATTTTGTTGAGGACTTGGGAAGGACCAATCCAAAGACAGTATCCGCGTTAATGGAGATAGCAAACAGATGGGCAGATGGAGAAGACGCTGTCCACAACAAACGGCACAGGTCGCCAGAGGAGGACCGTGGTCGAAACTATCAACCGAGGCGATGATTCCCTCGGCAGTACCCGAACTATGACGCTCCAGGGCAAATTTCAGCAGGTTTTCGGGCAAACACAGGAGGAAGCAACAGAGAGGACTATCAGAGAATCAGTGAACAGCGAGGTGATAACAGGGATGATTCTCGCAACAACAGGCAAAATAACGGGCCTAGGTTCCCAAGGCCTTTCGTGTCCCCTGAAGAGATGATGAATGGGCCGTGTCAAATGCACTTTTTTCTCGACAGCAACGGTAAAAGACAGTCAGGGCACCTACAGAAAGACTGTCGAAATTTTCAGGCAATGCTAAGGTATGCGGAGCACGCTAACGCGCGGGCAACGCAGAGAAATCCTCGAGAACCCAGAAGCGAGATTCATTTGCCACCTCCTCCCGCGATTACAGACGACAATCGGCATCAGCTCAGAATAGCGGCAGCACCTCCACCTCCACCTTATGTTGATCCTAACTCCAACGGAGCGGTGTCAATGATTCAGAAGGGAAGGCCATCCAATAGAGCTCAGAAAGTAATCTCACGACAGGTGTTTATGGCAGAAAAAATGCCTCCACCAACAGTTGAGTATCTCAATTGGTCAGGACAAGATATTGGCTTCACCATAGCAGATCATCCGCAGCAAGTTCCTCGACCAGGGCAGTCAGCACTTATTCTGCCAGCAGTTATCGCGGGATTTGATGTCTCTCGAGTGTTCATAGACGGCGGCAGCAGCCTAAACCTTATGTATGCAGATACATTGAGGAAGATGAACATATCCTTAGCAAACCTAAAACCAACAGACACAAGGTTCCACGGCATCACACCGGAGAAACCAAGTTATCCATTGGGGAAGATCAATCTCGACGTTCAGTTTGGGACCCGAGAAAACTATAGAATCGAGAAGCTGGAATTTGAAGTCGTGGATTTTCCGTCACAATACCACGCTCTGTTGGGACGACCAGCATATGCTAGATTTATGGCGGTGCCACACTATACATACCTGTTGTGGAGGTTGCCTGGACCAAAGGGACCAATCACAGTCAAAGGAAGCTTTGCCTTAGCCGATAAGTGTGACAAGGATTTTCACCGGCTGTCAGAAACTTTCGGGATGCAAGCTGAGTATTTGGCGTCAAAAAGCATGACTGATTACGACGTACTGCCAGACGTTGGAAGGCCAAACAAAGAATCAACTTTCAATACCGAGAAAAATTCTAAGGAGGTGCAGATTCACCCGACAGACCCGAAAAAGACGACATCTATCGCAAATGACATGGATATCGCATAGGAAAGCGCGCTCGTCGAGTTCCTCCGTGAGAACTGGAAAATCTTCGCATGGTGTCCAGCTGACATGCCAGGAGTACCCAGGGAACTTGCCGAGCACCACCTAAACTTGGATCCAATAGCGAGACCAATCAAACAACCTTTGCGGCGTTTTGGAACCAAACCATAAAGCTATCTTTGTCGAGAAATCAATCGACTACGAGAAGCTGGTTTTATCAAAGAGATATTCACAGAAGCCACATGGGTAGCAAATCCTGTGTTGGTGCCGAAGAAAAACACTAAGGTCCTTCGCATGTGCGTCGACTTTACGTGTCTCAATAAACATTGTCCAAAGGATCACTTTCCCCTTCCGAGGATCGATCAAATTATCGACTCCACGGCTGGATGTGAACGTCTTTCCTTCCTGGACGCATATTCTGGTTATAACCAGATCAGATTGAAAGAAGAAGATGAAGTAAAGACCGCGTTTATTACACCTTACGGCGTGTTTTGCTACAGAACAATGCCCTTTGGTCTAAAAAATGCGGGAGCAACATATCAGAGGATGATGCAGAAGTGTTTGGCGACACAGATTGGGAAAAACATGCAAGTATACATCGACGATGTCGTCATAACGTCAAAAAAGGGGACAACACTGATCGAGGATCTCAAGGAAACTTTTGACAACCTCGACAAATTCTGCCTGAAGTTGAACCCGACGAAGTGTTCTTTTGGCATCCCAGCAGGAGAACTTCTGGGGTTTCTAGTCTCAGCAAGAGGGATTGAAGCAAATCCCGATAAAATACAAGCTATCGTAACCATGAGAAAGCCAACAAAGTTGAAAGAAATACAACAGCTAACTGGGCGAGTCGCAGCTTTGAGCAGATTCGTCGCCAGGCTGGGAGAAAAAGCGTTACCATTCTACGCTCTGATAAAGCAAGGAGATAAATTCCAGTGGAACGAAGAGGCCGACAGAGCCTTCGAGGATTTGAAGCGCACAATCTCGACACCACCAATTTTGGTGGCGCCGAAGGAAAAGGAACCTCTCCTGCTGTATATCGCAGCCACGCCCCAAGTGGTGAGCACGGTGTTAGTTGTCTAAAGGGAGGAAGAAGGAAAACTCCACGGCGTGCAGAGGCCAGTATACTTTGTCAGCGAAGTTTTAACGCCCTCAAAACAAAGGTACCCTCAGTACCAAAAGCTAGCATATGGAGTGTTCACAACAGCACGAAAATTGCGCCACTATTTTTCGGCACACCCGATTATAGTGGTCAATGAAGCTCCCTTGTCAAATATACTAAACAATCCAGAAGCTACGGGTCGTGTCTCCCTTTGGGGAATAGAACTTTCCCCTCGGGACATCACGTATGAAAAAAGAAAAGCAATCAAGTCACAAGTTCTGCCGGACTTCATCGCAGAGTGGATGGAGTTGCAAAACACAGGACCTCCAGACTTGTCGAGAACCTGGACCATGAACTTTGATGGGTCCAAAAGACTAGAAGGAGCTGGCGCAGGAGTAGTACTCATATCACCTGAAGGCGACAAGTTGAAGTACATCCTTCGGATGATGTTCCCTAACGCATCTAACAATGAAGCAGAATATGAAGCTCTCATACACGGAATGAAGATGGCGAAAGCTTGCGGTGCAACTCGATTAAAAATCTTTGGCGACTCACAATTGGTGGCTCAGCAAGTCATGAACCAATGTGACGCAGTCAATGATAGCATGATGGCATACAAGGAGGTGTACAACGAGCTCGAAAAGTTGTTTGATGGATGCGAAGTAAATCATATTAGCAGATTGAGCAACGACGAAGCCGACGTTCTTGCAAACATCGGGTCGCAATGCCTTGCAGTTCCGCCAGGTGTATTTTGGGAAGAGATAACAGAGAGATCTACAAAATCGACAAAATCAAAAAAGAAGGAGAAAAAACCCTCGGGGGCTACCAAGGAAGAGCAAGAGGAAGAAGAAGATCAGGACCTGGTCATGGTGATACAGATACCATGGATGCAGAAGTACATATCGTACATCCTTAGGAAAGAAATACCAGATGACCCAGTTGAGGCAAGGCGAGTAATTCGACGCTCCAAAGCGTTCACGGTGGTCAAAGGAGAATTGTACAAGCGAAGCATTTCAGGCGTCCTGCAAAGGTGTGTCACACCCGAAGAAGGAAGAATAATTCTGAAGGATGCACACGAAGGAATATGTGGCCACCACGCAAGTAGTCGAGCTATTGCAGCCAAGGTATTTCGGGCAGGATTCTACTGGTTGACAGCAATCGAGGACGCCAAGGAAATAGTAAGAACTTGTGACGCGTGTCAAAGGTTTGCCGCAAAACCTCACTCTCCAGCAGCAGAATTAACACCAATACCATTGTCGTGGCCTTTTGCCCAATGGGGACTTGATATGGTGGGCAAGTTACACAAATCTTGGCCAGGAGGAAAGGAGTACATGCTAGTAGCTGTCGACAAATTTACAAAGTGGATAGAAGCGAAGCCGATAAATTCACCAGACGGAGCATCTGCAGTAAAATTCATAAAAGGCCTCGTCTTCAGATTTGGAGTGCCCCACAGCATTGTCACAGACAATGGCAGTAACTTCACATCCCACGAGTTTAAAGATTATTGCGAAGAAGTGGGTATAAAGTTACACTTTGCGTCAGTTGCGCACCCGCAGACCAATGGCCAAGTCGAGAAAGCTAATGGAATCATCTGCAACGGCATTAAGAAACGCTTATTAGCACCACTGGAGAAAGCTCGACACACCTGGCCAGAGGAGCTGCCCAGTGTATTATGGAGCATACGAACAACACCAAACACAGCAACACAGGAAACTCCGTTCTTCTTGGTTCATGGAGCAGAAGCAGTACTACCAATCGAGATAGAGCATGACTCTCCAAGAGTCGCAGAATATGATGAAGAGGTGTCGAGAAAAGCGCTAGAAGATGACGTCGATGCACTTGATGAAGCTAGAGATGAAGTATTGTCTCGGGTAACCAAATACCAACAGGACTTGAAGAATTACCACAGTCGACGTTTACGGCCAAGATCCTTTCAGGTGGGATACCTAGTTCTTCGGCTCACGCAAAAAAGTCATGAAAAACTCGAGTCACCATGGCTAGGCCCCTACATTGTCACGGAAGTAATCGGAGGAGGAGCATACAGGATAAAGGACAAGAAGACAGGGGTGGAGGAGCAAAACCCCTGGAACGTGGCGCAACTCAGGCGGTTCTATGCCTAGAGTCAAAATATAGTCCTTGTAAAACTTCAATGTACTGAAACGCCCGCGAGTTTTCAGACGCACTCTTTTCCTTTTTCGGGGCACCGAGTGGGGCCGGGAAAGGTTTTTAATGAGGCGGGCTCGCGGTGCTGCAGTATAATAAAGATAGTGTCAATATAACTTTTCTTTATCGACATGCTCAAAGTCTCTGACCCGACGAATTTCAATATAGTTCCTCGAAAAAGAAAAAGCCTTGCCTTGGTATTAAAATACCTCGTGAGTCAATAAAAATACAAAATAGTACTCAATAAAGAAGCTCGGGGGCTGATATTCGCCATAAATACATATTAAATAAATGCCTTGGTTCAAAACCTCGCAATATATAAATACAGTAAATAGCCACCGAAACACTCGGGGGCTAGACAAATATAGAAATATGATGATTGCTTCACAATATAATCACAATCATGGGTCACAAAAAAGAGTTATCTACCAAAGGAAAATAATTAGTTATGATTCAGTATATCATCAAGGGTAATTCTGTTTTCTTCAGGAGCAGCGCCAAGAAAATCAGCATAATGACCATCTGCAAAAAAGTCGGCATCCATCCGAAGAAGGTCTTCAATCATTTCTTCGGCTATAGGCGAAACCTTCGTGTTGATTCGGTCGACACCAACTCTTCGGCGCTTTACCTTCTCATGAACTTTCGCAACAACTTGGGTCAGGTCAAGATTTGAGTGGCAGATCTGAATCATGATAAGAGCAAATCTGGCGCCAGCTACCAGTTGAGCTCTGACAAAATCATGAATCCTGTGGGCATCCTTGAATTTCTCCATTAACTCGGGAAGAGTTTTTGGTTGAACGTTCCGAGGAAACATGGAGTTATAAACCATAGACAGGGTCCTGGTACATAAGTCAAGGAAATCGCGAGTTTGAGAGGTGCGATCTTGAAATCTGACAATCTGTCGGGTCCTCTCCGGGGTAGCCCAAAACAGAGAACCATGATCAAGGGAAAGGTTAACAAGGAGGTTCGTCCTAGTATTTACCCTCTCTTCTTCGGCAACAGCATCAGTAAAGGAACCTATTAAAACAACGGAGCAGAAAACTTTAAGAGACGCAGCATGAAGACGAAAGATATTGAGGATGAAACAAGCATACCCGACATATCCGCACTGGCTTCATTCATCAACTCGAGCATAAAATTTTCTCGAGTAGTCGCCTTTTCAGCCTCGGAAGCAGCAATCTCCTTAGCAGCCACGGCCTCGCGAGCTTGCTGAAGTGCAATTTCTTCGGCTTCAGATGACTTACGAGATTTTTCCATCATCACAAGTGTTTGCTTCTTTGCATACTGAAGTTGCTGCCGAAGTTCATCCAATTCTCGCGGCAAGGAATCTTCGACAGGTGTCGCATCAGCAAGAGTTCTCCTTGAGCGAGAAGAAGAAGAAGGCAAAACATTGGAAGGAGCGGAAGATGGAGTATAGTTATCAAATACCAACTGAAATTTAATAAAACAAGACAACATCAATCAACAAGCGAAAGATAGAGTTTTCATTAATCTTTCGGAATAATTACAAAGGCCTTACAGTGGAGCTAATGAAATACGTGTCGCCAAATAACTACTTTGGCGATAAGAGCAAAAGAAACAGAGAAAGAAAAACAAAGAGGCATGCAACTAGACCTCCGGCCTTGATGAGCTAGGAGTCGAAGCCGGTTTGATCCCGAGATAAGCCAAGATTTTCTTCGTGTTGGGCTTGGCTGCCTTAATCAGGGACCTCCACCTTGATTGCTCTATCTGATCGGTGTCGCCAACTTTTGTCCAATCAACAGTCTGTTCGCTGTCAGCAACCAGGGCAACAGTGCTTTCGACAGCAATCTTCATGTTTTCCTGACGCATCTTCAGTCCAAGGTCATCTGATGAATTGAAGCTCTTGGCAAGGGCAAGGAAAGTCGGGGGCTCCTCTTTCTTCGGGAAGAAGTAGGGGAACAGTGCCGACAATCCCGCACTAGCATTTGCCACGCCTTCACGAATTTCGGACCCGTGAAGCTCCAGATAAGAAAGTGCGTCAAGGAGAGGGGCATTGACGGGATTTTCCAGATCAAAATCTTGGCCTGTTTGGGCTGCCACAGGAAACAAAACGTTGGTCAAGAAACAAGAAATAGCGGTTCTCATAAAAATAGAAGGGATCAATAGTATTACTGTGAGTACGTCGACTTTGTGATTTCAGGCGCTTGAGGATCCCTTGTTCACGAGCAGCTTGTGCAGCTATATGCTCGGTTAAAGCGGATTCAGCATCCTCAAGTTTTTTCTGCAGTTCCTCGATACTAGTAGCTTTTGCTTTGGCTTCATCAGCCTCGGCTTTGGCTTCGCTAGCAACAAGTTCGGCTTTCTTGCGAGCCGCCTCACTTTGCTCAAGTTTTTGAGCAAGTGCGTCGGCACATTTGTTGGCCTCTGCAAGTTTCTCTGTCGAGATATATAAAAAAAAAGAAGAAAGATCAAAAATCACGACAAGCAACAGGAGCAAAAAGTCAAGAAAAAACGGCAAGTATAAAAGTTGTACCTTCGGCTCTGCTAGCATACTCACGGTACCCAATAAATTGGGATCCGATGCGGAGAAGCTCTTTGATCATGGGCTGTTAAAGAAGAACACAGCAAGAGAAACATCGGCATGAAAAAGAGAGTGAAGGCATGAAAAAGCAAAATAGAGGAAATATAGATATCGACAAACTTACATCATCTAAGATCAGAGTCGACGAGCTGCCCAATTGAGGGGCAGGTTCAACAATCGTTTCAATCCTTGTCCTTTTTGGTGAAGGAGCAAGGGGGCTTGCTGGCGGAGTTGTGGTGACGACGTTTTGTTGAGGAGGCGAGGATTCTTCTCCTTCGACTAGCGTGTCTGAGGCAAGTACAGTATGTGACGTGCTTGTCCGAGGAGCCACGTCAACAGTTGGTACTTCTTCCTCGTCATCACTGTTGATCAAAAATTGGCAGCATAAAAAGCAAGACAAGATAAACATCTCGAGTACGGAAATAGGGAGAAATAAAGATGACTTACGAGCTGATGAGGGATTCAATATAAGGATCATAAGCTACCTTCGGATGAGAAGGAACAACTTTTTCAGCCTTAGAAATGCCAGAATCCTCGGCATCATTCCTTTTCCTTTTGTTCCTTGGGGAAACAGCAGGAGGAAGGGATTGCGTCGACTCGCTGGCTTCAGATTCAACTTCTTTTTCATGGGAAGCCGCAGATTTGTGAGAACCTGCGACTTCACTTTCAGGAATAGAAGAACCTTGGGTGTCTTCGGCAACGATAGCCTGTTCTTCGACTTCTCCATCCTCAGGAAGAGGAGGAAGGGAAGCCATAGTAGGATGGTTCTGCAAGAAAATAGCGACAAAAGAAAAATTAGAGAGATATCAATACAATGAGACGCAGGGAAAGTTCGGAACAAGACAGAAACTCGAGAAGATAAAATACCTCGGGGAGAGGATTGGCGGAGCTGTATGGTTCCACGCGACAAGAGGAGGGAATAGGATCCTTCTTGGCCAAGCGGGAAACTCTTCGAATCAACTTCTCCAAGTCCTTTGCAGAAAGATCACTGGAGATTCTATTGGCATCATTTTCACCAGAATACGTCCAAAGGGGATTTTTGCGAGCCTGAAGAGGCTGCACTCTAATCCTAAGGAAGTAGGCAGTGATTTGAACACCAGACAGTTCTTTGCCTCGAGTATTTTGAAGCTGATGAATACGAGACATAAGTGCTTCTGTCGCCTTTTTCTCTTCTTCGGAAGCTTCAGCGTCCCAGGAGCGGCGGCGCTGAATTTTGGCACTTCCGTCGAAAGGGACTATGTTGTGTTCCACAGAGTTGGCACTTTCTTCGTGTATATAGAGCCACCTTTTGTGCCACCCTTGGACAGAATCAGGAAATTTGACGTCGAAGTAATCAACGTCAGTTCGGACACAGATAACAACGCCGCCTATGTTATAAGTGGCGTTGTGGGAGCCATTGCGGCGGAGGCAGAAAATGCGTTTCCACAGAGCCCGGTTAGGAGGAATTCCAAGGAAGCATTCGCACAGCGTGATAAAAATGGAAATGTGGAGGATGGAATTGGGGGTCAACTGGTGCAGTTGAATCCCGTAAACAAAAAGAAGGCCGCGGAGGAAATCGTGAATTGGGGCAGAAAGGCCGCGGATGAGATGATCAACGAAACTAACCCGGTACTCCATTGGAGGGTTTGGGTAGCTTTCTTCGCTGGGAAAGCGGATGGCGTCCTCTTTCTTCATCAGGCCAAGCCTCTTCAGCGTGTTGACGTCTTGGTTGGAGATTTTAGATCTCTCCCACTCAAGATCTTCAGCGGCCATCTTGGACTCTGGAGTGCTGTGGCGAGTGAGTCGCGTGCGTGGTGGCATCAACGGCACTGGAAAAAGCAATGTTCGTGAGTACGGAAGATCAAAGAGAGTTGGGCGCAGGGGAAGTTTTTGCAAAGGGGAACAGATGTGCGGCGCAAGCGAAGGAGTGAACGAAGGTTGAAGAAAGGTTTATATAAGAATCGGGCGAAGCAATGCACCGTTGGATGAAGAAATCGTGTGGTGAAAAAAGATCTTCTAGATAAAAGGGTAAAAAGGTATTTTTACTGAGATAGGCGTTACCGTACGTGCGCCAGGAAAAGCGGAGGACGTGTGTCCCCCACTTGCACGACGTGTCAACGTGGTGGAAACAATGGACCCACAAGGCAGAAAAATCACGACTATTCACAGAGATGAAGTAAATTTGATTAAGGGAAGCATGCCGACAAGAAAAATAAAAGAAGATTGGCGACAGGAGAAGTTATTAAATACTTCGGGAGCCTTTGATCAAATACAAGTTTTTGCCCAAATGCTCGGGGGCTACTTCAATAAAAAGTAAAATTTCGAGTATGGCAGTATAGAAATGGCGGGAGCCTACAACCAAGCACAAGTCCTTGGCTGTAGCCTCGGGGGCTACTCCCATCGGGAGCGCTGTTCGCGCACCCGAGAGATGAAAAAAAGATCATATTGGGAAATAATGATAATATAGCGACAAGGTGGACTAAAATGTTGAGCCTACAACCAAGCACAAGTTCTTGGCTGTAGCCTCGGGGGCTACTCCCATCGGGAACGCTGTTCGCGTGCCCGATGAAATTAAAAAAGAAAAGATAGAAAAGCAAGAGAGTATATTTCGAGTTATAATTAACTCTACATATACTCCCATCGGGAGAGCAATATAAGTCATATTTGACTCGATAAAATGTGCCATTCCAACAGCCGGAAAAGCACTCGACAATATATTCTCAGAACGCCAAAGTTGCGATCAATTTCTGAATGCCGCAAATTTGCGAAGGTAAGACCCCAGATCCGTTCTGCTGGGCGTGGCATCGCCGAAGACTGCGCTCTGCTACTTTTATCCGTATCAACAGATACGAAGAAAAATCCTAACGGATGTGTTAGGTACTCGATAAATTTGACTGGGACTCGACAGAATGGTAAGACCTTAAGCGGCACCTGTCGAAGTTTACACCAGTATCCCGAGATCATGTCCAGGGACGTGATCTTGAAGTAGGTTTTTGCGGATTGCCACTAGAGCAGTTAACTAGTACCTGATCCGTCAGATGAACTAGCCCCAACTACCAGTATCCCTGTACAATATAGAATTTTATGTGAAATATAAAAAAAGTTAAAGCTCTCGAATAAAAATAAACAGTGGAGATTTTCCATGACTCTACGATTCAGGCAAAATCTCGGGGGCTACTGACATAGGCATCCCAAATGGGCCTGCCGAAGATAGTACCCGGGGTTTAATGAAGGCCCAATACCCGAAGAATAAGAAGATTCGGGAGCCCAAGATATATTAAGGAAAGTTAGAGTTGTAATAGGAAGTGTTATTTGTAAATCTGGCGGGATGAGTTAGAAACTGTCCCGGACTCTGTAACTTGTACAAAACGAAACCCTCGGCTCCGCCTCCTATATAAAGGGGGAGTCGAGGGACGAAGAGGCAATCGAATCATTGTTACAAACCCTAGTTCTCATAATCGTCGAGTACTTTTCGGCTGAAACCTTCGAGATCTACTTGCCCTCTACTTCCAACTAAACCCTAGCCTACAATCCATAGGCATTGACAAGTTGATACCTTGTCACCGGCCGAGGGGGTCACACCACATGGCCGCGCGGGCCCCCCCTGGGCCGCGCCGCCTTATGGTGTGGGGCCCTCGGGCCTCCACCTGACTTGTCCTTCTGGCTCCGTCAGTATTCTGGGAAAATAGGGCCTTCTGCATAAATTCCGAGGATTTTCCTGAAAGTTGGATTTCTGCACAAAAACGAGACACCAGAGCAGTTCTGCTGAAAACAGCGTTAGTCCGTGTTAGTTGCATCCAAAATACACAAATTAGAGGCAAAACAATAGCAAAAATGTTCGGGAAAGTAGATACGTTTTGGACGTATCAACTCCCCCCAAGCTTAGCTTATTGCTTGTCCTCAAGCAATTCAGTTAACAACTGAGCGATAAAAGAACTTTCATGGACACATTTGCTCATACGATGTATATATTCTCATGCTATGGCTAACACTTAGGTAGTTCATAATGAGATACATGCAAATAAGATCATCTAACAGCTATGTCAATCATGGAGAGGTACCAACAATTAATAATAAGCATCATGAATCATGTATATATGCAGGATTGCAATGTTCATAAGAGAGTATGATGAAGTGGTATCTCGCTTGCCCGTATTTGATCGGCAAAACATAAATGCCCAGGCACCTCTGAAGTTCATAGAAAGACTAGAAGTAGTGATTGTCAAAGATAAAAGCATCAAAGTTATACCACAATCAATCATATTTTGAGACAAGCATATTATACTAAGAATGACAGTTGTGCTGTCAAGATAGTGCTCAAAGAAAGAATGGAGACACAACACAAAAGTAAAAAATTGACCCTTCGCAGAGGGAAGCAGGGATTAACATGCGCTAGAGCTTTTCATTTTTAAAACAGGAGTAAAATTATTTTGAGAGGTGTTTGTTGTTGTCAACGAATGGTAATGGGTACACCAACTACCTCGCCAACCGGACTCCCAAGAGCGGCTCCCATGAATTATTTTTATGTTTATGCGGCACTCCTTCCAACCTTTCTTTCACAAACCATGGCTAACCGAATCCTCGGGTGCCTGCCAACAATCACATACCATGAAGGAGTGCCTTTTTATTTTAGTTTTATTATGATGACACTCCCCCCAACCTTTGCTTACACAAGCCATGGCTAACCGAATCCTTCGGGTGCCGTCCAACGATCACATACCATGGAGAAGTGTCTATTTAAGTTAATTAATTTGGGACTGGGAATCCCATTGCCAGCTCTTTTTGCAAAATTATTGGATAAGCGGATGAAGCCACTAGTCCATTGGTGAAAGTTGCCCAACAAGATTGAAAGATAAACACCACATACTTCCTCATGAGCTATAAAACATTGACACAAATCAGAGGCAATAAATTTTGAATTGTTTAAAGGTAGCACTCAAGCAATTGTGCCACTAGTCCTTATGAAAGTCCGTCAAAAGTAAATGACAAGGTTGAAAGTTAAGCACCACATACTTCCTCATGAGCTATGAAACATAAACACAAATTGAGAAGTATTTTGAAGGTTTTAAAGGTAGCGCATGAGAATTTACTTGGAATGGTTTGAAATTCCATACATAGGTATTTATGGTGGACACTTTGGAACAACTTGGTTTTCAGGTGTTTGGAAGCACGAGCAGCGTTCCCGCTCAGTACAAGTGAAGGCTAGCAATAGACTGGGGAGCGACAAATCAAGAGAGCAGTAACTGTCATAATCATGCTTGCGGCAAAATAAATTAACGGAGGCATAAAAGTGATACAAGAACTCTGAAGCAATGTAAATCATCAAGGCTTAATTGACTTTTGTTCAGTTAAATGCATGCGTGAGCATGTGCCAAGTCGATATAAATGAATTATTCAGAGGAGGATACCACAATGCCATACTTACTTATGAATAAAACAATGCAAGCAAACATCCATGACATGCTACTCATATTAATAAATTGGAGCTAAACATGAGAGATCATAAACTACTAGACTTTCTCAAATGACATATACCTCACATGAACCAACTAAGCATGCTCACATGGATGAGTATATGTACAAAAATGAAAACAAATAGAGTTCATACCAGCCTCTCACCACAATCCAATTGTCGTAGATCGTCATTATTGCCTTTCACTTGTGTAGCTTGGATAATATGGAATGAAAACCACGCTCCAGCCACCGAAAACCATTGAACTCAAGATGAACTTTACAAACCAAAGAAGAACAGCAAATATTTTTGGTGTTTTCGAATTTGGAAACAAGAACAAAAGGAAACAAGCGAACAAAGCAAAATCTTTTTGGGTTTTCTTATAGCAAACTAGCAATAGCAAATAAAGCGAAACAAATGCAAGAAACCAAAGCAAACAAATGGTGAAGAGAAACAACAGAAATATTTTTGGTCTTTTTGTGTTTTGGGAAGGAAACAAAGCAAAAACAAGAAACGGCAAACTAGAAAAGTCACATAAACACAAAGCAGCAGAAATTCGTCAAACTTGACAGAAGTACAGTACCCGATTTTTAATAAAGTCTTCCACTACTCAAATCGAAAAGTGTTCAACTAATGAAAGTTAGATAACAACCTGGGGAACATGCACAAAAATTGGCTTCGCAAAATACTGTTCTGGCTATTTTTGGGAATTTTTTCGGTAACAGTCCAGAATCTGTTTTCAGGCAGCACTTCCCCAGATATCATCTCCCTCTCATTAGAAAACCACTCAAACCAACAAAACAAGTATATACAAGTATCCAGCAACCATAATATGCAAAGAATGAGTGATGCCGGTATACCTCCCCCCAAGCTTAGGCTTTTGGCCTAAGTGGAGTTCAACCCCAACGAGGGTCGCTGTTCCTCGCCGGTGGATAATGCATGGCGTAGTCATAGTAAAGTTCCTGTGCAGAAGAAAAGCGTGGAGGCTCCACATATCCAACATGTTGATGCGAGGAACTTGCTGCATCGGATGATGAGTCGAGGTGTTCCTCGGCCTCCTCCGTGTTGCCTCTTGCATGATGGCCTCCTCCCTCTATGTGTGCATTCAGTGCACCTTCTGTGACTGACCAATCTTCCCTGGAATCAAGGTTAAATAGAACAGGCGCAGGCAATCTCACTAGTTTCTCAGTTTTCTTAGTTATTCTCCAAACTTTCTTATAAAATGTCATCTTGTAAAACAGGCTACCCAAATTAGATGAAGCAGAAACAAATTCATGTTTAATCATAGAGACTATGTCAAGTTTTTCTACGGAAAGTTGAATATCAAGATGGTGAGGTTCTACATTATGCAAAGCTAGCAAACGAGAGGCGATGAGACCTCCACAAATTCCACCTTTCTCACGGTTAGTAGCAAGTCTATAAGCTATCAATGCCCTCAAATTATAAGTCTTACTACCTTGCAGTGCCGCAGCTAGAAAAGCTAAATCTTGGATAGATAGTTTACCACCACTCTTTCTAGCAAGAACGCATTTAGTAATGAAATAAGCAAAGTAGCGGATAGCTGGGAGTTGAATTCTAGTAATTTTACCACCATCCTCTGAGAAACTCCTTCCATGACAAATCATCTCGAAGAGGCTTAGGAGCTCTTGCGGCGATCCCCGTATTTTCTCGCACGATCCCCATTGCGGTACTCTAATTGCTGCACAAAAATCATTGAATGGCAAGTTGATAGTTTTATTATAAATCTTATACTGAACCGTGGGGTTGGATCGCGACCAATTGAACTTAAAATCCTGCACAACAGACATAGTCAATTTTGCATATTGGCATGGTTCTCCATCAACAAAACCATTTAACCCTGCACGAGAAATTAGACTCTGAACATCTTCCAGTATTCCTGCGCTTCTCATGAAATCTATGCACGGGTAGTAAGAGGGGTATACTCCCTCTTCACGGTTCACTCTCATGACTTGTTGCACCTCCAATTCTTGTTGGTTTAGTTGATATCTATTCCACTCCATTTTCTGAAATTTTTCAACAAACAATATAAAACTTGATTTGGTGACATATAATCAAGGGGAACTACTATAGGAACTTGCTAGAGTGCTAATCATGCATCAAAACTAGTTTATACAACTTAGAACAAGCATGCAAGCTCACTAAACATGTTACCTACAGCAGCAAAATATTCAAGATATACTTAACCAAACAAAATTCTACTTGGATAGGCGGAGGAGTCACATACCGGAGAGCAAATGTGCCAAATTTCAGACAGAAATCTGGGCTGAGCAAAGAGATCGAAAAATCCTGAGCTCTTGAGCAAAAACGCTAGTGAGAGAAAGCTGGTTCGAGTTTTTTCGGGAGAGAGAAGAGTCTGGGAGAAAGAGATGAAGTAGTGGGGCAAGGAGGGGCCCACACCACAGGGTGGCGCCCCCCCCTCCTTGGCCGCGCCGGCTGGTGGTGTGGCACCCTGGGGTGCCCCACAGGTCATCCTCTGGTGCTCCCAGGTGCATTTTCGAAAAATAGGACCAACGGTATAATTTTTGTGAATTTTTGAAAACTTTGAAAAATGCACATTTCTGGGTATTAAGTTTATTATTACTGGCCAGGAAATTTTTTGAAATCTCTAATTAACTAAGGAACTTTGCAAATCAAAAGTGCTACAGCAAGTAGGACAAGTGGAAGAAGAAAGAGATGTTGTTTACCTCCTCTATGCATATAAAAGGTATTCGTTAACAAGGTTGATCAAGTCTTGCCACCGAATAATTTTTACATAGCATAAGAAGAAATAAACCTCAAATCAATCATGTTACCTTGAATTGTATTGATATGGATCCAATCATAAGATTTTGATAACCTTCTTTAGGCTCATATATGGGACAATCAATAGTTCCAATTTTGATAGTTCTCACATTAGAAATAGTATTGACTCCACATACTTTATCAATCCTCTTGGGGAAATAGACGGTGTGCTCCTTATCATCAACATTGAAAGTAACCTTTCCTTTATTGCAATCAATAACAGCCCCTGCGGTGTTAAGAAAAGGTCTCCCAAGAATAATAGACATATTATCATCTTCAGGCATTTCCAACACAACAAAATCAGTTAATATCAAGCAGTTATTAGTAACTTGAACAGGAACATCCTCACATATACCAATAGGAATAGCAGTAGATTTATCAGCCATTTGCAAAGATATATCAGTAGGTATCAACTTATCTAAATAAAGTCTCTTATAAAGAGAAAAAGGCATAACACTAACACCGGCTCCCAAGTCACATAGAGCAGTTTTAACATAATTATTCTTAATAGAACAAGGAATAGTAGGTATACCTGGGTCGCCCAACTTCTTTGGAACCTTGCCATTGAAAGAGTAATTAGCAAGCACAGTGGAAATTTCCTCATTGGGAATTTTCCTTTTGTTAGTAACAATATCTTTCATATACTTTGAATAAGGAGGCAATTTAATAGCATCAGTCAAAGGGATTTGCAAGAATAAAGGTTTCATCCAATCACAAAATTTATTATAGTGTTCTTCTTCCTTTGATTTTAATTTCTTAGCAGGAAAAGGCATTTTCTTTTGCACCCAAGGTTCTCTTTCATTACCATGTTTCTTAGCAATAAAATCTTCTTTAGTATACTTTTTATTTTTAGCATGCTTTTCAGGTTCATCTTCTACCTCTTCTTTATCAGAAGCATCATTCTTATCATTATCATTATCATGTTCATTACCACTTTTAGTTTCATTATCGGAGATAGAAATACTATTAGGATCATTAACAGGTTCAGAGGATTCTACAACATTTTTATGTTTCTTCTTCTTTTTCTTCTTAGATGGAGCACTAGGTTCAATTCGTTGAGAATCTTGTTCAATTCTTTTGGGATGCCCTTCAGGATATAGAGGATCCTGGGTAGAGACACCACCTCTAGTTGTTACTTCATAAGCATGCTTCTCTTTAGAATTATTATTTAGCAAATCATTTTGCACTTTAGTGAGTTGATCAATTTGAGTTTGAATCATTTGAAAATGTTTAACAAGCATCTTAACATCATTGGAGGTTCTCTCCACAATATCATGCAAATTGCTAATAGCTTGAGAATTTTCCATTAGATGATTCTCTACTCTCATATTAAAATTTTCTTGCTTAACAATATAATTATCAAACTCATCTAAGCATTGCGTAGGAGGTTTTGAATACGGAATATCTTCCCTAGTAAAGCGTTGAAGGGAGTTTACCTCAATCATGGATGAAGGGGGAATTATCTCACATATATCTTCTATGGGAGGTAGATTCTTCACATCTTCGGATTTAATACCTTTCTCCTTGAGAGACTTCTTAGCTTCCCGCATATCATCATCATTCAATTCAATTAAACCCCTCTTCTTCAATATTGGCGTTGGAGTTGGTTCAGGTGTATTCCAATCATCATGATTCCGGCTTATTCTAGCCAATAATTCTTGACTTAAATGCGGAGTTCTTTTCCTGAAAACACAACCAGCACAACTATCCAAATATGCTCTAGATTCAATGGTTAGTCCACTATAAAATATATCAAGTAGATCATTCTTTTCTAAATCATGTCCAGGTCGAGCTCTGATAAGAGAACAAAATCTTGCCCATGCCGCAGGCAATTTCTCTTCATCTCCCTGGTCAAACCTATAAATTCTCTGTAAAGCAGCATGTTGAGCACTAGCAGGAAAGTATTTTCGAAAGAAAACATCACGCAAATCAGATGGACTTTTAATAGAACCAGGAGGCAAATTATTATACCAAGTTTTAGCATCATCCTTTAATGAGAAAGGAAATTTTTTAATGACAAAGTAAGTACGCATCTTGTCATCATCAGAAAACAAGCTACTCATAGAAGAAAGTTCATTCATGTGTTCTACAGCACTTTCTTTTTCAGTACCACAAAAGGGTGCTTTCTCTACAATAGCTATATGAGATAGATCAAGAGAAAAATCATAATATTTATCCTTAATGCATATAGGAGATGTGGCAAATTCAGGATCAGGAGATAGCTTATGTCTAACAGTATATTGTGTAAGAAACTTTTTAATGTTTCTTGCATCAGCAGTAGCATTGCATCTATTAATAAGATCATCATTAAGCTCTGCATAATCTTCATCAGGATCATCACTAGAATAATCAAGTTCATGTGAACTAACAGGTGTAGTGGCATTTTCATTAGGAGTTTCAGCATTTTCAATTTGTCTAGACCTAGCAATTGTAGCATCTAGAAAGGATCCCAGTGAACAACTATCATCAAGCACAGCAGAAACATTATCAATATTATGAGAGTTTTCAGATTCAGCAGGCATACCAGCAAGTGAAGCTTGCGGCGGTGAAACAAGTTGACTTATCACAGATGGTGAATCAAGAGCAGCAGAGGTACTCAGAGTTGTACCTTTTCTTGTAGTGGATGGTAATATGGCGACTTTAGAATCGCGAGTTTTACCCATGATGGAGAATTTGCAGCGAACAATATCGATCCAAGTGAACTTCCAAATAAAGCTATGCTCCCCGGCAACGGCGCCAGAAAACAGTCTTGATGACCCACAAGTATAGGGGATCGCAGCAGTCTTCGTGGGTAGTATAACCCAATTTATTGATTCGACGCAAGGGGAGACAAAGAACACTTGGAAGCCTTAACAGCGGAGTTGTCAATTCAGCTGCACCTGGAAACAGACTTGCTCGCAAGAGTTTATCAGTAGTAACAGTTTTATAGCGATATGATAGTGAAATAATAGCGACGAGTAACAGAGACAGCAGTAGTGATTATAGTAAACAGCAGGATTAAAATACTGTAGGCACGGGGACGGATGACGGGCGTTGCATGGATGAGAGAAACTCATGTAACAATCATAGCAGGGCATTTGCAAATAATAATAAAACGGTGTCCAAGTACAAAGCAATCAATAGGCATGTGTTCCAATTATAGTCGTACGTGCTCGCAATGAGAAACTTGCACAACATCTTTTGTCCTACCAGCCGGTGGCAGCCGGGCCTCAAGGGAATCTACTGGATATTAAGGTACTCCTTTTAATAGAGTACCGGTGCAAAGCATTAACACTCCGTGAACACATGTGATCCTCACGTCACTACCATCCCCTCCGGTTGTCCCGATTTCTGTCACTCGGGGCCATTGGTTCCGGATAGCGACATGTGTATACAACTTGCAGGTAAGACCATAAACAATGAATATCATGATGAAACAATAACACGTTCAGATTTGAGATCATGGCACTCGGGCCCTAGTGACAAGCATTAAGCATAACAAGTTGCAACAATATCATCAAAGTACCAATTACGGACACTAGGCACTATGCCCTAACAATCTTATGCTATTACATGACCAATCTCATCCAATCCCTACCATCCCCTTCGGCCTACAGCGGGGGAATTACTCACACATGGATGGAGGAAGCATGGCTGGTTGATGGAGAGGCGTCGGTGGTGATGATGGCGATGATCTCCTCCAATTCCCCGTCCCGGCGGAGTGCCAGAACGGAGACTTCTGGCTCCCGAGACGGAGTTTCGCGATGTGGCGGCGTTCTGGAGGCTTTCTGGCGACTTCGACTTCTCCCCGTGCGTTTTTAGGTCGAAGGCAATATATAGTCCGAAGGAGGGCGTCGGAGGCCGGCCGAGGGGGTCACACCACATGGCCGCGCGGGCCCCCCTGGGCCGCGCCGCCTTATGGTGTGGGGCCCTCGGGCCTCCACCTGACTTGTTCTTCTGGCTCCGTCAGTATTCTGGGAAAATAGGGCCTTCTGCATAAATTCCGAGGATTTTCCTGAAAGTTGGATTTCTGCACAAAAACGAGACACCAGAGCAGTTCTGCTGAAAACAGCGTTAGTCCGTGTTAGTTGCATCCAAAATACACAAATTAGAGGCAAAACAATAGCAAAAGTGTTCGGGAAAGTAGATACGTTTTGGACGTATCAACCCTCCAAGAGCCCAAGAGAAAGGACAAGGGGGAGAACATGCTACAATTGCGGTGACAAGAATCATTTTGTCGCGGATTGTACATTTGAGAGAAGAGAAGATCATGGTGGAAAGCTTATCCCAAAGGATAGGTACAAGCCACACTCCAAGGGATTCTCCAAGTTCTCCCCAAGGTCCGATGACGACAAGGTCTCCTCCAACAAGAAGCCTAGAGCCTTCATCATCCGTGAAGAGTACACCTCCGATGAAGATGGGGAGCATGAGGACAAGCACTCCAACAAGGAAGGAGAGGGAGTGGCCGCCATCGCCATTACCACTCCCTCTACCTCCCTCTTCGACTCTCCAAATGAGAACCTCGCCACCAACAATGCACGGTGTCTCATGGCAAAGGTATCCACGGAGGTAAAATCCCCTTCCAAACCATCATCCTCTACTAATGCCTCATATATTGATGATGCCACTAGTCTCACCGTTAAACGTGAGATTATGGGTTTGGAGTCCTTGGATTCTTTTCTCACTAACATGAAGGGGGACACCAAGATTCATGTTGGGGCTCTCTTAGCCCAACTTGGTGCGGCACAAGATCTTATTGAGAAGAGGGAGAAGTTGGAGAGGGAAGCGGCCTGTGAGCTTGCCAATCTCAAGGAGGATCTTGATGATGAAAGGAATCTTCGCATGTCTCTTGAAGCTAGTGTCATTGTGCTTGAAGACAAGAATGAAGCTATTGTTTCACGCCTCACCAAGGATCGAGACCATGCTCTTGAGTTGGTTGGTGACCTCAAGAAAAAGATGCTCTTGCTCGAGGAAGCCAACAAAGAAAAAGACGATGAAGACCCCAATTCTTCCCATGATGAGCCTGTGGATCAAGTTACTTCCTTGAGGAGGCACAATGCCCTCCTCTTGGAAGTCAATGCTCTTCAAGAAGAATCCTTGGATGAGTACTATCGCTTGTTCAAGGAGAAGACCTCATGTTGCAACCATGAAGAAGAAATTGCCGCTCTTGAGATCACCAAGGCCAAGCTATTGAGTTTGAGTAGCAAGCAAGAAGAGTCATTGGAGGAGTGTCTCCGTATGAGCAAGGAGAAGGATACATGTTGTGATCATGAGGAGCAAATTGCCGCCTTGAAGAGAAGGGAAGCCAAGCTCATGGAGATCAACTCCATGCAAGAAGAAACATTGAAGGAGTACTTTCCCTTGAGCAAGGACCGTGCATGTTGCACTCATGAAAGCGATATTGCCAAGATGGAAAATGACAAGCGCTTGCTCATGAAGTTGAACGCTCTCCAAGAAGAAGCTTTGATGGAACACTTCCGGGTGAACAAGGCAAAGGAGGTCCAAGTGTTTGATATTTGCCATCCACACCCGGAGCATGAAGATGAAGTCAATCGCTTGAAGGCCAAGGTTGATAGACTCCAAGTTCAAGCCAAGTACTTGGAAGGAATCATTGAAGCCAAAGATGGAGCCAAAGAGGGCTCTTGCAATGAAGGAGGAGTGGCTACCAAGCCAAAGAGAAAGAGGAAGAGGAGGACCAAGAAGAAGATGGACAAGAAGAACATGGAGACCAACCGTGAAGGGAGCAATGCTAGCTCAAGAAGGGATGGAGTGTCCAACTCCGCCTCGACGGGTTTCGCCGGCTCTAACAACCCTTCTCATGTTCTTTTTGTTGATTACTATGGACATATTCGTGCTCGCTTTATTGGTCCTCCAAAGGACAATGTTGATTGGACTATTTGGGTTCCCAAACCCCTTGTTACTAACATGCTAGGACCCATTGAAAAATGGGTACCTAAATCCAAGACTTGATTCCTTGTAGGACTATGCTTCCGGTGGCGCTAAATGGGTGGTTGATAGTGGAGCCACAAGTCATATGACCGGAAGCAAGGATATTGTTGTCGACCTCATGCCTTCACTCTCTACCGTTTCTTATGGCGACAACACGTGCTCAAAGGTATTGGGTCTTGGCAAGGTGGTGGTAACACCCGACATCTCACTTGTGAATGTCCTCCTTGTCGAGACCCTTGGTTGCAACTTACTCTCCGTTCATCAAATTGCTCGTATGGGACTATGCACATTCTTTGATGAACATATGGTGGTCCTCTTGTGGAGCAAGACACTCAATGTAGCTTTTGTTGGATATGTAGAGAACGGTTTGTATGTTGTCGACTTCTCCGGAAAGACAACATCTTCCGCTCTTTGCTTATTCGCCAAAGGTGACAAGGGTTGGTTATGGCATCGCCGACTAGCCCATGTCAACATGAGGACTTTGCAAAGTCTCCACAAGGGTGGCCACATTCTCGGACTAAAAGAAGATGTCTCTTTTTGCAAGGATCGTGTTTGTAGGGCTTGCGTACAAGGAAAGATGCATGGAGCTCCTCACAAGGCCAAGACTATCATCTCTACCACAAGATGCTTGGAGCTCCTACATGTTGATCTCTTTGGGCCACCGTCTCATGAAATTCTTGGAGGAAAGAAGTATTGCCTCGTCATCGTTGATGACTATTCACGCTATTGTTGGGTATTCTTCTTCAAGTACAAGAGTGACACTCAACGGACCATGATGGAGTTTGCCAACCAAGTTCAACGCAAGTACGACAACAAGATTCTCGCAATAAGGAGCGACAATGGAACGGAGTTCAAGAACTACACATTGGATGAATTCCTCGGCGAGGAAGGAATCGAACACCAATACTCCACGCCATATACTCCCCAACAAAATGGGGTCGCCGAAAGGAAGAATCGAACCTTGATCGAAGCCGCTCGAACCATGATGATGGAATACAAGTCCAACTACAATTTTTGGGCGGAAGCTATCTCTACTGCTTGACATGCTACTAATCGCCTCTACTTCCGCAAAGGTCTTGAGAAGACACCGTATGAGATCCTCACCGGCAACAAGCCTAATGTGTCATACTTCAAGGTCTTCGGATGCAAATGCTACATACTTGTCAAGGACACACGCCTATCCAAGTTTGATTCAAGAGCTCAATAAGGAATTTTCGTTGGCTATGCTACGGATTCTCACGCCTATAGAGTCTTCAACAAGTCAAGTGGACGTGTTGTAGAATCTTGTGATGTGACTTTCGATGAGGATGATAGATCTTTGGAGGAGCGAAGTGCTTCTTGTGAGAAAGGAGATGCAATTCCCCCGGATACCATAGGAAGGATGGGTGTGGGCATTCGCCTACCTCAAACGCTACCTTCTATGAGTACCGGGGAAGGACCAAGTTCCACCCAAGTGGAGCCATCTACACCACAAGGCCAAGCTTCTTCCGTTGATCTAACAAATGCAAGCCAACCTCTACAACGACCTCAAGTTCAACCTCAACCTCAAGATCAACCTCGACATCTACAACAACAATCAAGTCCAAGTTCACCTCAACAAGCTCAAGGACAACATACACTGCAAGCTCGTCTACTTCAACACCCAACATCAAGTGACCAAGGTCAAGCTTCAAGTTCTTCTCCGAGTGGTTCGGGGACAAACTTCATGGACAATGATATTCCCTATACCCCCGAGCCATCCGGATCTCATGACAAGGTTGCCTCTTTCAACAACAATGGAGGTCAAGGCGAGGACCTAAACCGTGATGAAGGCCGATAGGACTCTCAAGAACCATCTCCTCAAGCCGACACTCGCCGTGAAGATTCTACTCCAAGACACTTGCGTCTCAAGTCTCATTCCTTGCATGACATCATTGGTGATCTAAAGAGAAATGTCACCACTCGGAGGCAACTTGCAAACTTTTGTGCGCACCATGCCTTTGTCTCTAGAGTGGAACCACTCAAAGTTGATGATGCTCTCAACGATCCCAATTGGTTGAATGCAATGCAAGAGGAACTCAACAACTTCAAGAGGAATGATGTATGGACTCTTATGAAGCGACCCGATCATTGCCGCAATGTTATCGGCACCAAGTGGATCTTCAAGAACAAGCAAGATGAAAGTGGCACGGTCATCCGCAACAAAGCAAGATTGGTGGCACAAGGCTATTCTCAAGTCGAAGGCGTGGACTTTGGTGAAACCTTTGGACCCGTTGCAAGGCTCGAGTCCATCTGTATCCTTTTGGCCTTTGCCTCACATCATGGCTTTAAGTTGCAACAAATGGATGTTAAGAGTGCTTTTCTTAATGGTCCTCTACATGAGGAAGTGTATGTGAAGCAACCCCCGGGGTTCGAGGATCCCCATTTTCCGGACCATGTCTTCAAGCTCAAAAAGGCCCTATATGGTCTCAAACAAGCTCCTAGAGCTTGGTATGAGCATCTCAAGGAGTTGCTTGAAGACCGTGGTTTCCAAGTGGGGGAAATCGATCCCACTCTTTTTACTAAGAAGGTCAATGGGGAGCTTTTCGTATGCCAACTCTATATAGATGACATCATATTTGGCTCTACTAACACAAAATTCAACGATGAGTTTGCTATGTCGATGACAAATAGGTTTGAGATGTCAATGATGGGTGAACTCAAGTACTTCCTCGGGTTCGAGATCAAGCAAATGCGACAAGGCACCTTCATCAATCAAGCGAAGTACCTCCAAGACATGCTCAAGCGCTTTGATATGAAGGACGCCAAGGGGATCGGAACTCCGATGCAACTCAAGTGTCAACTCACTCTTGACGAGGGCGGCAAGGCGGTGGATACCAAGCTCTACCGTTCGATGATAGGTTCGCTTCTCTACCTTTGTGCCTCTCGCCCGGATATCATGTTGAGCGTTGGTATGTGTGCACGGTTTCAAGAAAGTCCGAAAGAAAGCCACCTTGTGGCGGTCAAGAGGATCTTTCGATATTTAGTTGATACCCCACACTTCAGACTATGGTACCCAAGGGACACGGACTTTGCTTTGGTTGGTTTCACTGACTCCGATTGGGCGGGCGACAAGATTGATAGGAAGTCTACCTCCGGAGCATGTCACTTTCTTGGAAGATCTTTGGTGTGTTGGTCCTCAAAGAAGCAAATTTGTGTCTCCGTCTCCACCGCGGAAGCCGAGTATATTGCCGCGGCAAGTAGTTGTGCTCAAATCTTATGGATGAGGCAAACCTTGCGGGACTATGGACTCGAGTATAGCAAGGTGCCTCTCTTGTGCGACAATGAGAGCGCAATCAAGATCGCCTACAATCCGATTCTTCATGGCAAGACGAAGCACATCGAGATACGGAACCACTTCATCCGGGACCACATTGCTCGCAGAGATATTGTACTATCCTATATTGGCACCAAGGAGCAATTGGCGGACATCTTCACGAAGCCCTTGGATGAGAAGCGCTTTATTGAGTTGAGGCATGAGCTAAACATCATTGATCCGTCGAACTTTGCTTGACCGTCGTGCGCACATACCAATCTTACCGTCATATCTAGATGAAAGGCACGCATGGACATAGGGGGAGTGCGGTTTAAATCCATTGAGCTATCACTCCCCCATAATGCATAAAGAAATCCAAAAACATTTGCTATTTGTCAGTTAAGTGACTTATGAGCTTCATGTTGAGTTGTAGTCCGTGAGTCCTAGATACATCTACGCGACCTCACAACTACTTTACTCTTACACGGTGGCTTCGGCCACCAACACCCCCTCTTTGCGGGGTTTTCGGTTCTTCATGACCTTGTTTTATCTTTCTTCTTTGCTTTCTTCTTTTTGAGAACCTCCTCTAAGCTTGTTTTCTCGTGATTTTTGCAAGCTTGGTTGTATGTTCTTTTTCTCCATCTCTCTAGTTTCGTTCCCCTCCTTTTTGGTGTTCTGATGCCAAAGGGGGAGAAGTTCCTAGGTGGATGGAGACCTTTGTTGTTTGTAGCCGTTTGGTTCTAGTTGCTTATCTTGTCTCTCGGCTACATCAACAACCCCATGGAGGCATTCTATTGTGAGTTTGGGTATTCTCAAGGCTATGGTATGATAACTTCACCCAAATCTCCGTATATGATCTCATGTTGCCTCCAATAGGGGGAGTGATGTCTCTATAAGATGTGTATTTGTATTCAAATACATATTAATGATATGCACATGTGTAGGGGGAGCTCCGTCTAGTTTTTGCAAATCTAATGTTCTCATCATAATATCATATGTTATTTTCAACTCTTGTGTTGTCATCAAACACCAAAAAGGGGGAGATTGTAAGAGCAAAATTCATACCCCAAGTTTTGTGTGTTTGATGACAACACTTGAGTAATCTCACCGTGTGCCTTGAGTATCATTGTTAGATTTGCAAGTACACGGTGACCTCGCCGGACGCGTCAAGATCAGAAGACTGAAGCATAGTTGATAGGTTTTCTGGTTTTGTGTGCGTTTAGCGAGGTAACAAAGTTGGAGAGAAAAAGGGAAGAAAATCAGTTTTAGCCAGGCCGGTACTACCGGTACCTGTAGCGGTAGTACCGCTACCCCTATAGGTACCGCCCTCGGTACCGCTCTGTGTTCTGCGCTGATTTCGTCCCCCAGAACGAGTTGCGGTACCCCTGCAGTACCTGGGGCGGTAGTACCGCTCACGAGCGGTAGTACCACTCAAGGTACCGCTTGAGGTACCATAACGAGTTAAGGTCGTACCGCTCGGTGCACCGCCACAGTACCGCTCTCGGGATCCGAAGCTCTGGACCCTATTGCGGTACCACGAGCGGTACCGCGGGCGGTAGTACCGCTCTGGGTCCTTTGACCAAATCTGGGGTGATTTCGAACTCAGGGCGGTAGTACCGCTTGCCCCAAAGCGGTAGTACCGCTTAGGCCAAAACTGGGTGTAACGGTTGGATTTGGAGGAGCCTATTTAAGGGCCCCTTCTTCCCCACCCGATTTTATCTCTTCCCCTTCTCTCTCCTCCATTGTTGCTGAGCTTAATCCTTGTGGATCTCCTTCCCCCTCCAACCAATCTTGCCCTAATTTTGAGGATAGGTGGAGGAGACCCCGATCTATAGTTCTACCAAGAGAGATTTCACAAATACTAGCTATTCCTTAGTGGATCTTGGTGGTAGGTTTCCTTTGGTGGATCTTGGAGAAGAGTTCCTTTGGTGGAGCATTGGGGAGTTCCTTTGGTGGAGCCTTGGAGAGTTTCTTGGTGGAGCCTTGGAGAGTTTCTTGGTGGAGCATTGGAAGAGTTCCTTTGGTGGAGCATTGGTGATGGGTTCCTATGGTGGAGCATTGGAGATGTGCAGCTATGGAGTCTAGCTTGGTGATGTACTAGCTCCATAGGGGGAGCATCCTTGTGTATGTGGAGCTCGCTCCAACCTTGTGAAGGAATCACCGCCTCGACCGGTGCCTTAGTGGAAGAGGGAGAGCACCTCCGTGGAGCTCTCTCGAGGAAGAGGGTGAGGCCTTCCTTCGTGGTGTGGCCGCCTAGTCTCTTGTGTGAGACTAGCACCTCCTCAATGCAGACGTACCTCCTTTAGTGGAGGGAACTGCGGGAAACAAACCTCGACTCGCCTCGCGCCCCCCCGGTTGTCTCGCTCCTCACTTTGTTTATCTTGTTGATTCCTTTACTTGTTGCACATGCTCTTGCTTCATTGTAGGATCACCCCCATTGCTAAAAGTCACACCTTTACCTTCCGTTGCATAAAACTTGAAAAAGACTAAAAATTGCCGTAGCGCCATTCACCCCCCCTCTTGTTCGCTACGATCCATTCATCATATTTATAGGAATTACATTTATAACTTTTATCCTCGTGATGGAGAGAGTATTTCCCAAGCATGGGGGAGATTGAAGTCACTAATGCTCAAATGTCCCATTCATGAGCTCCCCCGTAATGTTATTATTAATAATTTTTATGCAAGGCTTTCAGGACTCCACAAGGACTATCTAGATGCCTGTTTGGAGGGATCTTTCACAAGCAAGGAGGTTGAAGCTAGATGGGATCTTCTTGAAAGAATTCAAGAGAATACTGAAGATTGGGAGAACGACAAAGGTAAAGAATCACGTATAAACTATGAATATGAATGCATTAAGTCTTTCGCTCAAACCGCTGATTTTCAAGAGCTTAGTGCTAAATATGGCCTTGATCCTCAAATTATGGTCGATTGCTATAGAGCCTTTGCTTCTCATATTAGTGTTCCTAAAGAAAATTGGTACATGTATCACGAACCTTTTAAAGACACTTGCATGGAAAATGAAATTGTTGTTAATGATTGCAATGAACACGCTCAAACTCCTGAGAATGCTATTTCATATAAGCATGTTAATTTTTGTGGAGTTCATAGACCTTGTTAAAAGAATAAAATTGAATAAGAATATTGTATCCATCACAGGAATGAAAAAACTAGAAAGTGGTCTAGGGCTCTAGATGATCTTGGTGAAAAAATTTGTGCCCTCTATCCTTTTATTTGTGAACTTTTCCATGTTTCCCAAGCATGGGAAAGAATGAAATCTTTGGTAAAGAATTGCCCTACCCATGGACTAACTACTTGGATGATCATCCAAACCTTTTATGCAGGATTAAATTTTTCTTCAAGGAACCTATTGGATTCAGCTGCCGGAGGTACTTTTATGTTCATCACTTTGGGTGCTGCAACAAAGCTTCTTGATGATATGATGATCAACTACTCTGAATGGCACACTGAAAGGACTCCTCAAGGTAAGAAGGTAAATTATGTTGAAGAAACCTCCTCCTTGAGTGATAAGATTGATGTTATTATGTCTATGCTTGTTAATGGTAGATCTAATGTTGTTCCTAATAATGTTCCTTTAGCTTCATTGGTTGCTCAAGAAGAGCATGTTGATGTGAACTTCATAAAAAATAATAATTTCAACAACAATGCTTATAGGAATAATTTTGGTAACAACTATAGGCCATATCCTTCTAATAATGGTAATGGTTATGGTAATTCTTATGGTAATTCTTACAACAATAGTAGGAGTGTACCCTCTGGTCATGAAGTCATGCTTAAAGAATTTATTAGTACACAAACTGCTTTTAACAAATCTGTTGAGGAAAAGCTTGGTAAAATTGATGTTCTTGCTTCTAATGTTGATAGTCTTGCTGCTGATGTTGATCTTTTAAAACTGAAAGTTATGCCTAATGAAACTAAAGATATTAAGTCGTTTGCTACAGCAAATGCTATACAAGTTCGAATTAATGAAAATATTAGAATGATGGCTGAATTGCATGCTAGGTAGGAAAGAGAAGAAAAACTTGCTAAAGAGAATAATATAGCTAAAGTTTGGACTATTACCACCACTAGTAACGTTGATGCTTCACATGTTGCTAAACCTCCTACTATCAATGGTAAAATAATTTGTGTTGGCCATAATTCTACTTCTAATACAAAGCATGCAAAATTGCCTGAAACTGCTGAAACTATTTGTGATAAAAGTGCTGAAATTTTTCAGAGTATTTGGGACAATGATCCCATTGCTTTAGATCATAATGGTTTTGATTTTGATAATTGTCATATCTCTGAAGTTATTAAGTTCTTGCAAAAACTTTCTAGAAGTCCTAATGCTAGTGCTATAAACTTGGCCTTTACAAAACATATTACAAATGCTCTCATTAAAGCTAGAGAAGAGGAATTAAAACTTGAAACTTCTATTCCTAGGAAGTTGGAAGATGGTTGGGAGCCCATCATTAAAATAAAGGCCAATGATTTTGGTTGTAATGCTTTATGTGACCTTGGGGCAAGTATTTCTGTTATGCCTAAGAAACTCTATGATATGCTTTACTTGCCACCATTGAAATATTGTTATTTGGATGTCAATCTTGCTGATAATTCTATAAAGAAACTTTGGGGAGGATTGACAATGTTCACATTACGGTTAACAATAACCTTGTCCCCGCTGATTTTGTTGTTTTGGATATTGAATGCAATGCATCTTGTCCTATTATTTTGGGAAGACCCTTTCTTCGAACTGTTGGCGCTATTATTGATATGAAAGAAGGAAATATTAAATATCAATTCCCTCTTAAGAAAGGTATAGAACACTTCCCTAGAAAGAGAATAAAGTTGTCTTTTGATTCTATTATTAGAAAAAATTATAATGTTGATGCTTCTTCTCTTGATAATACTTGATTTACACTTTCTGCGCCTAGCTGAAAGGCGTTAAAGAAAAGCGCTTATGGGAGACAACCCATTATTTTATTTCTGCAATTTTTGTTTTATATTTGAGTCAAGGTGCTTGTTACTACTGTAGCAATAACTTTGTATCTTTACTTTATTGCATTGTTTTGCCAAGTAAAGTCTTTGATAGTAAGGTTGATACTAGATTTGGATTTCTGCGCAGAAACAGATTTCTAGCTGTCACGAATTTGAGTAGATCTATGTGTAGGTGAATTTACAAAATCTGCGAAAATTCATGAGTAATCCTCAGATATGTACTCAACTTTCATTCAATTTGAGCTTCTTCATATGACCATGTTAAGTGGCTCGAAAAAATTCGTCTCTACGGACTGTTCTGTTTTGACAGATTCTACCTTTTATTTCACTTTGCCTCCTTTACTGTGTTTGAGTGGATTTCTTTGCTCCATTAAATTTCAGTAGCTTTGGGTAATGTCCAGAAGTTTTGGGAATGATTGTGTCCTCTCTGAACATATGAATTTTTGATTATGCACTAACCCTCTAATGAGATTGTTTTGAGTTTGGTGTGGAGGAAGTTTTCAAGGATCAAGAGAGGAGGATGATATAATATGATCAAGAAGAGTGAAAATTCTAAGCTTGGGGATGCCCCCGTGGTTCATCCCTGCATATTTCAAGAAGACTCAAGCATCTAAGATTGGGGATGTCCAAGGCATCCCCTTCTTCATCAACAACTTATCAGGTCACCTCTAGTGAAACTATATTTTTATTCCGTCACATCTTATGTGCTTTACTTGGAGCGTCTGTATGTTTTTTTATTTTTTTTGTGTTTGAATAAATTCGGATCCTAGCATTCATTGTATGGGAGAAAGACACGCTCCGCTTTTCATATTGAACACTGGTGTTCTTAGTTTTACTTTTAATGTTCATGGCGAAGGTTGAAAGCCGCTTCATTTATTGCTGTTTGGTTGGAAACAGAAAATGCTTCATGTGGTAATTGGTATATGGTCTTGAATAATTTGATACTTGGCAATTGTTTTGAGCTCTCAAATAGATCATGTTTAAGCTCTTGCATCATGTAGATTAAACCTATTAGTGGAGAACTATCGTAGAGCTTGTTGAAATTTGGTTTGCATGATTGGTCTCTCTAAAGTCTAGATATTTTCTGGTAAAAGTGTTTGAACAACAAGGAAGACAGTGTAGAGTCTTATAATGCTTGCAATATGTTCTTATGTAAGTTTTGCTGTACCGGTTCATACTTGTGTTTGCTTCAAACAACCTTGCTAGCCAAAGCCTTGTACTGAGAGGGAATGCTTGTCGTGCATCCAAACCTTGAGCCAAAACTTATGCCATTTGTGTCCACCATAACTACCTACTATGTGGTATTTTTCTGCCATTCCAAGTAAATTTCTTGCGTGCTACCTTTAAAAATTTCATTCCTTGTTTTGCAATACATAGCTCATGGGAAAGTAGCCTAAAAACTATTGTAGTAAAGAATATGTCGCTTATGTATCTTATTTCTTATAAGTTGTTTGTTGAGCGGTAACCATGTTTCTGGGGACGCCATCAACTGTTACACCTTTGTTGAATATCATGTGAGTTTCTATGCATGTTCATCTTGTCTGAAGTAAGGGAGATTTGCCATGAGTTAAATGGTTTGAGTATGCATATTGTTAGAGAAGAACATTGGGCCGCTAACAAAAGCCATGTATCATGGTGGAAGTTTCAGCTTGGACATTAATCCTCAAATCTCTTATGAGAATATTATCTGTTGTTGAATGCTTAAAGCATTAAAGAGGAGTCCATTATCTGTTTTCTATGTTGTCCCGGTATGGATGTCCTCAAGTTGAGATCTATCAAAATCGAGAAATCAAATGTGATTTATCTCCTTGGACCTTTGTACAGGTGGCATAGAGGTACCCCTTTGTGACACTTGGTTGAAACATATGTAATGCAATGATAATCCATGGAAATCTGAGCTAATTAGGACAAGGTGCGAGCACTATTGGTATTTGATGCATGAGGCTTGCAACTTATAGGATGTTTTATGCATAACACATATGAATTATTACTACCGTTGACAAAATTGTTTCCATGTTTTCAAAATAAAAAGCTCTAGCACATGAGTAATCCCTGCTTCCCTCTGCGAAGGGCCTTTCTTTTACTTTATGTTGATTCAGTTTACCTACTTCTTTCTATCTTAGAAGCAAACACTTGTGTCAACTGTGTGCATTGATTCTTACATACTTGCTTATTTGCACTCATCATATTACTATGTGTTGACAATTATTCATGAGATATACATGTTGAAGTTGAAAGCAACTGCTGAAACTTAAATCTTCCTTTGTGTTGCTTCAAAACCTTCTATTAAGAATCTATTGCTTTATGAGTTAACTCTTATGCAAGTCTTGTTGATGCTTGTCTTGAAAGTACTATTCATGAAAAGTCTTTGCTATATGATTCAGTTGTTTAGTCATTATCTTTACCATTGCTTTGAATCACTTCATTCATCTCATATGCTTTACAATAGTATTGATCAAGATTATGATAGTAGCATGTCACTTCAGAAATTATCCTTGTTATCGTTTACCTACTCGAGGGCGAGTAGGAACTAAGCTTGGGGATGCTTGATACGTCTCAAACGTATCTATAATTTCTTATGTTCCATGCTAGTTTTATGACAATACTCACAAGATGCCGAAGCGCCAGTTCCTGTTTTCTGCTGTTTTTGGTTTCAGAAATCCTACACAGGAAATATTCTCGGAATTGGACGAAACAAAAGCCCACGGTCTTATTTTCCACGGAGCCTTCCAGAAGTTCGAAGAGGAGATGAAGAGGGGCGACGAGGCGGCCACACCATAGGGGGGCGCGGCCCCACCCCTGGCCGCGCCGCCTTATGGGGTGGTCCCCTCGAGCGTCCCCCGACTCTGCCCCTTCGCCTATATAATCTCTCCGTCGCGAAAACCCTAGTACCGAGAGCCACGATACGAGAAAACATACTGAGACGCCGCCGCCGTCAATCTCATCTCGGGGGATTCTGAAGATCGCCTCCGGCACCCTGCCGGAGAGGGGAATCATCACCGAAGGGCTCTACATCACCATGCCCGCCTCCGGACTGATGCGTGAGTAGTTCATCCTTGGACTATGGGTCCATAGCAGTAGCTATATGGTTTTCTTCTCCTTTTGTGCTATCATGTTTAGATCTTGTGAGCTGCCTATCATGATCAAGATCATCTATTTGTAATGCTACATGTTGTGTTTGTTGGGATCCGATGAATATGGAATACTATGTCAAGTTGATTATCGATCTATCATATATGTGTTGTTTATGATCTTGCATGCTATCCGTTTCTAGTAGAGGCTCTGGCCAAGTTGATACTTGTAACTCCAAGAGGGAGTATTTATGCTCGATAGTGGGTTCATGCCTCCATTGAATCTGGGACAGTGACAGAAAGTTCTAAGGTTATGGATGTGCTGTTGCCACTATGGATAAAACATCAATGCTTTGTCTAAGGATATTTGTATTATTTACATTATGCATAGTATTTAATGCAATGGTCTATTGTTTGCAACTTAATACTGGAAGGGGTGCGGATGCTCACCCGAAGGTGGACTTTTTAGGCATAGATGCATGCTGGATAGCGGTCTATGTTCTTTGTCGTAATGCCCTAAGTAAATCTCATATTAGTCATCATGATATGTATGTGCATTGTTATACCCTCTCTATTTGTCAATTGCCCAACTGTAATTTGTTCACCCAACATGATATTTATCTTATTGGAGAGACACCACTAGTGAACTGTGGATCCCGGTCCATTCTTTTACATCTGAAATACAATCTACTGCAATCACTGTTCTCTGTTGTTCTTTGCAAACAAACATCATTTTCCACACCATACGTTTAATCCTTTGTTTACAGCAAGCCGGTGAGATTGACAACCTCACTGTTAAGTTGGGGCAAAGTATTTTGATTGTGTTGTGCAGGTTCCACGTTGGCGCCGGAATCCCTGGTATTGCACCGCACTACACTCCTCCACCAACAACCTTCACGTGGCCTTCATCTCCTGCTGGTTCGATAACCTTGGTTTCTTACTGAGGGAAAACTTGCCGCTGTACGCATCACACCTTCCTCTTGGGGTTCCCAACGGACGTGTGCTTTACCGTCACAAGCAGTACTCCATGTACGATTGATAAGTTATTATAAATCTTAATGGTGAACCACACATGCATAACACTGACACTAAAATGCCATAAGGAAAATGATTTGAATTCCACTTATTTGTGGAACCGCCATTTAGGTCATGTTAGAAAGGAGCTCATGAAGAAACTCCATGCAAATATATTTTTGGAGTCATTCGATTTTGAATCGTTTGGCACTTGCAAATATTTCTAAAAATGACTTAAATACCGTTCATAGGCCAAGAGTTGAACGGGCAACTATCTTAGTGAAAACATACATGATGATGTATGTGGTTCATTGGGCATAGTTGTGTGCGGAAGATTCTTCTACTTCATGAAAGCTTCCAACAATGAATTGAGTGTATATATACAAATATATTTATTCAATGAGGAAGAAGTCTGAAACATTTGAATAGATTCAAATAAATTTTAGCATAAAGTAGAAATCATCGTAATAGGAAAGTCAAATATCTATGGTTGGATCGTGGTGAAAATATTTGAATTACGAGTTTTTAGCGAAGATCTAAGAGAGTTACGAAATTGTTCCACAACTCACATTTCTCGGAACACCATAATTATGATGGAGTATTCGAGAGACGTATCCAAACTTTGTTGGATTAATGATGATATAAAATAAAATGATGCCATTATATTTTGGGATTTCTAGTTTCGTGCCCCTGGTTCGTTAGTTGTACTCAGTTTTCCCCAGTCCCTTAGTTTTTCCTCAGTTTTCCCCTCCTCTAGTTTGAAACACGCACAAGTGCTGGAACGGCCGGTAGCCGTCAGGTCAGAGGCCTTGACCGTTAGTCTGACCGGGTGGGGCCGCACAGGGGCAGCTCCTCCCTGACCATCTCGTGCTGACGGGTAGGGTCAGGAGACACGTCGGAGCAGCCATCCATCTATCGCTGACGTGTGGGCCATTTTATTTCATGATTTTATACGCGGTGCTGCCAATGACAAATGGGGCCACTCTATAGGGCTGCCGCAGCCAATGACCAGTGGGGTCGTCTATTTTTCAGGAAAAGACATATATTGCCGCTCTGTGGGGCTGCCGCAGCCAATGACCAGTGGGGTCGTCTATTTATTTAGAGAAACTCATATATTGCCGCTCTGTGGGGCCTCCGCAACCAATGACCAGTGGGGTCGTCTATTTTTCAGGAAAAGACATATATTGCCGCTCTGTGGGGCTGCCGCAGCCAATGACTAGTGGGGTCGTCTATTTATTTAGAGAAAATCATATATTGCCGCTCTGTGGGGCCTCCGCAGCCAATGACCAGTGGGGTCGTCTATTTTTCAGTAAAAAACCCATATTGTCGCTCTGTGTGGCTGCCGCAGCCAATGACCAGTGGGATCGTCTACTTATTTAGAGAGAAAAAATCATATATTGCCGCTCTGTGGGGCCTGCGCAGCCAATGACCAGTGGGTCGTCTATTTTTCAGGAAAACTCACATATTGCCGCTCTGATATATGTCTTTAGAGAATATCATAGAGAGAAGCAACAAGTTCGCTAATTAATTATTCTTAAGCTAGACCAGAGAACCGCTGGCAGCTCGTTCCCCACCGTCGGACGGAGCAGCCATCGCCGGCGCCTCGTCGCGCTGCCGGCTCTGTCCCCCGGCGGCGTCGGACGAAGCTGCGGCGCTGCACGTCAACCACGGCTCCAGCACTTGTTTCGTCCGCACACATTGTACCCACCGCAGGAAAGTCCGCCGCAAGCAGATCCGCCGCCCACGACGACCGGGATTTGTTCCGCGCACCAATTGGTATAGCTTGGTAAGACCTCCGCTTCTGCCTCCCCCGCCCCCTAATCTATTCGGTTCCCGTAATTTATTGGAGTTTGCAGGTACGAAATAGTCCTCAATGTCTGGTCGTAGCGGGTACACTGGCGAGGGTGGGGATTCGATCATGTCGTGGCCACGTTCTACTTCTCCTACCTCGTCGGAAGTGCAGGTATCTAGCTTCAGCTCTCTGTACTACCGTTGAATTTGACCGCCATGGCCTGTTGGGGTGATTTCAGTTGTTCTTTTTTCCATTATTGTTACGATTAGCTGTGCAAGCCGATGATCCATGGTACATTGCATACCAAGATGAATCAACCCAGTGGTGTAGCCAGAGGATGGATTTGGAGGAGAAGGTGGCCAATTTAGGTGATGAATTGGCCCGTAAAAACCTGATGATATTCGAGCTGAAGCGTATTGTGGAGGAAGAAAAGAAGAATTCAGAGCTTATTCGCAAGGAGAAGTTGAGAGTTGAGACAGATCTTGCCGTATTTGATCAAGTGGTAGAAAATCTAGAACATGAACTTAAAGTGATGGGAGAGGAGAAAAGTAGATTCATCTGTGCAGTTTTATTAGGTGTCATCCCTGTCCTAGCAGTTATGTGGTTCTGGTAGACGATTTAGTATAGAATTGTTATTCAGTAGATGGCTCTAACCACTGTATTTTGTTGTGGCTCTAAGCACTGTATTTTGGTGTACAATTTACTACTTGTGCTAAGTAATGCGCACGATAATTTTAGAATGCATGAACATTTTATAAAAGTGAAGGGATCCCAAAAGTGAAAGCATGTACCAGCCTCCGGATCAAATACATATCAATATCTTCCCAATCAAGTTGGGATAGAATTCAAATCATACATACGGATGTACATGGACACATCAAGAACGTGGAGAAGCTTTTTTTGAGACGGAGGTAGTAGTTCGAACAATTTTATCCCATTTGGAAATTGAAAAATACAAATTTATCATAATTTATCCCAATTTGCGGCGTCGAACACGGTCATCTGCGCCACCAAACGTTGAAGCGATGTTATCGGCGATGGCTTCAATGTTCGTGGCATCGATGACCAGTGTCGGAACCGCCGCTGTCTTGGTGTACTTCATCAGCGACGGATCTGCGGAGGGCTGGATCGGCGGCTTTGCAGCGCGGTTGTAGACGATGGCTTCAATCGTCTTGGCATCGATTCGCACTCTCGGCACCGGAAGTGAGACATCAACAGGCTCCGACATTGAAGGCTGGGTCTGCGCCATCGAAGCGATGTTGTAGGCGATGGCTTCAATGTTCGTGGCATCGATGACCACTGTCGGCACGGCCGCTGTCTTGGTGTTCTTCGTCGTTCAACAGATCTGAGAATAGAATCCTCACCGGTTAGAGACAGAGAGAGACAGAGAGAGACATTTCAACTATTTCTGACGGTTAGATCCTCACCGGCACTCTTAGATCCACGGCGCACGCACGGTTAGATCCGCGCCGCCGCACGCCGCCGCACGCACGGTTAGATCCGCGCCGCCGCACGCCGCCGCACGCACGGTTAGATCCACGCCGCCGCACGCCGCCGCACGCACGGTTAGATCTGCGCCGCCGCACGCCGCCGCACGCACGGTTAGATCCGCGCCGCCGCACGCACGGTTAGATCCGCGCCGCCGCACGCACGCACGGTTAGATCCGCGCCGCCGCGACCGCCGTAGTAAGAGAGGAGGATGCGACTGGAATATGCGACTGCCAGGGTTGGTAGGTATGTGCTCTGCTCTTGTCTCCGTATGCGTCCATCGTGGTAGAGAGAGAGATACAGGCCGTCCGATCATAAATGATCGAACGGTGCAAGCGTTCGTTGAGCTTTCAACTAACCAAGATCCGTGTGACATACATCTCGACCAATCAGAGATCAGCCAGTGAGTACAAGTTAGGAAAACTGAGTAGAACTAAGAGGGGGAAAAGTGAGGAAATGTTTATCGGAAGGGCAAAACTGAGTATGACTGAGTAAAACAAGTGGGCCCGGAGGGGGAAAACTGAGTAACACTAAGTAAAACAGGGGCACCCAAATAATAAACGGACTAAGGGAAATTGAAGCTTTTGGCATAAAAATTGTAAAATTGTGTTATTTGAACAATATATTACATTTTGGCCGACTAGATATTGTTTGCAACTCAAAGATACACAAGTGTGACGAATTTGGACTCATTTGGACAAAGTTTGTAAGCATAGTGGGTATTTGGGAGGTGTATTGAGCAGAAAGCCCTGCATCTTCATATCTAGTAGCTCATGGACTAGGAAGTGGTTTTGAAGCTTTTGGCATAAAAACTTCATATCTCTATATTTCCTTTTCCATTATTATTTCTCTAGGTTGTAGGTAACATAACAAGGCTCCATGGGAAGGTTCCACCATGTTTTGAATTATTTTGAATTGAACCCTAAAACCCTAAAACCCTAAAACCCTAAAATGATAAATGTGGCTTAAATGTGGCATACAAATTGTTCATACAAATTCAAATTGTTCAACACAAAGGGATCCCCAATACAAAGGGAACCACAATACAAATTGTTCATACAAATTCAAATTGTTCAACACAAAGGCATCCCCAATACAAATTGTTCAACACAAAGGGATCCCCAATACAAAGGGAACCACAATACAAATTGTTCATACAAATTCAAATTAGTTGTTCAGAATAAAATCTTTCTCTTGCTCCTGGTGTGACTCGCCGGGGCCACCACCTTACTCCGGGTAACCCTACCAGGGATATTACCGGTGTCTACCTTCCTTTTGCCCTCTTTCTTGTTCTTCTTCTGCAAAGCTTGTGCTTTTTCTTCTGCCATGTAGTTAGCTTCTATCATGGCCTTACTACTTTCGAGGCATTCTCGACTATACTGTTCCCTCTCCTCTAGACTAATCGGTTGAAGCCATTCTACATCCATCTGTTCCCTCTTCTCTCGATCCCTCGGTTCAATCTCCTCATGTTCAATTGCTGCTTCAATCTCCTCTGCATTTGCTGCTTCAATCTCCTCATGTTGAACTGCTACTTCAATCTCCTCTGCATTTGCTGCTTCAATCTCCTCATGTTGAACTGCTGCTTCAATCTCCTCTGCATTTGCTGCTTCAATCACCTCATGTTGAACTGTTGCTTCAATCTCAAGTTGAATTGCTGCTTCATTCTCCTCTGCATTTTCTGCTCCCGCCTGATCTTCCATTCCAAAAGCTGGGTCAACTCCATTTTTACAAAGCCTAGCAATGTGTCCAGGGATTCCACAACGTTTGCACTTACGTTTTCGAATCGGTGCACCACCCTCTGCACTAGCTCTGATCCTATTCTTCCTCGGCCTACCTGCCGGTCTAGTCAATACTGGAGAGTACAGTTTGAAGCCTGGATCGACTTTCATCCATTGGTCTTTTCCCAACAAGGTAGGAACATTCATAGCATATGCAGCCCTAAATTTGGCAACAGAGAAATACTCTGACACATACTGATCAACTTCACCATCTTCACCCCCTATAACACTCATGAAAAACAATGCGTGTATGCAGGGTATCCCACGGATCTGCCATCCCCTACAATGGCATGTCCTATCAACCAAACTCACTGGATACCTCCACTGCATGTTTTTACTGTCAGTGTAGGTTACCTCAGCCTCCATTCCTTTTCTGACGCATTGCATCCTCAATTGTTTTGCCCTCTCATGCAAAGACTTAATCAAAGATGGGAGCATGAGATGGCCAACATAATTTGTGGATGCAATTCTTTGACGCAGATCGATCTTTATCATGATCATCTGCCTAATCTTATCAAATATTTGCCACAACATAAGCCCTTTCAATGACTTGACCTTTGAATTGAAACTCTCCGCAAGGTTACTTGTTACATAGTCTACCTTGCAAATTTCATTGAATTGGCTTCTTGACCACACCCTACCATGATGTTCATCCAAGTACTCCTTCACCCCAGGTTTTTGTTTATACAACACATCCAAATGAAACAGATGCTTCCTAGAGCTGCATGTGTATGAAGCTGGCCATAGGTTGTCAAGAAAACTTTACCCTTGAATTTCTTTGTAAAATTCTGTACCAAGTGTCGCATACATTCCCTATGCTCCACTCCAGGGAATACTGCTTCTACCGCACTCTCCGAACCTTTGCAAGCGTCTGTGTGGATAACAAGTCCTGGTGGATGACCTATAAGATCGCGCAAATTCTGCAGAAACCAAGTCCAACTTTCCTGTGACTCAACCTCCAAAACCCCATAAGCAACAGGGAACATCCAATTATGTCCATCAACTGCAGTAGCAGCAACTAGCTGTCCTTTAAACCTGCCATGAAGAGCTGATGCATCCACGGCCAAATAAGGCCTGCAACCATCCAAAAAGCCTTTCCAGCAAGCTTTGAAACAAACAAAAGCCCTTCTGAAACATTCCTTATGCATTACCTTCCCGCTTTTCAATTTGTAGGGAACTGTATGCTTGTCTATCGCTACAACACTGCCTGGACTAGCCATCTCCACTTCAGCTTTGAAAGTGTAAAGCAACTGAAAGCTTTCATTCCATGGACCATTGATCTTGTCAAGAGCCATTTCCTTTGCATAGAACATCCTCATGTAAGGTACTTTCATTTTATACTTCTCAACCACCTTTTTTATGAGTGCTGTTGGACCAAGTGAAGGATCTTCTCTCAGCCAATCTAGGATTATATCTGCCAACCACCTAGTCTTCGCTAGCTTTGTTTTCAGCTCTGGCTCTCCCCCTAGAGGTGGACACCTATGGATCTCCTTATTCTTCTTTATCTGAAACATAATGATAAGGGATGTCAGTAATAGATAACAAATTTTACACCGTGATGTAAATACACAACTGGTTGGCGTAGTACCTGAACCAAGCTGCTTCTGCGCATTGTGGATGCATGCAGCCTAAACCTACACCTTGGGTATGGGCATTTAATTGTGAACCTACCTGGCTCACTTTTAACAACCTCAAAATTATTCTTACTGAGAATGTGATATGTAGTAATTGCATTACGGCAGTCCATCATCGTTTGAAACACGGTGCCTTCTACAAGCTGGGGATTCTCCCTGTTCCACTCAATTGTTGGCAAGTCTTCACCTTCGTAATCGGCTAAAACGAGGCTGTCATCATTCTCATTCTTCTCTTCATCATCAGTGTCATCAAATCTGGCACCAAAAGCAATATCTTCCATGTATTGATCCTCCATTGCCTCGCCATCGCATCGATCTACCAATTCAGGAAACATCAACTCATCCTCATCATCTTGAGGAGGCTGATCCTCAATGTCTGCATCGTCCTCCACATCGACCGTACGAACGATCTGGCTACCACTAGCACTGGGGACAGATGGTGTTGCTGTGGACCTACAAGGAGCGCCGCGGCGCACACTGTTAGAAGAGGCAGCAGCAGTAGAGAGACATGATGCCCGACCACCTGATGATGCCCCAGCACCAGAGAGAGATGATGCCCGGCCCCTGTCCACATGGATACGAATTTTACCGAACCGGCAAGAAGCATTCAAAGCAAAAATAATTCCCAGATCGTCGTCGGAAATTAGTGGAACAAATCTTCCCTCCTTGTTGAAATATTCGAAATGAACTGCGTCGTAAGAGCTCCAGCTGTACTGAGCGCAGATGTTAGCTTTCAAATTCCTCAACGAGATGGTGGTTGCAACCACCGCAGGGAAGAAAAACCCATTCTTATAGCGTTTAGAATCACGCGTATAGCTAGAATCCAGCCTAACCACCAGCCGAAAAGCCAGCGCTGGATCAATCCTATTCGAAAAGCAACGCAGTTAGTCGAGCAACAACGATTGGTGCTCAAAAACTGCCTACTGTTAATTCACATAGGCAGACGATGCTTACCCAGATGGAATCCATGCGTTAGATCCCTCTGATTCCCAATCTTCTCCGCAGTTGACGCGAACATTTGGCACACCAGATGGACATACAAACTCCGCAAAAGGGGTAGATCTAGATCTGGTGGAGGCGGAGCCCTCTCCGCCTCCCGGTGGTGGTGGTGGGGGCGGGGGCGGCTCGGCGGCGGACGACGCCATAAGGTAGGAGGGCAGGACGGCGTGGCGGCGGAGGGGCGGTGTGTGAGCTCCTCCAGTATCGGGCGGAGTGGAAAGCTTTGGGTGAGCTCCTCCAGTCAACAGTCAACACAGTTCGAAAGAAACGGTCAATTCAACACCAACGCGGCTCCCTAGCCGTCACCGGTAACGGTGAAGGCCTCTGACCAGACGGCAACCCTCCCGTCTGAGCGTCTGCGACGGGTTTCAAACTAGAGGGAGGGGAAAACTGAGGAAAAACTAAGGGGCTGGGGAAAACTGAGTACAACTAACGAACCAGGGGCACGAAAATAGAAATCCCTTATATTTTTGTGGATTATGCTTTAGAGACTACCGCTTTTACACTAAATAGAGCGCCATCATAATCCGTTGAAATGACACCATATGAGTTATGGCATGGGTATAAACCCTAATAGTCCTTTCTTAAAATTTTGGTATGCATAGCATAAGTAAATAAGTTTACAACCAAGATCGAATGAGTGTCTTTGTTGGTTATCCCAGTGAACAATTTGGGAATTCTTTCCACTATGAAGTCAAAGACAAAAGTGTTTGTCGATGTTACTTGCTTATTTCCAAGAATTTTTTCTAGCGAAGTATTTGAGTGGGAGGACAATGGAACTTGATAAGGTTGATGAACCTGAGCATGATGATCAGAGTAGCGCAACATCGGAAGTTGTTCTGGAAGCAGCCACGACGATCATGGCTCCCATGTTTACAAAGTGTTATAGTCATGAAGATCGAAGTACCTATTGAACCTTGTAGGTATGGTTTACTTTGTGATCAAATAAATAATTTGTGGACAAAGGATTGATTTTGAACAATGATAAACCAACTAAATACAAAGAAGCTATGATGGGCCCTGACTCTGTTAAATGGCTAAGAGCCATGAAATCCAAGATAGTATCTAAAATCAAGCTTGGAGCTTGATAAACCTTTTGAAGGAATAAATACTTTTTGAAAGTAAATAGATCTATAAAATTAATAGACTTGGATAAATATCTTCGAAGAAGCTCGACTTCTCAAAAGATTTTTTATGACAAAGTTCAAAGAGTTGACTGCGATAAGATTAGATCTTCAGCAGCGATGCTTATAGTATATACGGATTGTTCTAGTAATCGCTACATATTTCTTTTGTCAGATATCTTAGTAGGATGGCAAAATACATTCCTTAACAGAAGTGTGTATTAAAGGTGTATACAAGATACAACTGAGAGTTTTGCTAGTCCGTAGAATGCTAGAAAGGTATACAAACTTCACTGGATGAAGTGAGTATCACGGAGTTGGAATCTTCACCGGATGAAATAATCAAAGAGTTTTTGATTTCATCAGAAACGATGAAAATGCTTGCATTTGCAAGAAATTAAGTGGGAGCGCTGAGACATATTTATAATACTTTATGTAGATGACATATCGTTGATTATAAATAATGTAATCATGTACTTGATGTGATTAGAAGATTTCATTAAAAATTAACTTCAATGAAAGGATATGGACTAAAAACATATTTAGCGTCAAGATCTATGAAGATAGATTGAAACGCATAATAAGTTTGAGTCAAAGTACATAGAATGAATATTGAAGTAGTTCAATATGAAAACATTAAGAAAGTGTTCTTTTCCATGTGGAGGTTCAAACAAGTCTTGAGTGTATTTGACACTCAATGAGTAAAAACACATGAGTGATTTTACATCACGAATAATATGTACACAATCAGATGTCCTATGCTCTAAGGTGTTACGAGCATATATTAGAATGATTCATATGATGATTATTGGACAATAGTAAGAATATCCCTGAGTGGTTTGTCAGAGCCAAGGATATATATATATATAGTTTTATATGGGGTAATGACAAAACAAATCGTTGTAAGGTGTTACACCGATATTAGTTTGGCCACATATGAAAATGAATTTCAATCTCAATTAAGCTAATGTGTTCATTAAAAGGTAGCACAATGGACTAGAAAAAGTCTATGCTATATTTAGATGAGTTCTAAATATTATGACGGATTCTACAAAAGAAGGCAGAGTATCTCATTGTACTGACAATGACCAAGGGTGTTTGAGTCGAGGAGTTCTTTGAGAACTTGGTGTAGTTCCGATAGTGTCAGAACTATGAAACTATATTGTATGTGACAATATTGGTAACATATTTCAGACCGCGGAATTAAGGTTCCACTAGAAGACCAAACATATACGATTGATGCCGACTCATTTTGAAAAACTAAGTAATGCGTAGAGACTCAAATGAATTGCAAAATACATACATTTCTGAGTATGTCAGATTTGTTGACTGAAACCTCTCCCATAAGCAAACATGATAAGCACCAGAAGGCCAAGGTGTTATATCTTTACAAATGTAAACTAGATTATTAACTCTAGTGCAAGTGGGAGACTGTTTGAGACATGCCCAAGAGGCAATAATAAAAGTGTTTATTGTTATATCTTAGTGTTCATGATAAATGTTTACATCCTATGCTATAATTGTATTAACCGGAAACATTAATACGTGTGTGTTTTGTAAACATAAAGGAGTCCCTAGTAAGCCTCTTGTTAAACTAGCTTGTTGATTAATAGATGATCATGGTTTCCTGATCATGAACATTGGATGTTATTAATAACAAGATCATATCATTAGGTGAATGATGTGATGGACATACACCCATGGTAAGCGTAGAATATGATCAAGTCATTTAGTTCTTTGTGCTTCAAGCTTTAATATGCATAGTAACTTAATCCTTCGACCATGAGATCATGTTAATCACCTACACCAGATGGATGCTTTGATGACACCAAGCACTACTGCGTAAATGGGTTGTTACAAAAGTGGCATTAAGTGTTCGAAAAGTATAGGGTTGATGCACTTGTATCAATAGTGGGATTTGTCCATCCTAATGACTGATAGATATAATCTGGACCCTCTCGGTGGAATGATATCTAATTAGCTTGCAAGCATGTGACTGGTTCACAAGAGATATCATATCACGATACGAGTAAAGAGTACTTATCGGTAACGAGGTTGAACTAGGTATGGAGATACCGACGATCAAACTTCGGATAAGTAAAATATCGCGAGACAAAGGGAATTGTTATTTTATGTAAATGGTTCTTTCGATCACGAAGTCATCATTGAATATGTGGGAGCTATTATGGATCTCCAGGTCCCGCTATTAGTTATTGATCGGATAAGAGTCTCGATCATGTCCGCATAGTTCTCGAACCGTAGGGTGACACACTTAAGGTTTGATGTCGTTTTAAGTAGATATGGAATATGGAATGGAGTTCAAATGTTGTTCGGAGTCTCGGATGGGATCTAGGACATCACGAGGAGTTCCAGAATGGTCCGGAGAATAAGATTTATATATAGGAAGTCACATTCCAAGTTTGGGAGTGGTCCCGTGAATTTATGGAAGGTTGTAAAAGTTTCTAGAATCATCCGGAATAAATCACTATGGAAGGTAGAATCCCAGAGGGACTCCACCAGTCCTAGCCAACCCACCTAGTGGGAAGGTGGATTCCATGGTGGACTCCACCAAGGTGGCCGGCCACACCACAAGGAAGGGGAGGAATCCCACCTTGTCTAGGTTTCCCAAATTTGGTAAGTTTTGGAGTTGGACTCTAATGTGGTTTTGGGGTAAACCCTAGGGATTTCCACCTATTTAAAGGGGAGGAGAGGGGAGGGGCTGACCACTACTTGGCTGCACCACCAAGGGGATCCATGGCCGGCGCCCCAAGCCCCCCTCTCTCACAAACCCTAGCTACTCCCTCCTCCTTCTTCTCCCGCGGTGCTTACGGCGAAGCGCTGCCGGAGATCTCCACCACCACCGTCACCACGCCGTCGTGCTGGCGGGATTCCAGGGAGGATCTACTACATTCGCTGCCCGCTGGAACGGGGAGAAGGACGTCATCATCAACACCGTACGTGTGACCGAGTGCGGAGGTGCTACCCGATTGTGGCACCGTCAAGATCTTCTACGCGCTTTCGAAAGCGGCAAGTGATCGACTACATCCACCACGAGATTTATCTCTTTAACTCTTAGCGATCTTCGAGGGTATGTTGATCTTCACCTCATTGCTACCATCTACTAGATTAGATCTTGCCTTGTTATTCATTCTTGCGGTATGATTTTTTTGTTTTCTATGCTACGAATCCCTACAATTTCATCGGAAGATGCGCCGATTATTCCTCCGCCACCAAAGAGGACGCTGATGAAGGAGAAGGAAAATCCTCCAACAGCTGTTCCTTCGGCAGACGCTCCTAACCATCGTCTTTGGAAGGACACGTAAGTGCCGTCATATTTTCCCATTTTTTTGATAGTCCATACCCGAATAGCCCCCGAGGCTATAGTTGGCTGGTTGCAGCCGAGTGTTGGCTTGATGGTCCTTCGAATGCTTTAACCAGTATTTTGTCTCCTTATTGTAGCCCATTCAAGACATAGTACGTGGACATGGTTGTGGATTTTGATGCCCAGTTCGTCAATCTCGAAACCGAGAACGCCCATCTTCGAGAAGCTGCCAAGTCTTCATCTGAACAACTCGAGAAGGCGAACAAGCTGGCGACCGAAGCTCAAGGAGAGGCCACAAAATTGAGGAAGGAGCTAGACCAGTTGAAGGCGAAGCTAGAGGAGGAAGAGAAGCAGAGGACGGAGGCCCAGACCCGCGCAGATAAGAAGGAGGGTGATCTCCGTAAATCTATCGAGACCCTTCTGGGTAAATTGCTTCGGCTCCCTTTATTCCTCTTTCCTTGCCAAATTGATTTATATTATAATGTGTATATTCATGTTATTTCAGGTGCTGCCGACATGCCCGTCGACCGCGCAAACAGGCTTCGGGTCGACTCCATGTCCGATGTTATTTCCTTCATTGTAGACTCCAGCGACCAAATACAAGAACTACTGAAAAAGACCAAGGGAGCTCTATCGAAGCTATTTTCCTTAATATTCCCGAAGCTGGAAGAGAAGAAACCTTGGAAGAGCTGGTGAACGCCTTCTTCGTCAACACTGACGACACTATCAAGGTACTGAAACGCACTTCGCGTCTCTATTGAGTGCTTCTTGGGGTATGGCTTTGAAGCCGACGTGAAGCAGCTGACAAAAGCGCTGCCAAAGAACAAGGTTGGTTCAGCTGTCGACCTTGGTATCTACAGCGATCCGGTGCCCAGTGCGCGCGCCAGCTCCTCAAGTTGGTAGAAGCTCATAAGAAACAAACGTCTTCCAAAGCTGCCCCAAGTGCATCCACACAAACTTAGGCTCCTTGAACCTACTATGTCTTTTAGCTGTAATCTGATACACTTGAATGTCTTTTGATCAATTTTTTGTAATGAATCATGCTGGCTTTGTTGCCAGCACCACTTTTCTGAACGGAATGCCTTTTATTTGATGCCCCCGACGGGAGTTGAAATCTATGATCCTTTTGTTGATTTTATGAATATGCATGCCCGATGTTTCATTGCAGGTGGCTTCAACTATTCCACGTGCCAAAAGTTCTCCGGGTTCTGCGGCTGGAAATGAATCTGGGCTTGTGCAACAGCTACGCAGTAAAATATTCCAAATGGAGAAGGACTTGGTTGGTATTCGTGCCATGGCAGCAGTAGTGAAGAAAAAGGGCGAACTAGCCATCGAGGTCGAGCAGGATGCTACAGACGAACTGCAGAAGGCCACCGAAAACCTGAATTGTAAGTAATCGATGTTCCCTATCTTCCGGGTTCTTCTGATGCCCTTGCTTTTTTATGGATTGATTTTTCTTCTTCTTCGGCAGTCATTGCTTTGAATACACTAGAGGAGAACAAATGTGTGCACGAAAAGATTGAAGCTATGACTGACCTGCCGCAACCGCAGAGCGTGATCTGGACTAGTAGGTCAAAGGCTGCAATTGTCGCCAAGTTTAAATATCGGGTGAAGCAAGTGCATGTTTTTTTGATAAATGTCGTGCAAGGTTGACCATGGTGTGGCAAACCATGTTTCCTCTTGATCCAGTCCCTTCAATTTTGTTGGCTTTGATGGAGAAATTCAAGAATGCTGCCCAGTGTTCAGATTTTAGTACGCAAGAAGCTTCTTGCCGGAGCCAAACATGCCTTTGCCTTTGCATTAGCTCGCTACCCGACACTTGATTTGGAGCTGATTGCTAAGGCTGATGTGGAGCTTCACCAATATTATCCTGTCGCGAGGCGTCCTGCTTCAATTATAGTTGCCAGGTTGGAGGCGAGTACTGAGGCAGACTTGCAGGCATGGACCAATCAAGGGGCATGAAAGCCAAACTAGCACAAGCCAAGAAGACGTCAACCGTTCGTGCACATAGTGGGATACTTGTCTTGTAATTGATAAATCATATTGATGTCTTCGACCCTTGATCGTTTGGTTGTGCTATAATTTTATGAAAACTTGGAAGCAATCCTTATCGCGCAAATGATGTAATTATTAGCGAGCCAATTCTTCATTTCATGACTTTGTTGATAGTGAAGTGCGTAGAAATGATGGAGTCACATTGCCGATTGACCTGTAGTAAATTTTATCGTGACGACGATGTTATTTTGTAATACCATATTATAGGTATCGGGTGTCAGCGATAACCCACGAGTATTTGGGCGGGCCATAAGCTTGACGAGCTCGTGGCTCGAGTATCGTAAGAACGATGTTTCGGCGCAGGGCTGTATTTTAGTTTGTAAAATGTCGACATCAACTTATGAGTGATCAAGTCATGTTGCAAGTTCGACGGACCCGTTGCAACGATGCATCTTGCAGAGCCGTACTTATTTTCGAATTGCATCGGCAGTAGCCCTCGGGTCATCGAGGGACTATATCCGCGACGGACTCATAACCCAAGTATTGTAAGAACGATGTTTTGGCATGAGACGTTGTTTATGTAGAATTTTGTCAGCAGTAGCTTCCGAATGTTCAGGTGCACAACGAGGCTCGCCGGACTCGTAACATTTTTATCGTGAGGACGATGTATTAAGCGGATTCGTACATTTACTGTTCGATAGCTCCCGGATATGCTTGTTGTGTTGATAATTTAGAAGATTTTATCGTATAAATGATGTTTATTTTGTGGGCCAGTGCTCCCGGTAGGAGTAGACGTGTCAATCGAAAAAGCTTCCAGGAGCTCCCGAATGACCTCGGGATGTCTTGATAAAAAAGGAATAATACTTGTATGGAAGAACTTCAAACTGTAATGGTAATCTGCAACTGATGTGCACATTGTCTTTCATGTGGCTAAGAAGCCTTATTAAATGAAATAAAGGAAGGTAAAAATCCAACATAGAATCATCGCAACTGGGCAACATTCCACGGGTTGCCCTCCATCAACCCAGTTGTAGTATTCTTGATGCGGTAGGCACCTCCCGGGATGAGTTCAGTGACGATGTAAGGTCCTTCCCATGGAGATTCTAGCTTTAGATGTCCTTTTTGTTTCAGACGTAACACTAGGTCACCTACGTTAAAACTTCGGGTGCGTACCCTTTGGCTGTGATAGTTATGTATCGCCTGTTGGTATACGGCTGTTTTGGCCAAGGCGATGTCGCGAGCTTCGTATACTAGATCCACGTCGTCTTGGAGTGCCTGAACATATGCACTCTCGTTGTACGCAACAATCCGAGGTGCTTCAAACCGAACATCGGCAGGTAGAACAGTTTCGGCTCCATGCACCAGGAAAAATGGTGTACATTGTGTTGATCTGTTTGGCGTGGTGCGTAGACTCCAAAGTACTGATGGAAGCTCTTTGACCCACGTACCAGCTGCCTTTGTGAGGCATTTCTTTATTCCATCACAGATTAGACCGTTAATCTTCTTCACCCGACCATTGGTTTGAGGATGTGAGACCGAGTCAAAGCTGAGCTTGATGCCGAGCTTTTCACATAATTTATGGATATCATCAGAGGCAAAGTTGCTTCCATTATTCGTGATGATGTTGTGCGGTACACCGAAGTGACAAGTGATGCCGTTGAAGAACTTCACAGCTGTTGGAGCTGTTTGATTGGTGACTGGTATAGCTTCTATCCACTTGGTAAACTTGTCGACTGCTACTAATAGATAAGTCTATCCCCTGACGAAGATTTCGGCATTGGCCCGACTTGATCGAGTCTCCACTGTGCGAAGGGCCATGCGAGAGGTATTGTCATCAGGTCCGTGGCTGGAGCGTGTGGTTTTGGCGCGAAGCGTTGACAGGGATCACACTTCATGACTAGCTCCCTGGCGTCTCAGGGTGGGCATAAAAACCGTGAAACCGAAAACCGAACCGAAGCCGAAACCGAACTAACCGAAATCTCGGTTTTTTTCATTAACCGCTATTTTTTCGGTTTCCATTTATACTAACCGAATTAAATTTGGTAGAATTCGGTTTTTAGCCCCACCAACCGAACAAGACCGAATAGACCGAATTGAGTAACCTACCATCAATTTGTGCGTAAACCGATCATTCCATAGAAGCCCAATTGCGTTTGATGTTCCAAAAAATGTTCATTCAATGTATGACTTTGGTCTTTGATGTACTAGCTTTTTCTGAATATAGCGTGAAGCCTGCATAATAGAACACGTCGCTCAAAGTCTTAGCTACCCCTTTTAATTGCTCACGAGTGATGCACCTGTATCACGAGTGCCGCAGCCTACCAAATAGCATCTCTCCACGATTGGTGCTCATTTGTCGATTTCTTGTGCAGTTGATATTTTTTGTGTTGACATGTCAATCACTATTTGCTTTCTTCGGTGATGCCTACTATTTGTTCAAGTGAGTAGGTTCATTCGGTTTTAACCGAAAACCGAACCGAATTTGTCGGTTAACCGAATCTTCGGTTTCCTAAATTTTCATGCCAATTTCAGTTACCATTTTTGTAAACCGAATTTGTTCAAAAACCGCAAAAACCGAACCGAAATTTCGGTTAAAACCGAATGCCCACCCTGACTGGCGTCTGTGGCTGTTGTTGGCCAGTAGAACCCAGCCTTGAATGTTTTGGCGACAAGTGCTCGGCTGCTCACGTGGTGGCCGCACGTGCCCTCATGTATCTCTCGTAACAAATCTTTTCCATCTTCGAGTGCGATGCATCGTTGGAATATGCCTGATATACTTTGTTTGTATAGTTCGTGTGCTACCACCATGCATGCCTTAGATCGGCGTACAATATGTAGCGCTTCTGCTGGGTCGTCAGGTAGTTTCTGTCGAAGTAAATACGCAAGAAAAGGCTGAGTCCAAACTGGCTCGAGGAGCAGAACTTGATGGCTTGGGCAAATGATGACGTTTTTGTCGACTGCTTCAGGCGCAGTCCCCGAGTCGGTAGTCGACTGTGTGGGAGATGCCGCGGTTCTGACTTTAATGGAACATTGATTTATTACTTCGTAAAAGACTCCTTTCGGAATCGTAGAGCATGTGGAGCCGATGTTTGCCAAAGTAACGGTTCTTCATTGCTGGCTCTGCCGATATGTTTCAGTTCGCAGCCTTCAAATTTTCCTTCCATCAAGCGGTACATCTCTCGATAGGCAATCATATTGTCGCTGGCCGCATCGCACAGATTCATCGACTACTGTACGACAAGGTTTGAATCCCCCATAGATTTCTAGGCGTGTGGCGCCGTTGGGTTTTGCCATACGCATGCCGTGCAACAGTGCTTCATATTCTGCTTCGTTGTTTGTTGGTAGCGGAAAAGTCATCCTCAGTACATACTTCATCTTGTCGCCTTGAGGTGATATGAGTATGACGCTAGCGCCAGCACCCATGTTTCGCTTTGATCTATCGAAGTACATGGTCCAGGAGCCGGATGTATCTGGAGCAGCCGGTGTTTGTGACTGGATCCAGTCGACAAAGAAGTCTAGGAGGACTTGAGATTTGATGGTTGTTTGATTTCAGGGTGGGCATAAAAACCGTGAAACCGAAAACCGAACCGAAGCCGAAACCGAACTAACCGAAATCTCGGTTTTTTTCATTAACCGCTATTTTTTCGGTTTCCATTTATACTAACCGAATTAAATTTGGTAGAATTCGGTTTTTAGCCCCACCAACCGAACAAGACCGAATAGACCGAATTGAGTAACCTACCATCAATTTGTGCGTAAACCGATCATTCCATAGAAGCCCAATTGCGTTTGATGTTCCAAAAAATGTTCATTCAATGTATGACTTTGGTCTTTGATGTACTAGCTTTTTCTGAATATAGCGTGAAGCCTGCATAATAGAACACGTCGCTCAAAGTCTTAGCTACCCCTTTTAATCGCTCACGAGTGATGCACCTGTATCACGAGTGCCGCAGCCTACCAAATAGCATCTCTCCACGATTGGTGCTCATTTGTCGATTTCTTGTGCAGTTGATATTTTTTGTGTTGACATGTCAATCACCATTTGCTTTCTTCGGTGATGCCTACTATTTGTTCAAGTGAGTAGGTTCATTCGGTTTTAACCGAAAACCGAACCGAATTTGTCGGTTAACCGAATCTTCGGTTTCCTAAATTTTCATGCCAATTTCGGTTACCATTTTTGTAAACCGAATTTGTTCAAAAACCGCAAAAACCGAACCAAAATTTCGGTTAAAACCGAATGCCCACCCTGAGTTTGATTGACGTAGGACATATCGTGTGGCGTGCTGGCGCAAAGTTGACATGTGAGTTAGAGATCCCTGTGATGTAACTTTTCTTCAGGTCCCCGGCAACGGCGCCAGAAAACAGTCTTGATACGCGTACAGCACGTGACCGTTGGGAACCCCAAGAGGAAGGTGTGATGCGTACAGCGGCAAGTTTTCCCTCAGTAAGAAACCAAGGTTTATCGAACCAGTAGGAGCCAAGAAGCACGTTGAAGGTTGATGGCAGCGAGATGTAGTGCGGCGCAACACCAGAGATTCCGGTGCCAACATGGAACCTGCACAACACAACCAAAGTACTTTGTCCCAACGTAACAGTGAGGTTGTCAATCTCACCGGCTTGCTGTAACAAAGGATTAGATGTATAGTGTGGATGATGATTATTTGCAAAGAACAGTAGAACAAGTATTGCAGTAGATTGTATTCGATGTAAAAGATAAGAATGGACCGGGGTCCACAGTTCACTAGAGGTGTCTCTCCCATAAGATAAATAGTATGTTGGGTGAACAAATTACAGTTGGGCAATTGACAAATAGAGAGGGCATGACAATGCACATACATGATATGATGAGTATTGTGAGATTTAATTGGGCATTACGATAAAGTACATAGACCGCTATCCAGCATGCATCTATGCCTAAAAAGTCCACCTTCAGGTTATCATCCGAACCCCTTCCAGTATTAAGTTGCAAACAACAGACAATTGCATTAAGTATGGTGCGTAATGTAATCAATAACTACATCCTCGGACATAGTATCAATGTTTTATCCCTAGTGGCAACAGCACATCCATAACCTTAGGGGTTTCTCTCACTCCCCCAGATTCACGGAGACATGAACCCACTATCGAGCATAAATACTCCCTCTTGGAGTTACAAGCATCAACTTGGCCAAAGCATCTACTAGTAACGGAGAGCATGCAAGATCATAAACAACACATAGATTGATAATCAACATAACATAGTATTCTCTATCCATCGGATCCCAACAAACACAACATATAGCATTACAGATAGATGATCTTGATCATATTAGGAAGCTCACAAGATCCGACAATGAAGCATAATGAGGAGAAGACAACCATCTAGCTACTGCTATGGACCCATAGTCCAGGGGTGAACTACTCACTCATCACTCCGGAGGCGACCATGGCGGTGTAGAGTCCTCCGGGAGATGAATCCCCTCTCCGGCAGGGTGCCGGAGGCGATCTCCTGAATCCCCCGAGATGGGATTGGCGGCGGCGTCTCTGGAAGGTTTTCCGTATCGTGGCTCTCGGTACTGGGGGTTTCGCGACGAAGACTATATGTAGGCGGAAGGGCAGGTTAGGGGGCCACACGGGGGCCCCACACGCTAGGTCGGCGCGGCCAAGGGCTGGGCCGCGCCGCCCTACTGTGTCGCCAGCCCGTGGCCCCACTTCGTCTCCTCTTCGGTCTTCTGGAAGTTTCGTGGCAAAATAGGCCCCTGGGCGTTGATTTCGTCCAATTCCGAGAATATTTCCTTACTAGGATTTCTGAAACCAAAAACAGCAGAAAACAGCAACTGGCTCTTCGGCATCTCGTTAATAGGTTAGTGCCGGAAAATGCATAAATATGACATAAAGTATGCATAAAACATGTAGATATCATCAATAATGTGGCATGGAACATAAGAAATTATCGATACGTCGGAGACGTATCAGCATCCCCAAGCTTAATTTCTGCTCGTCCCGAGCAGGTAAACGATAACAAAGATAATTTCTGGAGTGACATGCCATCATAACCTTGATCATACTATTGTAAGCATATGTAATGAATGCAGCGATCCAAACAATGTAAATGACATGAGTAAACAAATGAATCATATAGCAAAGAATTTTCATGAATAGTACTTCAAGACAAGCATCAATAAGTCTTGCATAAGAGTTAACTCATAAAGCAATAACTCATAGTAGAGGTATTGAAGCAACACAAAGGAAGATTAAGTTTCAGCGGTTGCTTTCAACTTGTAACATGTATATCTCATGGATATTGTCAACATAGAGTAATATAACAAGTGCAATATGCAAGTATGTAGGAATCAATGCACAGTTCACACAAGTGTTTGCTTCTTGAGGTGGAGAGAAATAGGTGAACTGACTCAACATTAAAAGTAAAAGAAAGGTCCTTCAAAGAGGAAAGCATCGATTGCTATATTTGTGCTAGAGCTTTGATTTTGAAAACAAGAAACAATTTTGTCAACGGTAGTAATAAAGCATATGTGTTATGTAAGTTATATCTTACAAGTTGCAAGCCTCATGCATAGTATACTAATAGTGCCCGCACCTTGTCCTAATTAGCTCGGATTACCTGGATTATCATCGCAATGCACATGTTTTAACCAAGTGTCACAAAGGGGTACCTCTATGCCGCCTGTACAAAGGTCTAAGGAGAAAGCTCGCTTCGGATTTCTCGCTATTGATTATTCTCAACTTAGACATCCATACCGGGACAACATAGACAACAGATAATGGACTCCTCTTTTATGCATAAGCATGTAGCAACAATTAATTTTCTCATATGAGATTGAGGATATTTGTCCAAAACTGAAACTTCCACCATGGATCATGGCTTTAGTTAGCGGCCCAATGTTCTTCTCTAACATTATGCATGCTCTAACCATTTTAGTGGTAAATCTCCCTTACTTCAGACAAGACAAACATGCATAGCAACTCACATGATATTCAACAAAGAGTAGTTGATGGCGTCCCCAGGAACATGGTTATCGCACAACAAGCAACTTAATAAGAGATAAAGTGCATAAGTACATATTCAATACCACAATAGTTTTTAGGCTACTTGTCCCATGAGCTATATATTGCAAAGGTAGAGGATAGAAATTTAAAGGTAGCACTCAAGCAATTTACTTTGGAATGGCGGAGAAATACCATGTAGTAGGTAGGTATGGTGGACACAAATGGCATAGTGGTTGGCTCAAGGATTTGGATGCATGAGAAGTATTCCCTCTCGATACAAGGCTTAGGCTAGCAAGGCTATTTGAAACAAACACAAGGATGAAGTGGTGCAGCAAAACTCACATAAAAGACATATTGTAAACATTATAAGACTCTACACCGTCTTCCTTGTTGTTCAAACTCAATACTAGAAATTATCTAGACCTTAGAGAGACCAATTATGCAAACCAAATTTTAGCAAGCTCTATGTATTTCTTCATTAATAGGTGCAAAGTATATGATGCAAGAGCTTAAACATGAGCACAACAATTGCCAAGTATCACATTATCCAAGACATTATAGCAATTACTACATGTATCATTTTCCAATTCCAACCATATAACAATTTAACGAAGAAGAAACTTTCGCCATGAATACTATGAGTAAAGCCTAAGGACATACTTGTCCATATGCAACAGCGGAGCGTGTCTCTCTCCCACACAATGAATGCTAGGATCCATTTTATTCAAACAAAACAAAAACAAAAACAAACAGACGCTCCAAGCAAAGTACATAAGATGTGATGGAATAAAAATATAGTTTCACTAGAGGAACCTGATAATGTTGTCGATGAAGAAGGGGATGCCTTGGGCATCCCCAAGCTTAGATGCTTGAGTCTTCTTGATATATGCAGGGGTGAACCACCGGGGCATCCCCAAGCTTAGAGCTTTCACTCTCCTTGATCATATTGTATCATCTCCCTCTCTTGATCCTTGAAAACTTCCTGCACACCAAACTCAAAACAATTCATTAGAGGGTTAGTGCACAATTAAAATTTACATGTTCAGAGGTGACATAATCATTCTTAACACTTCTGGACATTGCACAAAGCTACTGAAAGTCAATGGAATCGAAAAATCCATCAAGCATAGCAAAACAGGCAATGCGAAATAAAAGACAGAATCTGTCAAAACAGAACAGTTCGTAAAGACGAATTTTATTGAGGCACCAGACTTGCTCAAATGAAAATGCTCAAATTGAATGAAATTTGCGTACATATCTGAGGATCACTCACGTAAATTAGCATAATTTTCTGAGTTACCTACAGAGAATTAGGCCCAGATTCGTTACAGCAAAGAAATCTGTTTCTGCGCAGTAATCCAAATCTAGTATGAACCTTACTATCAACGACTTTACTTGGTACAACAATGCACAAAGATAAGATAAGGAGAGGTTGCTACAGTAGTAACAACTTCCAAGACACAAATATAAAATAAAGGTACTGTAGTAAAAACATGGGTTGTCTCCCATAAGCGCTTTTCTTTAACGCCTTTCAGCTAGGCGCAGAAAGTGTATATCAAGTATTATCAAGAGATGATGCGTTGACATTCTTACCAGGGGTATTGCTCTTACCCTTCTTACTCTTATTCCTACTCTTTGGTCTAAGGAATACATGACCGCATCCGGGTGTAGAGATAAAATTTAGAGTGCCTTTCCCCACATCTATGATTGCTCCCATGAGTTTCAGCAGGGATCTTCCAAGCGTGATTTGTCCTGTCCCTACACATTCAATAACGAGATAATCAGTGGATACCGTCCTTCCAAGAAAGGTTGTGAAAACACCTTCAGCTATACCCTTGGGGATTATAACAGAGTTATCAGCAAGAGTTATTCCTTCTCCCCCTTCAGTAAGTTCCCAAAGTGTCAAAGATTCATAAATACTTTTAGGCATAAGGCAAAACTCAGACATAATATCACAACGAGCAGGAAAAGTTTCACCACCAATAGAAACTTTAACGGTAGGCACCCACATTGAAGGTTCGAAGCTTAATGGAACATAATCATAGTATTCGCGAATTTGGTTGTACGCTTCTTTTAAATAGGATATATTTGTTTCGAGAGTGTTTAATCTATTATGAATGCTAGCATGAGATGGATTAAAATTATTATCGGAGCTAGATAATGTAATCAATTTTCTTATGGCATTAAAAGCTTGATCCCCATCACAATGAAGGAAATCTCCTCCCACTACAGCATCTAAGGCATATCTATAGCGAAGAATAAGCCCAAAATAAAAGTTACTAAGAAGCAAACTTAGGGTCATTTTAGGTTCAGTTTTACTATAAGAATCAAAAATTCTAGACCAAGCTTCTTTAAAATTCTCTTCACCACCTTGTTTAAAAGTGAAGATTGATTCCTCAGGTGACAGAGTAACAACTACAGGACTAGTCATGATGATAAAAATAAGGTAAATGCAAGTAACTAATTTTTTTTGTGTTTTTGATATAGCAAACAAGATAGCAAGTAAAGTAAAACTAGCAACTAATTTTTTTGTGTTTTGATTTAGTGCAGCAAACAAAATGGTAAATAAAATAATGCAAGACAAAAACAAAGTAAAGAGATTGGGATGTGGAGACTCCCCTTGCAGCGTGTCTTGATCTCCCCGGCAACGGCGCCAGAAAACAGTTGCTGGCGCAAAGTTGACGTGGGAGTTAGAGATCCCTGTGATGTAACTTTTCTTCAGGTCCCCGGCAACGGCGCCGTAAAAACAGTCTTGATACGCGTACAGCACGCGACCGTTGGGAACCCCAAGAGGAAGGTGTGATGCGTACAGCGGCAAGTTTTCCCTCAGTAAGAAACCAAGGTTTATCAAACCAGTAGGAGCCAAGAAGCACGTTGAAGGTTGATGGTAGCGAGATGTAGTGCGGCGCAACACCAGGGATTCCGGTGCCAACGTGGAACCTGCACAACACAACCAAAGTACTTTGTCCCAACGTAACAGTGAGGTTGTCAATCTCACCGGCTTGCTGTAACAAAGGATTAGATGTATAGTGTGGATGATGATTGTTTGCAGAGAACAGTAGAACAAGTATTGCAGTAGATTGTATTCAATGTAAAAGATAAGAATGGACCGGGGTCCACAGTTCACTAGAGGTGTCTCTCCCATAAGATAAATAGCATGTTGGGTGAACAAATTACAGTTGGGAAATTGACAAATAGAGAGGGCATGACAATGCACATACATGATATGATGAGTATTGTGAGATTTAATTGGGCATTACGACAAAGTACATAGACCGCTATCCAGCATGCATCTATGCCTAAAAAGTCCACCTTCAGGTTATCATCCGAACCCCTTCCAGTATTAAGTTGCAAACAACAGACAATTGCATTAAGTATGGTGCGTAATGTAATCAATAACTACATCCTCGGACATAGCATCAATGTTTTATCCCTAGTGGCAACAGCACATCCATAACCTTAGGGGTTTCTCTCACTCCCCCAGATTCACGGAGACATGAACCCACTATCGAGCATAAATACTCCCTCTTGGAGTTACAAGCATCAACTTGGCCAAAGCATCTACTAGTAACGGAGAGCATGCAAGATCATAAACAACACATAGATTGATAATCAACATAACATAGTATTCTCTATCCATCAGATCCCAACAAACACAACATATAGCATTATAGATAGATGATCTTGATCATGTTAGGCAGCTCACAAGATCCGACAATGAAGCATAATGAGGAGAAGACAACCATCTAGCTACTGCTATGGACCCATAGTCCAGGGGTGAACTACTCACTCATCACTCCGGAGGCGACCATGGCGGTGTAGAGTCCTCCGGGAGATGAATCCCCTCTCCGGCAGGGTGCCGGAGGCGATCTCCTGAATCCCCCGAGATGGGATTGGCGGCGGCAGCGTCTCTGGAAGGTTTTCCGTATCGTGGCTCTCGGTACTGGGGGTTTCGCGACGAAGACTATATGTAGGCGGAAGGGCAGGTCCGGGGGCCACACGGGGGCCCCACACGCTAGGTCGGCGCGGCCAAGGGCTGGGTCGCGCCGCCCTACTGTGTCGCCAGCCCGTGGCCCCACTTCGTATCCTCTTCGGTCTTCTGGAAGCTTCGTGGCAAAATAGGCCCCTGGGCATTGATTTCGTCCAATTCCGAGAATATTTCCTTACTAGTATTTCTGAAACCAAAAACAGCAGAAAACAGCAACTGGCTCTTCGGCATCTCGTTAATAGGTTAGTGCCGGAAAATGCATAAATATGACATAAAGTATGCATAAAACATGTAGATATCATCAATAATGTGGCATGGAACATAAGAAATTATCGATACGTCGGAGACGTATCATGGCGCCAACTCGATGGCCCACTGAGATACTCGACCTGTAGCATCTGGATTAGTGAGCATGTTCTTCAGCGGAGCTTCAGTGACGACAATAATCGGGTGCTCCACGAAATAGTGTCGCAGCTTTCGTGTTGTCATCCATACGACATAGCTAGCTTCTGATAATGCGGGTACCGCTGATTGGCTGGGGTGAGTACTTCGCTGAGGTGGTAGACATGATGTTGTGCGCCGTGGACCTTCCCTGCTTCCTCGCGTTCGACGACCAACACGGTGCTGGCCACCCGACTTGTGGCAGCGATGTAGAGTAGCATTGGTTCCCTGTCTTGCGGGGTGACGAGAATCGGGGAAGTCGACAAGTCTTCCTTAAGATTTTCGAAGGCGTTCTGGGCTTCTAAGGTCCACTCGAACTTTTCTGATTTCTTCATCAGGTGATAGAAGGGTAGCGTCTTTTCTCCTAACTTGGCGATGAATCTGCTAAGAGCTACCACCCGACCTGCAAATTGTTGCACCTGCTGCAAGCTTCTTGGCGGCTCCATATCGAGGACGGCCTTAATTTTAAGGGGGTTGGCTTCGATTCCACGAGCAGATATAAAGTACCCGAGTACTTGGCCTCCAGGTACCCCGAAGAAGCATTATTTCGGGTTTAGCTTGATTTTGTAACGGCTGAGGTTGTCGAAGTTTCTCGAAGATCATCGATGAGTGTGGCGGAGTTGGTAGTCTTGATGACAATGTCGTCTATGTAAACCACTATGTTCCTGCCAATCTATTCCCCGAGACATGCTTGCATGCACCGTTGATAGGTCACACCTGCATTCTTTAAAACCGAAGGTCATGACGTTGTAGCAGTAGACACCGTGCGGTGTGATGAATGCCATTAGATCTTGATCTTCTTCCTTCAACTTGATATGGTTATAGCCAGAGTAAGCATCGAGAAAGGAGAGGCGATCGCAACCCACCATAGAGTCGACAATTTGGTCGATGCACGGCAGCGGAAAGTGGTCCTTTGGGCAAAGCTTGTTGAGGCTGGTGAAGTCGACGCACATGTAGTGAAATTTCGTATCTTTGTTTGGCACCGTGACTGGATTTGCTACCCACTTGGTTTCCTTGAGTTCGCTGATGAATCTGGCCTTGCAGAGCCGATTGAATTCCTCGCCGACGGCCTTGCGCTTCGGCTCCAAAAAATGACGCAGTGTCTGCTGGACAGGTTTGGCTTTGGGGTCAACATTGAGGGCGTGCTCAGCAAGTTCCCTAGGAATACCTGGCATGTCGGATGGCTCCCATGCAAATATTTCCCAGCGCTCATGGAGGAACTCGATGAGCTTGCCTTCCTATGCGACAGCAAGGTCAGCCGACGTGTTGACTGTTTTCTTCGGATCAGATGGATGCACTTGATGCTTCTTTGCTTCCTTGGCAGCGTCAAACTCGTCGGTTTTTGTGTTCCGATTATCGGTAGGTGGCTGCTTGTGATCTGTGAGTACGTCTAATGCATTGAGTTCCTCCCTGACCCCGAATTTGGAGGCGATCTTCTGAAAGTCTTTGTCGCAACTATCGGATCGAGAGAAACTTCCGTGGACAGTGATTGTGGTCCCATTGTTGCCTCGCATCTCCAGTTTCAGATACGGATAATGGGGGACCGCGATGAACTTGGCATATGCTGGCCTCCAGAGAATAGCATGGTACTGTGATTCCCAATTTACTACCACGAACTCGAGTCGTTCCTTTATGAAATTGCCGGGTTTACCAAAAACAACGTCCAAGGAGATCTTGCGAAGAGGGTAAGCTGGCAGGGTTGGGATGATACCGTGGAAACCTGTGTCGGATTCTTGCAGCATGTCGGTTGTGATGCCCATTGCCTTCATTGTGCTTGCGAAAAAAAGGTTTAAGCCACTGCCTTCGTCCATGAATACCTTGCTCATATTGAATCCGCCAATCTGTGCTTCGAGTACTAGGCCGGGCGGCGTAGCCTGTCCTGGGAACGTCCATTAGGTGATCGTCCCTATTGAATAGGATGCTCTGCTCTGACCTATCAATGTACCCTGGGGTGTTCGTCATGGCGACTTCTGCGAGGTTTATCTCCCGCGTGATTTTTTTAAGCTCTCTCTTGGAGATGCCGGTCTTGTGGATCATGTTCACCTGTCCCCGCGGCATAGGAAAAACTTCGGTTGGGATGCGAGATTGGTCCTGTTGGGACTACAGTGCGGGCAGTTGACTAGAGGCGGCTCCACCCTGTATTGTCGGGTGCGCCTGCGTATTGGAGCAGGATCTCAATGCTTCACACAACTTCTGAAGCTCGAGGAACTGTTGACAATCCTTGAGCAGGTGAGATGCTTTCTTAAAATTGACTTTTGAGTCGACGTAGGCATGCAGTTAACAAGGGGCGTTTAGTTGCTCCATGGTCGGTAGGTTGGGCATCTGGGGAGGGTGGTTTTGTCGGCTGCTCCCGGATCCGCTGCAGCTGTTATCCCGACGATCATTATATTGTTCAATGCACTGGTCACTGCGCCAGTCAGCGTGACCGGTGGTGATCATGTTGGTACAATCGGTTGCTTCGTAGCCGAGACCCCTTCTCGTCTTTCAGTGATCCTGTCGGCTCCCCGAGTTGTTTGGGCGCCTTAGATTTCTCTCGCTTTCGTTGCTGCGTGGGGGGGGGGTCTACGCACGTGGTCTTCGCCATCAGCCTAGCTATTGGTGGTCTCCATCAGTTTGGTGATGGACTTTGATAGATTAGCTGCCAGCCGACGCTGATTGAGTTCTGATTGCTCCCTGACCAGTTGAACGCACCTTTGTGCTACATCCCATTTTGTCTGAGAGACTAAGATGGTAGTATTGGCATTGCTGTCGTTAGTTTTGCCACCCAGTCGTTGATTGTTTCCGACGTGCGCAATGTTGTCAGCCGCGGGAGTTTCGGTTCCGACCTCCGAGTCAAAGGTAACGCAAACCTGGTATTGCAGCGGTCGTGCCACGGACAGAGGGATTTTCTCGTTGTGCTTGCTGAGGCTTTCATCGTCAGAGGAGTACATGATGCCGCACACGAAGGGAGAAGCGTCCGAGCCGAGCTCGTGCCTAGTGTCGCAGTCGAGGCAGTAGTACGACATCAGATCCGATGACTCGGAGTCATTAGACCCGACAGACGTGGTGCTGCGTGATAATGATTCCGATGGTGATGAAGGAGCCGACGTAATTGACGTTGCTGATGCAGTGGTTGTTGAAGTAGAAGCCGATAAGTCAGCCGAGGTTGGTGATGAAGCAGTGGACATGGCATTCAATGTAGTTGCGGCTACTGCAAGGCCCGGAGCGATCGGGTCCAGAAGCCGCAGAACGCCACCAGCGCTGACGTTGAGGTGGACGCTCCCGAACGCCATGTCCATCCCGCCGCATAGGCCCGAGAAGGCCAAACGCGATGCGGAGGCGTGGGGGGTGAACTCGAAGGACCCGAAACGGATCGAGCCCTCCAAGATCGGCGATGATGGACCCGATGGTAATGATGATGCCGAAGAAGATGAAGCCGACACAATCGGAACAACCGATGAAGTTCCTTGAACAAGCAGGTTTCCCACAGATGGCGCCAATTGACGAGGGGGCTCCTCGGAAATGCCCACCATGAGGGGCTTAGGGTTCGCAGAATCCTGCATGTTAGCACGAGACATCGGATACCAAATGAACAAAAGGCGAGATTTTACCCAGGTTCGGGGCCCTTGATGAGGTAAAACCCTTACTCATCCTTGTCTGATCTTGATATATCGATGAAAAGGGATTACAATGGGGCAGCCGATAGACTGCGTTGTGGTGAACTCGCCGGAAGGCAAGATTTCTAGGGTTTGGTGTATGCGATTTTGTTTCTTGAATCGGTGTCCTCCGGCAGGCCTTCTCCTAGCCTTTATATAGGGGGACAGGTCCCAAGAGTCCTGCTCGGATTCAACTATGTTACAATGAGATCTAATATATGCTTTCCTTGTCCGACGTTTCCTTGCCTTGTCCATCAAGAATTTGTCTCCTTCTATCTTTCCTCCACCGCAACCGATGTATTGATTCATCTTGGGCTGCGGTGATCTTCATGGATCCCTTGTTGTGCCAAAGGAGGTAGGCCAATTTTGGGTACCCGAAGGGTAATGCCCACATCAATGCTCGCGAGCCCTCTTCCGGCGAATAATCGCTGCCACTGAGCACCTCCAAGCCGCTGGGGACGAACCACTTGGCGGTGAAGACGCGTCGAGCTCCAGTAGCAAACGTGGTGAAGGGCCTCCACATCGGAGGTTGAACCATGGCCGCCTTGTCGGCCGCTCACAAAGGCGATGATGCCATCCGTGTGGTTGAGCTCGAAGTAGCCGCGCCAACGCAGCAAAGACCGACGCTAGCTAAAGAAGATCATAGCCCCATCACCTCCTCTCCCCTTGCCACCACGACATGATGAAGAGGAAGATGAACTGGAGCTCCAACCATCTAGATCTTGCCAGCTACCGAACCAGAACACAAATTTATTGGAAGAGACGGCAGTCCTCTTCTCCTCCACTAGCTCCAACCAGAGGAGCATGATACGTCTCAAACGTATCTATAATTTCTTATGGTCCATGCTAGTTTTATGACAATACTCACATGTTTTATACACACTTTATATCATTTATACGCATTTTCCGTCACTAACCTATTAACGAGATGCTGAAGCGCCAGTTCCTGTTTTGTGCTGTTTTTGGTTTCAGAAATCCTACACAGGAAATATTCTCGGAATTGGACGAAACGAAAGCCCAGGGTCTTACTTTTCAACGGAGCTTCCAGAAGACCGAATGGGATACGAAGTGGGGCCACGAGGCGCCGACACCACAAGGCGGCGCAGCCAAGGAGGGGCCGCACCGCCCTATGGTGTGGGGCCCTCGTGCCTCTCCCGACTCCGCCCTTCCGCCTACTTATACTCTCCGTCGCGAAAACCCTATTACCGAGAGCCACGATACGGAAAAAGTTCCAGAGACGCCGCCCCCGCCAATCCCATCTCGGAGGATTCAGGAGATCGCCTCCGGCACCCTGCCGGAGAGGGGAATCATCACCCGGAGGACTCTACATCACCATGATCGCCTCCGGACTGATGTGTGAGTAGTTCATCCTTGGACTATGGATCCATAGCAGTAGCTAGATGGTTGTCTTCTCCTCATTGTGCTATCATGTTAGATCTTGTGAGCTGCTTATCATGATCAAGATCATCTATTTGTAATGCTACATGTTGTGTTTGTTGGGATCCGATGAATATGGAATACTATGTCAAGTTGATTATCAATCTATCATATATGTGTTGTTTATGATCTTGCATGCTCTCCGTTGCTAGTAGAGGCTCTGGCCAAGTTGAAACTTGTGACTCCAAGAGGGAGTATTTATGCTCGATAGTGGGTTCATGCCTCCATTGAATCTGGGACAGTGACAGAAAGTTCTAAGGTTGTGGATGGGATGTTGCCACTAGGGATAAAACATCAATGCTTTGTCTAAGGATATTTGTGTTGATTACATTATGCACCATACTTAATGCAATTGTCTGTTGTTTGCAACTTAATACTGGAAGGGGTGCGGATGCTAACCCGAAGGTGGACTTGTTAGGCATAGATGCATGATGGATAGCGGTCTATGTAATTTGTCGTAATGCCCTAAGTAAATTTCATATTAGTCATCATGATATGTATGTGCATTGTTATGCCCTCTCTATTTGTCAATTGCCCAACTGTAATTTGTTCACCCAACATGCTATTTATCTTATTAGAGAGACACCACTAGTGAACTGTGGACCCCGGTCCATTCTTTTACATCTGAATACAATCTACTGCAATCATTGTTCTCTGCTGTTCTTCGCAAACAAACATCATTCTCTACACCATACGTTTAACCCTTTGTTTACAGCAAGCCGGTGAGATTGACAACCTCACTGTTAAGTTGGGGCAAAGTATTTTGATTGTGTTGTGCAGGTTCCACGTTGGCGCCGGAATCTCTGGTGTTGCGCCGCACTACACTCCTCCACCAACAACCTTCACGTGGCCTTCATCTCCTACTGGTTCGATAACCTTGCTTTCTTACTAAGGGAAAACTTGCTGCTGTACGCATCACACCTTCCTCTTGGGGTTCCCAACGGACGTGTGCTTCACGCATTATCAAGCTCTTTTTCTGGCGCCGTTGCCGAGGAGATCAAGACACGCTGCAAGGGGAGTCTATCACATCCAATCTCTTTACTTTGTTATTGTCTTGCTTTACTTTAGTTTATTTACTGCTTTGTTTGCCTTCTTTATATCAAAAACAAAAAAATTAGTTACTTGCATTTACTTACTGTCTTGTTTACTTTCTTTGTATCAAAAACACAAAAAAATAGTTACTTGCATTTACTTTACTTTATTTAGTTAGCTTTACTTATTTACTATTGCTAAAATGAGTAATCCTGAAGCTGAAGTTCGTTCGTTTAAGCAACAAGGGGGAGAATGTTTTAAAGATGCTTGGTATAGAATTAGTGATGCTCATCATAGGTGCACTAAGAAATCCACTATTATCCTACTTAGGAACTTTTATGTTGGTATCTCTAGCTGGAATAGGTATGTTCTTGATACTCTTGCGGGAGGTAATTTCCTAGGCACTCCTGCTTTACAAGCTAGTTGCATTATTGAGAGTCTAGTTGGAATACCACCTGTTAATGAAGCTAAAATTGAAATTTCTCTTTAAGATGTCATGAAAAAGTTGGAGGCCATAGAGAAAAATCTTCCAAGTGTTGAGACTAAATTGGGAATATTACTTGATAACACTGATAAACTTGATAAATCTCTAAGTGAAATTAATGAGAGAATTGCCATCTTAGAAACTTGTGCTACTCATGATAATCAAACCCATATGATTAGTGAACTTGAAGAAGCTATGGGAACCTTGGGTTCAACTTTTTCTTCTCTTAAGTTTAAGGAGAAAGCTTATGTGGGTAAGGAGCAAAAGTTCATGTATGTCTCTAAGGTGCCTAAGCCAAAAAACTATTGTAACCCTAAAATTGACGAAGCCCTTAGTACCACTATGGAAAATTTAGATAATGGAGCATCTAAGATACCTATTGTGACAAGTTGTGAAAATTATGATGTTGATGCTTCATCTCTTGATAATACTTGATACACATTTTCTGCGTCTAGCTAAAAGGCGTTAAAGAAAAGCGCTTATGGGAGACAACCCATTATTTTACTTCAGCAATTTTTTTATATATTTGAGTCTTGGAAGTTGTTACTACTGTAGCAACCTCTCCTTATCTTTATTTTATTGCATTGTTGTGCCAAGTAAAGTCTTTGATAGTAAGGTTGATACTAGATTGGATTACTGCGCAAAAACAGATTTCTTGCTGTCACGAATTTGAGTAGGTCTCTCTGTAGGTAACTCAGAAAAATCTGCCAATTTTCATGAGTGATCCTCAGATATGTACGCAACTTTCATTCAATTTGAGCTTCTTCATCTGAGCATGTTAAATGCCTCTAAAAAATTCGTCTTTACGGACTGTTCTGTTTTGACAGATTCTGCCTTTTATTTCACATTGCCTCTTTTGCTATGTTGAATGGATTTCTTTGTTCCATTAACTTTCAGTAGCTTTGGGCAATGTCCAGAAGTGTTAAGAATGATTGTGTTACCTCTGAATATGTGAATTTTTGATTATGCACTAACCCTCTAATGAGTTTGTTTTGAGTTTGGTGTGGAGGAAGTTTTCAAGGGTCAAGAGAGGAGGATGATACAATATGATCAAGAAGAGTGAAAATGCTAAGCTTGGGGATGCCCCCGTGGTTCATCCCTGCATATTTCAAGAATACTCAAGCATCTAAGCTTGGGGATGCCCAAGGCATCCCCTTCTTCATCGACAACTTATCAGGTCACCTCTAGTGAAACTATATTTTTATTCCGTCACATCTTATGTGCTTTACTTGGAGCGTCTGTATGTTTTTGTTTTTGTTTTTGTTTTTGTTTGAATAAAATCGGATCCTAGCATTCTTTGTGTGGGAGAGAGACACGCTCCGCTCGTTCATATGAACACTAGTGTTCTTAGCTTTACTTTTAATGTTCATGGCGAAGGTTGAAACTGCTTCGTTCATTGTTATTTGGTTGGAAACAGAAAATGCTTCATGTGGTAATTGGTATATTGTCTTGAATAATTTGATACTTGGCAATTGTTTTGCTCAATAGATCATGTTTAAGCTCTTGCATCATGTACTTTTCACCTATTAATGAAGAACTATCATAGAGCTTGTTAAAATTTGGTTTGCATGATTGGTATCTCTAAAGTCTAGATATTTTCTGGTAAAGTGTTTGAACAACAAGAAAGACAGTGTAGAGTCTTATAATGCTTGCAATATGTTCTTATGTAAGTTTTGTTGTACCGGTTCATACTTGTGTTTGCTTCAAACAACCTTGCTAGCCAAAGCCTTGTACTGAGAGGGAATGCTTCTCGTGCATCCAAATCCTTGAGCCAAAACCTATGCCATTTGTGTCCACCATACCTACTTACTATGTGGTATTTCTCTGCCATTCCAAAGTAAATTGCTTGAGTGCTACCTTTAAAATTTCATTCTTTGTCTTTGCAATATACAGCTCATGGGAAAATAGCCTTAAAAACTATGGTGGTAAAGAATATGTAGCTTATGTATCTTATTTCTTATAAGTTGCTTGTTGAGCGGTAACCATGTTTCTGGGGACGCCATCAACTATTACACCTTTGTTGAATATCATGTGAGTTGCTATGCATGTTCGTCTTGTATGAAGTAAGGGTGATTTATCATGATCAAATGGTTTGAGTATGCATATTGTTAGAGAAGAACATTGGGCCGCTAACTAAAGCCATGTACCATGGTGGAAGTTTCAGTTTGGACATCAATCCTCAATCTCTTATGAGAATATTATCTGTTGTTGAATGCTTATGCATTAAAGAGGAGTCCATTATTTGTTTTCTATGTTGTCCCGGTATGGATGTCCTTAGTTGAGATCTATCAAAAACGAGAAATCAAATGCGATCTATCTCATTGGACCTTTGTACATGCGGCATAGAGGTACCCCTTTGTGACACTTGGTTGAAAGATATGTAATGCAATGATAATCTATGTAAATCCAAGCTAATTAGGACAAGGCGAGCACTATTGGTATTCTACGCATGAGGCTTGCAACTTATACGATGTCTTATGCATAACACATATGAATTATTACTACCGTTGACAAAATTGTTTCTATGTTTTCAAAATAAAATCTCTAGCACAAAAATAGTAATCCATGCTTCCCTCTGCGAAGGGCCATTCTTTTACTTTTATGTTGAGTCAGTTTACCTACTTCTTTCTATCTTAGAAGCAAACACTTGTGTCAACTGTGTGCATTGATTCCTACATACTTGCTTATTTGCATTCATCATATTACTTTGTGTTGACAATCATCCATGAGATATACATCCATGATATATACATGTTGAAGTTGAAAGCAACTGCTGAAACTTATATCTTCCTTTATGTTGCTTCAAAACTTTCTACTAAGAATTTATTGCTTTATGAGTTAACTCCTATGCAAGTCTTATTGATGCTTGTCTTGAAAGTACTATTCATGAAAAGTCTTTGCTATATGATTCATTTGTTTAGTCATTGTCTTTACCATTGCTTCGAATCACTTCATTCATCTCATATGCTTTACAATAGTATTGATCAAGATTATGATAGCATGTCACTTCAGAAATTATCCTTGTTATCGTTTACCTACTCGAGGGCGAGTAGGAACGAAGCTTGGGGATGCTTGATACGTCTCAAACGTATCTATAATTTCTTATGTTCCATGCTAGTTTTATGACAATACTCACATGTTTTATACACACTTTATATCATTTATACGCATTTTCCGGCACTAACCTATTAACGAGATGCCGAAGCGCCAGTTCATGTTTTGTGCTGTTTTTGGTTTCAGAAATCCTACACAGGAAATATTCTCGGAATTGGACGAAACGAAAGCCCAGGGTCTTATTTTTCCACGGAGCTTCCAGAAGACCGAAGGGGATACGAAGTGGGGCCACGAGGCACCGACACCACAAGGCGGCGCGGCCAAGGAGGGGCCCGTGCAGCCCTATGGTGTGGGGCCCTCGTGCCTCTCCCGACTCTGCGCTTCCGCCTACTTATACTCTCCGTCGCTAAAACCCTATTACCGAGAGCCACGATACGGAAAAAGTTCCAGAGACGCCTCCACCGCCAATCCCATCTCGGGGGATTCAGGAGATCGCCTCCGGCACCCTGACGGAGAGGGGAATCATCACCCGGAGGACTCTACATCACCATGATCGCCTCCGGACTGATGTGTGAGTAGTTCATCCTTGGACTATGGGTCCATAGCAGTAGCTAGATGGTTGTCTTCTCCTCATTGTGCTATCATGTTAGATCTTGTGAGCTACCTATCATGATCAAGATCATCTATTTGTAATGCTACATGTTGTGTTTGTTGGGATCCGATGAATATGGAATACTATGTCAAGTTGATTATCAATCTATCATATATGTGTTGTTTATGATCTTGCATTCTCTCCGTTGCTAGTAGAGGCTCGGGCCAAGTTGATACTTGTGACTCCAAGAGGGAGTATTTATGCTCGATAGTGGGTTCATGCCTCCATTGAATCTGGGACAGTGACAGAAAGTTCTAAGGTTGTGGATGTGTTGTTGCCACTAGGGATAAAACATCAATGCTTTGGCTAAGGATATTTGTGTTGATTACATTATGTACCATACTTAATGCAATTGTCTGTTGTTTGCAACTTAATACTGAAAGGGGTGCGGATGCTAACCCGAAGGTGGACTTTTTAGGCATAGATGCATGCTGGATAGCGGTCTATGTAATTTATCGTAATGCCCTAAGTAAATCTCATATTAGTCATCATGATATGTATGTGCATTGTTATGCCCTCTCTATTTATCAATTTCCCAACTGTAATTTGTTCACCCAACATGCTATTTATCTTATTGGAGAGACACCACTAGTGAACTGTGGACCCCGGTCCATTCTTTTACATCTGAATACAATCTACTGCAATCATTGTTCTCTGTTGTTCTTCGCAAACAAACATCATTCTCTACACCATACGTTTAATCCTTTGTTTGCAGCAAGCCGGTGAGATTGACAACCTCACTGTTAAGTTGGGGCAAAGTATTTTGATTGTGTTGTGCAGGTTCCACGTTGGCGCTGGAATCCCTGGTGTTGCGCCGCACTACACTCCTTCACCAACAACCTTCACGTGGCCTTCATCTCCTACTGGTTCGATAACCTTGGTTTCTTACTGAGGGAAAACTTGCTGCTGTACGCATCACACCTTCCTCTTGGGGTTCCCAACGGACATGTGCTTCACGCGTTATCAGAGCACAACAAGAAGAGGCAAGAACCCTAGGTACTAGATCTGGCCGCCAAGATCTGGTCCGCCCCAAACTACCGGCATAAAGCCATTCTCCACACGGGAACATAAACGGAAACCTAGACTACTACGCACAGAGGGAGGCCGAACTCCTCTCTCTCCTCCACTCCGGCTGATGAGGCCGCCGGAGGAGGGAGAGAGAGGAGCCGGGGCGAAGGAGGCGACTCTCAAAGAGACGAGAGGAGATAGAGAGAAGGGGGAAACGAGAGCCTCAATCCGAGGAAGATTCTGTCGTGCTTTTGGGGTGACACGCGCGAGATACATCACTTGAAAGACGGTGATATTTACCAAAGTTCTAATATAGCCATTTAGAACAAAATTTCCTCTGATTTTTGCAGGTGCGGGCAGGCACTCAACCTGAGAGTATCTCTGGCAGATACCGCATTCGGTCGAATGGCATCACGCAGATGTAGTTAACTTCATCAGGATTTTAACCAGTTTAACAAAGTTAAGACACTTTTGGTGGAACGGAGAAAGTACTAGCATCCATTCGCTGAACTGCGTCGACCACCCAATCCTACCGAGTTACTGAAATGTTAGCGAGTCTGTAACTCTAAGAACTAGCGGGTCATTATATTAGGGCATATACAACGCCTAGGGAAGATATGTCTTCATTTATTAGTCCACATCATCTAAAAAAATATTAGGGATACAATGCATTATCTTTTTATGTCATCCTTTACAATAAATGAGAACTAATTATTTTTAATAGAAAATTGTGTAGCTAAGAGTAGAAAAGTCATACAATGGAGAAAATAGTCTTCTATTATTTCAAAATAGATCATCTCTTAGCTAAGAAAATATAAC